>NW_024870695.1:665000-1330000 GCF_019054845.1 Dipodomys spectabilis
AATACCAATACTTTACTTATAGTTCCTGATATGTCTTGCCCCAAATCTTATGTTATTTTGCTAATGAGTCATTTTGTAAATGTAATACAGTTAAGATCTTAATTTTTTGACCTATTCTAAGACACTTTTTTTTGTGTGTTGGGGGGGACAGGGTTGGTCCTGGGGCTTGAATTCTGGGCCTAGGCGCTGTCCCTGAGCTCTTCAGCTCAAGGCTAGCGCTCTACCACTTGAGCCACATCACCACTTCCGGCTTTTTTCTTTTTGCTTATGTGGTGCTGAGGAATCGAACCCAGGGCCTCAGGCATGCAAGGCAAGCGCTCTACCACTGAGCCACCTTCCCAGCCCCTCTACCCTTAAATCTTTTAGTTTTAGGTTATTTTTCTGATAAGATCTCATGCTTTTTGCCTCAGCTATCCTTGAACCCCAGTCCTCTAATCTCTGTCCTGAGTAGGTGGGATTAGAGGCACAAGATACTGTAATCAGCTCTGAAGAATTCCTTTAATAGGTGAATTTAGACCACCTATTTTTACTATTACAGACTTATTTTCATTGTCTGTCTTTTGTTCTGAGCTAGTTTTTTTCATTAGCATATATTAATTGCACAAAGAGGTTTTACTGCATTATTTGCATATACATATATAACATACTTTGGTCAAATTCACTTCCAGTATTGCTCTCTCTTATTCCTCTCTAGCCATAAGCTATTTTATAAGAAAGTTTTGCTGGGTGCTGATGACTCATGCTTGTAATCCTAGCTACTCAGGAAGCTGAGATTTGAGGATTGTGGTTTGAAGCCAGCCTGGGCAGAAAACTCCCCAAGAGACTCTTATCCCCAATAAACTAACCAAAAACTGGCAGTGGCACTGTGGCTCAAGTGGTAGAATGCTAACCTTGAGCACAAAGAGGCTCAGGGGCAGTGCCCAGGCCCTGAGTTCAAGCCTCACAACCAACAATGAAATAATAATAATAATAATAATTTTTTCCCCTAGAATGATGGTAGGACATATAACCCATTTCAAAATTTACTAGTATAATAATATCACTGTGTGTGAATTGTGTTCTTAATTTTAAAAACAGAAAAGTCCAAAGAAGTAGCAATCATTCATATTGTTGCTTTCAGAATTAATCACCATTGAGCTTTCTGCTATTTTTGCTTCTACTGGGAGAAATGGCTCAAAGAAGGAAAAGAAGTCAGAGACGAAAACAGAATAACTTGAAATGTGATTCAGGAGAAGAGTGGGACCTAGCTGTGGTGTTTGTGGATATCTCATGTGCTTCAGGAAGAAGAGTCATGTCCAAACACATCTCTAGTGAGACACCTAATATGCCATAGAACTTGGCAGCTGAATTAAGGTTAAACATAAAAAGTGCATAGAAAGACTGATAAATTCTAGCATTAAGTGACATATCTGAAGAGCTAAGTTTGTTTGGCTCAGCTAGCGACATTGAAAATTAATCAGTCCATAAATCTTAGGTTTAGCTATCACCTAGTATGCTCCCTTTCAATAGCATTGACTAAAGAAATTAGGAAAAGTATAATAAACTGGTAGAATCAAAAGGCATTTTGATTTTAGAACTCAGTTCAGGAAACTGAGCTGGCTGGTTTGTACACAGACGTAGCTCTTTGAATGCCTGGCTACCTCATCTAAAGATAGCGCATATGAATGGTGGCCAATACATAGATATAGTACATTGTGAAAACAGTGCTGGGCAGGACTCCTCTTAGAAAGTAAGAAAGAGTGGGGAAAACCTGTCAACTAGAAAGAGAACATTCAGAGAGCAGCTGAGTGAGTTTTAAGTATAGGATGCCTTACTCAACCATAAACCCTATTCTTTCTAGTCTTCTATGACTATTTCTGCCCTCCCTAAGGAGAAAACAATTAGCGTTTCCTGCATTCCTATGCATGTATTTTTATTAAAAACTTGCTATTGCTATTTAATTGGGTGTTTTCCTTTCTAATTAAGAAAAAAATCTCAAACTGGGCAAAAGTGGCTCATGCTTGTAATCCTAGCTACTCAAGAGGCTGAAATCTGAGGATTGCGGTTCAAAGCCAGTCTGGGCAGGAAAGTCTCTGAGTCTCTCTTTTTTTTGTTGTTGGTCATGGGGCTTGACCTCTGGGCCTGGGCGCTGTCTCTCAGCTCTTCAGCTCAAGGCTAGTGCTCTACCATTTGAGCTACAGCACCACTTCTGGTTTTCTGGTGATTTATTGGTGATAAGAGTCTCCGGAGGTGGGCTGGGAAGGTGGCTCAGTGGTAGAGCGCTTGCCTTGCATGCTCGAGGCCCTGGGTTCGATTCCTCAGCACCACATAAGCAAAAAGAAAAAAGCCGTTAGTGGCGCTGTGGCTCAAGTGGTAGAGTGCTAGCCTTGAGCTGAAGAGCTGAGGGACAGCACCCAGGCCCAGAGTTCAGGCCCCACGACCGGACCCAAAAAAAAAAAAAGTCTCCGGAGGGCTGGGAAGGTGGCTCAGTGGTAGAACGTTTGCCTTGCATGCATGAGGCTCTGGGTTCGATTCCTCAGCACCACATAAGCAAAAAGAAAAAAGCCGGAAGAGGCACTGTAGCTCAAGTGGTAGAGTGCTAGCCTTGAGCTGAAAAGCTGAGGGACAGTACCCAGGCCCAGAGTTCAGGCCCCATGATTGGGCCCCCCCCCCCCAAAAAAAAAAAAAGAGTCTCTGGACTTTCCTCCCTGGGCTGGCTTTGAACCGGGATCCTCAGAGGTGTGAGTCACCAGCGCCCGGCTCTCTGAGTCTCTTATCTCCAATTAATCACCAAAAAAAGCTGGAAGTGGAACTGTGCCTCAACTGGTAAAGTGTTAGCCTTGAACAATAATACCACCACCACCAACAAAGCTGAAGGTGAGCTCCTAGGTCCTGAGTTTAAGCTCTAGGGTTGCTGTACACAAGTGCACGCACATACATGCACACATGTGTGCACACCCACACACCCAAAAAACCAAAGTCAAAGTTAGTAGTATTCATTTTTTAACTTTGTGTGTGTGTGTGTGTGTGTGTGTGTGCGTGCGTGTGTGTGCGTGTGTGTAGGGCATGCTGGTCCTAGGGCTTGAACTTAGGGCCCGCTCACTGTCCCTGAGCATCTTTTGTTCAAGGCTAGCATTCTACTACTTGAGCCACAGTGCCACTTCTGGCTTTTTCTGTGTATGAGGAGTTGAATCCAGGGCCTCATGCTTGCTAGGGAAGCACCCTACCACTAAGCCACATTCCTAGCCCCTACTTCCAGCTTTTCGGCAGTTTATTGATTACTTTTTTTTTTGTTTGTTTGTTCGTGGGGCTTGAACTCTGGACTTGGGCGCTATCCCTCAGCTCTTCAGCTCAAGGCGAGCACTCTACCACTTGAGCCACAGCCCCACTTCCATCGGCAGTTTATTGGAGATAAGAATCTCATGATCATTTCTGTCCAGGCTGGCTTCAAACCTGGATCCTTAGCCTCCTGAGTTGCTAGGATTATAGGTTTGAGCCACTGGCACCTGGCTCATTTTTTAAAGAATTTTTACAAACACAGCCGGGCGCTGGTGGCTCACGCCTGTAATCCTAGCTACTCAGGAGGCTGAGATCTGAGGATCGCGGTTCAAAGCCAGCCCGGGCAGGAGAGACTGTGAGACTCCTATCTCCAATAAACCACCAGAAAACTGGAAGTGGCACTGTAGCTCAAGTGGTAGAGCGCTCGCCTTGAGCTAAGAGCTGAGGGACAGTACCCAGGCCCAGAGTTCAAGCCCCACGATCGACAAAAAAAAAAAAAAAGAATTTTTACAAACACAACTATAAAGTTAAGTGAGAGAGTTAAGTGGAAGCTGGTGAATCATTCCTTTAATCCTAGCCATTCAGAAGGCTAAGAGCTGAGGATCCATGGTCAAAGACACCTAGGTAGGAAAGTTCATGAGACTATCTCTAGTTAACCAACAAAAAGCTAGAAGTGGAGCTGTGGCTCAAGAAGTAGTGCACTAGCCCTGGGCAAAAAAGCTAAGGGATCCCTCCCCCACAGTATAACCCCTGCTTTCACTATATTTGATGTCAGTATAACTTGTGGAGGAGATGGGGAAAAACCAGTTGTTTAAGGATACAGGTGGACCTGTTGCAACAATGAGAAGTACAAGTTGTCATGTCCAAAACGAGCTTTGCAACGTCGGTGGGGGGGGGGGGCAAGGGGGGGAAGGAGAAGGATTGGGATTGGGGGGGAGGGGGGAGGCTGGGAAGGGATGTGAAGGGTAAACCAAAGGAGGAGGCTGCAATGCTTGGTAAAAAATGTACGCATTATCCTGCCCATGTAACTGTAACCCCTCTGTACAGTATGTTCACAAATAAAATAAAATTAAATTAAAAAAAAAAAAAGCTAAGGGACAGAGCCTGAGTTTCAATAAAAATAGAAAAAAAAAAAAAGAAAAGAAAAGTTAAGTGAGCTGGAACTATGCATTTTACAGACGAGATAACTGAGGCAAAATGAAGTGAAAGACTTACAGGTCACAGAGCTTCTTAATGACATAATAATTATCTAAAACAGATGTGTTTTCCCTATATCACAGATTGTTGGAACGCTACTGTTTTCCTCTCTGGTTCTTTTTCTGCTAACACCAGCCACATATAAAACTCTATTGTTAGGCAAAGACAGGTTTCTCTCTTACCTGTCTGCTGGATGGCAGTGATGGCCTGAGCATTGCACTGCAGCTGTAACATGTGCCGCAGCATGGCCACTCCCCAAATATTCTGGTCTGCACACAACCCAGGGATCATTGCTGCTTTGGACCTAGAGGATGGCAGGACTGGGGTGACGGCCTGCAAGTTGGTGGCTTTGAGCTGTCTGCACAGTATAGAGATACTGAGAGCACAGAGGAATTTGTGCTCTGGACTATGGTTTTCAGTATGGGGCAAAAGGTTGAAGACAGCATTGTAATTATGTTCATACTTCCCATCAATACTGCATCCGGGGATTGGGTTTTCAACTTGTCTATATTTTTCCTCACACTCCGATTGGCTATAATTGTGTGGCTTGTCCAGTGTCTGGTTTTCAGGTGAACAGAGATCCTTGTTACTAATCTCATCACAAAGCTTCCTTACCATGTTGTCAACATCTTCAAATCTAGCCAAAAGAGTCAATCTCAGGGCAACATGGCAGAAGACACCCAGAGTGAGAAGCAGTCCCCCTAGAGCACACTCTGTGCTATGGTAGCGTTCCCAGGCCTGCTGCATGCACTCCTGGCTGCAATATCTGGCATAACTGCAGCCATTGCAGGGCACTGTGGCCAAGGTGTGCTTCAAGCATCCATGACAGTAGAGGTCCCCATTGGTAATTCTAGTACCCCAGTTGCTCTGTAGGCTGTGATGCAGTGGTAGCATTTCTCCTGGGTTAAGGACACTCACAAAAGCATTCTCCTTCACCAGGAGCTCTCCTGGGAAAATGTCTTTTGTGGCTACCAGATAGCGTCCTTTTAAAGGGTCTGAACATAAGCCGACAGATGACGAGGCACCGGAAATTTGTTTGTTCTCTTCCTTCAGACTTACATCCTCAAAGGCTTTGGTGAGAGCTGCTGGGACCATTTCTAGGAGATTCTTCTTTTCTTTTAATTTCATTTTCAGATGATGGACGTTTTTCTGCAGAATTTGACAGGGAGAAGCTTCCTTGATTGGTTTGGCAGAGAAATTCCTTTCAAGATCACTGATGGTCTGGCTTGCCTCCTGAAGTCGTCCCAGGGTTACTAGGCATTCTGCCTTTCGCAGCATCATTTTAGGTTGCAGTCTTTCTGGATATCCATGAGTCTGTGCTCTGATGATGTCTTCAAGACAAGTCTGAAAACAGAAAGGAAATTCCAAGGTGATCATTGATTCCTATTGAAAATACTTCAAAAGGAAGCCAAGCACAGTGGTTCAAATTTACAATCTTAGCTATTTGGGAGGTAGAAATCAAAAGACTGTGATTCAAGGCTAGGATCAAATGGCTGTGTGTGATAGTTTGTGCGTCATTACAGCAACAAGGGGAAGCACAAATAGGAAGATTACAGTCTAGGCCAGCCAGGGTATAAAGAAATGCTCTATCTTGAAAATAACCAAGATAGCCAGGCACCAGTGGCTCAGGCCTGTACTCAGGCAGCTGAGATCTGAGGACTGAGGTTTGAAACCAGTCTGGGCAGGAAAGCCCATAAAACTCTTTATCTCCAATTAACAACTAAAAAACCAGAAGTAAAGCTATGACTCAAAATGGTAGAATGCTAGCCTTGAGCACAAATGCTCAAGGATAGCCCTAGATCCTGAGTTCAAGCCCCAGGGCTGACAAAAAACAGACAAAAAAAAAAAACAATAAAAAAGGAGTGGAATAGTGGCTAAAGTGGTAGCATGCTTAGTAGCATGAGATCCTCATTTCAAATGCTTAGCACTGCAAAAAAAAATCTACAAGAAGGTTTAGGACTAGAGTGGGGTCAGTTTTGATGGTTCACACTTATAATCCTGGGTACACAGAAGGCTGGGAGACCAGAAGGATCACAGTTTAAGGCCAATCTGGACAAAAGATAGCAAGATCCCATCTCAATTAATAAGCAAGATCTGTGGCATGCAGCAGGTCTCAGATATGTAAGAGGCTGAGGATAGGAGGATCAAAGTCTGAGGCCAGTCCCCTCAAAAATGTGAGACCATGTCTGAAAAACAACTAAAGTTGTTGTATTAAGTGGTAGAGCATCTGACTAACCAAAGCACCTGCCTAGCAAGCAAAGTTCTGAGTTTAAACACTAGTACTGCCCCCTCCAAAAAAAAGTTAACTTAAAAAAATTATATTTTTACTCTGTGATCTATATTTGGGGAAGTGGTTTCTGGGGACTGAGTTTAGGGCCTCACATGCTAAAGGCCCAAGCACATGCTCATGCTAAGCAGACATTTTATCACTTAGCTTCATTCCCACAGCCTGTGTGATCTTTTAACTGAATGATTAGTAATACTTGTTGAAGATGTTATATCTAATTGTTCTTATTAACTATTTCCACTGTTAGGGGAAAAAAAGTCTTACAGAATTATAGGTAGTTTAAGAGGGCAGACTTTGAAGCCAAACAAACCTGCATTTAAATACTATATCTCTGGGCTGGGAAGGTGGCTCAGTGGTAGAGTACTTGCCTTGCATGCCTGAGGCCCTGGGTTTGATTCCTCAGCACCACATAAGCAAAAAGAAAAAAGCCAGAAGTGGCGCTGTGGCTCAAGTGGTAGAGCGCTAGCCTTGAGCTGAAGAGCTGAGAGCCAGCGCCCAGGCCCAGAGTTCAGGCCCCACAACCGGACCCAAAAAACAAAAACAAACAAACAAAAATACTATGTCTCTTATCAGATGCAAGGCCTTATGTAAACAATTCCTCACTATTTAGTTTTCTCATCTGAACAACAGGGATGATAATACTTCACTAGGTTGTTTGAAATAAAGTAATATATCTAATGTGCTGAAAGGAAGGGCAGGGTATGGTGTAGGATTTAGGTTCAAGGATGGCCCAGGCAAAGGTTTGAGATACTATCTGAAAAGCATATTAAAGCCAAAAAGAGTAGGGACATGTCACAAGTGGTAGAGTGCTTGCAGAAAGCTCAAGGGTCTGACTTTAATCCATAGAGCCACCAAAACAATCAAAGTGTTGAAAGAAGTACCTGGAATAAAGTATGTGCTCAATAGGTAAGCATCATTATAAGAAGAAAAGTAGAAACAATCAATGCAGGGAAGTTAAAAGTGTCAAACATTCTATAACTTCCAATCTTTCCTTCAGTTATCTAGTACTTATTTTCCTTGCATCTATAGTTAGATTCTTGCTCTTTTGTAGTCTGAAGGGGAGTATGAGCATGTGACTCTAATAGTCTTCAACTCTATGGTACAATTTGAATTTCTGTGGACTCTAAATTGGATATATAAAATGGCATTTTAAAGCTGGTCCTTAGGGCTGGGAAGGTGGCTCAGTGGTAGAACGCTTGCCTTGCAGGGCTGGGAAGGTGGCTCAGTGGTAGAACGCTTGCCTTGCATGCTTGAGGCCCTGGGTTCGATTCCTCAGCACCACATAAGCAGAAAAAAAAAAGCCGGAAGTAGCGTTGTGGTTCAAGTGGTAGAGTGCTAGCCTTGAGCTGAAGAGCTGAGGGCCAGCGCCCAGGCCCAGAATTCAGGCCCCATGACCGGACCACCTCCACCCCCCCAAAGCAAAAGCTGGTCCTTAGGCCTCTATTTTACAAACTTGAAAGATCTGACATAAACATAAACCTGATTTTGGTCACTTCTTTTCAAAACTCTGGTGGAGTTCTCAGTATCTTTACTACATTTATGTGCTGAGAACAAAGTCACTTCACAAAGTGTAACCCGTGGGATTCACAGACACCTCTCACTTCCCTGTACACACAACTTTTTGAGGGTGGGCAACATTATGAAAGCGATCATGTTAACACTCTATACTAAATAAGAGAAACAAATGAACAAGGAGATATTCTGGACATACTTGGAAATTTAAGCCTTACTAGCACCATCTATAGCTAAGACAACACAGAGAACTAGACGCTCACTGGAAATATTCCATGCCTCCAGGGGAGGAGGAGGTAATGCCATAGCTTTTTCTTGTGGATCAACAACACTCTGCATGGTCACCTGTGATGGAGAAATAAATCAAAGGAGGGACAATTAGGGAGTCTATCAGTGTGTTTCCAATTCAGTCCACCACAGCCGATTTGTGTTATGAGGAAGAAGCAGAGAGAAGGCTTTGTCCTCCAGTGCAGCCCAGACATGACACCCTGATACTCACTTCATACTGACCCAGGCGGAACAGGGCTGCAGAGCGATTGGCATAGCACAGTGAAATGTCCTCTGTGTCAGGACTGCAATGGGAAATTCCCTGCAAAACAAAGCATTTTTTTCTCTTATCCAATTTGGCAAGGATGAACTAACAATCATAAAGATGGTATTCATACAGAATTTTCTTCTGCTAATGCTTTCAGTGGGCAGAACCCATTCATCCTTGTGGCTCTGTAGCTGGCAGAGACCACTAGGGTAACAGCCTTATAGCAGACAGTGTCTACTTAGTGTTTCAGTTCAGCAGCAGACAATGCCTGCTGGTGTTACAGCTCTACTGCCAGCACTGCCCTGTAGCCTTCCTAGGTTCTTCTCTGAGGAATAAAGTCCAGGACAATGGAGGATGAGTATGGAGAACTTTATTCAAAGAAGTATCTCTGTCAAGGTCTCTGTCTCTATGGCTCTGAGTCTAGAGATTTTGTTGTTGTTGTTATATGCTAGTACTGGGGCACACAACTGCCAAAGCCTGTGCATTGTCCCTGAGCTTTTTTGCTCAAGGCTAGTGCTCTATCACTTGAGCCAAGCTCTACTCCTGGCCTTTTGGTAGTTAACTAGAGATAATAGTCTCACAAACCAGCAGTGCCTTCCACAGCAACATGTTCTCTAGGGACCTTGGACCCTAATTAATCTACCAAACTTTTAAATTAAATTTACTCTTTTGGTATTTCTAATTATTGGAGAAAAGACGATATTCAGAGAAAGAACCTGAACAGGTAACCTTTGAAAAAAAGGAAAGTAGTCAACATATGATAAACTTTTCATGGGGCGCCGATGGCTCACTCCTGTAATCCTAGCTACTCAGGAGGCTAAGATCTGAGGTTCTTGGTTCAAAACCAGCTCAGACAGGAAAGTCTGTGAGAAAACCAGAAGTGGTGCTGTGGCTCAAGTAGTAGAGCACTTGCCTTGAGCTGAAGAGCTGAGGGACAGCACCCAGGCCCAGAGTTCAAGCCCCAAAACTGACCAAAAAAAAAAAAACCAAACCAAAAAAACTTTTCACTGTAAATTAACTAAACAAACTTTTTTGAGGGGATTGGAGAAGGTTGTGGAGATTGAACCCAAGAACTCATACTCAGTATGTGTTCTACCAGTGAGCTATGTTCTGTCCCATTAATGGAACAAACTCTGAACATTAATAACTAAAGTAAATAGTAATGAAGGAAACTATACAAATAGTTTAAAAGTAATGTTGGAAACCTGGCACTTGGTAGCTCATGCCTGTAATCCTAGCTACTTAAGAGGCTGAGACCTGAAGATCACAGTTCAAAGCCAGCCTAGGAAAGTCCATGAGAGTCTTATCACCAATTAACAACCAGAACACGGGAAGTGCTACTGTGGCTCAAAGTGGTAAAGCACTAGCCGTAAGTGCAAGTGTTCAGGGACAGCACCCAGGCCCCAAGTTCAAGCCCTATGACCACCACTACCAATAAAAATTATGTGGAGGAATTCCTTTATAATAAAAAAAGGGGCAGGAGGAATGGCTCAAGTGGTAGAGTACCTGCCTAGTAAGCATGAGGCCATCAGTTCCAAGCCCAGTACTGCTTCTAAAAAGTCATAAGAGCCGGGCGCTGGTGGCTCACGCCTGTAATCCTAGCTACTCAGGAGGCTGAGATCTGAGGATCGCGGTTCAAAGCCAGCCCGGGCAGGAGAGACCCTGAGACTCTTATCTCCAATAAACCACCAGAAAACCAGAAGTGGCGCTGTAGCTCAAGTGGTAGAGCGCTCGCCTTGAGCTGAAGAGCTGAGGGACAGCGCCCAGGCCCAGAGTTCAAGCCCCACGACCGACAAAAAAAAAAAAAAAAAAAAAGTCATAAGAGAGTAATACATGTGACACATAAAAAATACAAAATTTCTTCACAAAAATCAGTGAACGTGAAACAAAATATGTAGCTCATCGTATAGGCAAACAGTTAATTACTTTATGTTTATGCTTATTTTTTTTTTTGTTGATTGGAGGGCTTGAACTATGGGCCTGGGCACTGTTCCTCAGCTCTTCAGCTCAAGGCTAGCACTCTACCATTTGAGCCACAGTGCCACTTCCAGCTTTTTCTGTTTATGTGGTGCTGAGGAATTGAACCCAGGGCCTCATGCATGCAAAGCAAGCACTCTACCACGGAGCCACCTTCCCAGCCTTCGTTAATTACTTTATTAAAAGTTTCTAACTTTTAATGTTTCTACAGATTATTAAGTGATAACCACAATTCAATAGGAGAGTATGCAAATGATATGGACAATCATTGTGGGGAATATAAATAGCTCTTAATCATATGATAAAATGCTTAACTTCATTTATAATCAACAAAGTACAAATCAAAACTACTGAGATACCATTTTCTCACCCATCAGCTTGGCAAGAAAAATTAAACTGAAGGCACACTGACTTGGCAGTGAAGTGGAATAATAGGCATTTTCCCTATGTTGCTAATGGCACTATAAATTAATCTATTGAGCCTGGTACCAGTGGCTCACACCTGTAATCCTAGTTACTCAGGAGGCTGAGATCTTAAGATTGAGGCTCAAAGCCAGCCTAGACAGAAAAGCCCCTGAGACTCTTATATCCAATTAACCGCCAAAAAGTCAGAAGTGAAGGTATGGCTCAAGAGGTGGACACTACCTCGGCCTTGACTTCAAGTACCAGTACTAAATTGGTCCAATGACTAGGAAGTGCAATTTAGCAATATATATTAATTTGGGGGTGGGAGGTACTGTTAAGGATTCAACTCAGAACTTTAAAATGATTTACCACTGACTTGTATCCTCAACTCAACCTGTAAAATGTTATGTACTACATTCTTTATATATATATATATATATGTATATATATATATATTTTATATATATATATATATACATATATATATATATAAAATATATATATCTATAGATACATCATCAACTAAGTAATTCCTCTTCTATGAATTTATCTTTTTTTTTTTTTTGGGTCCAGTTGTGGGGCCTGAACTCTGGGCCTGGGCACTGTCCCTCAGCTCTTCAGCTCAAGGCTAGCACTCTACCACTTGAGCCACAGTGCCACTTCCGGCTTTTTTCTTTTTGCTTATGTGGTGCTGAGGAATCGAACCCAGGGCCTCAGGCATGCAAGGCAAGCGCTCTACCACTGAGCCACCATCCCAGCCCCATGAATTTATCTTATAATCATTTTCTTTATAGACACATACAAAATGACATATGCAAAGTTTCTCATAAAAATTGTTAGAACAAAAGACAGGAAACAAATGCTCATCTACAGAAATCTAGTTAAATAAATGACACCTCTATTTAATGAAATACCACGGAACCATAAAAAAAAAGAGGAAGCTCCTTATGTACCAATGTGAAAAGGCATTAAAACTGCAAAATATATGCTACTGAGCAGTATGTTTTTGTTTTTGTTGGTGGGGCTTGAACTGTGGGCTTGGGTGCTGTCCCTGAGCTCTTCAGCTCAAGGCTAGTGCTCTACCTCTTGAGCCACAGCACTACTACAGGTTTTCTGGTAGTTTATTGACGATAAGAGTCTCATGGATGTTCCTGCCCGAGCTGGCTTTGAACTGTGATCCTCAGATCTCAGCCTCCTGAGTAGGATTACAGGCACGAGCCATTGGCACCCAGCCAGTATGTTTTTATTTGGGTAAAATAAAAACATTTTCGCTAAGATTAATTTTGTTAATGGGAATTAAGACCAAGGTCCTACCACTGAGCTATACCTCTAGACTTGTTTATTTATTTAGTGAGAGGGTCTTGTTATGTTGTCCAGATTGTTCTCCAATTCCTGGACTCAAGTGACCTTCATGCCTCAGTCTTCCAAGTAGCTGGGACTACAGGTGAGTACCCCTGTGCTTGGTTATGTTTTATTCATTTATATATGCATGAGATATAGTACATTTAATGATGCTAGATTATGGGGATGGAAAATAAAATGGCCAGAGGGCAGGAGAAGTAGCCTATACTGTATATTCTTGCAACTTTTAAATTTAACTGTGTGACCATATTACTTATTAAAAAATAACAATAATAACCAGTATTGCTCAGGATACAGAGAAATAAATATCTTATACTCTGTCAGAAGAGATGGTAACTAGTTCTTTCCTGGAGAACAATTCAGCATCAAATTCCAAAAGCCTTCTGGGGCGTGGGCCTAGGTACTGTGTTTCCTTCTGACCCCGCAACTACTTTTCCATGCTTCCATGAATTTATCCTGAGGAAACAATCAGTTGTATGCAAACATTTACATAGAGATGCTTGTTACAGCATTATGATACCAAACAGCACGGTAACATTAGATGTTAAATTGAGTACATTTCTTCTCTGTAACGGAACACTGTGCCAGCTGCAGAAAATCACATTGTGGTGGAAAATTTAATAACATGAGAAAATGGGCACAGTAAATTGTTGAGGGGAAAAAAGGCAGGTTACAAAACACTAAGTGCTGCATTATCCCAATTTTGTAGAAGGAAAACACATTTTCAGAGGAAAAAGTCTGGTTGGATGGATATAAGCAAAAATGTTAACAGTGCTTATCACTGGTTATGACCTTGTTCTTACTCTTTATACTTTTCTATATTTTCCAAAGTAACATTTATTACTTTTACAGAGAAAAAACAAGTACTATTTTTTTAAAAAAGAAGAAAATAGCAGCTCTCTATAAAATTGCAAAGTAGCATAATCACTGAAATACCAGCTCCATAGAATAGGAAGTACATCTCCCACTACATACAGAGAAAAACCTTACTTTTTTTGTCTGATTTCACTTTGTCTTCTACCTGTTTTCCTTAAACAACTTTCTTTTTTCTTTTTTTTTTTTTTGGGTCCGGTCATGGAGCCTGAACTCTGGGGCCTGGGTGCTGTCCCTTAGCTCTTCAGCTCAAGGCTAGCACGCTACCACTTGAGCCACAGCGCCACTTCCGGCCTTTTTCTTTTTGCTTATGTGGTGCTGAGGAATCGAACCCAGGGCCTCAGGCATGCAAGGCAAGCGCTCTACCACTGAGCCACCTTCCCAGCCCCATCCTTAAATAACTTTTTATGTGCTCACATTTATGATGAATACACATACAGTTGAAGAGATTAGCTCTAAAAAGAACTATTAAGCCATTTATCACTGGATCATTACATCTAATGGATTTTAATCTTTCAGCAATCACTAATACTATTCCACTCAATACTTTTTTTTTTTTGTCAGTTGTGGGGCTTGAATTCTGGGCTTGGGCACTGTCCCTGCACTCTTCAGCTCAAGGCGAGGGCTCTACTGCTTGAGCCACAGCACCACTTCTGGTTTTCTAGTGGTTTATTGGAGATAAGAGTCTTACAGACTTTGCTGCCCCTGCTGGCTTTGAACCGTGATCCTCAGATCTCAGCCTCCTGAGTAGTTAGGATTACAGGTGTGAGCCACCAGCGCCCAGCCTACTCTATACTCTTATACCACCACAAAGCAGGGCTTTTATCAGCTGTCTACCACCGTTGTTATAGGTCTGACAGTTTTTGGAAAATTACTTTCAAATCTTGAGGGTGGGCCTGTTAGAGATTCAGAGTACGCTCTTCAAAGTTATACTATTTTTGGTGGTATTGCTATTTGAACTCAGGGTCTGTGTTTGCTAGGAAAGTATTCTTACTTGAGTCATGCCTCCAAGTTCCAGTTTTTTGCTAGTTAACTGAAGATAAGAGTCTCTTGGGGAGGGGGGGAGGAGGATGGGAAGGGGAAACAAAGGAGGAGGCAACAATGCTTGATAAGAAATGTACTCATTATCTTGCCCATGTAATTGTAACCCCCTCTGTACGGTATTTTCACAATAAAAAAAAAAAAACAACTGCCAAATGTTTGTAGAAAGAAAAAAAAAAGGAGTCTCTTGGGCCAGGTGTCAGTGGATCAAGCTTATAATCTAAGACCTGAGGATTGCAGTTCAAAGCTAGTCTGGGGAAGGAAAACCCATGAGACACTTATTTCCAACTAACCACCAAAAAGCTGGAATTAGAGCTCTGGCTCAAGTGGTAGAGCACTAAGCCTGGAGCAGAAAAAGCTTAGGAACAGTACCTAGGCCCAAACCCAGGATCAGCACCAAACAAACAAAGTGTTTTGGATTTATCTGCTCAGGTTGACTTCAGATCTCAGTTTACTGAGTTGCCAGGATTACAGATTTGAGCCACTGATGCATGGCTTCCAGTAGATTTTTGTAAGTGTATGGTAGTACTGGTATTTAAACTGAAGACCCTGTGTTTATTTAGGCAAGTGTTCGACCATGAGTCATGCCTCCAGTCCTAAATTTATTTATTTTCTTCAATCCTGGAGATCAAACCCTGGCCTCATGTATGTTAGGCAAGCACTCTATCACTGGGCTACTCCCAACCACTTACACTCATTCTTTTAATATGAAAGGGATTCAGGGGATTCAAATATTTGTAACTTAAGCCCATATAAGACTCTTAAAAGAAAATAGAAGGAATTTTCTCAGGGGATCTTGTTCCAGTTCCTACAATAGAAGCAGACCAATAAGAGTAACAGATTGTCAGACTGTTAAAAGCCATGATTCTTCCTCAAAATTGAAGTTGGTGTGGTCAGTATAATTTAAAGTATTTGACAGCTTCAAATACAAGTATGTTTGATAACAACCTTTAAGATGAAGTTCAACTGGGCTGTGACCAATCACCTCATTTTCCTTGTTTTTTTAAGGGTTGTAAGATTGAATCCAGTCCTGGCACATTCCAGACAATCATTCTATCATTGAGCTATGCTCCCTGCCCTTTTATTATCATTGCTGTTGCTAGTATTAATGAATTAATTAATTAATTAATTTATGTCAGTTGTAGGGCTTGAACTCGGCCCGGGCGCTGTCCCTGAGTCTCTTTGTGCTCAAGGTTAGAGCTCTACCAGTTCAGCCACAGCACCACTTCTAGTTTTTGAGTGATTCATTGGCAATAAGAGTCTCACAGGGACTTTTCTGCCCAGGCTGGCTTTGAACCACGATCCTCAGATCTCAGCCTCCTGACTAGCTAGGATTACAAACATGAGCAACTGGTGCCTGGCTTATTTTTTTAGTTTTTGACATGGTCTCAAGGCTACTTTTTCCTGGGCTTGCCTCAAATTCATGACCCTATCTTTCCTTCCTGAGCAGCTGTGATTACAGGCATGTGGCATCATGCCCAGCTAGCTCATTTCCCTTTCTAATGTCACTTAAGTTATTTTAGTTGTAAGCTAACACTGTGATTGGTTAAAATCTAGCTATTCTGTAGGGCTCTGGTAGCTCACACCTGTAATCCTAGCTACTCAGGAGACAAGAGCTGAGGATCACAGTTTGAAGCCAGCCTGGGGTAAGAAAGTCTGTGAGACTCTTTTTTTTTTTCTTCTCTGGTCCTTGGGCTTAAACTAAGTGCTTAGGCACTGTCCCTGGGTCTGTGCTAAGGATAGTGCTCTATCACTTGAGCTACAGCACCACTTTCCCCCTTTTTAAAGTAGTTTATTGAAGATGAGAGTCTCAAGGACTTTCTTGCCCTGGCTGGTTTTGGACCATGACCCTCAGATCTCAGCCCCCTTGAGTAGCTAGGATTACAGGCATGAGCCACCAGTGCCCAGCTCTGTGAGACTGTTATGTTTAATTAGCCACTAAAAAGCTAGACGTAGAGCTGTGGCTCAAATGGCACAAAAGCACTGGGACAATGCCCAGGCCTCAGGATTAGAACAAAAACAAAACAAAACAAAATAGCTGTTCTGTATCTAAATCAGGACTATTCATCATTCTTTTTTTTTTTGTCGGTCGTGGGGCTTGAACTCTGAGCCTGGGCGCTGTCCCTCAGCTCTTCAGCTCAAGGCGAGCATTCTACCACTTGAGCTACAGCGCCACTTCCGGTTTTCTGGTGGTTTATTGGAGATAGGAGTCTCACGGTCTCTCCTGCCCGGGCTGGCTTTGAACCGCGATCCTCAGATATCAGCCTCCTGAGTAGCTAGGATTACAGGCGTGAGCCACCAGCGCCCAGCCTATTCATCATTCTTATCAGTCAGTTAGACTAAAATGGCAAGCAATTCAGTGAGAGCTGACATACATGGTAAGACAGGACAAGGGGCTAATAAACTTATTGCTACAAAGTGTCTGAAGAAATATGGGAATAGAAGTTCCTTGATGAGATTCAGAGCATATAAACTATCCTTTGTTTCAGAATATAATCAAGAACAGAATTCTACCAATTTACTTTTCAAATTCAATTCACAAATTATACACAGAAATAACATTGGTTATGAAATTAACGATATGGTTCTGTATTCTACAGAAATATGCCTTGTTGAATTGCTGGGCTAGAAGCATTTTTACCTTAGAGTATAGTACTGCGGCTCCTATGTAATCCTTCTCCTGGAATTTTTTGTTTCCTTCTTCTCTGTAGAAAAAAGGAGCATCAGGATCCTTTCCTACCGAATAACCTCTAGATAGCTTCTTCAAAAAAATCTCATCCTCAGGTCTTCGTGAAGAAAGAAGAAAAAAAAAGAAACAAGCACAGAGATTAATTATTTCAAGGTAGGCACCAAATCACTGCACTTGAAATTAGAATGTGCCTAGAACACAAGAGCATGTGGTCTGTATATACTATGTAATACAACCGGAGGAGAGCATCTGTGGTTTCAAAGACATAAACCACGATTTCTACCCAGAGGAAAGAGTCTTATCTTTCATCTCGTACTCACTGGCCAATCAATTATTTCTTGGATCATATATTAGATAGAAGCTTGGGTGTGGAAAATAAGGTATCTATTCAAATTCTTCTTTCAGTTCTTCAGAGTATAAACCCAGAAGTGGGATTATTGGATCACATGGTAATTTTGTATTTTCCTTCCTTCCTTCCTTCCTTCCTTCCTTCCTTCCTTTCTCTCTCTCTCTTTCCTTCCTTCCTTCCTTTTCTCTCTCTCTATTTCTGTTTATAATCCCTTTTCTTTGTTTTATTGTGAAAATACTGTACAGAGGGGTTACAATTACATGGGCAAGATAATGAGTACTTTTTTTTTTTTTTTTTTTTTTTGGGTCCGGTTGTGGAGCCTAAACCCTGGGCCTGGGCGCTGTCCCTCAGCTCTTCAGCTCAAGGCTAGCACTCTACCACTTGAGCCACAGCACCATTTCTGGCTTTTTTCTTTTTGCTTATGTGGTGCTGAGGAATCGAACCAAGGGCCTCATGCATGCAAGGTAAGCGCTCTACCACTGAGCCACCTTCCCAGCATGAATACATTTCTTATCAAGCATTGTAGCCTCCTCCTTTGTTTCCCCTTCCCATCCTCCCCCCACCCCACCAAAGTTGTAAAGTTCATTTTCAACATGATGACTTGTACATCTCATTGTTGCAATGGGTCCACCTGTATCCCTATTTAAACGATTTGTTTTTTCCCTTTCCCTCCACAAATTATACCGACATCAAATACAGTGAAAGCAGGGGTTATACTGTGGGGGAGGGACATACAAAGCAACAAAGATCTCCTTCCTTCCTTCCTTCCTTCCTTCCTTCCTTCCTTCCTTCCTTCCTTCCTTCCTTCCTTTCTTTCTTTCTTTCTTTCTCTCTCTCTCTCTTTCTTCCTTTTCTTTCTTTCATCAGTTTGTGGGGGCTTGAAAACTGGGCCTGGGCACTGTCCCTTAGCTCTTCAGCTCAAGGCTAGCACTTTACCACTTGAGCCACAGTGCCACTTCCGGTTTTCTGGTGGTTTATTTATAAGAGTCTCATAGACTTTTCTGCCTGGGCTGGCTTTGAACTGTGATCCTCAGACCTCAGCCTTCTGAGTAGCTAGGATTACAGTCATGATCCCAGATTTGTATTTAACTTTCAAGCAACAGTCATACCATGTTCCGTGACTGCTGCATCATTTCACATTACCATTACCATTAGCAATGTACCAGGGGTTGCAACTTCTCCACATTTTCCTACCACATCTCCAGATGTGTGTGTAGGTAGTGTCCTGAGATTGAAATCAGGTCTAAGCTTTTGTGCTCAAGACCAGTGCTCTACACTTGAACCACAGTTCCACTTCTGTCTTTTTGGTGGTTAATCAGAGATAAAGAGTCTCACGGACTTTCTTGTCAAGGTTGGCTCTTCAGTAGTTAGGATTATAGGTGTGAACCACTGGCTCCTGGCTTCATTAAGTATGCTTTTGAATTCATAGTACTTCAACGTTGGTGAAGATAAGCTTTATCTCTTGGCTAAATAGAAGTTACTAGATCTCTCTGATGTAAAGATTCTTTTCTGCCATACTGAATGAGATGTCTGTGTGGCATATTTTGAGACCATGAGAGCAGCCAGTTTCTGAGCAATTTTTCTTCGAATAGCTTAGAATCCACTGGTGACTATTGCCAGGCTCACATAATATGCTGGGGGACTACAAAATGGTGATTTTCTAAATCTACCACTTTTAAATTTACTGACTGGCATTCTTCTGTAAAGCCAAATTTCCCCCTTTGTCTTTTACTTATTTATGTATTTTGAGTATAACTATGGCCTTTAAAAAATTCATTGTTATAAACCATTACCATTGTACTTATTTTGTGCTCTAACTTTGGCTGGTGGGAAATTGTTCATACTGGCTCCTGTATTCTTTTTGACACAAATTCTACTCTTCAAGTACCTCCTTGCATTCAGGCACAATTAGGTATTCCACTTGAATTAGTATAAAATCAAACTGGTAAGGCTGTGGGGTAGATAATGAAACAGCTATGGATTTCCTTAACTGCTAATAAAGTATTAGCTATAAGATGGAGGAGGCCTTCTGTCAATAAAAGGTTTTCAAATATTGGTGAGAGGTAACTATTTTGGGTAAACTTTCCTCAAAGAATGTAAATTGACAAGAAAGAAGAAAATATGCTTCACTATTTCCTTTATATTAGTATATGTCAATGATACAAAAGTTTTACTGAGATATTTCCATTCATATATAAAGAAAATTTACCCTCTCTATTATTTTCTTTTTTTCCCCTCTCTATTACTTTCTTATTTCCCCTACCCATTTAAAAATTTATTTTTAATTTATAGTATTTGGGGGGGGGCATGATACTGGGTTTTGAGCTCGTGACTTTATGTTCTTGCTTGGCTTTTTCAACTCATGGCTGATGTGCTACCAATTGAGTCTTACCTCCACTTCCATCTTTTTGCTGGTTAATTGGAGATAAGAGTATCCCAGATTTCTCTGCTCTAGCTGGCTCTGAACTGTGATCATCAGATCTCAACCTCCTGAGTAGCTAGAATTATAGGTATGAGCCACCAGCTCCTGCTACCCTTAAAAATTTTTTTTTCAACCACTTTCATTATTCTGTTTTCATACATACGAATGAAGTACTTCACTTAAATTCACCCCTCTTTACCCTATCCTTTCATGATCCCTCCTCCACTGGTTCCCATCCCAAAACAGTCCCTCATTATTTTTTCTTTTTCATTCATTCTTTATTTACAGCAAAGTACAGAGTATATGATCTTGTTTTGTTTTCATTTTTGGAAGTGCTAACAATAAAGGAATGGTAGTAAAAAGCAGAAGCACAAGAGAATGCATCTTGAAGGGAAAGAAAAGTCCAAGTGTTTACTTAGCTGCTCGACCTGGTTCCTGTGAAGGCCTGGCTACGCACTCACTTCCTCTAGAGGACGAGATCCCCATTTCCTGTATCTGCCACCAGGAGGGCACAGAACACCCAGAGACAGAAAGTGTGAAAGGGGACTTCAAGCTTCAGAGCAGTCCCAATCATGCCCTTTGCAACCTGTCTTCTTCCTTGTCTTGTCTGATGTCAGTAAGCTTCCTCCATTCTGCCTAGAGACAAGTGCAAAGGGGAAAGGAGGTAGAGAAGGCCCACTGGTCCTTCCATAGGTATTGTCCTATCTGTCAGGACCAACCACCAGCCTCAACTACAACAGCCCTTTCATTCCCTAGCACTGGAATCTATGACAGGCACATAGGAGACTTGGGTCAGTACTTCTGACAGGGCTGAGAAGGTGGCTCAGTGGTAAGAGTGCTTGTCTTGCATGCATGAGGCCCTGGGTTCGATTCCTCAGCACCACATAAGCAGAAAGAAAAAAGCCGGAAGTGGCACTGTGGCTCAAGTGGTAGTGTGCTAGCCTTGAGCTGAAGAGCTGAGGGACAGCACCCAGGCCCAGAGTTCAGGCCCCACGACCGGACCCCCCAAAAAAAAATAAATAAAAAATTAAAAAAAGAAGTACTTCTGACAGTCTTGGGTACTATCATGGATCAAGCTAACTCAAGGGCCGATAGAAGGCAGGTAATAATACCAACCAACTCAAGCCAACCAGACTTGTGTATCTCCACTTCCTGGCTGCTCTGAGGAGCACACAAGCCTCCAGACCTAGTGGCCTTATGGGGACAGGATCCCATTCCAAGCCAGGGAGAGGCTGGAATCAACCTCCTCTTGATCATGAAGCAACCAGGATTGGAAGTATTAGTTCCAAGAACATGTGAGCTGGAGACTCCTCCCTTTGGCCTAATCTGTTCATATCCCACAGTATAACCCACTACCTCCCAGGCCCTACCTGTCCACCTTCTTTGGGCAGGTTTCCATCTTTGCTCATTCTAGCTTCAGACTGCCTGAAAATGGGACACTTGGATCAGAAATTCTTGCATTGTGTGAGTGTGAGGCCAGTCTTCTCATGACAAAGACTTAGACCATAGACAAGTGAGCAGGGAGGGGAAAGGAGTACCACGGGGTGGCTCTGAAGCCAAGGAATTCACGTGCACATGTGACTAACTTCACCCTGCTGAGCTCATCTGTGCCCCCACCCCCACCCATAGCTCAGTGCCTGAGAGACAACGGTCATGATTTCTGCCCAAATAATTCTACCCCTGCCTCTCCAGTGGCATTGGAGACCCAGAGGCTCTTGAAAGTCAGATCACATTGTAAGAAAGTTCAAACACAGATACACAAGTGGCTAAATCCTAGTTTGCCACAAAGTGGTAGAGTCTCTCATCTACTCCCTGTCCCAGATACAGCGTATCACAGTACCCAGGGCATCACAACATCCAGGGTCTGACACCACAGACCCTGAACACTGCCCAAGAACCCTTGCCAAGCCGTCAAGAACTGATGATGATTTCCCCAAGGGTAGGGGCAGGACAGCTAGGAGCTGTGTCCTAACTTGGAGGAGGTGCTGCTCAGAGATCCTGGAAGCTTGGTCCCAACACCACAAGTAGATGAGGAAGCGAATAAGTAAGTAGAAGCTCAGAGATGAAAAGAATCCATCTTCCAAGGCAGTGGGATAGACAGCCAAGGCACTAAATGGTTTGGCACCTAGGAGCTTCAAGTATAGTTAAGCATGCTACCCATTGAAAGGCCAAGGCTCTCCTGGGTAGGGAGATGGGCTTCACCTGAGCACACAGTCCCTCATTTTATACTTGTGTCATTCAATTTTTAGTGATGTCTAACTTTAAAGGCCCAATTCACACTTTTATTTAATAGGAGTGGTTATGGATATTAGAGGTTCTATTAGAAGTTTAAACTTCTAATATCTTGTTTGATCTCTTTAGATCATGACTGAATAGTCTTATAATCGCTTTTAGCTATTTTTTTCTTTTTAATCTTTTTGAAATACTAAGGGTTTTTGTGCTTGCTAGGCAGACACACTCTATCACTTGAACCATGCTGCCAACCCTCAGATGGCTTTTCCCCACTGGGGCTCAAACTCAGGAGACCAGCACTTTCTCAGAGTGCTTGATTACTGCTGGCTCTCTATCAATTCCAGTACACCTCCAGTCTGGCTCTATGCTAGTTATTTTGGAGATGGAGTCTTGGATTTTTTTGTGCAAGTTGGCTTCAAACTGCAATCCTCCTGGTCTCTTAGCAACTGACACCCAGCTTAGTTAATAACAACTTCTTGTTCTTCTCCCTTCTTCTTCCTTCTTTCTTCTTCTTCCTTCCTCCTCCTCCTCCTCTCTCTTAGCTACTGACACCCAGTTTAGTTAATAACAACTTCTTGTTCTTCTTCCTTCTTCTTCCCTCCTCCTCTTCCTCCTCCTCCTCCTCTTCTTTTTTTTTTTTTTTTGGGTCTGGTCGTGGGGCCTGAACTCTGGGCCTGAGCTCTGTCCCTCAGCTCTTCAGCTCAAGGCTAGCGCTCTACCACTTGAGCCACAGCCCCACTTCCGGCTTTTCTTTTCTGCTTATGTGGTGCTGAGGAATTGAACCCAGGGCCTCATGCATGCAAGGCAAGCGCTCTACCACTGAGCCACCTTCCCAGCCCCTTCCTCTTCTTTCTTGCCAGTTCTGAGGCTTTAACTCAGGGCCTGGGCACTGTCTCTGAACTTCTTTTGCTCAAGGCTAGTGTTCTACCACTTGAGCCATGATTCGACTTCTGGCTTTTTCTGAGTAGTTTATTGGAAATAAGTCTCATGAACTTTCCTGCCTGGGTTGGGTTTTAACTGCAATCCTTAGATCTCAGTCTCCTGTGTAGCTAGGATTAAAGGTGTGAGCCACTGATGCCCAGCCAATTAACTTATTTTTAGGTTAGAGATACATAGAGCAAACAATGACAGGGATAATTCAAAGCATACTTAAGGTTCATGTCAATAATGTTTACAAAGACATAAGAATATATGTATTGGGGGCTGGGAAGGTGGCTCAGTGGTAGAGCGCTTGTCTTGCATGCCTGAGGCCCTGAGTTCGATTCCTCAGCACCACATAAGCAAAAAGAAAAAAGCTGGAAGTGGCACTGTGGCTCAAGTGGTAGAACGCTAGCCTTGAGCTGAAGAGCTGAGGGACAGTGCCCAGGCCCAGAGTTCAGGCCCCACGACCGGACCCCCCCCCCCAAAAAAAAAAAGAATATATGTATTGCTGAGCCAGATGTAGGTGGCTCATGCCTGTAATCCTAGCTACTCAGGAGGATGAGATCTGAGGATGTCATTTGAAGCCAGCATGGGAGAAAAGTTTGAGACTGTTATCTCCAATTAACTACTAGAAAACCAGAAGTGGTGCTGTGGCTCAAAGCAATAGAGTGCTAGCCTTGAGTAGAAAAAGCTCAGGGATAGTGCCCAGGCCCTGCGTTCAAGCCCCACAACTGACATACATACATACATACATACATACATACATATATAAGTGTAAAATAAGAACTGAAATATTAGAAAGAAAGATTTTTATTTGCAGATGTAGTTATTCAACCTAAAAATTCTAAGGGGCTTGGCATAATAAGAAAATAATGTTGAAGTACAGATAGGTAGTCAGTTTTTTTTGTATAAAAAAATTAAAAACTTTCTACCTTTTATTTACATCTCTAATCATCAATTACAGAATATGAATGAGGAGAGGGAGATGGCTAACAGACAATATCAACAAAAAACTTTACAAGTTAGAATAAAGGTCTAGCAGGAAATGTGGAAGACCTATCTAAAGAAAACTATAAAAATTTACTTAAGGACATAAAAGAAGCCCTAAATAAATGGCAATACAATCTTTTATTTGGATGAAGAAATTTAATATTGTAAAGATGTCATGTCTCCCTAAATAAATCTATAAATCCTACACAATCCCAAGCTAAAACCCAACATTTTTTAATGGAATTTGACAAGCCAATTCTAAAATTCACATGGGGGAAAAATGTATACAACCTAGTCAAAATATAACAATGAGGTGTATGTATGTTTGGGAACCTGGCCTTACAGTTAACAAAGGTACATTTTCTATTTGTGACTTAGTCACAAGAAAGGTTTCTTATACAGGTAGACCCACTGCAACAATGAGATGTACGAGTTGTTATGTCGAAAAACGAACTTTACAACTTTGGTGGGCGGGGGTGGGGGGGGAGATTGGAGGGGGGGACAGGGAGGGTATATGGGAAAGGATGGGAAGGGGAAACAAAGGAGGAGGCAACAATGCTTGATAAGAAATGTACTCATTATCTTGCCCATATAATTATAACCACTCTGTACAGTATTTTCACAATTAAAAAAAAAAAAGGTTTCTTTTTTCTTTCCATTGGCAGTATTGGGGACTAAACTCAGGGCCTTGTGCTTTTCTTACTTCTAGTAAGTTTCAGGGGAGAAACTGTTGTTTTTTTTTTGCCAGTCCTGAGGCTTGAACTCTGGGCCTGGGCACTGTCTCTGAGCCTCCCTGTATTCAAGGCTAGCACTCTATCACTTGAGCCACAGCTCCACTTTCAGCCTTTTCTATTTATATGGTACTGAGGAACTAAAACCAGGGCTTCATCCACGCCAGGCAAGCACTCTACCACTAAGCCACATTCCCAGCCTAGAAACTGTTCCTTTGGTTGAAGTGAGGCTGACCTCAGCGTCATGTCACATCAGGAGTGGGAATGGCTTGGCCAATCAGCAGAGCCCTATATCTCTGGCTGAAGAGATGTGTAAGCCATCAGTTAGGTTGATCTAAGACCAATATGGAACTTTTCAATGAAACTGGCAAAAAGGGTTAGGAATGACTATAATGTCCATCAAATGAAGAGAGTCTGGGGCTGGGAAGATGGCTCAGTGGTAGAGCACTTGCCTTGCATGCCTGAGGCCCTGGGTTCGATTCCTCAGCACCATATAAGCAAAATGAAAAAAGATGGAAGTGGCACTGTAGCTCAAGTGATAGAGCGCTAGCCTTGAGCTGAAGCGCTGAGGGACAGCGCGTAGGCCCAGAGTTCAGGCCCCACAAACAAACAAAAAAAACAAATGAAGAGAGTCTGTTTGAGTGATGAAGAAATATGAACACTGCACGTCTGTAATCTTAGCTACTTAGGAGGCTAAGATCTGAGGATCGCTGTTCAAAGCCAGCCTGGGCAGGAAAGTCCGTGAGACTCTCTCTTTTTTTTTTTTTGTCAGTGGTGGGGCTTGAACTTCGGGCTTGGGCACTATCCCTGCACTCTTAGCTCAAGGCAAGTGCTCTACCACTTGAGCTATGGCGCCACTTCCAGTTTTCTAGTGGTTTATTGGAGATCAAAGTCTTACAGACTTTCCTGTCCCGGCTGGCTTTGAACCACTAGAAAACCAGAAGTGGTGCTGTGGCTCAAGCGGTAGAGTGCTTGCCTTGAGCTGAAGAGTGCAGGGACAGTGCCCAAGCCCAGAGTTCAAGCCCCACGACTGACCAAAAAAAAAAAGGAAAAAGAAATATGAACACTGATGACATCTTCTGAGCCTGTGGATACAACCAAGTCTATAAAAGATCTGCTTTTAGGCTGGGTGCTGGTGGCTCGTGCCTGTAATCCTAGCTACTCAGGAGGCTGAGATCTGAGGATCGCGGTTCAAAGCTAGCCAGGGCAGGAAAGTTCATGAGACTCTTATCTCCAATTAACCACCAAAAAAAAAAAAAAAAGAAGCCGTGCGCTAGTGGCTCACGCCTGTAATCCTAGCTACTCAGGAGGCTGAGATCTGAGGATCGCGGTTCAAAGCCAGCCTGGGCAGAAGAGACCGTGAAACTCCTATCTCCAATAAACCACCAGAAAATCGGAAGTGGCGCTGTAGCTCAAGTGGTAGAGCGCTCGCTTTGAGCTGAAGAGCTGAGGGACAGCGCCCAGGCCCAGAGTTCAAGCCCCACGACCGACCAAAAAAAAAAAAAAAAAAAGAAAGAAAATGGTGCTATGGCTCAAAGTGGTAGAGTACTAGCCTTCAGCTGAAGAGTTCATGGACAGCACCCAGAATTCAAGCCCCATGACCGACAAAAAAAAAAAAAAAAGACCTGGTTTTAGATACCCTAGTTTCATAGTTATAATATTTTTATAATTTGAGCTGAATTTCTGTTACTTGAAACTGAGTTATAAAATGATATTGTAAACCTTTGGGTTTTAGAGCAGATACAGTCTATAGACAAATTTATCATAAGTGCAAATTTAATTTTCAGCAAGTGTAGCTTTTTGAAGCACAGGGGAAAGGATGGGCCATTCATGAAGTGCTGTTTAAAATAGTAGTGTAGGGCTGGGAAGGTGGCTCAGTGGTTGAGCGCTTGCCTTGCATGCATGAGGCCCTGGGTTCGATTCCTCTGCACCACATAAGCAAAAAGAAAAAAGCCAGAAGTGGCGCTGTGGCTCAAGTGGTAGAGCGCTAGCCTTGAGCTGAAGAGCTGAGGGACAGTGCCCAGGCCCAGAGTTTAGGCCCCAAAACTGGACCCAAAAAATAAATAAATAAATAAAAATAGTAGTGTATTAACTCCTAATATGTTGCCCTCAGTCTGGTTCTAATGTTTATTTTTTCCCTCTGGTTATTGGTCATTTTTTAATGTAACTTTGCATATCTAGTAATTCTTTTCTGCATCTTTGACATTGTACAGAACATATAATAAAACTAGATAACATCAGGCTGGGAAATGTGGCTTACTGGTAGAGTGCTTGCCTAGCATGCATGAAGCCCTGGGTTTGATTCTCAGTACCATATAAACAGAAAAGCTGGAAGTGGTGCTGTGGCTCAAGTGGTAGGGTTGCTTGAGCAAAAGCAGCTCAGGGACAGTGCCTTAGCCCTGAGTTGAAGCCCTAGGACTGGCAACAAAACAAAACAACTAGTTAACATACCTCTAGTTAAACAACTAGTTAAAGATACCTCTTTGCCTATATATAACATAGAGGAAAAGGAGTGGGCCTATCTCAATCCAATCAAGAATTGATTTGAAGTCTGATGCTAGTGGCTTATGTCTGTAATCCTAACTACTTGGGAAGCTGAGAGCAGGAGGATCCCAGTTTGAGGCCAGTCTAGACAGGAAAGTCCACCAAACTCCATCTTCACAGAAGGAAGCTGGATGTGGTAGGCCTGTACCTATTATTCTAGCAACTCTGGGAAGGCTAAAGTAGGCAGATTGTGGCTCAGACATGTTCTCAAGTAGAAAGTGAGACCTTATCCCAAAAATAACCAGTGAAAACAGGGCTGTAGATAGAACAGTCTTAGTGGTATGGGTTGGGAAGGTGGCTCAGTGGTAGAGCACTTGCCTTGCATGCCTGAGGCCCTGGGTTCGATTCCTCAGCACCATATAAGCAAAAAGAAAAAAGCCGGAAGTGGTGCTGTGGCTCAAGTGGTAGAGCGCTAGTCTTGAGCTGAAGAGCTGAGGGATAGCGCCCAGGCCCAGAGTTCAGGCCCCACGACCGGACCCAAAAAAAAAAAAAAAAAGAACAGTCTTAGTGGTAGAATACCAGCCTAGCTGGTTGTTGTGGTATATACTTTTTTTTTTTTTGGGTCCGGTCATGGGGCCTGAACTCTGGGCCTGGGCGGTGTCCCTCAGCTCTTCAGCTCAAGGCTAGCGCTCTACCACTTGAGCCACAGTGTCACTTCCAGCTTTTTTCTTTTTGCTTATGTGGTGTTGAGGAATCCAACACAGGGCCTCTGGCATGCAAGGCATGCGCTCTACCGCTAAGCCACCTTTCCAGCCCCGTGGTATATACTTTTAATCCCAGAATTTAGATAGAAAATAGAAGGGAAGAGAAGAGGAGAGGAGGGGAGGGGAGGGGAGGGAAGAGAAGAGAGGAAGGAAGGGAGAGGGAGAGAGGAAAAGAAAGAAATTTAGTGCAGTTCTGGTTTCTCACTTGGTTGAAGGTCCTCTTTTCCTCAGGCCTCAAAGTTTTGGTACAGGAAGTGTTAAGCTTACATCTTTAGCTTACCACTCCACGGGTATTTAAAATCTGGCAGTGTCTTGATATTTGTGTCTAGTCTAGTCCATTCTACCAGTAGGAGTTTGTTTCTCTGGATTATAGGACTTCAGAATTCATTCTTTTTTGATGGTCTCCTATACTTCCTGAGAATTGAGGAAAATTGACTTTGCATTCAGTTTGCGACTCCTCTAGTTTCCAATCCATCTTATCAGCCACAAATGACTAAAGAGATCTACTTACTGGCTTCTATTTCTTCTAGGATGGTCCCTTTGCTGGAGCCTAGCCTGATTCCTCAGTCTGCAATTACCCCCAGGAAAAAAAATGGCTAATGATCATCTAGGAAACAGTCTTTCCTCTCTGGAATTTAAGTCCATCTAATCCTTGCTATCAGATGGCTTGAAAAATAATTTTATTACAGTATACACTTATTTTAGTTGCCTTGGGAATATTACCTGCTGTGATCTACCCAGAAGCAGGAGTCCTATTTGACAAATCTGAAAGCAAGCCAGCATTAAGGGTAGTATAACAGACATGATTTGAGATTTAATATGGAGGGTGAAGAAAAAGGGAAACATAGGTATGACTTCTAGGTTTCTGGGTAACGACCAGATGGATACTGGTGCAATTCACTAAAGGGTTACAGGAGATGATCTGATATAGGTTGGGGGATGTAGCAAGTTTTTGTTTTTAAATATAGAATAGCTCTTATGTTTCTAGCTTAGGAATGTAAGGCAGTATAATTCACTGAGAAAGAGGCCACTGGAGGGAAATCTAATTTTGAAAACAAAATTGCATGTTTGAGTTTTGGATATATTGAAACTTAATTAGCTATGAGCTTTTAAAGTAGTCAGCTGGATTCAGAGATTTTGGTCTCAGAAGAGAGGTCAGGGCTGAAGATAAAACTTAAGAGTACATACATACAAGTTTTAAGAGCCAGGTATCAGTGGCTTGTGCCTGTAAATCTGCTACTCAGGAGGCTGAGGTCTGAGTGAGGATTGAGGTTCAAAGACAGCCTTGGCAGGAAAGTCCATGAGCCTCTCATCTCCAAGTATCCAGCAAAATGCTGAGGTGGAGCTGTGGCTCACGTGGTAGAATGCTAGTCTTGAGCAAAAAAATTCAGGTACATGCGAATGTGACTAGCTCAGTGGAGAATAGAGTAGAAGGGGAAGAGAGCCCAGGCTGGTGTTTTGAGGATTTGTCCAGGCAAATATGCTTCATTATGTTCCTGTCAGTGTACCACACCTATTGCTAGGTAGCATTTTTCAATTAGTAAACCTCATTGATTTATCTTGGGAAAATCCTGCCTATTATCCACAGTTACATATGCAGTTCATTATTATTTCTAAATTTTTGTAAAGGAAACTCAGAGATCCTATAAAGCTTTTTTGTTTTTTGTTTTTGTCAATCATGGGGCTTGAACTCTGGGCCTGGGCGCTGTCCCTGAGCTCTTCAGTGCAAGGCTAGCACTCTACCATTTGAGCCACAGGGCCATTTCTGGTTTTCTGGTGGTTTACTGGAAATAAGAGTCGCACAGAGGGCTGGGAATTGGCTCTGTGGTAGAGCGCTTGCCTTGCATGCCTGAGGCCCTGGGTTCAATTCCTCAGCACCACATAAGCAAAAAGAAAAAAAGCCGGAAGTGGCGCTGTGGCTCAAGTGGTAGAGCACTAGCCTTGAGCTGAAGAGCTGAAGGACAGCGCCCAGACCCAGAGTTCAGGCCCAACGACCAGATAAAAAAAAAAAAAAAAAGTCGCACAGACTTTCCTGAGCAGGCTGGCTTTGAACTGAGAACCTCAGATCTCAGCTTCCTGAGTAGCTAGTATTACAAGTGTGAACCACCGGTGCCCAGCCCTATGAAGTGTTACATTTTTTTTTTTTCTTTTGTAAATCCTGTGTCTTGAACTCAGGGCCTGGGCACTGTCCCTGAGCTTCTTTTGCTAAAGGCTAGAAACCACTTGAGCCACAGCTCCACTTCCAGCTTTTTCTGTTTATGTGATACAGAGAGGGCTTCATGCATGGTAGGCAAGCACTCTACCACTAAGCTACATCCCAGCCCCCTAGACATTTTAAAAATTTTTAATTTTATTAATTTTCTTTTCTGGTGGTCCTGAACTCAGGGTCTCATGCTTATTAGGCAAGTGCTCTACCACTTGGGTCCCACCTACAGTCGCAGCTTTAGATATTTTTGCCACAATTTTCAAAGTTCAGGTTACAAATCAGTGGGTCATGAAATTAATTTAGTGCATTCTGATTAGCATTCTTAGAATGAAAAAAGTAAAAGGGAAAATATCAAAGCATATTAAATGTAATAGATAAACTTTCTTGCTTAGTGAACTCCAGTCTTATGGTTTAAAATGCTAAATACAACCAACACATTTGTATCTCTACCATAGGTCTCTTTTGTGAATCCCAAGTTCATTTGGACATCTCTATATGGATGTCTAGTAACACTAGAAACTGAAATATGAAGGTTTGATCTTCCTTCCCAAGTCTCTCAAATGATGATGAGATTGTCCTTTTACCTTTTATTTTGTATGGTCCAAATCCCTTTTTATTCACATTCTAACACTGCACATCCCATTTCAGGAACTGCTATTAAATCAACCTCAGAATCTAAGTGCTTCTCTCCATCCTTTCCTCCCACTCTGGCCTAACTTCTCACCTGTCTACTAGGTTGTAATATAAAATGTATTCCTCATTAAAAAATGTAGAGTTTAAAAATTACTGGAATTAGATTATATCACTTCTAAGAACTCTTCCAAATTTAAGCACTTAGGAATTTTAGTGCACAGCTAGAAAATCTCTGCTATATCCCTTGAGAAACAGCAAGGCTCACAGCCTTGTGACTGTAGCAAGGCACTGATTGTTTAAAATTTGGGGGGGCTTTTAACTTATGCTGTATCATTTGAGCTCTGCCGTTAAATCATCTTGTTTCTGTCTCCCCAATAGCTGGAATTACAGGCATGAATTATAGTGTTTGGCTGACACTGAATTACTGAAATGTAACATAGAAACCTAAAAAGCAAACATCATTTATACCTCTTTTATAATCATTGGCTAGGAAAAAACAAAACAAAACTGTAAAGACGGCAAGAACTGCTACATGCCTCAAATATAAGTGTCTGAATTGTCTTTGCATCAAAAAGAGATACAACTTCAGAGCAAATGACAAAAGAAGACATTTCCCTGGCTAAAGCTCCCATTCACTTACTGAAGAAGGGAAGAGGAGTGAAGAAAGATATCACTCAAAGTCTCTGCTGTAGAAATTGTTACGCGCACAGCCTTTGGGAGTAAAGACCACTTCTGAAGTATGTAGGATTTCCATTCATCCACAGGCAGATCCATGCTACTTTAGATCTATAAAGTAAGAAAATAGGAATTTAGATTTCTACAAATGCACAATTTTAAAAGACTGAGACCTCAGCCAAGCAAGCATGAAGCAACAAAACTGATTCTTGTGGTACTTTCCTATAGTTCTATGCTGAAGAAAGGTCTAGATTGTCATACCAATGCATTCACTCAACATCCTGTCATTCTGAAGTACCTATTGAAAACCTTTGTTCCAGAAACAAAGTTAGGTTGGTGCTCATACAAACAGGAACCAGATTACAAGGGTTGGAGGAGTGGCTCCATTGGTAGAGTGCTAGCCAATGAGCAAGTTTACCCAGTTCCATTCCAGTCCTTCTAGACTTCCATCTTCCCTCCTTGCTCAAATGTTTTAGTGTGTATGTGAGAGAGACAGAGAGAGAGCGAGAGACAGAGATTACAGAGAGAGACAGAGAGAGACAGAGGCAGACAGACAGAGACACAGACAGACAGAGACAGTTTTGGAGCTTAACTCAGGGCTTGGGTGTTATTCCTGAGCTTTTCTGCTGAAGGCTGGTACTACAGCTCCACTAGTTAACCAGAGATAAAGAGTCTTACAGACTTTTCTTTTTCTTTTTTTTTTTTTAGATTATGCCTTTTATTACTTCATACACAATCACTTGTCTTCTGGCTTGTTGAAACAGTAAGTGAGACAACACTTGCCACAGTAATGCCTGTCAAAGTGGCTAGCCATAAAAACCCCAGCACCACATTCATCTGAAGGGCACTCTCGACGAAGACGGCTAATTTTGCCATTTTCATCCACCTTGTAGTATTTCAGGACAGCCAATTTAACCTTCTTTCTCTTATGCTTGTTCTTCTTAGGAGTGGTGTAAGACTTCTTCTTCCTTTTCTTAGCACCACCCCGAAGTCTCAATACTAGATGAAGAGTGGACTCCTTTTGGATGTTGTAGTCGGATAAAGTTCGTCCATCTTCCAGCTGCTTACCAGCAAAGATCAGTCTTTGCTGATCAGGTGGAATTCCTTCCTTATCCTGGATCTTGGCCTTTACATTTTCTATAGTATCCGAGGGTTCAACCTCGAGTGTGATGGTTTTCCCCGTAAGGGTTTTGACGAAAATCTGCATCCTGGCGGCGGTCCCACCGCTGATGGCGGATCGGAAAGTTCTTACAGACTTTTCTGACCAGACTATATTTGAACCTTGATCCTGAGATTTCAGCTTTCTGAGTAGCTAGGTTTATAGATGTGAGCCACCAATGCCTGGCTCATTTATTATTTTTTTGAACTCAGAGATTTTGCATTTGCTAGGCAAGCACTTCAACACTTGAGTTACAACTTAGCTCCAACCCCAGCAACTATTAAGTTAAATATTTCCACCTGCTTCAATCTTCAAGTCATTGTTTCAGTTCAAGACTTTCCCAGCTCCTGTCTGGCATTTTCTTCCTTCCTTCCTTTCTTTTCTTTCTTTTTTTTTTGGGTCTGGTCGTGGGGTCTGAACTCTGGGCCTGGGCGCTGTCCCTCAGCTCAAGGCTAGCACTCTTCCACTTGAGCAATAGTACCACTTTCGGCTTTTTTTTTTTCTGCTTATGTGGTGCTGAGGAATCGAACCGAGGGCCTCATGCATGCAAGGCAAGTGCTCTACCACGGAGCCACCTTCTCAGCTCCTGGCATTCTTTCTAGAGTGTTCTACTAGTGTCCAGGGCCTCAGCCCTCCATCTTAACTTCATCAAAGCTCTTCCCAGCAAACAAGAGTAGCCCAGGACAAACCCATTACTACTTGCCCCTTGCTTACTTTCTATTATTTTCTTCTCTAAGGTCTTGGAAGTCAGGTTGCCAATTCTGAAAGTACCCACCCTGTGTCCCTTACTTGTTTACAAAAATATGCTAAATTTCTATTTCCCCAATGCTAGGTTGTTTCCTTGGTATGATGCACAAAATACTGCCCCAGTTGCAACAGTCTCCTCAGAAGGAGGCTCCCCCCAACTCCCATGTAACATCTCCCGCACCCTAAGCGAGAATCATACCCCTACACCAACGAGCCGCGTAACACCTTGGAACTGACTCTGCCCCCGAATTCCCGCAGTCCACATATGTGACCCATGTGACTGTCACCTAAAATTGTGTTTAAATTCTGCCCACACCTGTCCACGGCTGTTGCTTCCTTCCCCGCTTAGAGCATCCCAGCAGGTCTGTCCCCCAATAAGGTCTTGACCCAAATCGATGGCTTGCCTCTCGTTTATTACACTTTCTCGGTATGCTACCATACTGAGTTCCTCAACGTTATCCCCAACTTGCCTCGCAATTTCAACTCGTGTGTGTGTGTGTGTTTTGCCCATCCTGTGGCTTGAACTCTGGGTTTGGGCGCTGTCCCTGGACTCCTTTAGGCTCAAGGCTAGCGCTCTACCACTTGAGCCACAGCGCCACTTCCAGATTTTTCTGTGATTAATTGCAGGTAGATTCTCACCTACTTTCCTGCCTGGGCTGGCTTCAAGCCGGGACCCTCAAATCTCAGCCTCTTGAATAGCTAGAATGACAGGCGGGAGCCACTGGCGCCCAGCTTCTTCAGCGTTTTTGTATAGGCCATGTATTTTCAGGACTATTCTTCCTATCCTCACTTGGAGTCTGCCTAACAAATTTCCACACGTATTTAACTCAATTCAAATTGCATTTCCTCTAGGAAGCCTTCCCTGGTTTTCTGACTGTGATTTCACCACGTGTGGGGTCCATATCACTTTTACCTAGAGTTTGGGATGCTCACCGCTCTAACTCCCGGGACAGACTGTGGCTTTCCTCTGAGCGCAGGGGCCCGGTCAGATTTATCTTCAGAAGACCCCCAGTGTCAAGCTTAGGGCCTGGCGCAGGCAGACCGAAGGCCTGCAGCGGGTGGAACCAGGTCACTGCTCTGATTATATTTAGCAGCGGAGTTATCAGGAAACAGCGCCGACTGTCCTTTGGATTAACATTCTGTGCATCTGCCAAAGGCCTCGGCCAGAAACATCCGCGTAGAGCTGGCGCGCCGCTCCGAAGTCCCGCCTCTAGGCCCCGCCACTACGTGATGGCCGTCCCGCCACTAAGGCCTACGGCGAATCACGTGGGCCTCCTGCCGCCTCTTGGCCAATTAGGGAGCTGCTCGGCGCATAGGCCCGCCCCCGTGCCGCGCACACGTCGCGGGGCGGGAGTGGCGCGCGCAGCTCCTTGGGCCAATAGCTGAGCAGCCCGCGGGACCCCGGTAGTGAAGCTGGGGCGGTGCCAGAGCTCGAGCGCGGGAGTTAGCGTGTCGCAGCCATGGTCGGTCAACTGAGTGAAGGGGCCATTACGGTGAGAAAACGCCTGGGAGTCAAGGGGGGGAGACTCTGGTGGCATGGGCCTACAGCCGTGCAGAGTGCAGAAGGAGGGACCCCGGCGGGTGGGGTGGGGATTGTGGGATGCTTTGAGGGAGCCGGTGGGGGGTGGTCGCTCCCATCATTACCCTCAAGCCTTTTTCCTGTCCTCTAAAAACATGCTCACATTTCTTCCTCCTTAAGAACACAAAGCAAAAATAAAAGCCATGCATCACCTCTCGGTAGCCAATCTGTTGTTACCTCCCCTTCTGCCACCCACAGCCAAACTTTAGTCTAGAGTTGGTGTCTTCATTTCCTTACCTCCCTTTGGTTCTTTAGTCCTCTCCAAGCAAACATCCCATAGAACTTTGGCTCAGGTTACCAGTGGTTTCCAAGCCGTTAAATCCAACAGACAGTTTTCAGTTTTCATCGATCCCAGATTCTCAGCAGTATCTGGCCTGTATCAGTGAGTGGATCATTGCTTCCTTCTGTTAAAACTGTCTTTAGGTTTCTGTGGCTCAGCTTGACTGGTCTCTCCACGTTTTACTTGCTAACCCCTATGCAAATTTTGTTGACTAAGTGCTCCCTTATTTAAGGCCCTCTTTTCCCCAGATAACTTCATTACTATGTACTATCAGTGGCTTGCTAATTTCTTTGTGCTGAGCTACCTTTGCTCTTGAAGACAAGTTGCTACAAATCTGTTGGCCCGTTTAGTTCGCAAGTGTTAAATTCAGCATATCCCAAAGCAAACCTGCTATCCCCCTAAGTTTAGGCCTCTTGATGTCCCCTCTTAGTGAATGACACTATGTTAAGTTATGCAGGCCAGAAACTGAGGCCAACATTCTTGCCTGCATTCATGTATCACTCTGAATGTGGAGTCCATCATCTGATGAAGAATATTTTATATCCACATAGATCATTTAAGTCCATGTACTTCTCTCTAGCCATTCTGGCACCATCATTCCTGCCTGGACTATTCACTTCCACTCAGCCATTCCCTTTATAGGCTAGTGTTCTACCACTTGAGCTGCAGCTCCACTTCCAGCCTTTTGGTGGCTAATTAGAGATAAGAGTTTCAGAGAGGGCTGGGAAGGTGGCTCAGTGGTAGAGTGCTTGCCTTGCATGCTCGAGGCCCTGGGTTCGATTCCTCAGCACCACATAAGCAAAAAAAAATAAAAAGCCGGAAGTGGCGCTGTGGCTCAAGTGGTAGAGCGCTAGCCTTGAGCTGAAGAGCTGAGGGACAGTGTCCAGGCCCAGAGTTCAGGCCCCACGACCGGACCCCCCCTCAAAAAAAAAAAAAAGTTTCAGAGACTTTCCTGCCTGGGATGACTTTGAACCTTGATCCTCAGATCTCAGCCTCCTCAGTAGCTATGATTAAAGGAGTGAGCTATAGGGTACCTGCTCTGGGTTGTTTCTGCTTGCTTGCTTGCTCAGCATAGTATCCCCAGTACCTTGGAGCAATTCTGGTGAGCTTTTGGTACCCAATAAATGATTGCTAGTTGCACAAATGAATGAAACAGGGGAGAGAAGAAAGGACAGATGGGTGGGGAAGAAAGGCAGCTGGGGGGAAACAAGGGGAGGAACAATCAGAGTCAAGTAGATAATTGAATAAATTAGAGCCGGGCGCTGGTGGCTCACGCCTGTAATCCTAGCTACTCAGGAGGCTGAGATCTGAAGATCGCGGTTCAAAGCCAGCCCGGGCAGGAGAGACCATGAGACTCCTATCTCCAATAAAACCACCAGAAAACCGGAAGTGGCGCTGTAGCTCAAGTGGTAGAGCGCTCGCCTTGAGCTGAAGAGCCCCACGACCGACAAAAAAAAAAAAAAAAAAAAAAAAAAATTGAATAAATTAGGAATCTATGAATGCTGGAGCCTGTTTTTTTGGTTGTTTTGTTTTTAACTCAGGGCCTTGGTGCTGTCTCAGCTCTTTTGCTCAAGGCTAGTGCTCTACCATTTTGACCCATAGTGCCACTTGTAGTTTTTGAGTGGTTAATTGGAGATGAGTCTCATGGGACCTTTTCTGCCTACACTGGCTTTGAACCGCAGTCCTAAGATCTCAGCCTCCCAAGTAGCTGGGGATTAAAGGTGTGAGTCATTGGAACCTGGCTAGCTGCCTAGTTTTAAGTTGTATTTCTTGTTTGCTTTATAGCTGCTGCCTTGCACCTTTAGGACAAATTAGGGGTAGTTTTTTGCTTTTATAAAAAAATGTTTATAAATAACTTGCTAAGTTTTCCTTAGGGCCTTGAGCAAGCTGAGCTTGCTTACTCAACTGTCGCTATACCACTTGAGCCATACTTCCAGCCAAGAATTTTGCTGGTTAATTGGAGATAGAGTCTTGGGGACTTTTAGGTATTGACTGGCTTCAAACCTTGAACCTCCATATTTCAACCTCCTGAATGGCTAGGATTACAGTTATGAGCCACTAGTACTTGGCTATTCAAAATTTTAGAAACCCATTTCCAACGTTAGGTGAAATATTACTGGTGTTTTGTTTGTAAGTGAACTTTTTACACATCTTTAGGGATAGAGTAAGAGTGGGGAAACTTGGTTGACTGATTATCAACTAAAGCGAGTGTCACTTTAAATGAAAAGACCTTGGTCCCCAAGGGGAAGCAAATAGCACACAAATGGTGGAAGTAGGGCAAAAGTTGTCATCATAAAATGAGGTTATGCCTGGAACTATTATGATTAGTAGAACAGATTATTTTTTGTATTAGGGGTAGAACACAGGGCTTCATATTTGTGTACCAGGCAAGTGCTGTACCACAGCTGCATATCCCCAGCCCAGCATTTATATCTAAGTAATTAAGTTATAGAAAGAAAGGGGAAGAGAACATCCATTTTCAATGCAGTAGACACTTTAACTAAGAAATTTTATATATATATATATATATGTATATATATCCATTTTCAATGTGGTAGATACTTTAAGTACTTAAGAAATCTTAGGAAGTTTATTTTTGCCAATATCCACATTTTATAATGGAAGATGTTATAGGAGAAAAGATAAATAACTTGTTCATGGGAGGATTTAAACACATAAGCCCTATTGCATTCTGTTGCTTTATGTTTTTATTAGCAATGCAATTTGTAAAACTTTAGTCAAAAAGGCCCTTGTATCTAAGTGTACATATCATGTTATATGTCCCCCCAAAAAGAATCATAATCACTATATATGATAACACATTAAATTAAAAATAATAATGTAATGCATGTATATGGTTTTAATTTTTTATTTATTTTTTTGCCAGTTGTGGGGTCTGAACTCTGGGCCTGGGCACTGTCCCTCAGCTCTTCAGCTCAAGGCTAGTGCTCTACCACTTGAGCCACAGTGCCACTTCCAGCTTTTTCTGCTGAGGAATCGAACCCAGGGCCTCATGCATGCAAGGCAAGCACTTTACCACTGAGCCACCTTCCCAGTGCATATGGTTTTTAAATCAAGTTGAACAGAAAGCTATTTAATGAAGTTATTACCCATCTTGCCCAGTTCTGTTCCCCAGACATAAATGAAAAATTAACTAAATTATATGTTGTGACACAAATCTGAGGCAGAAAGACTGAGTTCCAGGCCAGCTGGGCTACAGGCTAGCAATACCCTATCTTGGAGAGAGGTAGGGAAGAAGAGAGAAAGTGAGGAAAAGGAGAAAAGAACAAGAATCTATGGTGGGTTTTTTTTGTTGTTGTTGTTATAGTAGTATCACTTTGTTACTCAGTGGGTTTGAACTCTTCAGTCTAAATTGATCCTCCTACCTTACCCTTCAGGGTTGCTCGTACTACAGGTGCATACCACCATGCCTTGCTCTAACTGCTTTCATCAAATGAAAATTTCATTCTCTAGTTCTATTTTCTTGTTACAGTTGTTCTTGGCTCTTCTAGGAGTTGAGCTTCTTGCTTGTTAGTTAGGTTTTAGTTGTTTATTCAAATAGATTCTTGCATTTTTGGCATGGCTGTCCTGCAGTATGATCCATCATCCTATTTATGTTTTATCAAGTAGCTGGGATGACAGGTGTGAGCTACTATGTTCAGCTATTGGTTGAGGTTGCAATAGGGATCTCATTAACTCCCTCCTCTCCCCCTTGCTTGTTCTCCTCCCTTGAATTACTGTCTTCCTTATCGCCTCCTTAGTAGCTAAGATTACAGATATGAGTCATCTTGCCTAACTTAATCTCGTTTGTTTGTATGTGTGTATGTGTGTGTGTGTGTGTGTGTGTGTGTGTGTGTGTGTTGAACTAATTGCCTGTGTACTGTCACTGAGCTTTTGTGTTCAAGGTTAGTCATCTACTATTAGAGCCACAGCTCACTCCACATTGTTGGTTTTTTTTTTTTTTTTTGTCGGTAGTGGGGCTTGAACTCTGGGCCTGCATGCTGTCCCTCAGCTCTTCAGCTCAAGGCAAGCGCTCTACCACTTAAGCCACAGCACCACTTCCGGTTTTCTAGTGGTTTATTGGAGATAGGCGTCTCACGGGCTTTTCGTGCCTAGGCTGGCTTTGAACTTTGATCCTCAGATCTCAGCCTCCTGAGTAGCTAGGATTATAAGTGTGAGCCACCAGCATCTAGCTTCCAGTTCTTCATTATTATTATATAGAAATATGTACTGGGCTATGTAATAGGATACTGTCTCAAAATTAAACAAAATTAAACAAAATTGATTTATGTTTTTACTAATGAGCTGTAAGAATTCTTTTTTTTTTTTTTTGGGTCCGGTCGTGAGGCCTGAACTCTGGGCCTGGGCACTGTCCCTCAGCTCTTCAGCTCAAAGCTAGCACTCTACCACTTGAGTCACAGCACCACTTCCGGGTTTTTTCTTTTTGCTTATGTGGTGCTGAGGAATTGAACCCAGGGCCTCATGCATGCAAGGCGAGCACTCTACCACTGAGCCAACTTCCCAGCCCCATGAGCTGTAAGAATTCTTGATCCTGAATGTTATTTGTTAAATATTTGTGTGTGTATGTGTGTGTGTTTGTATGTGTATGTATATTCCCAGTTTATTTTGTTTTCTCATTCTTTTAATGATTTTTTTTTCTTTGGCAGCTTTGAAGTTTGAACTTAGAATCTTATGCTTCCTAGGCAGTTACCACTGAGCCACATCTACAACCCTGTTTTGCATTGGTTCTTCTTTCTTTTTTTTTTTACAAATCCTGGGGCTTAAACTCAGGGCATGGGCACTGTCTCTGAGCTTCTTTTGCTCAAGGCTAGTACTCTACCACTTGAGCCACAGTGTTACTTCTAGTCTTTTCTGCTTATGTGGTACCTAGGAATTGAACCTGGGGCTTCATGCATGCTAGGCAAGCACTAAGCCACATTCCCAGCCCTTTTCTTAACTTTTAATTGTTATTATAAAGGTGTTGTACAAAGGGGTTACAGTTGCAGAATTTAGATAATGAGTTAATTTCTTTTGGGGCAATGTTGCACTGTTTTTGTTTTGTTTTGTTCTGTTTTTTTGTCAGTCGTGAGTCTTGAACTCTGGGCCTGGGCGCTGTCCTTCAGTTCTTCAGCTCAAGGCTAGCACTCTACCACTTGAGCCACAGCGCCACTTCCATCCACTGGTTATTTTTGAGATAGGGTATCTTGCTTCCTTCCTAAGTACTTGCCTGGATCTTTTTTTTGGGGGGGGGGGGAGGTCCGGTCATGGGGCCTGAACTTTGGGCCTGGGTGCTGTCCCTCAGCTCTTCAGCTCAAGGCTAGCATGCTACCACTTGAGCCACAGCGCCACTTTTTGCTTATGTGGTGCTGAGGAATTGAACCCAGGGCCTCATGCATGCAAGGCAAGCACTCTACCACTGAGCTACCTTCCCAGCCCCTTGCCTGGATCTTGATCCAACTATTTTAGGCTTTTCATTCTTGTGTGATGACAGGGTGCTCACCATTAAATTCAGCTTCCTTCTGTTGATACAGAGTTTCTCAGATTTTTCTGTACAGGCTGGCCTAGAAGTATTATCCTTCTAATCTCAGTCTTCAATATAACTTGAGATGACAGTTGTATGCCACTTGTGTTCAGATATAGGCTGGCCTCAAACTGCTGTCCTCCCATTCTCAACCTCCCAAGTAGATAGGATGAAAGGCATGAGACTTCAACATCCACTGTTTATTATGTGTATATATATATATTTTATATATTATATATACATATATGTTTCTTTTCTTTTTTTAATCAGTCATGGGGCCTGGGTGCTGTCCCTGAGCTCTTCAGCTCAAGCCTGGCACTCTACCACTTGAGCCACAGTGCCACTTTCGGTTTTCTGGTGATTAATTGGAGATAAGAGTCTCATTAACTTTCCTGTCCAGGCTGGCTTTGAACCACGATCCTCAGATCTCAGCCTCCTGAGTAGGCCAGTGGCTACTGGCACTTGGCTATATTTCTTTCCTTGTTGTGCTTATTCTGGGACTTGAACTTACAGCCTCAGCTCTGTCCCTGAGCTTGATCCACAGCCACCACTTAATCTACAGCTTCACTTTCAGCCTGGGCTGGCTTTGAATCTCAGCCTCCTGAGTAGCTAGGATTACAGGCATGAGCCATCAGTGCCTAGCTTAAATTGTGTTTTATTCCATTAGAAACCTTTGCCTACTCCAAAGTCACGAATCTTTTGTCCTAGATTTTCTTCCAGTTTTATAGTTTTAGCTTTGCTGTCAGGCCTGCGAAACATTTCAAGTTCATATTTCTTTTTGTTGGTTGTGGGGTTTGAACTTGGGGCCTGGGTGTCCTTCAGCTCTTTTGCTCAGGACTAGCACTCTACCACTTTGAGCCACTGCTCCACTTCTTGTTTTTTTGATGGTTAGTTGGAGGTAAGAGTCTCACAGAATTTTCTGTCCAGGCTGGCTTTGAACTGGGATCCTCAGATCTCAGCCTCCAGAGTGGCTAAGATTACAGGTATGAGCCACCTGTGCCCAGCTCAAGTCCACTTTTTAATGTGGACCATATACATATTCAGTTGTTGCATCACTGTTTGTTGAAAAGACTATCTTGTTCCACTGCATTACTTTGTTGCCTTTGACAGAATCCATTGATTATATATGTGTGAATCTGTTTTGGGGATTTCTATTCTGCAGTTGATCTATATGCTAATGATACGTAAAATACATTGGTGTGAAGCCGGGTGCTGGCTTTACAAATCCTGGGGCTTAAACTTAGGACTTGGGCATTGTCTCTGAGCTTCTTTTGCTCAAGGCTAGCACTGTATTCATAGATATGAGCCACTGGCACCTGGCAGTGGCATTTGGTATTTATATGGCATTTTAGGCTATTTCATTCTCTATTATCTTATTGCCAGTATTAAGAAATAGAGACCAGCAGCTAGGTGCTGGTGGCGTATGCCTGTAACCCTAGCTACTCAGGAAGCTGAGATTTGAGGATCATAGTTCCAAGCCAGAAATTGGGCAGAAACTTCTGTGAGACTTACCTCCAGTTAACCAGCAAAAAGTTGGAAGTGGAGGTGTGGCTCAAGTAATACAGTACCAGCCTTTAGTGAAAAAGCCAAAGGAGAGCATGAGGCCCTGTAGCATGAGACCCAGTAGCTACACAAATGGAAGGAAGCAAGGAAGGAAGGAAGACACTTGTAATGAACAAGTGTTGAATTTTGTCCAGTGTGTTTTCTCTTATCTGCTGAGATCTTTGTGGCTTTTCTTTTTTATTCCATTAATGTGACAAATTACATTGATTTTGGGGTTTGAGTAAAACTTTACTCCCACTTAGTCATGACTACCCATTTTATTTAGTGCTAAGCTTGGTTGATTTGTATTTCATTAAGGATTTTTGCACCCTTGTTCATGAATGATATGATTTAGTTTTTCTGTCTTAGAAGTTTTTTTTTTTACGCTGGGCACTGGTGGCCTCACATCTGTAATCCTAGCTACTCAGGCACCTGAGATCTGAGGAGCCCGATTTAAAATCAGCCCAGGCAAAAAAGTTATGAGATTCTTATCTCCAATTAACCAGCAAAAAAAGCTGGAAATGAAGCTAAATTGGACCTTCCTGTCTATCCTGGCTTCAACTGAGATCCTTAGATTTTAGCCTTCTGAGTGGCTACAATTACAGGAATGAGCCACCAATGCCGAGCTATTTTTTGGGGAGGGGGCCAAGGTGGTAAGGGTTCTGGGGCTTGAACATTGTCCCTAAGCTTTTTTGCTCAAGGCTAGTGTTCTACCCCTTGAGCCACAACTCCATTTCCAGACTTTTTTTTTTTTTTTAAAGAAGGCTTTATTTTTTTTTAATTTATTTTTATTTTTTTATTTTTGGTGGTCCTAGGGCTTGAACTAAGAGCCTGGGCACTGTCCTTGAGTTAATTTTTGCTCAAGGCTAGCACTCTACCACTTGAGCCACAGTGCTACGTCTCCTTTTTCTGTTTATTTGATACTGAGGAACCGAACTCAGGGCTTGCATGCTAGGCTAGCACTCTGCCACTGAGCTACCCTCTTAGCCCACTTCCAGCTTTTTAATGGTTAAGTGGAGATAGAGTCTCATAGACTTTCTTGCCTGAGCTGGCTTTGAACTACAGTCCTCAGTTCTCAGCCTCCTGAGTAGCTAGTATTACAGGAAGGAGTTACCAGCATCCTGCTATTTCTTTATCTTTTTAATTTATATGTAAGATTATATGATATCTCTCTTCATTCCAGATACTGAAAATATATTTTTTTGAGTATATAAGCTAATGGGCTATCAACTTTATCTTTTCCAATAACCAGATTTTGATTTTTTGTTCCCCTGCTTATCTATTTTCTGTTTAATTGATTTAGATTCTTACTATTTCCTGCTTTCTATGTACTTGGGTTTAATTTATTCTTTTTCTAGCTCCCTGTGGTAGAAGTTTTAGATCATTGACATTGGATCTATTTCTCTGTTGTAAGCATTTAAAGCTGTAAATTTCTCTTTAAGCATTATTCTTGATACATCCTACAAACTTTTATGCCTAGGCCAGCCTGAAACCACCATCCCCAGATCTTTGCCTTCTAGGTAACTAGGATTATAGGCTTAAGCCACTGCTTCTGTTTATAAAAATTGTGAGTGCTCACAAGAAAAGACTTTTATTGTTAGCAGCAGATACTCTTTGTTCTCTTTGAAAACACATTTCTTATTATTTGTCTAGTGATAATTTAGACTTTGTAAATGATTGGTACTGAATAGGCTCTTCAAACAATATTATCTGTTGCTTATTACAAGTGCCATACTGTACAAATATGTCTTTTTAATTGTGATTTGAGTATATATCTCATAAGAATGCTTTTACTTTATCAGGCCATAATGCAACAGGGAAACACTTCTATCAAACCCATCCTCCAAGTCATTGTAAGTACCTACATGTATTGCTCAAATATTTTATAGGTTTGTAAATAATTTCAAATTATGTTTGATGGAAGACACAGTTTTCCTTCAGGAAATTCTCTCCATTGTTTAGAAATAGATCAGTCTACATTGTGACCCTGAAAGAGAGGATAATGAGGCTTAAAAAACAAAATGCTAGGGCTGGGAAGGTGGCTCAGTGGTAGAGCGCTTGCCTTGCATGCATGAGGCCCTGGGTTCGATTCCCCAGCACCACATAAGCAAAAAGGAAAAAAGCCGGAAGTGGCACTGTGGCTCAAGTGGTAGAGCGCTAGCCTTGAGCTGAAGAGCTAAGGGACAGCGCCCAGGCCCAGAGTTCAGGCCCACGACCGGACCCAAAAAAAAAAAAAAAAAAAAAAAAAACAAAATGCTAGCCAAAGTTAGTTAAAAATTAATGCTAAAGTTAGTTTGCAGTGTTAGATTTAAGCTTTACCTTGCTTAGGTGACTTACAGTGTTACACATCCTTATATCTACTCTGCCATCCATATGACCTTCAGAGAGAGAGAGGAAAAAAATGAGGCTGTTGATGTCAAAGTCTTCAGTTAACCCTTCAGTCTCAAATGTGGTAGGAATTTTAAGCATCAATAAAAGCAAAATCCAGGATTATACCCTGGGATTGAGGGAAAGTAAGTGATAGTCCCTAGTAACTCCTCACTGCTGGTCATTGTCAGGCTTCATGTTCAGTTTCCTTCAGAAATCTGCCTCTGTTCTCCTTCAAGCTAGGATAAGCCTCAGATTGGCTCTTAGACCACTGTTTTTACACAGAGCCTGCCCCTGCTTCCATCTCTATCCAACTATAAGCTCCTTCGGGGCAAGGAACTTTTTTCCTCAGTTTCCGTTTTATATTTTTAGCATGTTTTCTATACATACCATGTATAGATTTGGTGCTTAGTTATAAATATATTTTTCCTTAAAATTTTTTTATGTGCATATACATGTGCATGTGCATGCCTGTGTATATGTGTATGCCAATACTGGCATTTAAACTGGCCTCAAGCTCTTGTTCTTTTTTATTCATGGCTAGAACTCTACTACTTGAACCATGCCTCCAGTTCTAGTTCTAGTTTTTTTTTTCTGGCTAATTGGAGATGAGAGTCTCATAGACTTGCCTGCCCAGGCTGGCTTTAAACCAAGCTCAGCCTTTAAACAGATCTCAGCCTCCTGTGAGCCACCCGTGTCGGAGTATATTGTTTTTAATAATGTTAGTGGGAAGTTAGTGGGAGTAATTATCCAATTCAATATTCTTTTTATTTGTATGTAGGTATCAAGAGAATGGGCAAAAACTCAAGACAAAATTCCATTTGTCTTGAACAAATGACAACCCACTCAGCTACCACTTAGGTTTAGTTTTCTCTAGGGATTGGGCAGAAAACCTGGCTAATGAATCAAGTTTTCTATCCTAGAATATCCGTGCTATTACTACAGGCAATAGTCCACCCCGTTACCGACTGCTTATGAGTGATGGATTGAACACCCTGTCCTGTGAGTATGATGCATGATTGTTAGAACTGTGAGTGTGAAAATGATAGAATCCCACCTGACACTCTGAGTGCAGTAATTTGGGTACATTGTTGTAGTATACCACACTTCTTGGCTGTGTATCTCATTGAGGCAGAGTTGCAGCTGGCAGAGAGCATTCTAACAATAGATTGCATGGAGTGGAAAGCTGCCACTCAGCTTAATTACTTTTCTCTAACTGGTGCTGTATGTTTTCTTTGATTAATTTCCCTAAGGATGGTATTGGCATTTAGTGAATGGGATGGGTTAGCTGTCCTGTACTTGCCTTTTGGGGGGTTTTATTTTTGTCTTGGAAGCTTTAAAAGGAAGATGTAATGTATAGAATATTTGCTTGCTATCTCTAGTCACAATGTAAATGTAAAGGACTTAGAAGGACTTGAGTGTTTTTCATGAAACCTGAGTGACATAAGAAAATGATGAGGCCCTTTGAGAAACACAGCTGATTTATACCATTTTTTCATTATGCATCTTGATTAGTTATAACTTCAGTAAGTGTGCATGGAAGCCATTGGTTTTCTTGGGATCAGCTCTCATATTCCTGTGACTGAAGTGTTCCCCGAGGCTAAAATAATGTCTGTGCTTTTCAGCTTTCATGTTGGCAACCCAGTTGAACTCCCTTGTTGAGAAGGAACAATTGTCCAGCAACTGTATTTGCCAGATTAACAGATTTATCGTCAACACTCTGAAAGATGGAAGGTAGGTGTTTTCTGTTTGTATGACAGAGAAACACATTGCCTGCCAAAAATTCAATAAGGAATTTTAAAAAGGCAGTAAGGAGTTTTCAGCTAAGAAATTTGTAGCTAATCAGGTCTGAACTCAGAAAACTAAAACATGGCACCATGGAAAGAGAAATATGCAAACAAATTGGAAATCCCAGAACAAAAGAATAAAACAATGCATAACTGTATTTACTTCTTATTTTTTCAGCTGTTTTTAGTATCTGGTAATGAAGAGGTCACTGAATACAGTATAAAAAAATACATTTAATTATATACTGTTGTTCTTTTTTTTTTCTCCACAATCTTGAATTTTCAGTATTCAGCCAATATAGAATATGTTTAGTACTTTCAAGATGTTATGTGCTAGAAATATAACAGTGAACTGAACAGAAAAATGATCTTTTTAAAGTGGGGGAACTTTATATAGTATTTTCCCCAAGATTTTTATTTTGAATCACACAATATATTCAAAACACAAGAAGCAAATATAAGCATTTCAATGTTGATAAAGCTTCATCAAGGTATGTTACATTATCTGTATATTTACAAAAGATTGTCAATTTGTGTTATTGGATATATGTTTGTTTTCTTTTAAAATTTAGCCTTTTGAATTAATTTGGGTGTCATTTTATAAATAAGTTAAAAAATTCAATTTCAGATTTAATTTGTGGGTTTATTCTGCTTAATTTATTATTGGTCATTTTTGCTTATTTTTTCTTAGTGTTTGAACAATGTTCTTGTTTTTTCCTTGTCATAGATCAATGGTTCCCTCCCCCCCTCCATTAGTTCAGAAGTTAACATGTTCTATTGTGTCTCTATGGCAGTTTCTGATTTTTCTTAAATCTAAGAATTAAATATTCTGAAATAGGTCAATATTTTTACTATCCTTCCAAATGAAATGGGTTATAAAAAAATCATGTGTGAGTCAGGCATTGGTGGCACATGCCTGTAATCCTATCTACTTAAGAAGCTGAAATTTGAGGATCATAGTTTGAAGCCAGCTCAGGTAAAAAAGTCTGAGACTCTTATCTCTATAATTAGCCACTGAAAAGCTAGAAGTGGCTCAAATGGTAGAGTTGATAGTTTTGAGTGGAAAAAGCTAAAGGACAGTGCACAGGCCCTAAGTTCAAGCCTTAGGAGTGGCACAAAAAAAGAGAAAAAAAGAAAAAAGAAGATAAAAAATCTTCAAAGTGACAAGTTAGTACAAAATGAATTTGAATCCACTGGCTAGAACAGGAATTTAAAAGTCCATCCTGAATAAATGAATACATGGGAAAACAGCTTTTTCTTAAAATAAGATGATATCTCACGAATGTAAAATAAATTATGTAATTAGAAAATCACCATTTGGCAACTGTCATGGTAATGATTGATTGATGCAGGAAGCATTAGTAGATGCTATATGTTTCCTATGGCTACTATTAGCCATGACAAACTTGATGATTTTATAGAATAATAAAAAACTACTGGAGAAACAGATGCAGAAACTTATTCTGTCTGGAGGCCAGAAGCTGAAACCTAGCTGGACACTGGTGACTCATGCTTCTGATCTGAAGATCACAGTTCAATACCAGCCTGGACAGGAAAGTCCATGAAACTCTTATCTCCAATTAACCACCAAAAAAGTGGGAAGTAGAGCTGTGGCTCAAGTGGTAGAGTGCTAATCTTGAACAAAAAAAGCTCAGGGTCAGTTCTCAGGCCCTGAGTTCAAGTCTCAAAACCGACAAGCGCACACACACACACACACACAAATGTTGAAATTATCTCTGGGCTGAAGCCATGTCAGGAGGACTGTACTTTGTCTGGAAGCTTCATGGGAGGATGTATCCATTTGTCTCTTCACCTTCTAGTGGCTCCTGGCATTCATTCCTTGGTCTATGACTGCATCATTCCAATGTACTCTCTCTGTATATCAATAGATATAGATATATATACACATAGATAATAGATCTTTCTATCTCTATCTCTATCCCTCTCCCCTTCTCTCTCTCTCTCTCTCTCTCTCTCTCTCACACACACACACACACACACACACACTTTCCTTTTAGAAAAATACATGTGATTGCATTTGTGGCTATCTCATCCTCCCATGTAAAAGTACCACTCATTCATAGGTTCTAGGATTAGGATGTGGGTATTTGACAGGCTCTTATGTGATGTGTTCTCAGTTTGTGGCCTAGTTGGGCCTTGAGTTCATGATCCCCAGCTCCTGAATGCTGGAATTACAAGCATGGACCACCATGCTTGGTTTTATAGTCTTTATCTAGCATACAGTTGATAGAAAACAAGTAGGTGAAAATTTGATGAGAAACAAGGTAGTTAATAGGCTTAAAGTACCTCCCCAGGAAATAGTTATTAATTGTAGTGGGAAGAGAGGTAGTTTTGCAAGGGAGGAACCTAGGCCCTTTGATCATGGTGATAATCAATGTTAACTTTACCTGTGGTGGCACAGGTAGAAATCATGTACCATGTAACAGAATACAGCCTCACTTCTGTCCTGTGCTGGGTATAGGTGTATACATGACAGTATCCAGTAGTGTCAAAGCCTCAATTACATTGTAATTGGCCTCATCTTCAACAACCTCAAGTGTAGGGCTGGGAAAGTGGCTCAGTGGTAGAGTGCTTTCCTTGCATGCATGAGGTCCTGGGTTCAATTCCTCAGAACCACATAAACAGAAAAAGCTGGTAGTGCTATGGCTCAAGTGGTAAAGCTCTAGCCTTGAGCTGAAGAGTTGAGGGACAGAGCTCAGGCCCAGAGTTCAAGCCCCATAACCAACCAAAAAAAAAATCTCATGTAGCCAGGTGCTAGTGGCTCATGCCTATAATCCTAAATACTCAGGAGGCTGAGATCTGAAGATCACAGTTCAAAGCCAGCCTGGGCAGGAAAGTATGAGATTCCTAGCTCCAATTAACCACCAGAAAACTGGAAGTAGAATTGTGGTACAGAGTGGTAGAGCACTAGCCTTGAGCAAAAAGAGCTCAAGGATAGTGCCTAGGCGCTGAGTTCAAGCCAACAAAAATTAAAAAAATCTTAAGTGTGAAAGTAAATGAAAAATTGAGAAGCGTTTCTCCCTTTGACACAAGGCCCTGGATTGGATCCTTGTGCTGTCATTGAAGCAGTAGATGAAACTCCAGCGGCTTTTATGAGTTAGATGAAAGTATTTTGTCAGTATTAATTTCCCAACATGGATGGTTGTGTTGTGAGTAGGTAGGAACTTGAACAGCAGAGATGTAAATTTTCATACTGTGGTTGGTTAAAAAACTTAACACAAACAGAAGGAACTGAATGTAACCAGATAAAATTTCTTCCTTGAAAGAGCAATTTCAGTTAAGTTTCCACAAAGATTAAAACAAAACTGTAAAGAATATTAAAAGGATTAAAGTATTAGACTGACAACTTGGCTTGGTATCTGTTCTTTGGTTTCCATGGTTTTCCCTCAGAATTTTGTCTTCTGGCATTGAATATTGGTCTTCAAAAGTCTTAAGGCTAGCCCGCTTTGGCTTCTTTCCTGTTAGGAAGTTTTCCTTTATTTGCTTGGATTCCCAAAGAATTCTTTATCCTCCTTTTTTTCCTTCCTTTCTTTTTTCTTTTTTTGGGTCCGGTCATGGGGTCTGAACTCTGGGCCTGGGCGCTGTCCCTCAGCTCTTCAGCTCAAGGCTAGTGCTCTACCACTTGAGCTACAGTGCCACTTCTGGCTTTTTTCTTTTTACTTATGTGGTGCTGAGGAATTGAACCCAGGGCCTCATGCACGCAAGGCAAATGCTCTACCACTGAGTCACCTTCCCAGCCCTCCTTCCTTTCTTGACAACATCTCAACATGTAGCCCAGACTGGTTTCAAACTCCAGGTTCTCCTGCTCTAACTCCTAAGTGCTGGGATTATAGGTGTTTACTACCATGCACTGCCTAGAATTTTTTCTTCATACTTCATATTCCATAATAGACCACATCTCAATGTCAGCTGTTCTTGCCAATTCTCCCCCTCGTACACACCATATCAAATAATCTTTCACTTCGCTTATTCAGTTCTTTTTTTGGGGGGGGGGTGGTTGTGATGCTTGAACTCAAGGCTTGGCACTGAATTCTTTTTGTTCAAGGCTAGCACTCTACCACTTTGAGCCACAGTTCCACTTCCAGTTTTCTAGTGGTTAACTGGGAGTAAGAGTCTCACAGACTTTCCTACCCCGGCTGGCTTTGAACTGCAATCCTCTGATCTCAGCCTCTTGAGTAGCTAGGATTACAGGCATGACCCTCTAGTGCCTAGCTCAGTTCTTTCATTTTAAAGAAGTTTTTCTGTTTGTTGTTCCTTCATGCTGTTTTCTGTTTCATTTATGGAGTTGCTGGGTAACTGCCTTCCTTGTAAATCCTTAGTTGGCTTCAATCTTTTGTCTAATACATGTATTGGTTTATATCATTTCCAACATGATAATAGTTGAGGTTTTAGCTCTTTTCTGTCCCTTGATGTTTATATAGTTTTAAGTATTAGATATATAACAGTGTTACTTTTGTTGTTTCTTTTTTTTTTTCTCCTTTGCTTTTCAAGCTCCCTATTCTTCTGCCTTGTTTTATGGTATCTTTGACTCTATTGAATTCATAGCAGTAGTTTGAATATGGCTTTGGGGAGTCATCACTCCTTTCTTGGCATATGTTTTCTTCTAGGGCAGTTTCTTGGTCTTTTATCTGACCTTGTTCCTTTCATTGTCCCATGCCATTTCTTTTTATCTTGTTCATGTTTAATGTGGACAATTCTGTTCAGGTTTCATAATTGTTCAGGCAGCGTCTAGGCCAGGTGCATCATCTTGCCAAGTTTCCCACTGGGGACCTGTTATCTTGCACTCCAGGCTACCTTCGAGTGCTGTGGGTGCTACTTTCTCTCTGTCCTCCAGGATATGGTTGTGGGAGACAGTGGAGAGCTTGGCTGGGATTGAGAACAGTCCTTGCTGGGAGTTCTTCAAAGTCTGTTCTCTCTAGTTAGAGATATAGTTCCACTCCACGAAGTATAGCTCTGCTGCACTTCACCTCAACCTGCTGCGCGGCATGTCATGTATTCTTTCAGACCTGTGCACAAGGTTTGTGTCAGAGTAAAGGAAGGCCTATGTCTGTTGTGGGTTATCTATTCCTTAATCTCTGTAGTGGTCATTCAGGTTTATTTGTTATATAGCCCTAGCTGGCCTTGACCTCATGATCCTGAGTTCCAGGATCATCAGGATATGCCACTATGTCCAGCTTTCAGGTTTATTCTAAACAGGGCTTTAGTCATTTTGTTCAGCTGTTTTCTTTTACATGTTCCTGCTTTTATTTCTGAAGGGTAGGCTACTAGAGTTAGCATTATGGTGACAGAACAAAATATCCCAATATAAATGATGTTTAATGAGTGTCTATTTCAGAACAGACAAGTGCACAGAAACAGCGATGTGGCTCCAAAGGGTGGAGTGTCCACTAGTGGGCACAGGGCTTCTTTTTGGGATGATGAAACTGTTTCAGAGTTAACAGTGGTAGTGCTTGCACAACTCTGAAAACTCCTAGTTATACACATAGCAAAGTGAATCTTAGATTACATGAATCATAAAGCTGCTTGTTTATTTTTGTGCTGGTACTAGGGCTTGATCTCAAGGCCTTGTACTCCCCCCCAAGACTGGTGCTCTTTTTTTCGGGGGGGTCCAGTCATGGGGCCTGAACTTTGGGCCTGCACCTCTGTCCCTCAGCTCTTCAGCTCAAGGCTATCACTCTACCACTTGAGCCACAGTGCCACTTCCAGCTTTTTTCTTTTTTGCTTCTGTGGTGCTGAGGAATCGAACCCAGGGCCTCATGCATGCAAGGCAAGCGCTCTACCACTGAGCCACCTTCCCAGCCCAAGACTGGTGCTCTTTCACTTGAGCCAGACCTCCAAAGCTGTTGTTTAAAACTAAAACCTTTCTTGGGGCATGGCTCAAAGTTAGAACACTTGTCCAGTAAGCACTAGGTCTTGAGTTCAAACCCCAACTATCAAAAACAACAACAAAAAAAGCTTTCTCATTTACTGGCAATTTTGAGAATTGTTTTGGTATAGAATACCTCTGTACATCCCAGGCTGGGGGCTGGAACTCCCAGTCGTCCTGCCTCTTAGGTTAGTATTGTAGGCATGCACCACCAGGCCTGCTTAATTTCTTTACTAATTACCAATTATAGCGAGGCGACGGTGGCTCATGCTTGTAATCAGATCTCAAGAGACTGAGATCTGAGGATCAAGGTTCAAAGCCAGCCTGGGTAGGAAAGTCCGTGAGACTCTTATCTCCAATAAACCAGTAGAAACCTGAAAGTGGTGTTGTGGCTCAAACGGTAGAATGCACGCCTTGAGCGCAGGGACAGGGCCACAGTTCAAGCCCCACAACCAACCAAAAAAAAAAAAAAAAAAAAAAACCTAATCATTATTTTGGCTTACATTTTCTTGTTAGTGAAGATAAGCATGTTACATTTGTGGCTGTCTGTAACTTTTCTCTTTTTATTATACCATTTTCCTAAAAATGTTTATAGGCACTTTTTATTAACCAGAAATATGACTCTTCCATAATCTGTTTTTTGTTTTTTTTTATGAATACATGGTATTGTGCTTTGTGCTCAAGGTCTGGTGCTTACAGGTATTCTAATACTTGAAATGTACCCTTGGCTCCTTTTTTTTTGCTTTTAGTTACTTTTCAGGTAGGGTCTAACATTTTTGTCTAAGGCTGGTCTCTAAGATCCTCTAACCTATGGCCTCCTGAGTAACTGGTACCAGAGGTACATTCTCCCACACCTGGCTTTTTGTTTTGCATTAATTTTTATTATTATTATTATTATAAAGGCATACCTGGCTTTTTTGTTGTTGGTGTTGGTCATGGAGCTTGAACTCATGGCCTGGGCACTGTCCCTGGGCTTTTTCACTAAAGGGTAGTGCTTTACGACTTTGAGCTGTAGTGCCACTTCTGGTTTACTGGTGGTTAGTTGGAGTCTCCTGGACTTTCTGGACCCAGGCTTGTTTTCAACCTTGATCCTCAGATCTTAGCCTCCTGAGAAGCTAGGATTACAGATGTGAGCCACTAGCACTCAGCTACACCTGGCTTTTTGATTGAAGGATCTTGTTAACTTTTTCCCTGGGCTGGCCTTAAAGTCAGCCCCTCAAATAGCTGGCATTATAGGCATAAGCCACTGTACCCAGCTCGCTCGCTTGCTCTGTCTCTGTCTCTGTCTCTGTCTCTGTCTCTGGCTCTGTCTCTGTCTCTGTCCTTGCCTTCCTTCCTTCCTTCCTTCCTTCCTTCCTTCCTTCCTTCCTTCCTTCCTTTCTCTCTTTCTTTCTCTTTCTCCCTCCCTTCCTTCCTCCCTCCCTCCCTCCCCCCTCCCCCTCTCTCTCTTTCTTTCTTTCTTTCTTTCTTTCTTTCTTTCTTTCTTTCTTTCTTTCTTTCTTTCTTTCTTTCTTTCTTTCTTTCTTTCTTTCTTTCTTTCTTTCTTTCTTTCTTTCTTTCTGTCTGTCTGTCATGGGGCTTAAACTCTGGGCCTGGGTGCTGTCCCTGAGCTCTTCAGCTCAAGGCGAATGCTCTAACACTTGTGCCACAGTGCCACTTCCAGTTTTCTGGTGGTTAATTGGAGATAAGAGTCTCACAGACTTTCCTGCCCGGGCTGGCTTTGAACTGTGATCCTCAGAGCTCAGCCTCCTAAGTAGCTAGGATTACAGGTGTGAGCCAGCAGCACCTGGCTCATGTATTTTGTCTTACTCCTTTTCTGTTTATTATAGAGAATTAAAGACTCATTGTAGGGAATTAAATACTTTTTGAAGTTATTTGTATTTGTCCCTTTTTTTTTCCTTTATGGCTTCTAGATTTTGTATCTTGGCTATCTAGGTAATAAAGCTATTTTTTTAGATTGGAGTAAGTAGCTAAAGTGGGGGAGTGCTATCAAGTACAAGGCCCTGATTTCAAACTCCAGTGCTACCAAAAAAGAAAAAAAATACTGTAAATGTAAACACTGGATTATCTGCTTTGAGAAAAACAACATATTACAATTTGTTTTAGTGCACCAGACAATTAGAGAAGCTGACTTGGTTCATCTGAGATTTATTTTTATGTTGGTATGAAGGAGGAATCTAACTTCTTTCCTAGATGAGTAGCACATAGCATAGAAAGCCTAGAGAAATTCAGCTGTTGGGTTGAATGTAATGGGAAGCTATGGGTTTTGATGGGGAAATAGTGTGTGTTATATTTTAAGTTTAAAAGTTCCTGGGACTGGGAAAGTGGCTCAGTGTTAGAGTGCTTGCCTCGCATGCATAAGGCCCTGGGTTCGATTCCTCAGCACCACATAAACAGAAAAGGTCGGAAGTGGCGCTGTGGCTCAAGTGGTAGAACACTAGCCTTGAGCCTTGAGCTGAGAGACAGCGCCCCGACCCAGAGTACAAGCCCCATGACCGACCAAAAAAAAAAGTTCCTGAAAGATTCTGAAACTTTCAGATACTGACGTTATCCATGTGCTGGTGGCTTGTTCCTGTAATCGTATTTACTCAGGAGGCTGAGATCTGAGAATCATGGTTCAAAGCCAGCCTAACCTGGGCAGGAAGTCTGTGAGAATTTTTTCCCTCACCTTCGGTCATGGGGCTGAACTCTGGGCCTGGGTGCTGTCCTCTAATACTTGAGCCACAACACCACTTCCAACTTTTTCTGTTTATGTGGTACTGAGAAATCAACCAGGGCTTTATGCATGCTAGGCAAGTACTCTACCACTAAACCTCCCTGAACCCTTTTGCTCAAGGGTAGCACTCTACCATTTGATCCACAGCACATTTCCAATTTTTGAATGGCTAATTAGAAATAAGGGTCTCACAGGGACTTTTCTGTCTGGGCTGGCTTTGAACCACAATCATTACTTAGATCTCAGCCTCCTGAGAAATTAGGTGACAGGTGTGAGCCACCAGCACCTGGCACTGAAATATTTTTACAGGTTTGTGCAGTCATTATTAGCACAGTTAATTTAAGAACATTTTTATTTCTCCATAAAGAAACCCTGCACCCATCAATCCACCAACTTTTCCAGTCTGGGGCAACTACTAATATACATTCTGTTTCTATAGATTTGTCTACTCTGGCTACTTCCTGTGGGATCTTGGAAAACATGGTCCTTTGTGACCATGTCTTTGATTTACTATAGTGTTTTCAAGATTCATCCAAATTGTAACCAGTATCCTATTTGTAGCTGTAGTATATAGATAGATGATGTCACATTTCATTCATCCTTCATTAGTTTATGGACTTTTGGATTGTTTTATCTTTTTGCCATTGTAAATAATGCACTGGGGGCTGGGAAGGTGGCTCAGTGGTAGAGCACTTGTCTTGTATGCATGAGGACCTGGGTTCAATTCCTCAGCACCACGTAAGCAGAAAAAGCCAGAAGTGGCACTGTGGCTCAAGTGGTAGAGCGCTAGCCTTGAGCTGAAGAGCTGAGGGACAGCGCCCAGGCCCAGAGTTCAGGCCCATGACTGACCAAAAAAAAAAAAAAGTGGTAAGACTGCTTGCCTTGAGCAAGAAAAAAAAAAAAAAAAGAACCTCAGGGACTAACACCCAAGCTGTGAGTTCAAGCCCCATAACTGACAAAACAACAACAACAAAATGTACAAAAGACATTTGGGAACCAGAAATGAGAGATCAAGAGAGAAGATATATGAAATAGGATCGGGTCCAATTTATGGGTAAATAATGCACTGAAGATTAGTGTACTGATTTTTTTCCCTCTCTGCAGTATTGAGGTTTGAACTTAGTACCTTACACTTGCTAGGCCAGAGCTTTTCCACCTAAGCCAGAAACTTAGCCCTTGTGGTACAGTTTTTTGTTTTTGTCAGTCATGGGGCCTGAACTCTGGGCTGGACACTGTCCCTCAGCTCTTCAGCTCAAGGCTAGCGCTCTACCACTTGAGCCACAGCGCCAATTCCAGCTTTTTCAGCTTATGTGGTGCTGAGGAATTGAACCCAGGGCCTCATGCATGCAAGGCAAAGCACTATACCACTGAGCTACCTTCCCAGCCCTGTGGTACAGTTTTTTTATGTGTACATATGTCTCCACTTCTAAAACATAATTGAATCTATAGCTGTGGGTTTTGAACCTATGGATTCAACCAACAGCTGGTGAAAAATATTCAGAGGAGAAAAACAGCATCTGTACTGCACACACATACAGACTTTGCTTGTTATTGCTTCCTAAACGATGCAGTGTGAGAGCTGTTTGCATAGCATTTACATTGTATTAGATGTCATAAGTAACTTAGAGACAATTTAAATTATCTAAGAGGACATGTGTAGGACATACACAAAAACTACCTTGAGCATGCACAGATTTTGTGCCTGAGAGGTGTCCTGGATCATTGCAATCCCCTAGAGACACTGCGGAAGACTGTATCCAGGAGTAGTAAGATTGCTGCCTCAAAGGTAACTTTTTTGTATTGGGGCTTGTACTCAGGGCTTGGGCACTCTCCCATGAGTTTTTTTCACTCAAGGCCAGTGCTCTGTCATTTGAACCACAGCTCCACTTCCAAGTTTTGTTGGTTAATTAGGGATCAGTGTCTCATGGACTTTCCTGCTTGGGCTGGCTTCAAGCCTGGATCCTCATAGCTCAGCCTCCTGAGTAGCTATGATTATAGGCATGAGCCACCAATGTCAACAAGGAGTAGCTTTATGATGAATATTTTAGGAGCTTTCAGACTATTTCCAAACAGCTGCTCCAACACTTGTTGCAAAGTTTCAGCTAAAATATTATCTGGAGAAGATTTTAGTAACTCTTGGCAGTGTCTTTTACCTGTTCTCCCAATCCCCTCCCACCCTGACACACACACACACACACACACACACACACACACACACACACACACACACCACACACACACAAATTTCCTTGGCAGTTCTTCTGTTTATTCCATATAAATTTTAGAGTCACATTTGAAAACCAAGTAAAAGTCTTGTTGGAATGCAAAAATATATACAATATTTTCTATAAGATTTTTTCCATCAAAGAATATGGCATGTGGCCATTTAGTCTTTAGGATTTTCTTGATGCAGTTATATAATTTCCTTAGTGTAATATTTCTATCAGGGTTTGAGGGCTGTCCTTTAGCTTTTTTGCTCAAGACTGGAACTCTTCTATTTAAGCCACAGCTCCATTGGAGCTAATTGGAGATAGGAGTGTCACTGACTTTCTTGCTTGGCTGGCTTTGAACCTGGATCCTCAGATTTCAGCCTCCTGAGTAGCTAGGATTACAGGCATGAGCTACCTGCACCCAGCTCTGCCATTGTGTGTGTGTGGGGGGGGGGGGGGTTGTTTTTGTCAGTCATGGGCCTGAACTCTGGGGTTGGGCACTGTCCCTCAGCTCTTCAGCTCAAGGCTAGCACCCTACCACTTGAGCCACAGGGCCACTTGCGTCTTTTTTCTGCTTATGTGGTGCTGAGGAATCATACTTAGGGCCTTGTGCATTCAAGGCAAGTACTCTACCACTGAGCCAACTTCCCAGCCCACAAATTGGTTTGTTTTTAATGGTAGTATGTCAGCTAGCAACATCCAAAGTGTTGAAATGGGGGTGTCAATTATTAGCAACTTCTTTGTTTTGCTCTCCTTTTCAGTGTAACAAAGAACTTGTTATATAACTCCAAGGCCCTCTGGAGTGTGCAGGACTTTTTTTTTAGGTCCTTCTATTCAGGGTTTTGTTGTAATGGCTCTTGGATTTTTTTTTTAAAGCTTTTACTTCATCTTGATATGTTGTTTTTAATCACTTAACATGAGTTATTTTTACACTGTTTTTTTGGGGGGTCCAGTCGTGGGGCCTGGGTGCTGTCCCTCAGCTCTTCTCAAGGCTAGCACTCTACCACTCGAGCCACAACGCCACTTCTGGCTTTTTTTTTTTCTGCTTATGTGGTGCTGAGGAACCCAGGGCCTCATGCATGCAAGGCAAGTGCTCTACCACTGAGCCACCCTCCTAGCAACATGAGTTATTTTTAATAGATTAACAGACATATTTTTCATTCCTGTAAAATAAATCTCACCTTAAAAAATAATCCTCTTAGCTTCCTTTTTCTCACTGTCTCTTTTTTTCAGTCTTGTTTTTATTCTGGGTTATTTTAAATATTTATAAAAGTGGTCAGAATACACAATGGAAATATGAATATCATATAGCCCAGCATTCTGCTTCAAGTTGCCAACTAATGTCCAATCTTGCCAGTCACTGTCCTTTCCACCCTCACTTGCCTCTATAGTGTGTGTGTGTGTGTGTGTGTGTGTGTGTGTGTGTGTGTGTGTGTGTGTGTGTGTGTGTGTGTGTGTGTGTGTGTGTGTGTGTGTGTGTGTGTGTGTGTGTGTTTGCTGGTCATGAGGCCTGAACTCTGGGCCTGGGCACTGTTCCTCAGCTCCTCAGCTCAAGGCTAGCACTCTACCACTGGAGCCACAGCGCCACTTCCAGCTTTTTCTGCTTATGTGGTGCTGAGGAATCGAACCCAACATGCATGGAAGGCAAGCACTCTACCACTGAGCCACCTTCCCAGCCCCTGCCTCTATAATTTTGAAGTAAATATCAGGTGTATTATTTCATTTAAAAATATTTTTTTAAGGGCTGGGAAGGTGGCTCAGTGGTAGAGCGCTTGCTTTGCATGCCTGGGGCCTTGGGTTCGATTCCTCAGCACCACATAAGCAAAAAGCAAAAAGCCAGAAGTGGCGCTGTGGCTCAAGTGGTAGAGTGCTAGCCTTGAGCTGAAGAGCTGAGGGACAGTGCCCAGGCCCAGAGTTCAGGCCTCACGACCAGACCCCCTCTCCTTCCAAAAAATATATATTGCTTCTTTTTTTAATTTAAATTTTATTGTAAAGGTGATATAAGATAATGAATACATTTCTTTTTTTAACACTATTTAAAAGCTGGACACTGGTGGTTCATGCTGGTAATCCTAGCTCCTTAGGAGGTTGAGATCCGAGGATCAAGGTTCAGAGCCAACCTGGGCAGGAAAGTCTGTGAAACTCTTCAATTAACCACCAAAAAGCTGGAAGTGGAGCTATGGCTCAAGTGGTAGAGCATTGAGCAAAGAAACTCAGGGACAGCCTTCAGGACCAGCACACACACACAAAAAATAATAATATGTATTTTTATGTTAAACTAAAAAAATAATAATATGTATTTTAAAGTTACCCTTTTGATTTTATAACTGAATATTCAGACATTCAGTGTTCAGTTTTCAGCTATTCATATGTAGGTGTATATCTATGTGTGGATATATTATGTATATATGTATGTATATATGTATATATATAATTTTATCTGTGTGTATGTGCCAATTCTGGGGCTTGAAATTGTAATCCTAGCTACTAAGGAAGCTGAAATCTGAGGATTGAGATTCAAAGCCAACCTGGGCAGCAAAGTCTGTGAGACTCTTTTCGCCAGTTAACCACCAGAAAACCGGAAGTGGCGCTGTGGCTCAAGTGTGTGTGCATGTATTTTTTTTTAAGTAGATGAAATGGAGCTGTGGCTTAAAGTGGTAGAGCTCAAGCCTTGAGTGAAAGAGCTCAGGGACAATGCCCAGGACCTGACTTACCAAAAAAATAGAAGCATATGATGGAGGTCTTGAGGCAGGACTGGCATAGCATATATAGAAACAAAATGAAAACAGCTGACTTTCCTCAGTTTGGGACCGCTGAGAAGCCTTGGTTATCAAGGCCAGACCATGTAAAGCCTTGTCATGTCAAAGGTTTTTGTTGATTTATTTTGTGGTACTGGGGACTAAACTAAGGGCTTCACATGGGCTAGGCAAGTGCTCTCCCACTGAGCTACATCCACAGCCCTAATATCAAAGATTGTTTTGGGTCTAAGATCTTTGGAAAAGTAGTGATAGATGAGTTAAAGGCCTGAAAGTTCTTAAAGATAGATAATTAAAAATTCTAAAGTATCAACTGTCATAATTTTTTTTCATGGTGGAAAATTAACTGTTGAAGTGTGTGTTTCTGAACACTTTATGCAGTATATTCTTGTGTTTAATACTCTAAATTCTTATTTTTTTTTTTGTCGGTCGTGGGACTTGAACTCTGGGCTTGGACGCTGTCCTTGTGCTCTTCAGCTCAAGGCTAGCTCTCTGCCGCTTGAGCCACAGTGCCACTTCCGGTTTTCTAGTGGGTTTTATTGGAGATAAGAGTCTCACAGACTTTCCTGCCTGGGCTGGCTTTGAACCGTGATCCTCAGATCTCAGCCTTCTGAGTAGCTAGGATTACAGGCATGAGCTACCAGTGCCCGGCAATAATCTAAATTCTTTTTTTGGGGGGGGAGGGGGGTCCGGTTGTGGGGCCTGAGCTCTGGGCCTGGGCACTATCCCTCAGCTCTTCAGCTCAAGGCTAGCGCTCTACTACTTGAGCCACAGTGTCACTTCCGGCTTTTTTCTTTTTGCTTATGTGGTGCTGAGGAATCGAACCCAGGGCCTTGAGCATGCAAAGCAAGCGCTCTACCACTGAGCCACCTTCCCAGCCCCAAATAATCTAAATTCTTAACATGCCAGTGGCTCCTTGAAGATATGTTTTTGGCAAATATGCATCATTTTAATTAAGGGCCTAGATTGGAAATGAATACCCTATCATAATAAAAAACCTTGATAATGATGCAGTGAAAAATGAAGGGAGATACTTACGTAGAATTGATATCATATATTAGTTATTCAGTAATGAAAATTACTAACAAAGGAAAATAGTTTTATCACAATGATCTTTGAGGGAAAGCTTTTTAAATAGCTTGTCTTTAGAAAGTGTTTGGTTTATTTATTCTGACTTGTTACCATTTGCTTGCCTTTGTTAGGAGAGTAATTATTTTGATGGATTTAGAAGTTTTGAAGTCGGCAGAAGCAGTTGGATTAAAGATCGGCAATCCAGTGCCCTATAATGAAGGTAAAATCCTCTTTATAGATTGTAGCCCTTGATTGTAGTGCTTCTTTATAGATCAGAATCCTGTCTTTTGGCTTCCATTCGTGTTGTTCGTCTTAATAAAACAACAGTCAGTCAGGGCTCAAGGAGCCAGGTGGTTCTGTCAGGGATTTTTTTTGACATTGAAGAAATAGTGTATGAATAAGAAGGAGGAGAAATACAAAAAAGAGAATGTCATGGCCATTCTTTGTAAGATCCACATAGATACTGTACTCATAACTGATACTATATCACTACTTAAAGATAATTTTTTTTAAATAAAGTTAAATTTAAAAAAACCACATAGACGGAAAAGCTGGAAATGGAACTGTGGCTCAGTGATAGATTGCTAGCTTTGAACACAGAGAGGCTCAGGGACAGAACCCAGGCCCTGAGTTCAAGCCCCAGGACCTGCAAAAAAATTAAAATTTAAAAAAAAAAAAAGGAAGTAAGAAAGGAGGGAAACTATTCAGCCTTACTGTTTACCTTTGTCTTATTCCTCTCCTAGAAAGCCCTCAAACTTGCTCCATTACGTGTTAACTATAGATTTTCTTTTACAGATTCTTTTTATCAGGTTGAGGAAATTTGTTTCTTATTTACTGAGAATTTTTATCAAGACTGGGTGATAGATTTTGTTAAATACTTTTTCTTCATTTATAATCATGTTTGTGTTTCTTCATTTTTTTTAGTTGTTAATGTGGTGAAGTAGTGATTTTTTGAATGCTAAAACCATCTGGGTTTCTAGGATAAGTCTGTACTATGATGATGTATTATCCTTTTGTACGTTGTTGGATTTGCTTTCTTTTTTTCTTTTTTTTTTTTTTTTTTTGGGTCCGGTGATGGGGCCTGAACTCTGGGCCTGGGTGCTGTCCCTCAGCTCTTCAGCTCAAGGCTAGCGCTCTACCACTTGAGCCACAGCACCACTTCCGGCTTTTTTCTGTTTGCTTATGTGGTGCTGAGGAATCGAACCTAGGGCCTCATGCATGCAAGGCAAGCACTGTACCACTGAGCCACCTTCCCAGCCCTGGATTTGCTTTCTAAGTCCACTTGATTTGATTTGATTTTGTTTGAAATACTTGTTTCTCTATCCATAAGAACCATTAGTCTATAGTTTCCTGTTGTGTCTATCTGGTTTTGGTATCAGAGTAATCCTGACTGCATTGAATGAATTGGAGAGTGTTCCTTCTTAAATATTGAAGAGTTAGGGTAGAATTAGTATTACTTCTTTCTTAAATGTTTAGTAAACCTCACCAGTGATGCCATCTGGGCCCTTTTTGGGAGATGTGGGTCAGGGTCTTGCTCTGTAGCCTAGGGAGGTTCAAACTCACTATGTAGCCCAGGATAGTTGTCAACTCCTGATCCTTCTACCTCCCCCTCCTGAGTGCTAGGATTGTGGGTATGTTTTTGTCACATGGGGCCCCCCAGTGTTGGTTTCTGTTTTTTGGGAGAAAGTTTTTCAACTTCAATTTTTTTTTTTCTTTTAACAGATAGTATTCCAGTTATCTGTTTTTTTCTGTGTGCTTTTTTTTTCCCCTTCCCCCAGTACTAGAATTTGAACCCAGGGCCTCACACTTGGTAGGCAGGCATTTGACCACTTAAGCCATCCTTCCAGAGCTTTTTGCTTTAGTTAGGTTTTGAATAGATCTCAGGTTTATGGGGCCAAACTGGATCTCAGTTGTCTTATTTACACTTCCTGTGTAGTTGAGATTATAGGCGCTACCACACCTGGCTTACTGATTGAGATGTAAATCTCAGTACTTTTTTGCCTAGACCTTGGGTCTTCTCAGTCTCTTCCTCTAGAGTAGCTGGAATTACAGGCATGAGCCACCACACCTAGCAAAACATGTATAATTTTTAAAGACTGAAAGTAACATAACTAGGATGATTCGATATCTATTTTCTTTAATAAACATTAAATTTTGAAGAGATACTTTACTTTTTATCTTTTGTGACACAGGGTCTCGCCATGTAGTCCAAGCTCTCCAGGTTAGCCTAGAATTTATAATCCTCCAGCCTCTACCTCCTGACTGCTGGGATTGCAGGTGTGTGTCACTGTCCCTGGCTTCCCCCACCCCCCTTTGACAGTACTGGGATTAAACTCAGTGCTTGATACTTTCAGTGTATGGGCAGTCCCCCACATTTTACTCTATTCCTTGTAGCTTCAGTATCTACACTTTTATCTTCCGGCTGTTCTGTCTTAACTTTTGTGACGCATTGACTGTAGATATCACCTGCATGTTGTTTGGATTCTATAGGTTTTCTCTGTCCCTGGTTTCACCACATTAAACGTGAGCTTTTTTTTTTTTTTAAACATACTTTAATTGTGACATTTCTACACATCTAGTACATTGAATCCCAAATGCATTCTCTCTATCATTCTCCTTTACCCTTCTTCCCCTTCTTAAAACAATTTCAACAAGTTTTATTGTTGTCTGGAGTTTGTTTATTGTCTGGAAATAAACAACATGGACTATACTCATCCTTATTCACCATCTTCATTAGCCTTTCTCTCTCCCACTGTTGCCTGCTTCCCCACTGAGTTTTTTTTACTGTCATATCATTCTTATTATTTTAGCGTGTATTAGTCATACCAAAAAGCTTCACCTTGGTATTCAGACATGAATATAGTATATTTTAACATAAAATAGTCTTTCTGGAAATGGAACCTGCCTGCTAGGTACTAGTCTTTATAGTAGTAAATGTGGGCCCTAAATTGGAGAGGTCAGGTTCAGAATGATCTAATTAGAACATCACATTTGTATCACAGTAATAAGCTCTATTAAGTGATCATATCAGTTAGCGTTATAGTTTCTGCTTTTAGAAGAAATATAAGACAAAGCAGTGGTTTAGAATCTCTGAAATCCTTGAGTTTTGTAGAAGCAGGACAGGGGCCCTGGTAGCAGCTTTAGCTGCTTTGGCCAGGTTTCTCTTGTTTTGTTTAATTGAATGGTTGTATTAGATGTTTTGTGTTTCAAGGACAAAAGTGTTAGTGATAAAGGTGGAAGTGAGCTGGCCACCAGTGCCTCATACCATAGTCCTGGCTACTCAGAAGGCTGAGTTCAGGGGGAGAGGGTCACAGTTCAAGGCCAGCCCTGGTAGAAAAGTTCACTAGGTTCCCTCTGTTAAAATAGCCAGCAAAAACAGGGCTGGATGGGTGACTCGAGTGTTAGAGAACCAGGCAAGCAAGTGGAGGGCAAAGAAAAAAAAAGCAAAAGATGGGGACGAAACAGTTAAAAAGTAATTATTGCTTGGGGTGGGGAAAGTCTTTGGATCCATCTAGTTTCGCTGCTCTTACCCTGTCTTCAGGGACTGCTAAGTGCAGAGGAATGGGGAAAAGATTTTGCTCTTTAGAATTATTTATGATTGAATTTCATTGTTACCACATCAATAACAAGGTATTACTCGGGCCATCATAGAATTACCTTCCTTACAGTTACTATGTCCATATGGTATATTTCACTGCAATGGTTCCTAATTTTCTAATTTGTGGTTTCTAATTTCTAATTTGTGACAGTAAAGAAACTTGTTAGTGGGCAGAAAAATAAAACAAGATTTCTATTTTCAGAGTACCTGTGACCAGGGAAAATTAGTTGACTAAATACAGCCCAGAAATAAATAGGAATTCTAAACAGTGCATTAAGCTGTATTATAATATTAGTGTCACATTAAATAGAGATAACTGTAGAATTCTGAATATGTGAAAAATAAAACTAACAAATCTCAGCTACTTGGAAGGCAGTGATTCAACACTAGCCTGGCAGAAAAACTTAGTGAGACTCCAGTTCAATACAGAAGCTGAGCCTGGTAGCCTGAATTTGTGATCCCATAATCCCCGCTGCTAGAGTCCTCCCTGGGCAAAAATGCAAGAGAACCCATCAAAAAAATAACTAGAGCATCTAGAGGTGTGGCTTAATAGTGCCTGCCTCGCAAGTATGAGGCCCTGATTTCAAACCCCAATAAAGCCAAAAAAAAAAAAAGCACAATTCCTTCATACACTATTGAATTAAATGGCTTTAAAACTCTTGTTACTGCTTCATATTATTTTTATTTCTGTATATATGTATAATTCTACATACTTACATTCTTGCTATTATTTTACTTAGCCTCATATAGCACAAATAATTAGTTTATTAGTATAGCTCATTATGGATATTAATTAGAATTCTTCTTAGCCTGGTGTTGTCCATTTTTCCATCAACAGGATATTATAATTATATGGTGACTCAACTGTATGTTCTTTATAGTTTTGTTACAAGTTGAGTATTTTTTTTATTACTGTATATACACAAGAGCCTATAAGCAAATTTTTATCTACTCATAGCTCACTTACCTTTATAACAGATAATAAAAGGAACAAGTAGCCAGATACTGGTGGCTCACACCTATAATCCTAGCTACTCTGGAGGCTGAGATCTGAGGATCATGGTTCAGTGCCAGTGCAGGCTAGAAAGTCTGTGAGACTCTTATCTCCAATAAACCACTCAGAAAACCGGAAGTGGTGCCTTGGCTCAAGGGTAGAGCACTAGACTTGAGCTGAAGAGCTGAGGGACAGCTCCCAGGCCCAGAGTTCAGGCCCCACAACTGGACCCCCCCCCCCAAAAAAAAAAAAAAAAAAAAAGACAAGAATCTTTGGGGTTTATCTGCCCAGGCTGACTTCAGAATCCAGTCCTCATGTTAGGGGCATGGCTTGGTTGTTAGAGTGCTAGCCAGTGTGTGAAAGTGGCAGGTACCAAGTTCAAGTCCTGGTCATAGACTGAAAAAATAAATAAATAAAATTGAATCCTTATAGCTCAGCTTCTTGAATAGCTGGGGTTATGATTATAGATAGTCATGAGCCACTAGTGCATGTATGGGGTGGGGGAGGGGAGGTTGTTGTTGGTTCTTTGTTTTTGTGCCAGTGCTGGGGCTTGAACTCTGGACCTGAGTACTCTCCCTTAGTTTCTTCCACTTACGCTCTACCACTTGAGCCACAGCTTTACTTCTGACATTTTGCTAGTTAATTGGAGATAAAAGTCTCAGGTTTTTATGCCCAGACTAGCTTGGAACCATGATCCTCAGAGTTCACCCTTCTGAGTACCTTGTATTGTGCTAACCACTGGTGCCTGGTTTATATGTGTATTCCTAACGGTTCCATTTTTGAGTTTTTTAATCTTATTTCTTCTTTTGAATGTATTTTATGAAACAGATAAAGACAGGATTTTTTTCCCCCAACCACTTAGCTTCAATACTATTTACTGAGTAACTCATCTTTTCCCTACTGTTTTATAAAAAGGTTCACTTAAGAATTGAGAACCGTTCTTCACAAGACACATTGTCAGGGGAGACAGTTCTCCCATCTGATTTCTTATGGTGCTTTGTAAATTCAGAGATAATGGAAAGCTGAAAAGTAAAGACAAAAATTTCATTGTTTATAATCTAGGCCTTTTTTCTATGTAAATAAGGTATCAGTTTTTCTCTCCATAGGAAGAACTAAAGAATAAACAATTCTATTTAATCTTTTTAATTTTATGCTAAATTAATTTTACTCTAATGGCACAGTTATGTCTCATTTAACAATGCTACTTAAGAGTAATATTGGCAGAAGTAAATTAAATCAGTCCATATCATGCCTAGGTGAGTTAGGATGATGGGAAGCCCAGCAGGAACTTGAACTCAGCAGTTGGGGAAGGTAAAAATAAGGTGGCAGGTGAGGAGCTTTCCCAGCTCTGCTTGCTGTTTTTAATGTTTAGGACACTGAATTGTGTGTGTGTGTGTGTGTGTGTGTGTGTGCGCACACGTGTGTGTGTGTTCCTGTGTGCATGCTTTGAACTCAGGACCTCACCTTTAGTTTTTTTGCTCAAAGCTAGCATACCACACCTCCACTTCCAGTATTTTGCAGGTTAATTGAAAAGTCTTGAGAAATTTGTCTGCCCAGGCTAACTTCGAACTGTGATCCTCAGATCTCAGCCTCCTTACCTAACTAGGCTTACAGGTATGAGCCACTGATGCTCAGCTGAATAGTGTGTGTGTGTGTGTGTGTGTGTGTGTGTGTGTGTGTGTGTGTGTGTGTGTGTGTGTGTGTGTGTGTGTATGTGCGTACTCGCGCGCGCAGGGCACACAAGTGCTTTCAGTGAATAGCACAGATGGGGTTGACTTGCAAGCCAATCACAGAGATCAAATCAAGTTCCCTAAGTTTATTATTTTAAAGTATGAGCTATTTTACAATTTTAACATTCTTGGGCTTCATAAACGTTCATATAAAGGGAGAGGCAAATATAGTCTATGGTATGGCATTTCTTATTTTCTGCTTGAGAGATGTGTTCATTTCCCCTCCTCTCCCTTTAATCTTCCCGTTTCCTTGACACGGCTGCCTCTGAACTCCATTCTCATCTCTCCCTGCTGTGACAGTTCACTGGCACTTCACGCTACCTACGACTCTTTCAACTCTCATTTCTACCAGCTGTCAGCTGCAAAATAAGGTTGCTTTGTTTGGGAGGGAAAGGGTAGAATCCTTTCTGAACGGCTCCTTTTTCTTTGAAGCAGGAGCACTTCAGAGACAATTGAACTGCTTTTAGGTCTTCCTTACCACCCAGTTTTTTCTTCTGATAGATCTTGCCACGAACGCACGATACTGTTGATGACATCGATTTGTTGCTATGGAAATCGTGGTCGTGTCACAGATTTCAGCTCAGTGACTTTACTGTGGGTTCCTATAGGAGAAATGGGCAAGGTTTTAGGGGAGAACCTCATTAAAACTGAAAAGTATATCAATTATAAACAGGTTGAAAGGTAAAAAGGAGCCCAACCTTTCCTACATGAAAACAAAAAGTGAGTCTTTGGCACATTCACTATATGCAGTTGGATGCCTCAGCCTGATTGTGACACATGAGAAATTTAAAAATGGACACTTCTCCAAAGTATTTCTTCAGTTTAAGTTTCAGTCTCTTAACTCAATTTGCACTAAAATGGCCTTTGGTTTTGATCTTCAGGACATGGACAACAGCAAGTAGTGCCTTCTACGGTCTCAGCAGCCAGCCCAGTGGTCAGCAAACCTCAGCAACAGAATGGGAGCTCAGGAGCAGGTAAGGTGCCACCAGCTTATGTGTGTCAGGGACTGATGACTTCTCAGAATGGCACTCCTGATGTGGAACTGCAAAGAATAATTCCAATTTTAGCACTCTACTGCTTGAGCCATGGCTCCACTTGGCGACTGTTTTGGTAGTTAATTGGAGATAAGAGTCTCATGGGCTTTCCTGCCCTTGCTGGCTTCAGACATCAGTCCTCAGATCTCAGCTTCCTGAGTAGCTTGTAAAAGGTGGCTGGCAAATAATTCCAATTCTTATGTGACTGAAACAATGGAGAGTGCTGATGACATACCTGTGATCTTAGCTACTTGGGAAGCTGTGATCAGGAGGATTGCAGTCTTGGGCCAGCCTCAGATTGAAGCTACTTCTCAACAGATAGCTAGGCATGAGCCTAGTCAAGGAAAAAAAAAAAGAGCAATGTGAAAAGGAGTGGAGGAGTGACTTGGTAGTAGAATATCTGCTTAGCTTGTGTGTGGCCCTGGCTTCAAACTCAGTACTGCCACCCCCAATAGAGATACTTAATACTTCCTTTATTATAATATACTCTTCTAGTATTTCTCACGTCTTTTTACATGCTCTGTGAATTTGCATACCTTTTTAATTCTTACCTTTTAACTGACTAGAATCCTCTTACTAATTCTGCTTTTCTTTCCCCAAGTTTTCCATTTGGGCTTTGGAGGGTGTTTATCGTTTGCCTAAAGTCATTTCTATTGTTCATAAGTTCTGCTTTTCAGCTCTGCAGCAGGTTCAGGGAACTCCTGATGGAATCATTTTGTTTACTTTCTGGCCTTTGTTTTAGGAACCTCTTGACCTGGAAGCTACCATGAAAAATTATGACTTACAAGATGTGATTGGATTTATTTTTAGAGACTTCTTTTTTATTACAACATCATATACGCCTCCTCTCTCCTCCCTTCAACTATTGGTTTCTATTTTTCAATGCACGGTTCTGAGAAAAGCAAGGTTAAGACGTCACTAATTGTTTCTGTGAAACTTTTAGGACATATGACTCTTCCCCCTCTGTTGTTGTTTTAATCTACCTTGCATTAGGGCTGTGTATTTATCATCTTAATAAGAGTTTGTATACTTATATACGTCTCATGCGACATACTGTTTAGATTAGCTAAAATGCTAAAGAAAAAAAGTAAAATGCTTAAGAATTTAAAAGCTCCTTCTTTAAGCTGAAATATAAATAGTACATTATTCCTCCTTTTCCTTCCACAGATTTACATTTTTGTTTTTCCTTGTTGTTTTGTTATTTTAAACTTCATGGTGTAAGAAAATGGACTAGATGTAAACTGAAGGATATCTTCCTGACCAAAAAAAAAAAAAAAGCCAAGCACTGGTGGCTCATGCCTGTAATCCTTGTTACTGAGGAGGCTGAGATCTGAGGATCAAGGCTCAAAGCCAGCTTAGACAGGAAAATTTGTGAGACTTTTTTTTTTTTTTGCCAGTTGTGGGCCCTGAACTCTGGGCCTAGGCTCTGACCCTCAGCTTTTCAGCTCAAGGCTAGTGCTCTACCACTTGATCCATAGCTCTGCTTCTGGCTTTTTCTGCTTAGGTGGTGCTGAGGAATCAAACCCAGGGCCTCATGCATGCAAGACAATCACTCTACCACTGAGCCACCTTCCCATCCCTTGTGAAACTTTTATCTCCAATTAAGTACCAGACAACTGGAAGTAGTGTTGTGGCTCAATGTTGTAGAGTGCTATCCTTGAGCAGAAGAGTGCCAGGTCCTGGGTTTAAGCCCCACAACCAACAACCACAAATAAATTATTTGGATGAATGGGGCTGAGGATGTATGTAGCTCAGTGACAGCGCTTATCTTGCATTCTGGAGGCCTTGGGTTCACTCCCTGTGTGTGTGTGTGTGTGTGTGTCTTGTCTGTGTCTGTGTGTCTGTCTCTGTGTCTGTCTGTCTGTCACTCTCATACAGTGGATAAATGGACGCTTGTGTGTGTTTAATAAAACTGTATTGTGTTCCATATGTGTACATACTGCAGAGTACCTGTGTGTCCTTGGGTCATTCCTGTTGTATGTCTGTTGGCCTCTTCTGACTCCTGTGTGGAACAGAAAGCTCTAGGATCTGAGGCACTCCACTCTTGCGTGCATTTGCTTTTTTTTTTTTTGTCGGTCGTAGGGCTTTAAGTCTGGGCTTGGGCGCTAACCCTGGGCTCTTCAGCTCAAGACGAGCACTCTACTGCTTGAGCCACAGTACCACTTCCGGTTTTCTAGTGGTTAGTTGGAGATAAGAGTCTCACAGACTTTTCTGCCTGGACTGGCTTTGAACCTTGATTCTCAGATCTCAGCCTCCTGAGTAGCTAGGATTACTGGCACGAGCCACCGGCGCCCGGCTCCTGCATGTATTTCTTTTCTTTTTTTTTGGGGGTCCGGTCGTAGGGCTTGAACTCTGGGCCTGGGCGCTGTCCCTCAACTCTTCAGCTCAAGGCTAGCACTCTACCCCTTGAGCTACAGCGCCACTTCCGGCTTTTTTCTTTTTGCTTATGTGGTGCTGAGGAATCGAACCCAGGGCCTCAGGCATGCAAGGCAAGCACTCTACCACTGAGCCATCTTCCCAGCCCTCCTGCATGCATTTCTAACCAAGTGCTACACATACCTGCAGTAGTGTAAAACATGTTTTGGGAACTCATAAATACAAAGTGAATTTAGGTTTTTAAACATGTTTTTTTTTCTTTTCTTTCTTTCTTCCTTTCTTTTTCTTTCTTTCTTTTTTTTTTTAGTCGGTGGTGGGGCCTGAGCTCTGGGCCTGGGCACTGTTCCTTAGCTCTTCAGCTCAAGGTTAGCACTCTACCATTGAGCTACAGCGCCACTTCCAGCTTTTTCTGCTTATGTAGTGCTGAAGAATTGAACCCAGGGCCTCATGTATGTGAGGCAAGCACTCTATCACTGAGCCAACTTCCCAGCCCCTAAACAAATTCTAATATGAAAAAAACTTAGGGTGTGGAAGGTAAGAGATCACTGAACTTAATTTGTTTTTCAGAATTAGTGGCTGAAGCTTCACAGCTGTAAAGCTTGTGAGCACAAAACTCATTTGCTAATAAACTTTGAACAGTGGTCTTTCCACATGCAAGGCCACTATAGAGCTTAGAGACAGCAAGTCAAAGTGGCCTCCTACCTTTCGCCTTGACCAAACGTTGAGTCTTGCCCTTTGTTCCCAACTAAAACCATCCTTCCTAAAGCTTTCCTTGTAGACCTCATCCAGTGACAGTGTTTTGAAATGATTCATTGGTGATAGATACCACTTCCTACCAATATCCATCCTCCTGGTCCCTTATGGCCATGCTTTTCCTTTTCCTTTAAAGGTGGGGAATCGCTTTTCTTCTTAGGGACCTACAGACTTGCTATCAGTTTTCCCAGTCAAGTTAATCTTCTTTCTCTGCCCCATTATCGTGTCCATTGGTGCAAGAGAAAAAGTTTCACAGGGTGGACCTGAGAAAGAGCAGTGCGGATTCATTATCATCTCTATTTTGACCCTTGGGGTTTAAGTCAACGGATGTAATTATGGATTCTTCTGCACCCCGCCCTCATTCTAGATTGCTTTCCTAGCCTCCTGCTTCCCTCTGTATCTGGATACTGAAAATGAAAAATTTTACCTCACCAGGCATATCAGTAATGAGAATACTTGTAAAATTTACTATATAGGCTAAGTAGAACACTGACTGTCCTTTTCTGTGTGTGTTTACTTGTAAAGGTTCGACTGTATCTAAGACGTATGGTGCCTCAAAGACATTTGGAAAACCTGCTGGGACGGGCCTCTCACACCCTTCTGGGGGAGCACAGGCCAAAGTAGTGCCAATCGCCAGCCTCACCCCTTACCAGTCCAAGTGAGTTGTTGGCCAAGTGCACAGTTACCATGGGTTCATGAAAGGGTTCCTTACTTTTTTCTTTAATTTCTATTTTAAAAAAAGAAGAAAAAGAGAAAGAAAAGGCAGGGTGAAGTGGCTTACACTGATAATCTAACTACTTAGGAGGCTGAGATTTGAGGATTGAGATCTGAATCCAGCCTGGGCAGGATAGCCCATGAGAGTCATCTCCAATTAACCACCAAAAAACTGGAAGTGGTGCTGTGGCTCAAGTGATGGAACGCTTGCCTTGAGCAGAAGAGCTAAGGGACAACGCCCAGGCCCAGAATTCAAGCCCCAGGACGGAGCTAAAAAAAAAAAAAAGAATGGAAAAGCCTGGTGCTGGTAGCTTGTAATTCTAACTACTCAGGAGGCTGAGATTTGAGGATCATAGTAGAAAGCCAGCCCAAGCATACAAATCTGAGAGACTCTTATCTCTAGTTAGTTAGCAAAAAGCTGGAAGTAGAGGAGTGGCTTATGTTAGAGCAACAGGCTAGAGTGAAAAAAACAGTACTGGCACCAAAAAAAAAAAGGAAAAAATAGCAATGTGGTGTAGCCAGTAGGTTTCCATACTTTTAGAAAAATTTAAAATAAAAACATTACTGCTTAGAAACTCAATTGATAAGCTCAGTTTGACTAAGATAATCTGTGCTATTTATATGAACCACATTAGTTATGTCCCAAATATGTATTTCTTTTATATCAGGGTTTTTTTTTTTTTTTTTTTTTTCATTTAATCTTAGACTGTTAGAAAATAGTGATGTGGGGGACAGGGTGAGAGATTCTGGGCCTGGGCACTGTCCCTGAGCTTTTGTGCTCAGGACTATTGCTCTCCTACTTGAGACACAGCTCTATGTCTAGCTTTTTGGTGGTTGAATGGGAGAGTTAAGGATTTTCCTGCCCAGACTGGCTTCAAACCATGATCCTCAAATCTCAGCCCCCTCAGTAGCTAGACTTACAGACAAGAGCCCCTGACATCCAACTAGTGAGTTCTTTTTTTCAGTATTCTTTCAGGTATATTTTTATTCATTCTTCTAGTACTTAGCTGTATAGGGATGATTATTTCCTGTGAAACTGAAGTAAGGTAACCAGTGTGTCCAGCACCTACCCTCAGGATGGGCATAGACCTGGACCTTGGTTCTTGAGCCTCCTTTTTCAGTGGCCTCTAAGGTCATATGGCATTAATGTATTTTTCTTTAATGGCCCACAGGTGCCATGTTCTGTATGTAGGTTCATACTCTGCACGCATTAGAAATTTTCCAAGACAGAAGTTTGACATTAGTTATATCATTTCCCATAACTGAAAATAGTGACAAAATATAATTGCTGGTGTAACTGGGTTTGTTTTTTTTTTTTTTTTTTTTTTTTTTTTAAAAAAAGCTTAGAGCCTTTCATTAAGGGGATATTGTTGCCTTGGTGATGGTTTTTGGAGAAGGAAGAGAGTTTATAAATTTGCTTATTTGACAGGAGAATGAGTTAGTGTTAAATCACCTTGTACGTTTCACTGTTTGCTTATTCTGTAAACTGTCAAGCCTGAATGTCATCTCAGTCTTTTAATTAGCTGGATTAAAATACAGGTAACTTACAAATGGAGTATGTGTAAGATAAGAAGGACTGTGGGAAAATACTTTCTTACCTGATCTGTAATCAGGTAGGGAAGACTCCAAACACTAACGTCCCTTGTTTGTTTTTTAGGTGGACCATTTGTGCTCGTGTCACCAATAAAAGTCAGATCCGTACTTGGAGCAATTCCCGGGGGGAAGGGAAGCTTTTCTCTCTAGAACTTGTGGATGAAAGTGTGAGTATGTGTCAGGTGGGGTAGTCACAGGGCTGGGTTCCAAGAAACAGCCTGGGCTCTGTAGGCTTCTGAGGCCAAAAAGATGAAATCCTTGCATGCTTACTGCAGGGAGAGAGTTAGCCATCATGAATAAGATCTGGGGCTGGGAAGGTGGCTTAGGGGGTAGAGTGCTTGCTTTGCATGCATGAGGCTGTGGTGTCGATTCCTCAGCACCACATAAGCAGAAACAGCCAGAAGTGGTGCTATGGCTCAAGTGGTAGAGCGCTAGCCTTGAGCTGAAGAGCTGAGGGACAGTGCCTAGGCCCAAAGTTCAGGCTCCACAACTGGCAAACAAACAAACAATAAATAAGATCTGACCTGCAGAGTCTTATCTGCTTGCTTGTTTGCTTGCTTTGTTTATTTACTTCTTTGTGCCACTATTGGGCTTGACCTCTGGGGCCTGGGCTATGTGTCTTTCCTTTTTGCTCAAGGCTAGTGCTCTACCACTTGAGCCACAGCTCCACTTCTGGATTTTTAGTGGTTAATTGGAGATGAGAGTCTCATGGACTTTTCTGCCCAGACTGGCTTCAAACAGTGATCTTCAGATCTCAGCCTCCTGAGCAAGTAGGATTATAGGCATGATCCACTGGGATCCAGATTATCTGCTTTAATTTAAACTAGATAGAACCCTTTTGCTGACAAAACATTTCGAAACTGTCATTGTCATATCCCTTTCTTTTTCCTTTTCTTTTTTCTTCTCTTCCTCTTCCTGCTTTTGGAAGTTGGCATATCACCCCAAATGTTTAATTGTGATGGCAGAGTCAGTACCAGAACCTCATTTTCTACAAATTGTCCATCTAATCTACAGTGGGCTAAATATTTCAACCCTTTATTTAAGTTCTTCATCTCTCTCTAACATATTGCCTTGACAGAATAGTAAAAGTAAAAATCAAATCAGAAGCAACTTGAAAGCATGACTTGTTATAACGTTTTTGGCAGCGGCTCCTGAGTGTGAAATCATCCGTCATTCAGGTGGCAAGCAGGAGGGAGGCTGCTTGAGTCACCCATGTTCCTCACAGCCCCGTGGGCTTTGGTCGTGTCACTCAGAATCTGGAACTTGAGGCTTTTATTATCACAATATTAAACCTGTCCTTTGTTTTGTTTTGTTTTCTTTCCATCTTAAATTAAATGTGATTACTGGCTTGGCTACTTGACCCTCTCTGGGTTTTTTTGTTGTTTTTTGTTTTGTTTTGTTTTTTTGGTCATGGGGCTTGAACTCTGGGGTTGGGTATTATCCCTCAGCTCTTTAGCTCAAGGGGAGCACTCTACCTCTTGAGCCACAACGCCACTTCTGGTTTTCTGGTGGTTTATTGGAGATAAGAGTCTCATGGACTTTTCCTGCCGTGGCAGGCTTTGAATCGTGATCCTCAGATCTCAGCCTCCTGAGTCGCTAGGATTATAAGCGTGAACCACCGGTGCCCGGCCCCTGTCTTGTTTTGGGGGAGCTGAAAGTATAGCTGTAAAATGTGGGTTTCTGGGATGTCTGCAGCCCTCCCGCAGGTCCCCTTGTGCCACTGCCCCTGAGATGTCATCTTGATGCTAACATGGCTGGCTTTTCACCACTTAAACTGGGATGCAGAACACCACATTCCTAACCTGCTCTTACTTGCTTCTACAGGGTGAAATCAGAGCTACTGCTTTCAATGAGCAAGTGGACAAGTTCTTCCCTCTTATTGAAGTGAATAAGGTACGTTGGGTTGGTGGAGAACTGACAGTTGTATGGAACAGTGAGAATAGTGGTGGGGGAGGGGGTCTCATCCATTAGTGTGTTGTATTCCAATAAAGGGATTCTTCACCCCCTCACCCCAATACCAGGATTTGAACTCAGGGCTGTGTGCTTGCTAAGCATATACTCTGCCACTTGAACCATACTCTCAACCTGCCTAAGGAGTTTTTGCATTCTATGTGATGGACTATCACGTCTCATGGCTTGGCCTCTTTTGCAGGTGTATTATTTCTCAAAAGGCACCCTGAAGATTGCTAACAAACAGTTCTCAGCTGTTAAAAATGACTATGAGATGACCTTCAATAATGAGACTTCTGTCGTGCCCTGCGAAGATGATCATCACTTGCCCACAGTTCAGTTTGATTTCACAGGGATTGGTGACCTAGAGAACAAGTCTAAAGATGCACTTGTAGGTAAGTTCAGGCTTGAGGCCAGGAGAGCAGTGGTGGTTAGTTTATTTGCAGTGTATAGGGAGGTGCAAGGCTTGCTGTGCTTATCATTTGGCCTTTGATCATGTCGTGAAAGGAACCTTGATCACTCCTGCTAAAGACTTGTGCCTGTGTTTTAGACATACTAGGGATCTGCAAGAACTATGAAGATGCCACTAAGGTCACTATCAAGTCTAACAACAGAGAAGTTGCTAAGAGAAACATCTATCTGATGGATACGTCAGGGAAAGTGGTGACTGCTACGCTGTGGGGGGAAGATGTAAGTGCTCACACTGAGCAGAAAGACTCCAGGTGCCTTGTCCTGTCCTGAGTTGGCCACATAGGGATAAAGGGTTGAGCTCCCTGGCAATTACTTGACAACTTTTCTATGAGATGTGCTATGATTTCAGCTTTCTGTAGTAAAATGCTTTTCTTTGTAACTCTAGGAAAGTAGTGGTAGATTAGTTGTCATGTTATCTCTGAGCAGGTTTAACATGAGTGTGAGGTCTGTCTTATATAGATTTCACATGCACAGATTAATATGCATTGTACTATTAACTTTTTCTTGGAATTCCTGCCAGTGATACTTAGATGTATTTGGTGTTTGTTTTGTAGGCAGACAAGTTTGATGGGTCCAGACAGCCGGTAATGGCCATCAAAGGGGTGAGAGTCTCTGATTTTGGTGGACGGAGCCTCTCCGTTCTGTCTTCAAGCACTATCATTATGAATCCTGACATCCCAGAGGCCTATAAGCTGCGTGGATGGTAGGTTTTGTGGGGCTAAATCAAATTTGAGTCTGGGCTTTGAGAAGAGCTGGGTACCATCAGTGTAGGAGCTCTCAACCAAGTAGAAGGCTTCCTAACTGAACGGAACAGTTCCTCTCTCTTGGAGGCTTTATTTATGCCTTCTGAGATGTCTTTAAAGCCCTTAAAGTGACAAGCTCGTAATCCCACAACAAGCCTGGAAAGTCAGAGGAGGCGATTAGAATGTAAGTGCTGTGTGCTGACCTCGATCCTGCCAAAGCAGGGTACGGAGGGGCTTTAGCAGCAGGGTGATACAGGATGTATGCTGAGGGAATCTTTTGCTGCTATGTTTGAGCTGTGTGGGAAGAATGTTCTTTCTTACTCTTGTGCCTCTGGTGCAGGTCACATCTTCTCGAGTGTGTTCACTGTGACTGATATAGCAGGGTGGGAACAATGGACTTTTGTTGCCATTATATTGTTATTCTCAAAGCACTCAAGGGATGAGGAGAGCCTGTTAAAAATTTCACCATATCTAGCTTTTGAAGGCATTAAAACTCTGCCTTAAAAAAGCACTTCGGCCTGAAACATGGTATATAAGAATTGATGTGGTCAGGGAAAACACTTTTAACAAGCCCAAGCTTAAATAATTTGTATAGTTATAGTCACATGGGGACGTGTCAGTTTCCAACTGGGTCTTAGGGCTTAAGTGACTCAAGAACAAGCTCGTATTTCATACTCATCATTTCTGTTTTGAGTCTGATGTCAACAAATAGCACTAGTGTTTTAACAGTTTCTAAACCATCTATAGAAGTGTTCATGTCACTTACGCCATCCTTTTATTTAACTATTCTGGAAGCTGGCATGGCATTATCCAGCAGGGCCTATTATAGTCTGACCAGAAATAACCAGGACTTTGGTTTGGTTTTGCTTGGTTTTCTTCCAGCCTTTGTCTGAAGCACAACCCCCAGTTAATTGTGTGCCCACATTAAGGTGTTCATATTTCATTGTCAGTAACTGGATGCCAGGCAACATAAAAAGACATGCCCATCCCCTGAACAAAATAACTTGTCATTGATCAAAGAGAGGTTTGGTGCACACACACCCCACGCAGCAGGGATTAGTGATGTTTAGATCTTGACTCTAACAAAGTAGAATTTTTATTGTAAGAAGGGCTGCCTCTCTCCTTGCTCTGCTGACTCCTGATGAGCTGTCTTTGGTAGCAAATGTCTCCTTGGAGTTTTTGAAACCATAAACTTGTGTAGCTAGTAGCGGTGAAACAGATTTATGGACTTTGCTGTGCCTCGGTGACGGATTTAGCCGCTTACCTGACAGAATGCGAAGGCAATTGTCTGCAGCTTAGGGCAGCATCCATTCTGCTGGATGCTCTGTTTCTAGAAAGCTTGCTCTGTGTGTGGTTAGCTTTTAGATACTCACCATTGCAATGATGTTGGGCATGTTTTTAATCTCAGGCTGACTATTGTCACAAGTATGTCCCTAATCCTCCCTCTCCCTGGCCTTCATGCCTTTCCTACATGTCAATGATAGGTGGCCAAGAAGTATAATCAATGTTAGTAATAATTTAATACAGATTAATTTGAATTTAATATTGACATAAGTAAAATCTTAATAAGGAGGCAATTCTACAAGAAAATATAGATAATGCCTTCTGGTAGATTGTTTTGGGTTATATAATCAATTGAATTCATGTTGGGCTTAAGCTTTCCACTGAGGAAACTGTTTCCAATATTTCAGTGAGGATAAAAATACAGCTGCTTGCTCAGCTGGGACTCTTACCACTTGAACCACACCAAGTCTGTGAGACCCACCCATCTCCAATTAACCAACAAAAATCATTGGATTGGAGGCGTGGCTTATGTGGTGGAACACCAGCCATGAGCAAAGGCGAGTTCTGAGCTGTAGTACTGATGTACAAGCAAGTGCACACAATGCAGCTGCAACTGAGATGAGCAGTAGTAATGCAAAGGACTGTACTAGAGCTCTACATTGTAGCTTACAATTGTTGACTTTCACAGTATTTTTAGGCCTCAATCCTGGCTACTCTTCCTGTGCAGAGGTAGTCTAGGGAAGGGTCTGTGGTACTTTGGCACTGATTGTCTTGACCACTGGGGGGCATCAAAGCAAATGAGATCAAAGGAAAAAACACTTTCTTCCTTAGACTAAGGTAAAACAGAAGATGCTAATTTGAGCCCACATGACAGGATGGATGTGAAAGCTGGTGGGGGTAGATGCCTTTATCTAGTAAGTAGAAACAAGAAGCATGTTTTGAGAAGTATATACAAATCAAGTCCCTATGGTCCTTATTATTTATTTTTTCAGGTTTGACTCAGAAGGACAAGCCTTAGATGGTGTTTCCATCTCTGATCAAAGGGGTGGAGGAACAGGAGGCAGCAACACCAACTGGAAAACATTATATGAGGTTAAATTGGAGAACCTGGGCCAAGGTGACAAGGTATTTTTACGTTCTTCACTGTCTCCACAAAAGCATGCAAAAGTGTACAGAGGCCTGAATTTTGAGATCTGGTTTGTGATACCAGCTGTCAGGTGTTCATTCTTACCTGGGACTTTGTCCAGGCCTAATGAACCAATGCTGTCTAACTTTAAAGTGTGTTGTAGCCCTTCCCTGCATTAAGGCAGAAAAATGGGAAGGCTCAGAGGATCTCAAGAAAGTGATCATTTCTGAGCCCTGTATTATAACTACATTGTAAACTGACTTTGGGTTTACATTACTTTTCTAATTGCTTCTACAAATCAAAGTACTCACTGGTCACAAATACTTTATTTCTTCTGTGGTACTGCGGTTTAAACTCAGGGCTTCATACTTACTAGGCAGGTGTCCTACCACTTGAGCCTCAGCTCCAGCCCCTACAAAGACTTTTTTTTTTTGAGTGGGAAATCATCCAGGCTCAGTGTTCAGCATCAGGCAGTTCCCCATTTGTGTTCTACAGCCCCCTACAAGTTGAGGGCTGCAGATGGACCCCACTGGGGACTGACTGGTATTTGACTTTACTTATAGCTTTCCTGTCAGAATGTGTGGGATAACCCTCCCACTGTCTTGACCTAACCTGTGTTCTGTCAGCAGGTTAGGTCATTTGAATATTTAAATAAATGGTTTACATATTTAAATCACTTATTTCTTTTATGCACCCTGATCCCTTGCTGTCAGCATATACAATGCAGGTTTTATTTCTTACTGTCTGATTTCACAGTACATCCCTATCCATCACTGTCATCAACAGAAACTCACAATGCTTTTATAGAGCGTTGTGAGAATTAAACATGGGATAAATCTGTGTTCTCCTGTCATAGGAACAGCCACTCTTCTCATTTTCTTGCCTCCCAGTTTCTCTCTTGATCTAAAGATAGTATGTGATAAGAAATGGGGCATACCAAGTACCTAGACTTTCTGCATGTCTGCACCTAGACTTTCAAGTCATGTCTTGAGTCTGGACCTGACATGGAAATACGGGAAAGCTCCAGGGATTTACCTAAGAGACTTACTTTCTTGTAGAGCTTTTTGTTATTGGTGGTGGTGGTTATGGGGCTTGAACTCTGGGCCTGGGTGCTGTCCCTCAGCTCTTCAGCTCAAGGCTAGCGCTCTACCACTTGAGCCACAACACAACTTCTGGTTTTCTGGTAGTTAATTAGAGATGAGTTTCACGAACTTTCCTGCCCGGGCTGGCTTTGAACTGAAATCCTCAGATCTCAGCCTCCTGAATAGCTAAGATTACAGGTGTGAGCCACCAGTGCTCGGCACTTCCAGCTTTTTCTGAGTAGTTTATTGGAGATGAAAGTCATAGATTTTTCTGCCCTGGCTGCCTTTGAACCACAGTCATCTGATCTTAGCCTCTTGAGTAGCTAGGATTACAGGCATGAGCCACTACTGCCCGCCTTTCTCTAGAGCTTTCTTTTTCTTTTTGTTTGGTGGAGCTGAGGTTAGAACCTATGGCCTTGTGGGTGCTATGTGAGCACTCTACCACTGGGCTACAGCCCTAGCTCTAGAACCTTCTACACGGGGAAGTAGCTAGATTCTTTTAAGCATTCACCTTGTTTTGTCTCTGAAACCACTGCTTGGAGATATCAAGTACAAATTAAAACAATTCGGGGAGGCGAAGGACACATGTTTTCTCTTGTATATAGAAGCTAGAAATAATTTATAAATGTATTAACTGAAATACAGTATTTGCAGAGGAGAATTTAAATTTTAATTCCTTAGAAAAACTAACCACAGTACAACAAAATGATACCAGGAAATAGGTACTTGAAAGGTATAGGAGAAGGTCAAGGGGAGGGGAGTAGCGGAATGAAGAAAGAAAAGGGGGAGAATGCAGTCACAGTACTCCACTCAATGGAGTGGAGGGGTTAGCTTGTTATAAAAGGGATAAAATGAAGTAAGGGGGTGACATTGATCAAGATGTATTCATAAACTGATTTGTTGAATGGTAACTACTTTGTTCAGCCACTTGAAGATATTTTTTAAAATACAGTAAAAATAAATTTTAAAAGCTCTGGAGACTCAGGAGGGGGTTGAAAGTCAAAACAAATATCAACAAAAAGCCAAGCACAATTTAGTGCTTTCTGGATTGACTTGTCAGTGATTTCTATACTTACAAGGCACAGATCCTCATTCATGGGTATTTTTGTGTTCTGAGGCAATTGCTTGTTGTTAGTAAAGTTTTATTGGAACAAAGACAGCTGCTTCCATCTACATGTTGTCTCATGCCCCACAACAGGGGTTTCTGAGGAATTGAAGAAGAGACAATGACTGAATGGCTTATCGGACCTGAAGCTGAATAATAAATTATCCAGCTAAGTTTCTTGGTTAATGACCGAGAAATCACTGGTCTTAGCTTTAGTGTGGGAGTGGGAGGAGTAGTTGATCATAGCTACTCTAAATCTTTTATTTACTTATATATTTTTGGTGGTAATGATGGTACTGGGGCTTAAACTGAGGGTCTAGGTGTTATGCCTTAGTTACCTGCTCAAGGCTGGCATTCTACCACTTGAGTCAGAGCTTCACCTCTCGCTTTTTGCTGGTTAATTGGAGGTAAGAATCTTATGGGCTTTCCTGCCCAGGCTGGCTTTGAATTGGGATCCTCAGAGCTCAACCTCTTGAGTAGCTAGGATTACAGGTGTGAGACACCTGGATACATGTATACATACAAACGCACACACATACACACACACACATAGGCATGCACGTTCATAGTAGGGCTTGAACTTAGTGCCTGACACTCTTTCTTGGCCTTTTTACTCATGCTTGATACTCTACCACTTGGAACCATACTTTTACTTTTAGCCTTTAGATGGATAATTGGAGATGAGTCTCTCAGAGGGGCTGGGAAGGGGGCTCAGTGGTAGAGTGCTTGCCTATTATGTATGAAGCCCCGTTCGATTCCTCAATACCACATAAAAAAAGTTGGAAGTGGTGCTGTGGCTCAAGTAGTAGAGCAAGAGAAGCTCAGGGACAGTACCTAGGCCCTGAGTTCAAGCCCTAGGACTGGCAAAAAAAAAAAAAAAAGAGTCAGATTTGTCTGCTTGAACTGACTTCAAACCATGATCCTCAGTTGGGTGCCAGTGGCTCATGCCTGTAATCCTAGCTACTCAGGAGGCTGAGATCTGAGGATCATAGTTCAAAGCCAGCCTGGGAAGGAAAGTTCATGAGTCTCTTATCTCCAATTAACCACCAGAAAACAGGAAGTGGTGCTGTGGCTTGAGTGGTGAAGCGCTAGCCTTGAGCTGAAGAGCTCAAGAGTTCAAGCCCTACAACCGACCAAAAACAAACAAAAAACCCATGAGCCTCACATCTCAGACTTCTGAATATCTAGGATTTAGGCATGAACCACTTGTGCCTGGCTTGAATTAACTCTTATTAAGAAGGAATTTTGTACCTTAGAATTTGGTTTATTTCCTCCCTGGGTTTGTACGCAATGCATGCTATTTCTGAAACTGCAGAATGAATGGTTCCCATAATTGTTTTGTGAGCTTAGGACAGGAACACATGTAAGTACTTGACATCTGTGTGTAAGGGCAGCTTTGAGCCCCATCTGGTTGGTTCCAGCCCCAAATGCAGGTGTGTTCTCACATTCCCCCTTTATTATTCTTGTAAAGGCGGACTATTTCAGCTCTGTAGCCACGATAGTGTATCTTCGCAAAGAGAACTGTATGTACCAAGCCTGCCCATCTCAGGACTGCAATAAGAAAGTGATTGACCAGCAGAATGGCCTGTATCGCTGTGAAAAGTGTGACCGGGAATTTCCTAACTTCAAATACCGCATGATCTTGTCGGTACGTACAGTGGGAGATGAGAAGCTCTGGCATGTTTATTGACTCGCTGTCATACGCTAGCATTACATTAGAAGCACCAAAGCATTTGTGGTGGGGAGCTTGTGGATGAGTGCATGAAGAAGTAAGGACCTTGCACCACCTGAATGACTGTTCTTCTACTAAAAGGATTTTTTGTTTTGTTTTGTACTGGGTTTTTTTTTTTTTTTTTTTTTTTTTAATCTTTGGGCTGAACTCAGAGCCTGGGCACCGTCCCTGAACTTCTTTTGCTCAAGGCTAGCCCTCTATCACTTGAGCCACAGTGACATGTCTAGCTTTTTCTGTTTATGTGGTACTGATGAATTGAACTCAGGGCTTCATGCATGCTAGGCAAGCACTCTACCACTAAGCCACATTCCCAGCTCTTGTGCTGGTCTTGAGAGTTGAACTCAGACTGGCTACTATTCCTGAGCTGCTTTTGTTCATGGCTAGTGCTCTAGCACTGGAGCCACAGCTCTACTTCCAGCTTTTGGGTGGTTAATTGGAGATAAGAGTCTCATGGACGTTGCTGCCCAGGCTGGCTTTGAACCCTGATCCTCAGATTTCAGCCTCCTCCTGAGTAGCTAGGATTACAGGCATGAGTCTCTTGGCACCCTGGCCAATTTCCACTCATTCTATATGGTTACAACATTGGTAGCACTCATATTTGAAATGCTATTTCTGGACAGCAGTAACTGTACTTAGACATCACTTGTATCTATAAGTTATTTAAGCATATATATCTAGATATACCTATATCTAGTTCTTTTTTTTTAAGGGGTTCATTGTTACTCTTAACATTGGAATGTGAGGTAGTGTTGTGACTTTTTTGCATTGTAAAGATTTTTTTGTTGTGGTGGTTTGAATGAAAGGTATACTTTTAGTGATAGTAACTAAACAATAAAGAAAGGGCATTCTGTTTTTCTCGAAAGTGATTTGGCAGTAATATATCAGAAGGCTTAAAAGCATTTATATTTTTTAACACAGTAACCAGCTGGAGGAATTTATTCCAAAGAAATAACCAGAGATGTCACAGCTATGTAAAGCTGTCTGTCACACTGCTGTTTATTTTAGAAGGTTGGATATAACTCGCATGTCCCTCCTGCTCTGCTAATTCCTTTGTTGAACAACCATCATCACTGTGAAGGCCTTTGAATTTACCACTTACTATTTGACAGTATTTGAAAACTTTCCTTATGAAGACTATTAAATGACATAAGTAAAGATTCAGACTTTATTCATTCCAGATAGAAAATACTAAAGAGTCTGTTTTCTGTGGTCTTGAGGGATATTCATAGATAGAACCAGACTGGGAGAAGGAATACAAGACCAGATTGTTGCCGGTGGTTATTTCTGGTTGGTTCTTTATTTTCTTCAGTATACTTTTCTATAGTTTCATTTTTTTTTTCCGTGCAATGTATATTCTCATAATTAGATGGTCTTTTTGTTGTTGTTCTTTTAGTACTGGGAATTGAACCCAAGGCCTCCAGCTTAAAGCAAATGTTCTTGTATTTGAGCCACATCCTTGGTCCTTTTCTTGTCAGCCTTTTTTTTTTTTTTTTTTTAAATTTTTTTGCCTGTCCTGGGGCCGGAACTCTGGCCCTGGACGCTGTCACTCAGCTCTTCAGCTCAAGGCTAGGGCTCTACCACTGGAATCACAGCACCACTTCTGGCTTTTTCGGTTTATGTGGTACTGAGGAATCGAACCCAGGGCCTCATGCTTGCAAGGCGTGCACTCTACCGCTGAGCTACCTTCCCAGCCCCGGTCCTTTTCTTTTTAAGCTAGGATCTGAAACTCATGGTCCAACTCCACTGCCTGCCAAGTTGCTATGATAACGAGTGTGCATCACCACTCTCAGCTCTTGATATAAAAGAAATTTTAAAGAAATATTTTTAGATAAAAGGGATTTGGGGGCAATTGTGGGAAAGTGAAGGATAGAGTGACATTGTCCAAAAAGAATTGTATTCATTACTTGACTTAAGAGAAATGGTAACCCCTGTGTTAACAAACCTTAATAACAATAAAAGGATTCCATCTATTCTTTCTAAACTCTAATTGTACTAAATGGTGGGTCACTTAAGAGCCTTTTTGTGGGGGGGGGGGGGTTAGTCGTGGGGCTTGAACTCTGAGCCTGGGCGCTGTCCATCAGTTCAAGTCGAGCGCTCTACCACTTGAGCCCATATGCCACTACCAGTTTTCTGGTGATTAATTGGAGATAAGAGTCTCACAGGACTTGCCTGCCCAGACTGGCTTTGAACCAAGATCCTCAGATCATTCAACCAAGATGAAGGAAAGCATTTTAGATAGTTAATTCCGTGGCTCCTCAGTAGTGGAATTCCCTTCCCAATTGTTTTATTTGAACATCTGTGTCTGTGTCTCTGCTATTCTTACCTGTTGATAGATGCTCAGGACTGGTGGTTCCAGTGTGTGCCACCATTACCTTGAGTTTGTCAATGCTTTTAACTTTTCTTGTCACCTTATTTCCATAACATTGTATAGTCAAAGCCCCATGAACTTAAAAAACAAAATTGTCAAAATGAAGCCTTTAAACACAACCATCACCCTCTTTTTTTTTCTTTTTTTTTCTCAGTCATGGGGCTTGAACTCTGGGCCTGAGTGCTGTCCCTCACTGATCTGTTCAGCTCAAGGCTAGTAGTGCTCCACCACTTGAGCCACAGCACCACTTCTAGTTTTTTGGTGGTTTATTGGAGATAAGAGTTTCATAGCCTTTTCTGCATGAGCTGGCTGTGAACCATGATCCTCAGATCTCAGCCTCCTGAGTAGCTAGGATTACAGTGTAAGCCACCAGTGCCTGGCCGTCACCCTCATTTCTATACTGCCTTTTACTCAGCAACTGAATTTTTGAAAATCTGCTTTCTGTCTTTATCCTTCCCAATTTAATTTTATACCATATGCACAGTTGGGGACATTTGATTGCCCATTTCTACTGCTAGGTAGATTCAGTGGCTGGCAAAGACCCTTTAGCACTGGTACTGAAATTGTTTGGGATGTTCAGTGGTGATTTAGAGCCATCAAAGAGCTCCTTGTGTGTGGCAGGAAAATAAATGCACAATTTAAAATGCCAAGAACAAGCACCAAGTGTGGTGACATATACCTGTAATCCCAGCACCTGGGATACTGAGGCAGGAATATCACAAGTTCCAAGCTAGCCTGGGCTCTTATGACAAGATCCTCCTCTCTCCCCCCAAAAAAAGAAGTAAAAATAAAAATCAAATTCAGTGGACCTACCCTGACAGAGCTTATTCAAAATCTTTAGGGCAAAATCTGTTGCATCTGGAGGGGCGCTAGATCTAATATGCCTGGATTCTGCCTCTGTCTCCACGTAGATCTGAAATCACACATCCACCCGATTACTTTTTAAACCTGTTTCATGATCTCTGTCACCATTTTTAGAAAGGATGTAGTTCACATGCCCAGTAACCCCATTATAAGTTGAAGGTGTAAGTGGAAAGTTTGTTTTTTTGTTTTTTGTTTTTTGGGGTTTTTTTGGGTCCGGTCGTGGGGCCTGAACTCTGGGACTGGGTGCTGTCCCTCAGCTCTTCAGCTCAAGGCTAGCACTCTACCACTTGAGCCACAGCGCCACTTCCAGCTTTTTTTTTCTGCTTATGTGGTGCTGAGGAATCGAACCCAGGGCCTCAAGCATGCAAGGCGAGCACTCTACCACTGAGCCACCTTCCCAGCCCAAGTGGAAAGTTTAATACGCATAACCTACTAACTGTCTTGCTTATTAGCCTTGCCTACATTAAGTGTGCTCAGAGCACCTGCATAGCCTACAATTGGGCAAAATCCTCTGGCATAAAGCCTGTTTTACAGTAAAGTGTTGAATGTCATATGGCAATACTAAAAGTAAAAACCAGACTGGTGGGGGAGCATGTGCTTTTGCATACTGAGGGAAAATCATGAGGTCAAGCCATCAGACATCAGGGACCTTAAGTATATAGGATGATAGTATATTGTTATGTGGAAGTTACTTTAATGAGTGAAGAAAAGTGATCTTCCATTCTCCTTAATATGTCTTCCTTTTATTATGCGTTTGTTGCGATAACAGAGTTGTGTTTGTTCTTAGGCCAATATTGCCGATTTTCAGGAGAATCAGTGGGTGACTTGTTTCCAGGAGTCAGCTGAAGTGATCCTTGGACAGAATGCTGCTTACCTCGGGGAACTCAAAGAGAAGGTCAGCCACATACTTCACCATAGTTTATAAACTCTCTGCTTAAACTCTGAATTTATTGATTTGTTTGTGCCAGCACTGGAACTTGAACTCAGGGCTTGGGCACTGTCCCTTAGCTTTTTCCGTGCAAGACTGTTCCACTTGTGGCTTTTTGCTAGTTAATTAGAGATGAAAGTCTCACAGACTTTGCTGCCTGCACTGGCTGCTGGCTTTAAACCACAATCCTCAGATCTCAGTCTCCTGAGTAGCTTAAGATACAGACATTTTTTTTAATTACCAAGCTGTCCATCACCCACTATTCTCTGGTCTCACCTCCCATGTGGCTAGGATGACAGGCTTGAACTCCAGCACCCAAGTCATTTTGCTTTTATCTACTAGATTGATTTAATTGAGAAAGTAGAGATAAAACAGCTAAAAGCTGTATTTTCTAGGCCATGAAAATTGGGACCCATTTATACACAGTGTTCTTTTTTCCCATTTCCTCCAAATTGGGTAGGCCACAGAGAAATAAGAATTGGCTGCTGGTATTTTTCTTACTCTTTTCTGTCCTCAGTTCTGTCTGGTTGGTTCAGTTCGTAAGATCTCTGAAAATTGTCTCAACCAAATCCTTTTGTAGAAATAACTGGAATTGACTTTAAATTGTGATAGTATCTTTTATCTATTTTGCTTGGTCCTCTATTTTCCTATCAGATTTTAAGGCCAAAGGCAGCCTTTCAGGATTTTTTATGGGCTTATTATATTTGGCTGTTCTGTCGACTGGTGAAAGAGGAAGTGTGGAAACTTCCCTCAGAAACCATCATGTTCTTGGAGTGTGCATCCATGCTTCCCTAATCTGTAAGAATAATGGCAACTCACATAATTTTTCAAAGGTTTAATACATTATTTATATATTGAGAATCCATAGAATGATTTTTTTTGGGTTTTTTGTTTGTTCTGTCAGATAACTTCTATTTTTAAAAAAAGTCTCTATGATAGAACCATTTGCATGCTACATAGTGCTTGCCAAATACTTAGCTTAGCTGGGCATGGGCGTATGTATATGCCTGTAGTCTGAGCTACTCAGGAGGCTGATGCAGGAGAATCACAAGTACAAGGTGGCCTGCCTGATCTATTTAGCAAGTTTAAAGTCAGCCTGGACAGCTTAGTAATACCTTGCCTCAAAATTAAAAAAAGAAAATACCTAGCCTGTACAAACCACTATTTTTTATCCTCAGTACAAAAAAAAAGGCCAGGTGCTGGTGCTCATGCTCGTAACCTTATCTACTCAGGAGATTGAGATCTGAGGATTGTGGTTCAAAGCCAGCCCAGGCAGGAATGTCCATGAGACTCTTACCTCCAAATTAACCCCCAAGAAAACTGGAAGTAGCACTGTGGCTCAAAGTGGTACAGTGTTAGCCTTGAGCAAAAGAACTCAAGGATAGTGCCCAGGCCTCAAGTTCAAGCCCCATGACTGATCAAAATAATAAATTAAAAATGAAAATAAAGAACTTATGAACTATTTGTTTTATACGTGTATTATCACTGTTAAGTTTTTGCATTTTATATAAAATACATTCTCTGCTGGGGCATAGCTCAGAGGTACCACACCAGCTTAGCAAGTATGAGTACCACAAAAAAATATAAATGCATAAGTAAAAAGATTCTCTAATTCCTCCTGTCTTTCTCTCCACCCACCCCCACCCCCCCCACCCCCGCCAGTCCTGGGGCTTGAACTCAGGCCTGGGCACTCTCTCTGAGTGTGTTTTGCTTAAGGGTAGCACTCTTCCACTTGATCCACAGCGCCAATTTCAGTTTTTTCTGTTTATATGGTACTGAGGAATTGAATCCAGGGCTTCATGCATTCTAGCAAGTACTCTATCACTAAGCCACATTTCCAGCCCTACTGTCATTGTTAATAACGGAACTTCCATAGTATTTGAAAAGTAGGAGGCAGAGAGGGGACTGCGTTTCTTGACCTTATCTGACCTTGACCCACTCCACTTGTTTCTTTTTCTTGCTCTCTGAGTCAATAGCTTTGAGGCTGAAATAATGAGTAAGCCTATAACAATTTTTCCTTCCTTCCTTCCTTCCTTCCTTCCTTCCTTCCTTCCTTCCTTCCTTCCTTCCTTCCTTCCTTCCTTCCTTCCTTCCTTCCTTCCTTCCTTCTTTCCTTCCTTCCTTCCTTCCTTCCTTCCTTCCTTCCTTCTTTTGTTGGTTGTGGAGCTTAAACTCTGGGTCTGGGCACTGTCCCTCAGCTCTTCAGTTCAAAGCTAGAGCTCTGCCACTTGATCCACAGCGCCACTTCTGGCTTTTTCTGCTTAGGTGGTGCTGAGGAATCAAACCCAGGGCCCTCATGTATACAAGGCAAGCACTCTACCACTGAGCCACCTTCCCAGCCCAATTTGACTTCTCTTAAAAGTATTTTCCTACCTGTTAGGTGAAGCCTACTGGGTCCCAGATCATTTCATTTAGAATCTTAGAATAGTATTTTTGCTGAGTGTTTTAATTTTTGGTGTGAAAAATTATATAGAACCTTTATCATTGCAACCTTTTTACTTTTTGTCGTAACAGTTTTGAATCATGTAGTTAACTATCTACCCTGTTGTGCCAGCACTATTCCTCTCTTCAACTCTTCCAACTTTCAAACCAAAACTCTGTACCCATTAAATTGCAACTCCTTAGCAAGGTGCTGGTGGCTCATACCTGTAACTCTAGCTACTCAGGAGGCTGAGATCTGAGGATCTCAGTTTAAAGCCAGCCCTGGGAGGACTCATGTCCAGTCAACCACCAGAAAACCAGAAGTGGCACTGTTGTTCAAAGTGGTAGACACTAACCTTTAGCGAAAGAGCTCAGGGATAGCACCCAGGTCCTGTGTTCAAGCCCCACAAAAAATAAAAATTGCAGCTCCTTTCCTGTTCTTGCCCTCCTGCCAGCCCAGCAACCACCAATCCTACAAATTCAATCACCTATGGATCAAAAATATTTATAGAGGGAAAATTATACCTGTATTGGCCATGTACAGATGTTTTTCCTGTAAACAACAGTATAATAACTGCTTAGGTGGTATATACATTGTATCAGGTATTTGGATCCTTCAGAGGATATAAAACCTACAGGAATGTTATGTGAATGAGTTCGTAAACATCTTTGGATTTTGGTATCTACTTTAGAGTCCTGGAACCAATCTCCTGAAAATACCAAGGGAGAGTTATACTCTTGAGTGTTTTGTTTTGTTTTGTTTTGTTTTTGCTGGTCCTGGGGCTTGGACTCTGGGCTTGGGTTCCGTTCTTGAGCAAAAAAAGCTCAGGGACAGTGCCTGGTCCCTGAGTTCAAGCCTCAGGACTGACAAAAACAAAAAACTGTAAGTTAATTGTTCTTAAGTAATTTCAGACCATGAAGGTGAGACTTGCCAAAGCCTAACAAGTTGTTCAGTGGTTTCTATGTGTTGTTGCAGAATGAGCAGGCATTTGACGAAGTTTTCCAGAATGCCAACTTCCGAACTTTCACCTTCAGAGTCAGGGTCAAACTGGAGACCTATAATGTAAGTCAGGCTGCTGAGGATTGGGGGTGGGGTAGGGGGTGGTTAGCGATGGGAAGTCGCCCTTTATTGCCTGCAGCAGCCTTCTAGAATTCTTTCTTGTCAGTGAATTGTCTACTTCCATGCCAATTTGAGGTGCCATTACGAACCTCACTTGCAGATGAGGAAATAGATTTAGAGGTTCTGTGTCTTATCTAAATATGTAGAACATGTAGAGGAAATGCTCTGTGGCTTTCTTTGTTGGAGAAGAGGAAGTTGTATGTTATACCTGTAATCTCAGCACAGGACATAGCAATGGAGGATTGTGCTACATAGCTGGACCCTGTCTCAAATTTAGAAATAAATAAATAAATAAACTAGTATTTTTTTTTTTTTTTGGTCTGTGAACTGACAATGTATATAGTGTGCAGCAGACTTTCTCTGCCTGCAAGTTTAGGTTTTGAAGATTGTATATGAGTTCAAATTATGTTGAAAATTTCTGCAGTGGTCTATGGTGACCCAGGTAGTCAGAATGGGCAGCATTTAGCGGGCACTGTGGGATACATGTGTCTCACTGGTCCTCACAGCACCTGTGGGTCGGCACGGTCCTTATCCCCATTTTCTCATGCAGAGAACAAAAATGAGCCTGAGTCTTTGCTCTTAACCACACTAGTAAATAGCACCCTGCTTCCAACCCCTTCCCCACGCCAGCCACTGGGCTGAAGCGCCTTGTCTTCGTCTAAAGACACCCCACAGTCCACTCATGGACTTTCTTGCTTGTGCTGGCTTTAAAACGAGATCTTAAGATTTCATCCTCCTGAGTAACTAGGATTACAAGCATGAACCACCAACGTCTGGCTTGGCTGAGCTTTTTCTTGAGCGGAAGACAGCTTTCAGAGTTAGCTTTGTGGCTTTCTCAAGTTATTTACCCTTTTTGGCTCCTGTTTGTGCCTCTGTAGAGAGAATTAAGAGATAGGAACACCCTCCAAAGTCTTTTCCTTTAAGACCTTAAGTCTCTAGGTGTTGGGAAGCTGAGGACAAGAGAAAGAATCTGTGAAGTGGGGATCTGGCTGTTGTCCCAGCAGCGGGAATTCTGGGACAGGCTCCCACTCGGGGTGTTCACTGGGAATTACTAAACTGAATGCAGCATGTGCTTCGTCCTGCTGGGCTAGTTGGAGCCACTGAAGCAAAGAAGGTTATCACCACTGCTCCATGCTGGGGCCAGTCATCATCCCTCACAACCAGCTTTTCTTTTTTCAAAGGACGAGTCTCGAATTAAGGCCACTGTGATGGACGTGAAGCCTGTGGACTACAGGGAGTATGGCCGGAGGCTGGTCACACTCATCAGGAAGAATGCCCTGCTGTGAGGAGAGCCATGCTTATGGGACAGAAGTTTGAGGTGGAATCTACTTCCTGCCCCCATGTGACCCCCACACCCTCATCAGTTACACAGGAGCCTCTTCATGGTGGACAGTTTCTTCTGTGTACCTCTTGGGATGCATTAGTGGACAAAGGATATACTCAGAGGGCTGTGGTGTAAACTGTCAGACCTGGAGGTCAGCCAGCAGGTAGCGTAGCCCTCCTAGTCCCTCCCTTTTGACTTCAGATTTCTGTCAGATTTATTAAGAATTCAAGCAAGAATTATGTCAAGAAATTGACCCTCCCTACAGACAGTGAAGTAAATTATGTCACTTGAGTTTTGCTTCTCCAGTACTGACACCTTCACAACTTGGGTTCTTCCTGGGAGGAGGGAGTGGGGAACTGAGGTGTTGATTAAGTGTATCTTCCTGGAATTCAGAGGCTCACTCTTTCTACATTTGCCACATGGTTGTTAGTGCTTGGAATGGCAGTAGAGTAGAATTATTAATCAAAGGCCTATCTTTTATATCTGAAGACTACCCTTCCTTCAGGGTTTAATAGATTTAATAGACTAAGTCAGAAGGGTCTGATATTAATCAAAATTGTCTCTTCTGAGGATGGCTGATAAGCATTGACTTGCTGTCCCCTGGGGACATCCAGGCAACTACAAAGCATTGCTTGGGTTTTCACTTCAATTAATGTTGCATTTTGGTTGGCGAATGCACACTTTTTGTACCTGTACATACTTCTTGCATTTGTGTGTTTATTTCTTGATTAAAGCTCGTTAAGTAGAAAAGATTTTGAAGGGAGAGACGCTCCCCTTGTTTCCCTTACTTTGTTTTAATAAACAGTATGTTCTTTGCTTGTGAATTCTACTTTCTTTGAATGTAAAGGGTTCTTGTAACTGGAAAGCAATTAATTAGTCTTCATAATAAATGTTCACTTGGGAGAAATGTTAACTCATTACAGACTCAGAGATTAGTCTGAGATTACTAATGTTTGTAACCCTGAAATACATCTTTCAAAGAATGAAAACACCAAAAAAGGAAAAACCATTGTGCCCAGCAATGCTGATGATCTAGCACTTTGAGGTTTTATTGATGTTTACACAGCAGTCTAACACCAAGCAGGCTTTGAAATGTGTACAGACAGTGAGCGAGTAAGAAAACAGTAATTATGCTACTGGGCTTTTCAGTCAGCAAGAGCATGCTTGCTCTGTGTGTTCCTAATCATATTAATTATCTGGTGGGTTGCTGCAGCCCACTGCTTGGCATGTGCTGCACATCTCTCCAAGCATCCCACTATGACAGGCAGTGTTGCAGTACGGCTGCAAGCCTACTTTCTAACTGGTATGAATAGAGCCTGGGGAGGCTTATGCTGCCAACCTTCACTGTTTGACTGATCCTGTCTTGTTTGGTTTTTGTGCTGATATTTGGGCTTGAACTCGGGGCCTGGCCACTGTCTCTTAGCTTTTTCTGCTCATGGCTGGTGCTCTACTCCTTGAGCCCCACCTCTACTTCTAGCTTTTTGGTCTCAAAGATTTTCCTGTGCTGGCTGGCTTTGAACCACAGTCCTCAGATCCCAGTCTCCTGAGTAGTTAGGATTACAGATGGGAGCCAATGATGCCTGGCTTGGTTTTTTTGTTTTTTGTTTGTCGTGGGGCTTGAACTCTGGGCCTGGATGCTGTCCCTGAGCTCTTCAATTCAAGGCTAGTGCTCTGCCACTTGAGCCACAGCGTCACGTCTGGTTTTCTGGTGGTTAATTGGAGATGAGAGTCTCATGAACTTTCCTACCTGGGCTGGCTTTGTTTTGAAGCAGGATCATGCTCTGTAACTTAATCTCAAACTTAGTGTGTGACTTAGGCTGACTTCAGACTCAGGATCCTCCTGCTTCAGTCTCCCAAGTGCTAGAGTTACAGATGTACAGCACACTGGCTCATAATTGTCTTCTTTAGGAAACAGCTAGTTAACCCTAAACAGGGGATGGCTCCCATGGCTGCAAATCAAACAGACCTGGAGCAACTTTCGTTCTTTCAGACCTACTGACTGTGGATAGTCTTCCTTACCCTTTCCTGGTCTCAGGATATGTGACTCGCATTGTGCTTGATTCTCTGACTGAAGCCTCAACAATTTCTATAGAGGCTCTTTTCTCTCTGACCTTGCTTATAAAATGTTGACTAGAAAATTATAGTCTTCAGTGCTGTTCTGGATTGACAAATTGTGGGTTGGAGGTGGTAATCTAGCTTTCGGTCCAGTAACCAGTCTTTCATACCTCCTCTTTCTCCATCCCCAGCATGGGCCATGGGAGAATTGACTCACTGTGATATGAGGACAGATCTTGAAAATGACCACTGGGCCCATCCCCATGCTTTCTCAGTATCCACTGAGAAAACCAGCATAGCTCCATGGGTGTGACTAGAATAGGGGGCTTAGGAAGGAGGGGCTCCCTTGAAGGAGGATGCTTAACAGATTTCCCTAAAGCATCAGATCACCTACAGAGCCCCAGAAATTGGCTCCACAGTTACGCTTTTAAGAGGTTCAGATCCCAGAGGATTGTCTTAAGTAGATTCTGGCCCACGGTTCTTAGAATTCTCTTGGAGATAGTTTACCTCAAAAGGCTGTTCCTGTTGTTCTATTTCTCATCTTTCACTGAGAGATCAATGTTTATCTTGCATATATGATGACATCAGCATTAAGCAATGAAGGGGTAAAAAAATCTAATCATTTCGCCTTTATTTTAAATGGCTCTTGAATTCCCTCTCGTCTTATTGTGAAAGGCAAAGCAAAAACAAAACAAAACAAAAACCAACAACAGTAATAATCTGATTTCTGTCTATATTTTCAATGTTTTATGCTTTCCATTAAAGCCTTGCTAATCTCTAGTGTGCTATTCTGACATTTTGAACTGCAGGGTCAAAAGTATCCTCTCCCCCACTTTTTTTTTTTTTTCTGAGTGGCCTGTCTTCGAAATGTATAAATAATATTGATCGTGGTATTTAATACGCTAATGAAACCCATGATTATTGACTACATAATTAATATACTGTCTAAAAGTGAAGTTTGGCAGCCCAGTATATAAAGGTTTATATTGACTTGTGTTTCTTGGACCATAAGCCTGCCAAGGTTTTATTTATAGAAAATGAAACTGGTTGCTCAGCCTCCTTTCTGCTTTGTACTTGTAGGAAAGCCACTGTCCCCTCTTAAATGGATTCTTTCCTTGTCTCAGAGGCAGTTTCTCTTACTTTAATTCTTCATCTTTTTGTTTTGCTTTGTTTTTGTTTTTGTGTGCCAATCCTGGGGCTTGAACTCAGAGCCTGGCCACTGCCTCTGAGCTTTTGTGCTCAAGGCTAATGTTGTACCACTTGTGCCACTGGCTCCACTTCTGGCTTTTTAGTGGTTAATTAGAGGTAAGAATCTCACAGATTTTGCTGCCCCAGCTAGCTCAAACCTCAATCCTGAGTATTCACAATTACATTGTGAGCTCCCAGCCCCTGCCTAATCCTACACTTTTTTACATGGCATAGTGGCTCTTACTCTTTCGTATGTATATGTGTATGCCGGTACTGGGGCTTGAACTCAAGTCCTCATGATCTTAGCTTTTTTGCTTAAGGCTAGCACTCTACCACTTAAGCTACAGCTCCACTTCAGGGTTTTTTTTGGTAGTTAATTGGAGATAAGAGTCTGATGGTTTCAGGTTGCCATCCTTACTTCTCAGCCTCCTGAGTAGCTAAGATTTTAGATGTGAGCCATTAGGCTGATAGCTCTCACTTTTACAATCCTTTCTGTATGTAGAATACTGGCTCTATAAGCATCTTTGGAAATAATAGTTTTCTCACAGGAAAGAAAGTTTAGATGTTATTTTCATATTTGCTTGGGAGGAAGAAAAAAGCCTTTGCCATGTCAGTTTATTATCTATCCATCTGATGTTAAATATTGTTCATTGGTGGGGTGGGAGATTGGTGGTGTGGGTGCTGTCCCTGAGCTTTTGTGCTCAAGGCTAGTGCTCTACCACTTGAGCCACAGCTCCACTTCAGATCCCAATCTCCTGAGTAGTAGGGTTACAGGTGTGAGTCACCGGCTCCCAGCTCATGTTTTTTTTAAAAAAGAAAAGATGATTTGAATCATTTCTTCTACAAGTAATCCATATTCATTAAAAAATGATTTTTAAAAATTACCCATAATCCCACTAACCAGCATTAAGCACTTTTAAGCCTTATCTGTTTTTATAAAAATACAAGGGAAGGGTCAGTGGGTCAGTGGTTGAGTGCTTGCCTTGCATGCATGAGGCCCTGGATTTGATTCCTCGGCACCACATAAGGAGAAAAAGCCAGAAGTGGCGCTGTGGCTCAAGTGATAGAGTGCTAGCCTTGAGCTGAAGAGCTGAGGGACAGCACCCAGGCCCAGAATTCAGGCCCCATAACTAAAAAAAAAAAAAAATACAAGGTTGTGGATGTGGCTCGATGTAGAGGTGATATGACTCCTACCATTCTGTAAGCCACGTATAGTATGGTCAACTTCAGTATAAGTAGATAAGGGCTGTGCATGGTGGCTCACACCTGTGATCATAGCTACTTGAGAAGATGAGGATCAGGAGGATTGCAGTTCACACCAGCTGAGCCAAAATTCAGTAAAACCTCTATTGCAACAAACAAGCTGAGCCTAACATGTAATCCCCACTATGTGGAGGGCATAGATAAGAGGATTAGTCCCAGGCTGGCCCAGGCAAAAACTCAAGACCCTACTTGAAAAATAAAAAGGGCTAGAGGCATGGTTCAAGTGTTGTAAAGCATTCTGTCTAGCAAGCACAAGGCGCTGAGTTCAAGCCCCAGGAAGAGAAAGTAGATGTGTGTTGCTTTGAATAGCATTTGGTCATAGGAATGTGTGAATTTAGGTAGTTTAGTCACCTTGCCACCAGCTGTGTGTGTGTGTGTGTGTGTGTGTGTGTGTGTGTGTGTGTGTGTGTGTGTGTGTGTGTGTGTGTGTGTGTGTGTGTGTGTGTGTGTGTGTGTGTGTGTGTGTGTGTGTGTGTGTGTGTGTGTGTACAAGATCTCTATGTAGTCCAGGTTGGTCTCAAATTCATAATCTTCCTTTAGACCCCCAGCTAGCACAAGGCGCTGAGTTCAAGCCCCAGGAAGAGAAAGTAGATGTGTGTTGCTTTGAATAGCATTTGGTCATAGGAATGTGTGAATTTAGGTAGTTTAGTCACCTTGCCAGCTGTGTGTGTGTGTGTGTGTGTACAAGATCTCTATGTAGTCCAGGTTGGTCTCAAATTCATAATCTTCCTTTAGACCCCCAGCTACTGGGATAACAGGTATGTGCCACTGGGCCCAACAAACTGATCATCAGTCCAGTTCTTGGCATGAACGCTTCCGCTTTTCTGCAATGTGAATATATGCCTGGGCTTCTGGCGTGCTATTAGTTCTGTTTGTCCATTGCTGTGATTGATGGTAATTTGTCTTAACTCTCATGTACTATCAAAAGCTGGTAGGTAATTTGAGCAGACCCTTAGAAGCAGGGAGATAATACAGAGGGGCCAGGGAAGGGAAGCTTTGGAGTTGTTCAGATTTCATCCTCCCTACCCCTAGGACGCGGGTTGTAGTCACAGAGAACTAACACCTTTGTTTTCTGCCAGTGTGGTAGAAATGGTCTCCTGGGAACATGTTTGACTTGCTTTGTAAAGTACCTGACCTTTTCTCTAAAGCTATCAGTTAATGATCCTCACATCTCTTAATTATATTTGTAATGGTGGTTTTGATGTCTTTGAGGAAAGGTAGTTGTTTTCCCTGACCACCTACCTCCTAGCTTCCTTCCAGGTGACTTTTTTTTTTTCTCCTTTTTGATGGTACTAGGATTTTGAATTCAGCTTCATGTTTCTACTGAGCCTTGCCTCCAGCCCTATTTTTCACTTAGAAAAATACTTAGTAATGCAAAAGTGTTACAACTGCATAAGTCAGGTTATGACTACAGGGCATCTTGATCAATGTCACCCTTCCCATAGTTCTTGCCCTTCCATTCTCCCCTTCCCAACCCTACCCTAAGATACATTGTTCAGTGTTTACATGATGTATACTGATTATAATGACTACTTTTACTCACCCTTATTTCATCCTTTCTTCCCCTCCAACCCCAAACATGTTTCACTCTTTTGTTTAAATTCTTATCCCTCACCTGATGCATGTGTGAGCCTTGCTCCACCTATTTCAGGCTTCCTGTACTTAACTGGAATCACAGGCATGCGCCATGGTGTCCAACTTCCTTAATGTCGAGACAGAGTCTCAAGGACTTTGTGCTTAGGCTTCCCTGCAGCCACACCCTCAGCCTCCCAGGTAGCTGGGATTATGAGATGTGAGCCTCCAGCACACTGCTCACTTTTTTTTTCCCCCTTGTGGCTTGAACTCAGGTCCTAGGCTCTGATTGTTGCTTAATGCTGACAGTCTATCACTGGAGCCACAGCTCCATTTCTGGCTTTTTGGTAGTAAAGTAGAGATAAGTGTCTTGTGGATTTTATTGCCCAACCTGGCTTTGAACCACAATCCTCAGATCTTAGTCTCCTCAGTAGTTAGGATTATAGGCATGAGCCACCGGGCATAAGAGTCTCACTTGTCTTGTTTTATTTTAATGCTGCTGATTGAGCCCAGGGCCTCAAACATGCTAAGTGCATGCTGTGCTGCAGAGCTAAAGGCCCTCTAAGTGGTTTTACCACTGAGCCACCTCAGCCCCTCCTCTAAGTGGTTTTAAACTCAGGTAACTTTATCCCCAGGAACTGTGGTGTATTTGGAGCAAGGGTTAGGGCTAAGTAGTCATAACACAGTGAAATTAAAATTCAGTAGATAGAAGATCACTGGAAGCTGCGTGCCGGAGGCTCACGCCTGTAATCCCAGTTATTCAAGAGGCTCAGATCTGAGGATGGTGGCTCAAAGCCAGACAGGGCAGGAAGGTCCTTGAAACTCCTATCTCCAATTCATCACTAAAAAGCTCTAAGTGGAGCTGAGGGTCAAGTGGTAGAGTATTAGCCTTGAGCACAAAAAGGCTCAGGGACAGCACCCAGGCCCTGAGTTCAAGCCCCACAACTGACCATAAAAAGAAAAGAAAGATCACTAGAGATTGGAGTCATCAGCAGAAGCCTCACAAAGAACTGCTTGACCTAAGACATGAACTGAAGCCCTCATTTAGGTCAGGGGCTGTCTGTCCACATGGAAACAAAGCTCCACCAGGTGCCAGTGGCTCATGCCTGTAATCCTAGCTATTCAAGAGGCTGAGATCTGAGGATCAAGGTTCAAAGCCAGCCCAGGCAAGAAAGTCTGTAAGACTCTTACCTCCAATTAACCACCAGAAAACTGGAAGTGGTGCTGTGGCTCAAGTGGTAGAGCACTTGCCTTGAGCTGAAGAGCTGAAAGACAGTGCTCAGGACCAGAGTTCAAGACCCACAACGAAATAAAGAGGGAGGGAGGGAATAAGGGAGGGAGGGAGGGAAAGAAAAAAGAAAGGAGAAGAGCTCCAAAGGAAGGTAATTCCCGGGTCAATAATGTCTGACCACAGGGAATCTAAGAGGTCCTCACTTGTACTGACTGATGGCAGACCCCACCCCCGCCCCGGGCTTTCATTGGGCCAGTGCACTTATAGGTGGCTCAGAGACTTTGAACCAGCCACCTAACCATTTCCGCAGCCTTTCCACTTTGCAAAGCGCCCCACTACTCTCACCTGGCACTTTTATTTCTCAGCTGGTGACATACCTCAAAATGTATAATTCCCCCCCCAAAAAATCCAAAACCCTATATTTTTTCCAACCTCCTATAAGCTGCTTGAAAAAGTGAATCTCATCCACCCCATGTGAAATATTTATATCACTTCCAAAGTGATCATGTAAACTTTTAATAATGGTGAGCCATTCTTACAAAATTATCCCTGTTCCCTGGTGTATTACCCAGTTGGTAATTGGAAGTTTGGGCTGTCATTAAAAATGACAGCTTTCTCAGATAATGCTCTTGGTGCTTGTAAAATGCAGATAACCCAGCCTATATTTAACTTGTGTGAGGTACAGCTTCCTTTCAATGGTTAGGTAACTGAGGGACTGGCACCTGCAGAAAGCAGGAGAGCTCACCGCAGGGAGCCGCGGCTCTGTTCATGAATACCCTGTCCTGAATTGGAGTCCAGAACCCCCAGGATTTTTTAAAAATAAGTCTCCATTGGACTCATCTCCTTTCCTCATTGACACCGCTGTTCATGTTGAAGTTTATTTATATCTTCAGTCAGCCATGGTACAGAGGTCATTTGTATTGGCCTAAAATTTTAGAAGCATATAGGTTTGCTCAATCTCGCCAGCACTTAGGCTTGTAATGCAGAGCCTGCCTTCCATAGAAGTCTTGCTGCTTCCCCAGTACCCTCGCTTTACCGCCACCAGCCTCCTTCTCTGCTATTTATTGAAAATCTGAATAGCTTTAGAAGGTGTATTCCTATAAATGAACTCTCTTCTAATGGGCTCTCCAAGCAGCAAGCCTTCCATAAAGGAGCCACTAATTAAGCAGAGAAAGAAAAAAAGAAACGATGAGGAGGAAGAAAAATTGTTTGTCTGGCTACAGGAATCTAGTAGTCAATTTAGAAGATGGCAGCATCCTTCTTTATAAGCATCATGTTAATAATACTCTCTTTGTTTCATGCCATTTGGCTAGCAGTGTGTATATGTGTGTGTGTGTCCCCATCCATACCTGTGTCCCTCTCCAGGAGAAAGATCTGTTCCCATGGACTTTTATTTTGGTGAAAATCCTTATTAAAGTTACTCTTTATGGATCAAACCCATGCCAAGCCTTAAGCCTTCCTGGTTGAAAGTGTGCTGTGGGAAAGCGGGTCGATTTACAGTGGAGGCACGCACAGGCTTTCCGGGAAGATGCCTGTCAGTCAAATGGAGCTCGTGGCGTGAGGGCCTGAAAGATGCTCTCTCCTCTCCATCGGAGGGCGAATTGAAGGTGTTAGAGACTTAACCGGGCAGCATCACTCAGAGCGATGTGCTTGCCACAGCCCTGTACTGCACATGCTCCTAATAGAACCATTAGCTCCTGGAACCAAGTCGTGTGTGTGTGTGTGTGTGTGTGTGTGTGTGTGTGTGTGTGTGTGTGTGTGTGCTGTGCGGATGACTAGGAAAAGCAGAGACCTCTTAATTAGTGAGCGACATTCTTGCATAGTAGTAGTGTTCTGTTCGTGGCATAATTGTCACAGCAAATTACCAGTTACGTTAAATATTGAGCTGGTAACACTCTCTCTCTCTCTCTCTCTCTCTCTCTCTCTCTTTCTCTCTCTCTCTCTCTCTCTCTCTCTCTCTCTCTCTGCTTCAATTATTTGCTCCACCCCAGCCTCCCCACCCCCTCCTACCCTAACCATCACCTGCTATCCTGCACTTCTCACTTGATCTTCTGCCAAGTGGTAGCTTTTAAGTGAGGCTTAGAGAGGATACACTTTACAGCAGGAGCAATAAATCTGGCTTTGGGCAAGTTATAGGATGCCAGCAGGGAGGGGTGGGTATCATTTTTGCTTGGTGTGGGGGTGGGGATGCTGGGGTCAGTTCATTCCAACTATAAATGACTACTAGGTTGGTCGCTTCTATCTAACCTGGGTGTCTCCAATGGGTGAAAACTATTGAATATGCCCAAGAAATGCAAAGGAAATAGAAAATGTGTCCCAAGCCACTGATGGTGGCTCATGCCTGTGATTCCTGAAGGCTGAGATCTAAGAATCACAGTTCAAAGCCACCCTATGCAGAAAATTCCATGAGTTCCAGAAGTGAAACTGTAGCTCAAAGGGTAGAGTGCTAGCCTTGAGCAGAAAAAACTAATAGCTGCTAAGCCCTGAGTTCATGCCCTAGGAGCAGCACAAACAAAACCATCCCTTCCCCCCTAAAACACACACACACACACACACACACACACACACACACACACAATCTTGTCCTTAAGTTTAATCTGCAAGGGGAAGGGTCACAAAATGCAAGACCACTTCTTACAAATAAATGGAGTCATTTACAGCATGTCGTGTGTTGTATGGGAAGAGTCCTGTGGAGTAAGGGACAAACTGTGAGGTACTTGCAAGCTGTCATCTGACAGTGAAAAAAAAAAAAAAAGGAAAAGGCTTGGCAGGAGACAAAGTCCATTTGAAGCCAAAAGCCCTGCACACTGCGAAGGAGAATGTAAATTAGGCACAGGTGATACCAAGGAAATTAGTTTGGTTGGAGTGGTAGATCTTGGTAGGAAAATAATCATTGAGATTGCTGAACTTGAGGAGAATGGCCTGGATCTTGATTTCTTTGGAGCTTAATACTTAAGCCCTGTGGAATGTAGGTCTTCTCGAGGCGCCTTGGTTGTTAATTGACCTTTCAGTGGCTTGTGGAGCAGGTGTTCCTGCAAGCCAGGTACATGAGAACATTGCTCCTGTACAGCCGCTCTGCTTAGCCGACGAAATCGCTGAGGAAATCCTGCAGGGGATGTTATTGGAGTGTTGTACACTCAATTCCTCACAAGCTTCATGCTGGGCTGCTCATTTCCTTTGGACAAAGATAGACTGGCTCCCTCTCTTGTTGATGGAATGAAAATTCTTTCTTGCATTATGGCTCGAGTGATAACTTTGGTGGCGGTGGTGTGTGGGGATAATGAAGAGTCTCTTAATGGCTCTAGTTAAACCCGTAATATCACTCTGTCAAACTTCAGCTGACGGTGGGAATCTAACCCAGTTTTAGATCCCCGAACATCTGAAAACCCGCCACTGGCATCTTGAAAGCCCTAATAAGGAGGCAGCCCTCATTCCTCTGCTTCCTGAAGCATTATAACCCAAGCTCATTTCTTGCTGTTCAGCCCCCACCCCCACCCTGACCCGAGGTCACTCTCATAGACTGGGGACGTCCGAGTGATTTCGGCCACATCACCCTGCTCGGTCTTTTTTGCCACCGGCATGCTGGTTTAGTACCCCCAAAGGAAGAGAACTCATTTTATTCAGGGGGAAAAAAAGGAGAAATGAATTTGCTTCAGGACCTGCCTAGGTCTAATTAGTCTAGTCTGTAAGTGGAGTGAGCTGTACAAGAGGGGGATGCGCACATGTCTGGCAGTGTGTGTCAGGGGGAGGGGGGTGCGGGGGGGGGGGGGGGTGCGGGGGGGGTACTGTATAACAAAACCCAAGGGGAAGCATGTGGGTTCAGAGTGGCCTGCCTGGGGCCTGGCTCTCAAGAGAGCTGGTAGAGTTGGGCATCTGTGGATCACAAATGTGGTCCTTACTGCTCAGGAGGCAGAGATCTGAGGATCAAGGTTCAAAGCCAACCTGGACAGGAAAGTCTTGAAGACTTTTCTCTCCAATCAACCACTGAAAACACCAATTATGGAGCTGTGGCTCAAATGGTAGATTACCAACCTTGAGTAAAAAAGCTAAGGAAGGGGCTGGGAAGCTAGCTCAGTGGTAGAGTACTTGCCTATCATGCATGAAGCCCTGAGTTCGATGCCTTAATACCACATAAACAGAAAAAGCCAGAAGTGGAGCTGTGGCTCAAGTGGTAGAGTGCTAGCCTTGAACAAAAGAAGCTCAGGGACAATGCTCAGGCCCTGATTTCAATCCTCAAGCCTGGCAAAAAAAAAAAAAGCTAGGGGACAATGCCCAGGACCTGAGGTTAGGTCCCAGTACTAGCATGTGTGCACACATGCATGTACACACACACACACCACACACACACACACACACACACACACACACCACCCCAAAAAACACCCTAGCTTTACCCCAAGATGGAGAAGAACCATGTGGGTTATAAATGTCAGGGGAACTTTCTATATGCCTGAGTGAGTTGGGAAATGGTGGACCATGTGCTGAGGAAGAGGAAGTGGAGAGGAACTAGAAGGAAAAAAAAAGTCAGTAGGGAGAGAGGTCATTTTCGCCTAAATTAAATAATGGAGATGACAATTATGAACAGCCATAAGAGCAATGATTCGGCAGCCAGAACTACAAGACCGTGACAAATGGCTCTCCAGGGAAAAAAGGCGCTGCCCCCTCTCGGGGGGGGGGGGGGGGGGGGGGGGGGGGGGAAGTCAGGGCAGGGGTCTCTTCACCAGGCGGGGAGGGAGGCAGAGCCTGCCTGATTTAGCCTGGAAGTTAAAATCGCTGAAGCAGTTTATAGAAACACCAGAGTGAGTTGCACTGCACAATCAGGAGGCTGGATCCAGAGATGATGGCATAAATGTTTCAAATGTGCTCAGGGTAATTAGTTTTGAATTACCATGTGCATATTTTAAACATTTAAATGATCATCCCAGGTTTTCGAAAACAGTTTCACTCGGCTTGATGCCGCTCCCCCTCCTGGCAGAGCCTCCCGGCGGCAGGAGAGCAACCCCGTGGCCAGCCATGCTGGGACAGAGCCAGGTGAGGCCTAGCTGTTCTGCAGTTGCAGCCAGAGGAAGAGAGCAGCGGGAGCCATGCACTAAACCCTTGGATAAAGGCGGATTAGGCCTAGCCCGGGGTCCTGGCACCCTGGATGCTCCTTCCTTCAAGCCAATGTCATCTGTGCCAGTTTTTCGAAAATGATTGGTTCAGCTTTAAGTTTTCCATTGTGCATGGAAATCTAATTTTATTGGGTTGCTTCTTCACCTCCATTTTTGATGCCTTAGACAGAGGGGGTCCTGGGAAGATGACTTAAGTAGGAACTGCATTTGGAGTTTTGTTATTGTTCATTTTTTGTGTGCCAGGACTAGGGCTTGAACTCAGGGCCTGTCTGCTATCCTTTAGCTTTTTCTCTCAGGGTTGGCACTCTAACCATTTGAGCCACTTGTAGCCTTTTGGTGGTTAATTGGAGATAAGAGTTTCAGAGACTTTCCAGTCTGGGGGTAGGCTTCAAACCACAATCCTCAGATCTCAGCCTCTTGAGTATCTAGGATTACAGTCATGAGCCACCATGTTTGGCAGTATTTGGAGTTTTAAAACAGTGATTTTATCCACTCATCACTCAAGGCATACTGTCTTCCAGGAACTTTAGTCTTGGCTCAGAACACAAAGCAGCAATTTTTAAAATTCTTAATTCAGGAAGCAGTGGAAAGGACAAAATATTTTGTGCCATGACCTCCTTGAGCTGGCTCAACCTACGATAGGAGTTATTAAAAAGCGATGCTTTTTACTATCTTGTAGAGGTCTCCAGATCAGCCTTGGGAAGCTGTTTAAAGTCACATCTCTAACTTTATGTACTACCTGAATTTAGAACAGTGGCTCTGAAATGGGGCCTTGAATCTTTTCTTTCTGTAATACACTGTTTGTCCAGCAGGTGGAGCTGGGAGACAAAAACTTTGAGCCTGTGCCCTGGACCTTTGAGTGGGAGCTATCTATGCTGAGATCCTGATTGAATGAAAATCGTTCATTATGCAAACTGTCTGGTTCAGTACACAGAGGCAGCCCCCAGGCACAAACCCCAAGTACTTGCTTTTTCTCTCCCCAGATTAAAACATATGAACTGCTTTGATGTAATCTTATAACAAAACCTAATAGAAAATTTATTTCTTCTGAAGTTGCCTGTCATTTCTTATTGCCCCCCTTCTTCTGTCCTATTAATACCCTTACAGTCAAGGATATGCAGATCTGAGTTTAGACTGTATTTGGGGATGAGAACAGTGTGTTTGCCTCCGCAATGGTTTGAGTTATTTAAATACAGTTACACTTCTTGCAATATGTTTAATCTCTTGGTGTTTTTTTCTCCCCTCCTTACTGCTATTTATCACTTTAATGGAATGTTACAGAATATCACATTATACAATGTGTTTAAATTGATAAATTATATTAGAAAAATATTGGATAGGAGTTCTTAATGGGAAGTGGGTTTTTGTGGAAATATTTTCTCATTAGTAGATCAGCTTGCTCACAGGGTAGAAATTGTAAGGATTTGGGAATAAGCTATATTTATGACCTATTTGGCTAATTAAAATTAAAGCATAATTTTAGCATGAAGTTTCCTGCAAGACTTTGCAGAGAGGGTGGAGAAAGAAACTTGCCCAAATCCAGTTACTTTTAAATGTCAGTTGCCATAACAACTTCACATGAGCCATATTTTTTACTTGAAAATTCCTTTTAGGATTCAGTTGCTATAATAATTTGCCTGGGCTCTTTTTAGGTGGCAGATTTTCCTATTTTCCTTTTGTGATCATTTCAAGGCTTTCATTACTATAACAAAAATGACCATGTAAACCTCAACTCTCCATTTTTCCATGTGTAAGAGCAGAATGGTCCCCAAAATAGAAATGTGGATTATGGGAGCTCCAGAAGGAGCTCTCTGGGGCTGTGGAGGAAGAAGCCACACTCTGAGAATCCATTGCTGCAGGAGCCAGTGTCCTTTAGGCAGGAATGATTAAACCAACAGAATTTTTTGAAGCATGACTGTTAAACTTTCCTTTGTCCTTGAAGGGTTTATTTCTTTATTTTCTGGTGTCGCTGGAGATTGAACCTGGCATGCTGGGCAAGTGCTGTACTACTGAGCTCCATCCCTGTCTGTGGCCTGGGAATTTTGCATGAGCCAAATGCAAAGTCTGGCCTCTTGGGTCCTCTGAGGGCCCATCAGTAGCCATGAGCATGTCATTCAGCAGAGCTACTGGTATTTGATGACTGAGTGCAGCAATGCCCCTAGGTATTTACTCAGAAGCCATGCGCTGGCAGAGTAAAGTTCACTGCCCTTTCTTTTGCAGTGTGGCTGTTAGCCTTAATTCATTAGACAATATGACCTTGGAGAAGTACCTGTGTCTGGGATCTAGTCTGGCCACAGTCACACTAGCAGGGACAAGTTGCTGCCAACCTTCCAGATCTCTTTGGGCTAACACTGTCATTGCTGAGGGCCAGCTCGTGCTCCAGAGAAAGGGGGCTTGCAAGTGTAAAGATCATTTAATTTCAAAGGACTTCTGAGCCTGGTGCCAATGGCTCATGGTGGCTCACACCTATAATCCTAGCTACTCAAGAGGCTGAGATTTAAAGATCATGGTTTGAAGTCACCCTGAGCAGGAAAGGCCATGAGACTCTTTATCTCCAATTAAATCGCAGAAAAAGCTGGAAGTGGTGCTGTGGCTCAAGTGGTAGAGCAGTGGCCTTGAGCAAAAGCTCAGGGACAGTGCCCAGGCCCGGAGTTCAAGCTACCAGCAAAAAAAAAAAAAAAAAAAAAAAAAAAAAAAGCCAAAACCTAAAGGACTTCTGGTTCTATCTCCTAGATAGAACCTGGATGTTTTTTCTGGCCTCTGTGTCCCAGGCAAAATCCATAATCAAGTCTCAGGTTTAGTGATACTATAGCTGTTCCCATCATGGCTCTCTCTCTCTCTCCCTCATCTCTGTCTGTCTGTCTCTCCTCTCTCTCTTTCTCCCCATCTTTCCTGCTCCTTCCTAGCTCTTTGGCCAGATCTTGAGTGGCCACTTCCTTTCAGGACTCTGAAACCTACAAAGTGTTAGTGGAAATCGTGTGAGGAAGATAGAAGGGAGTAAAGGACCCCTGATTATCCTCGTCTCCCTTCAAGAACGCCACCTCGGGATCCACTTATCCTCGTCTCCCTTCAAGAACGCCACCTCGGGATCCACTTCATCGGATATCCTCCCCTGTCCAGTGAAGGGAATTTGCACCTCATAGGAAGGAAGTGAAGAGGAAATGCAGCAATCGTGAGGAAAAAGAAAGTCTAAAATATTCTACAATCCTGCAAGGGATAATAATCCCAGTTATGTCCTGGACCTGCAGTTGCACCTTTTATACTTCCAGTTACTGGTGCTTAAATCGAGTCTGAAGATTATCAAATGAAAAATTCCAGAAACAATTCGTAAGTTTTAAACATCATGCCATTCTGAGGATGATCTGAAAACAATATATATGGAAATGGGGTAACTTAGGTTGGGGACTAAATGACTAAAGGATGAACATGGGTAGTATATGCTGCATGGATACACTGCACAAAGGGACGGTTCACATTCTGGCACAGATGGTAGTGGGATGTATGCTGTGAGATTTTATTGTGTTGCTCAAACAGCATCCTAGGGTTCAACAGAAAAGGCCAATGGTAGCCCAGCATTGTGTCCTGTTGCCTTTGCCATTCACCTAGCTTTATCTCCCCGTCTGGAAGGGGGAGGGGCACCACAGTCACCTAACTTCTATGAGAGTATATTATTATTTGTTTGGTGTTCATCCTGGGGCTTGATCTCAGGGTCTGGGTGCTGTCCCTGAGTTGGCTGCTGCTGCTTCTTTTTGTGTGTGTTGCCAGTCCTGGGACTTGAGCTCAGGGCTTGGGGTGCTGTCCCTGAGCGCTTTTACTTAAGGCTAGTGCTCTACCACCTTGAGCCATAGAGCCACTTCCAGTTTTCTGATGGTTAATTGGAAAGAAGAGTCTCATGGATGGGCAATGGTGACTCATGCTTGTAATCCTAACTACTAAGGAGGCTAGGATCTGAGGATCACAGTTCAAAATCAGCCTGGGCAGGAAAAATCTGTAAGACTCTTATTTCCAATGAACTGCCAGAAAACTGGGAGTGGTGCTGTGGCTCAAATGGTAAAGTATTAGCTTTGAGTGAAAAAGCTCAGGGACAGCATCAAGGTCCTGAGTTCAAGCCTCATGAGCTGCAAAGGAAAAAAAAAGTCTCACAGACTTTCCTGCCTGGGCTGGCTTTGAACCATGATCCTCAGATCTCAGCCTCCTAGGATTACAGGCATGAGCCACCAGTGCCTAGCTTTATTTTATTGCATTTTGTCATAGGTGTGTATGTACTAGAGGAAACCAAAGATATTTAGGGCCTGGTGCCATATGAGGTTCTTTACATCTATTGAGGTCTTGGACCCTACACCCCTCTACTCCTGGCTTGGGAGGTTATGATTCACAAGGGAAGAGAAATCAGCTGGGCTGGAAACCCAATCTGCTCTTTTCAAACCTCAGTGATTGCCTTTGGAAGAGACTTTCGATGAAGCTTTGTCTCTGTTCAATATTTTGATTGTTCTGTACACGTCCACCAAAATATAGTACTTGACATTTCTCAAAAACCAGTTGTGTGTGTGTGTGTGTGTGTGTGTGTGTGTGTGTGTGTGGTTTGCTTTTTTAATTTTAAACCAAGTGTCACTGAAGTGTATGTTCAGAGCAATGGATATAAAACATTATTGCTTGGTTTAGACAGCAAGCTAGTTCCTGCTTCTTCCACCCCCACTTCTCAGCATCCCCCACCCCCACCCCTATGTGAAGGAAGACCGCTTCTTGTGGACATCAGGGAGGCAAGAGTATGAAAACTCTGTGGTCAGATAGATCTGGGTCAAATCCCACAGCTTCCACGTATATCTGGCGTTAGAATTTATGCCTGTGTGGGGCTGAGAAGGTGGCACAGTGGTAGAGCGCTTGCCTTGCATGCATGAGGCCCTGGGTTCGATTCCTCAGCACCACATAAGCAAAAAGAAAAAAGCCGGAAGTGGCGCTGTGGCTCAAGTGGTAGAACACTAGCATTGAGCTGAAGAGCTGAGGGACAGCGCCCAGGCCCAGAGTTCAGGCCCCACGACCGGACCCAAAAAAAAAAAAAAAAGAATTTATGCCTGTGTATGAAGCGGGGTGTGTTTGTGGGGGGTGGGGTGGGGGAGGCCATGTCTGTCCTCTAGACTATTGAGGATTAGAATAATACACACAGAATAAATATAGTAGAAATAGATTGTTTGCATGTATGAGCACAGAACAATGAAACATGTTGAAATTATATGAGAAAGTGGGGAAGGAAGGAAAAAGGGATTGGAGGGGAAGGGGAGCATTGAAGGGGAAGGGAAGATGAGATTGCAATACATTGTAAACCACAATGGAATCCCCCCTGTATAACTCATGGATGCTAATTTCAAAATACAAAGAAAAGCTGGGTGCCAGGGGCTCACGCCTGTAATCCTAGCTACTCAGGAAGCTGAGATCTGAGGATCAAGGTTCTTTTTTTTCTTTCTTTCTTTCTTTTTTTCCTTTTTTTTTTTTTTGCTGGTCTTGGGGCTTGAACTCTGGGCCTGGGCACTGTCCCTCATTTCTTCAGCTCAAGGCTAGTGCTCTACCACTTGAGCCACAGTGCCACTTCCAGCTTTTTCTGCTATGTGGTGCTGAGGAATCGAACCCAGGGCCTCATGCATGCAAGGCAAGCACTTTACCACTGAGCCACCTTCCCAGCCCATGTGTGAAACTCTTATCTCCAATAAACCACCAGAAAATCAGAAGTAGCACTGTGGCTCAAGTGGTAGAGCGTTAACCTTGAGCTGAAGAGCACAGGGACAGCTCCCAGGCCCAGAATGGACAAAACAAAACAAAAAGAAATAATACCCACAAAGCACCTACCCCTAACAAGGTGAATTCCAAAAGTGCATTGTTGAGAGCTAGGGATGGCAGGAGAGCTCAGGGTTTATATCTCATATGTGCAGGACCATAGGTTGGAGCCTTAACACACACACACACACACACACACACACACACACAGAGGCTGGCAAGGTGGCTCACACTTGTAATTTTATCTACTTAGGAGCACCAAGGTTCAAGGCCAGCCTATCTCAATCTCAATCAATAAAGCCAGGAAGGAGAGTGCACACCTCATTGTCAGCTATGCAGGAAATATACATAGGAGGCTCACAGTTCAGGCTGGCCCAGACTGAATTGTGAGAACTTATTTGAAAGAAAAAAAAAAAAAGACAAAGGGCTGGGAAGGTGGCTCAGTGGTAGAGCGTTTGCCTTGCACACCTGAGGCCCTGGGTTCGATTCCTCAGCACCACATAAGCAAAAAGAAAAAAGCCAGAAGTGGCGCTGTGGCTCAAGTGGTAGAGTGCTAGCCTTGAGCTGAAGAGCTGAGAGACAGCGCCCAGGCCCAGAGTTCAGGCCCCACGACCGGACACCCCCCCCCCCCAAAAAAAGGCAAAAAGGACCGAAGGCATGGCTCAAGAAGTGGAATGCCTGCTTAGCAGGTGCAAAATCCTGAGTTCAAATCCTAGTGCACCAAAAAGAGAAACAAAGTTGTTATCTGTGCTGTGTTTGTGGAGGGGCCAAAATCCATTAGGTAAGTATAGCCCCCCTGTGCTGCAGTGCCTGACCTCTGGGAGGTATTTTCATACTCTCAACTGATTAGAAGCTCCCTGGTGGTAACAGCCTCCATTTCTTTTCATTTTTGTCAGTTGTGGGCCTTGAACTCAGGGCCTGGGCACTGCCCCTGAGCTCTTTTGCTCAAGGCTAATGCACTACCACTTTGAGCCACAACTCCACTTCTGGTTTTTGAGTGGTTAATTGGAGACAAAAATCTCATGGGGACTTTTCTCACTGGGCTGGATTTGAACTACAGTCCTCAGATCTCAGCCTCCTGGGTAACTAGGATTACAGGCATAAGCCACCAGTGCCTAGCAGTCGCCTCTATTTCTTTCTTCCTTCCTTCCTTCCTTCCTTCCTTCCTTCCTTCCTTCCTTCCTTCCTTCCTTCCTTCCTTCCTTCCTTCCTTCCTTTCTGTCTTTCTTTCTTTCTTCCTTCCTTTCTGTCTTTCTTTCTTTCTTCCTTTTTCTTTCTTTTTTTGTCGGTTGTGGGGTTTGAACTCTGGGCCTGGGCGCTGTCCCTGTGCTCTTCAGCTCAAGGTGAGCACTCTACTGCTTGAGCCACAGCGCCACTTCCGGTTTTCTAGTGATTTATTGGAGACAAGGGTCTCACGGAACTTTCCTGCCCTGGTTGGCTTTGAACCGAGATCCTCAGATCTCAGCCTCCTGAGTAGCTAGGATTACAGGCGTGAGCCACCAGTGCCTGGCTCGCCTCTATTTCTAGGGCTCCAGAAGGCAAGTCTGGGACAGTAAGTATGATATTGCAGATAGGTCTAGGTCGGGTTTTTTTGTTTGTTTTGTTTTGAGACGGGGTCTTGCTATGGACCCCAAGTTGACCTCAAACTCATTCCTGACTCAATGCCTTTCATGCTGGGATCACAAGCGTAGGCCTCTACAGCTAGCTCAATAGGTCACCTTAGAACATAAACAGCATCCATCAATTCTCTATTAAGAAAAGGCTGGGACTCAGGTGTGGCTGTACATGTCTATGATTCCAACACTTAGGAGACTAAAGCAGTAGCATCATTGGCTCAATACAGCTTGGGTATATAGTGAGGAGAGAAGAGGAGAAAGGGAAGGGGGGGGGGAGAGGTGGGGGAGAAAAGAGGAAGGAAGGAAAAGAAAGAAAAGGAAGGGCTGGGTGCATGGCTCAGGTGGTAGAGTGTCAGCCAATAAGAAAAAGTACTGGATACCAAGTTTGAATCCTGGTATCACAAAAACAAAAAGGAAAGGTGTGAAAAACATTTGCAAAGCCCTTCAAGAAGATGAGCCCTGGACATGGTTCTTGCACAGGTGGGTCTCAGGTGAGAGGAGACACAGTTCTGGTTTCAGTGCTTGGCTCGGCACTTTCTTTTCTCCCCCAGGGTGCCTTGTGGGTATGAGGCTTGTGGTGACTTGATACTTTCAAAGAGAAGGAACTCAATGATGAGTGACACTCTGAGACAGCAAAATAGTTTTAGAAGGTGTGGCTCGGCTTTAAAGAAAGTCAAGATATCCCTGTGGTTTTTGTTACTGATCTAAAAATCACAGGTGCTCTGAGAGCTGCCAGGAAATTCCCACTGCTAGGCAGATAGATAATCTGGTAGACTGCTGACTAGTCACTGAGAGAAGTCTTGGTCCTAGGAACAGATCTCCAGAGGCTTTGGCTGTCAAAGACAGTTAAATGGTGGCTCCTCAAAAGGTATGCTTATCTAGAACCTGTGAATGTAACCTTACACCAAAAAAGGAGTGTTTGTGGGTATAATTACACTAAGGGTCTTTAGAAGATTATATTGAATGGAAGTGAACCACGCATTCAATGATAGGTGTCTTTATCAAAGAACAATAGGAGATAGGAGACAGAAACTAAAAAGAAACAAGGATTGGAGTGATGCTTCTACAAGCCAAGGATTGCTGGCAGCCACCAAAAGCTGAAGAAAGAGCTGGCACAGATTCTCCCTTTAGAGCTTCTAGAAGAAACCAACCCTGCCACCACCTTGACTTCAGACTTTACATCTCCAGAGCCAGATGGCCTGAATTTCTGCTCTTTTCAGCTCCCCAGTTTGTGGTCATCTGTCTCAGCAGCCCTGGGAAACTCATAGGGCCTATCTTTCCTCCATCTCGAATTCTCTCCTGTTCCTTGGGCTGGGTCACTGAGGATTGCCAAGGGTTCACTCAGGTTTCTATAGAATTCCTTCTTTCCAGGGCTGCTCTGCAAGAATCCCACACACACCATCCAGTATTTCTTTTCTCTAACTCTGCGTCATGTATCATCGTGTCTTGTGCTTAGTTTTGTTTTTGTTTTACAGTCACTGGATGACAACTTAACCACAGCACCAAGGAGCACAGGGACTAAGTCCTCTGTTAAAAAAAAAAAAAAAAAAGGCAGAGCATCTCTGGGTGTTGGTGGCTCATGCCTTAGGAGGCTGAGATGTAGGGACTGTAGTTCAAAGCTAGCCTGGACAGGAAAGTCCATAAGACTTTCATCTCCAATTAATCACCAAACGGCCAGGAAAAAACTGTGGCTCAAGTGGTAGAACAGCATTTCTAAGTGAAAAAGCCAAGCAGAAGCATATGCTCTGAGTTCAAGCCCCAGTACTGGTACACACACACACACACACACACACACACACACACACACACACACACACACACACATTAATAAATGAACACCATCAACAGGAAGGTCATTTTCAAAACCACCACCATTATTTCTTCTTTTTGTGCTGATCCTGGGTTTGAACTCAGGGTCTGGGTCCCTGGCTCAAGGTTGGCACTCTACCACTTGAGCCACAGCTCTACTTCTAACTTTTTAGTGGTTAGTTGGAGATAAGAATCTCACAGACTCTCTTGCCCAGACTGGCTTCAAACCTCAATCCTCAGATTTCAGCTTCTTGAGTAGCTAGAATTACAGGTATGAGCCACTGGCATTCAACTGAAAAAAACATCTTTAAAAAAGAAAAAAAAAAAAGTAGCACCATGTGTACAGTCAACAGACATCTTTCGGCCACATCCTGCCATCCGTGAATTTAATCTACTTTGACCTGGACACGGCTGTTTTCTTCTTTCCTGGGCATCCCATTCTGAGCAGCAGTGGCCAAGTGCCCATTGTCATCAGCAGTGAGTTTTCATGTTGAAAGACCCTTTCATAAGAGGTGGCTCAGCTTTGGGCACCTCGGTGGTGGATATTGTTCCCGAAACAAAGTTTTGAGTTAACGAGTTTGGGGGTTTTGATCTCGAAAGCACTGGGGAGATAAGCTGGCAGGGCTGGCAGTGGCATGCCTTTGGAGATAGCAGGAGTCAGTTCTGTTTTCCAGGAGCTGAAGATCAGCCCACAAGGGGCTTGAAGGCAGGTAGTGAAAGAAGGGTAGGGATGTTGAGCCAACCCATCCCACCCTTTCCACCTGCACACAGCCCCCTGCTTTCTCCTGGAGGAAGCAACAGCAGCCGTGGGTGTCGTTCTTTGAGCTCTGGTGGCCCCATTCTGCTTTCCAGACAGAAGCTTGCCTTCACGCGCAGCCCTGGATTAGCATGGAAATAGAGACATCATTCTTTAGGGGACCTCTGTTGACATTTCCCTCATGCATCAGTATTGGGGAATCAGTCCCTGGGCTGTGCTCTGAGGACAGATGATCATTTATCCTGTCTCCTGGCAGGTGGCACCCAAGGAGCTCTTGTGCTGGTCCCTGTTGCTACAGAACCTCACACGCTGGCCATAGCAAATTCTCCTGTCCAGGCTTGGATGCCTGAGGAGCCGTTCCAAATCTTCAGAACTCATAAGAACCTTTCAGACCTTTTCTTTTCATTCTTTTTTTTCCTCCTTCTTTTTATTTTTTTCCTTTAATATGATTTTCTGTGTAAACGCACCAAGTCCTGAATGCTGTTGAAAATGAAGGGGTTGTCAAAAGCCAGAAAGAAAGGGGGAAAGAGCAATGCTGTACCCAACAGCAATAACTGGAAGGTGTGTCCTCCCTTCCCCCGGCTCCGCAGGTGAACCCTACCTGTGCCAGCCTTAATTGCCACCCATCTGAGCCCTGTGTGGTAACAGGAACAGGAGCACCGGGGCACTCTTTAAATGACTCAACATTTAAACACAGTTTTTCATGTACTTCTGCTTTGCTTCTTTTCGTTGTTGTTGGTAGTTGTGGGACTTGAACTCTGAGCCTGGGCACTATCCCTGAGCTCTTTAGCTCAAGGTGAATGCTCTACCACTTGAGCCACAGTGCCACTTCTGGTTTTCTGCTAGTTAATTGGAGATAAGAGTCTCTCCAACTTTGCTGCCTGGGCTAGCTTTGAACCATGATCCTCAGATTTCAGTCTCCTGAGTAGCTAGGATTACAGGCTTGAGCCACCAGCGCCCGGCTGCTTTGCTTCTTAATTACTAGCAATGGCCCTGTCCCTGAGCTTTTGTGCTCAAGGCCAGTGCTCTACCACTTGAGCCACAGTTCTAACTTCTAGCTTTTTGGTGGATAATTCACAATAAGAGTCTCATAGACTTTCCTGCTTTGAACTATGATCCTTAGTTCTCCCTCCTGAGTAGCAAAGATTATAGGCATGAGCCACTCGTATCTGGCTAGGAAACATCTTTTGCGTATGAAATTCATTTCCTCATCCTTCCATGGGGAGGCCATGGCCTCCTCTGAGTTGTGGGGAAGAAGGCTGGGATGGGTGAAGCCAGGAAGAGGTTGGGAGAGGCCTCTGTCTCTTCTTGGAAAGGCAGTCAGGATATTGAATAGCATCCTTAGCAAGGGGGAGGGGGGGGTGCTGTAGGGAAATGCAGGAAGCTGCTGCTGCGTGAAGTGTAAATATGATGATTGTTGTCTCTTTCACGGGAGGTAAATAAATCAGCCTGATGTAGATTTGAGAAGGTGGCTGGTGGTGCTGTGTACTTACACGGCATCCCCAAGCCTGGCCTCTTCAGAGTTCTTCAGTCATTGATTCATTATGCCTTCCACCTGCCTGGGGAGGGAGGGAGGTGAGGAGAATTATTATCCATGACTTGAAGCGAGGGACTGAGAGGTTAAGAAGCAGTAAGTTGGGAGAAGGCGCAGCCCCAGCAGCCCATCTAGAGCTCCCGCCACTAGATCATGCTCCACTTAGAAACAAGTAATTGTCAGGTAACCTATTTTTCCGGGTCTAATTTCAGCAGACGAGGGCTTTGTCTCCTCTGTATCTGAAAAATGTATGAGCTTGTGGAGCAGGAAAGAATGATTTTCATCATGTGTCATGCTTGTTTGGGGGCTGAAGGGTCCAACAGGGCACGAGTGGCTTTCCCTCCCCTCCCCGCCATTCCCACCTGAATGGAGGCTCTTGGGCACATCGGGTAACATGGTTACATATACACAGAATCATCATGCGGCCTACCGAGTTCAGTTTCATGAAAATTGGAGCTGTAATTGTTTCATCAGAAAGAGCCTTTTGACCAAATGTCTTGAGAAAGGAAAGGCTCAGCCAGGAGACTTCACTTGTGGCTTCTGCTGGGCAGCCAGTGCTGAGACAGTGGGGTCAGAGTCCCTGTCATCTTGGAGCTGGAGTTCACCCTTGGCTGTGGAATAGAGAAGTCAAGCTGTTTTTCACACCAGGGGAACAGGCAGCGTGTTGGAATGATTTCCTGTCGTTTTGTAGCCCTGCATGAAACAGTCTGAAGCATCTGGGCACTGGTGGCTCACATCTATAATCCTAGCTACTCAAGAGGCTGAGATCTGAGGATCATGGTTCTAAGCCAGCCCAGTCAGGAAAGTCCGTCATGAGACTTTTGTCTCCAATGAACAAGCCAAATGAAAGATGGAAACAGAGATGTGGCTTAAGTAATAGAATGCTAGCCTTGAGCCACCAAAGCTAAGGGACAACACCCTAACCCCGAGTTCAAGCCCCAGTACTGGCAAAAGAAAAAAGATAAAGCCTTATGCTTTTCTTTTCCCAAACCCTGCAGTTGTCCTGGGAATGGGAGGTGAAAGCAGGAGAGTCGCTGGCAGAGCTGTGTCAGGTGAGTTACCAAGGAGCAAGTGAACAGAGGAAACTGCCTTCAGCATCCCCAAAGACCAATTTCCTGCAGCGCTGAAACACGTGGAGAACCTCTACCAAATCCCAATTGCCAGGGTGGTTGTGTGGTATCTCACTGAAGGCATGACACACACATAGTATCTCCAGGCACCCAAGAAAGAGTGGAGGTGCCCAATGAGCCTAGCTCCTTTTTGAGTGGGAAGACACATCTAGGCATGCCTGCCGGGTACCACATCCTATTCCTTGTGTGTGGAGGGGAGAGGAAGCTGGATGGATCCCCTTCCCTGTTTACTTAGCCGGAAGCCATAGGTCCAGACTGATGCCAGCTGTGTTGGGCAGGCCCCACGGGGCCAGTACGGGTACAGTTGCAGCTAACATGCCAGCATTATCTCGATCTGACACTTGCTTGCTCCCTGCTGTCTTCTGTCCCTCCCCCTTTGTTCTCTCCCTTCTCCTCCCCCTTCTCCCTTCTTTTCTCACTCAGCCTCTCTGCTGAATTCTGCATTGACATCAGCACTTCCAAAAACAACAACAAAGGAAAGTAGGTCACTGGCAGTGCCAGATCAGAGTTAGCCCTGGGTGTCGGCTGAACCCCAGTGCAGGCCATCTCATGGAAATCAGAGGGACACCTCTCCCCAAACTCTGCGCCCATTGTCTTGCAAGAAGCTTAGTTACCTGCCCCCACCCCCACCCCATACCTTTAGGAGGTCGTGTTAGCTAACAGGTAGGGCTGGGTTGGCATTTCTAGCCACGGACAATATCCTCTATATTCTCTCTAGCATAGCCTTGGAGATCAAGGGGTGCAGGGTGCACACCCCTAGTCCTGGAATGGTAGTAAGCCAGACATTCATTGTCACACATGTGTACATAGGCCCAACTGCTTTCTCTGTCTTATTTCTCAGGGGCTTCGCGCAGAATATTGCCTCTGCTCTCTCTGGTCACGGAACTCCCAGTTCTACTTGAAAGATTACCCAACACGCTAATTGGGACTCCTGCTATGATTAAAAAGAAATTTCAGATTAGAGCCACCATGCCATAGAGCTCAGGAAGAAAACAGCTCTTTAAAAACCCAGCAGGGGCAGACTTCAGACTTCAGTGTTTGTGTGTGTGTGTGTGTGTGTGTGTGTGTGTGTGTGTGTGTGTGTGTGTGTGTTCTAACTTCGAAAGAACTTGCTGTTGTTTTGCCCATGGCCAATCAAGTACAAACAGTCACCAGGTAAAGCCCAAAGCATAAGGAGAGGGGCATCTGCTAAGAGATAAAACTATAGCCTTTCCCTTTGCTTTTTCATTCAAGGGCTTTAATAGCACCTTTATTGGCAGAAACTATGTTGAGGTTCAGGTTCATCTGGGTTTGTTTTCACCCAGGATAAAGCTTTTCTGAGCAGCCAGGGGTGAGGAGCACATTTCAGTCTGGCTCCCTGAAGCGATTAGCTCTGGCGGTCCCTGGAGGTGGGGGGGGGGGGGGGCTGGGGGGAAGGGAGCTGGAGCTGTGGTCAGTTGGAGGCAAGCACTTTGGAACCATTCCACTTCAGGCCTGAGCCCAGTGCCCCCGCAACAGCTTTTCATCCGCACTTCCAGATCTCATCAGCTTGGAGAGGAAGGCCCCACACTGGCTCCCCTGGGTAACTTACCTTTCTAAAACAGTTCTTCCATCTTTGTTTCTACCCCACCGGAAGTCTCTACACCCATCCCCTTGTTAAGATGTAAACAGTGTACCCAAACCCTCCTAAAAGGGAGCCATTTGACTTTTATGTAAATAAAGCATCTCCTTAATATTGGCTTCATTAAAAGAATCAAGAAAAGAACATCCCTGTTTGCTGATGGAAGAGTATAATTGTGTTTAAGGGTAATTGGCTAGTTATTGCAGATAATTGTCTGCAAATAATGGAGAGACAGGTAATAAAGAGGAAGGAGGTTGGGCGAAAGAGAATGGCTCAGGTAAGCATCCTCTGGGCTTGAGTAGGGTTGAGGATGGGATGGGGAACAGTAAAAAGCAAGATGTGTGAGGCGGCACAAGATGGCTGCAGCATGCCGGAGCGTGAAGGGCTTGGTGGCTATCATAACCGGAGGAGCCTCTGGCCTTGGCCTGGCCACGGCCGAGCGATGGGTGAAACAGGGGGCCACTGCTGTGCTTCTGGACTTGTCCGACTCGGATGGTGAGGCCCAGACCAAGAAGTTAGGAAAGGGCTGCGTGTTCGCCCCAGCCGATGTACCCTCTGAGAAGGACGTTCAAGCAGCTCTGAATCTAGCAAAAGAAAAGTTTGGCCGTGTAGATGTGGCGGTCAACTGTGCAGGTATTGCAGTGGCCATTAAGATATACAATGCAAAGAAGAACATGGCTCATACTTTGGAGGACTTCCAGCGAGTTCTCAATGTGAATCTTGTAGGCACCTTCAATGTGATCCACTTGGCCATCTGGATGGGCCAGAATGAAGCAGACCAAGGAGGCGAACGTGGGGTTATCATCAACACTGCCAGTGTGGCTGCCTTTGAGGGTCAGGTTGGTCAAGCTGCATATTCTGCATCCAAGGGGGCATAGTGAGCATGACACTGCCCATTGCTTGGGATCTGGCTCCTGTTGGCATCCGAGTTATGACCATTGCTCTAGGTTTGTTTGGCACCCCTTCCAGAGAAGGTGCGCAACTTCTTGGGCAGCCAAGTACCCTTTCCCAGCCGACTTGGGACCCTGCTGAGTATGCTCATCTGGTACAGACCATAATCGAGAACCCATTCCTCAATGGAGAGGTCATCTGACTGGATGGGGCTATTCGCATGCAGCCATGAAGGGAGCAGGAAGGGAAAACATAGGCTTCCACTTTCCCCTGAAGTACAGCTTGGAAGAAGCCTGATAACCATTTTGTAACTGGCCACCAGCCACCCTCTGTGCCTAATAAATTCTTTTTCACATGAAAAAAAAAAAAAAAAGCAAGGTGCATGCTACCAGACTTCCCCAGAACTACCATTTCCAGAATCTGGGGATCCCACAGAGCTGTAAAATTCCAGAAAAAAAATCTTTGGAGGGGCTTCTTTGGCTGCCAATATTTTCTTTGGCCAACTAAAGACCCTTTCATTAAAGAAAGGTCTTTTTATTACACCCTCTGCCTCCTCCAACCAAATAAAAAGATGCAATTTTGGAATAAAGGATTATCTTTAGATTGAATAAATTTGGCTTAATGAAAAGCCTACTACATTAATGTTTCATTGCAAATCGGTGAAATTGCCAATCACAGGCTCCCCTTGTCCTCAAACTAGCATTTGGAAAACACAGTTTCGGGGGAGATTTGTTTCTACCAGTTGCATGGCTTTTAGGATAGAAAAGAAGCAGGGTGCCTGGGCTTAAATTCTGCTACAGTCCTCCAGGAGACTTTAATCCTTCCCCACCATTTCATTTCCCTGGAGTGAGACAATAAGAAGGGAGGTAATTTGGTCCAAATCAAGTTGGATCTGGATGTGCTAGAGCCAAGCCTATAATCCCAACTCTTGGGAGACTGATAAAGGAGGATCACAAGTTCAAGGCCAACTTGTTCTATGTAGCAAGATCTTCATCTTTAAACAGTCAAATTAGTCAAAAACAACTATTTTTCTATCATAGCTTTTGAAGTTTTTGCTATCCATTTTTCCCTGACAGACAGCCAAGGATAAGCTGCCCCTAGGCAGAGTGCCCCCTATAGGTCAGGAAGGAAAGGTCAAATCATCCCTCCCAGGCTTTGGATTAAGAACCTTTTGATTAAGAACCTTTATTTGAACAGACATTTCTCATCTTTCATTTCTCAGTCCAATGTTTTTTAGAAAATACATTTAAACTAGCCAAGCAGGGGCTAGGAATGTGGCTTAGTGGTAGAGTGCCTGCCTAGCATGCATGAGGCCCTGGGTTCCATTCCTTGGTACCACATTAAAAAATATTTTTAATAATAAATAAATAAATACAGCTGGGCGCCAGTGGCTCATGTCTGCAATCCTGACTACTCAGGAGGCTGAGCTCTAAGGACTGCAGTTCAAAACCAGCCTGGGCAGGAAAGTCCGTGAGACTCTTACTTATCTCCAATTAACTACCAGAAAACTAGAAGTGGCACTGTGGCTCAAGTGGTAGAAGAGCTGAAGAGCTCAGAAACAGTGTCTAGGCCCAGAGGTTCAAGCCCCATGACTGACCAAAAAATAATAATAATAATACAATAGCTAAGCAGAAAAAGTAACCATTCTTTTTTTATTTTTGCCCATATTAGATGCTTTCTTTCACTCCTTATCAACAGTTCTCTCTCTCTCTCTCTCTCTCTCTCTCTCTCTCTCTCTCTCTCTCTCTCTCTCTCTCTCTCTCTCCTTCTCTCTCTCTGTTCTGGTCCTAGGGCTTGAACTCAGGACCTGGGTGCTGCCCCTGAACTTTTTTTTTTTAATTTAATTTTATTTTTGTGAACACACTGTACAGAGGGGTTACAATTACATGGGCAGGATAATGCATACATTTCTTATCAAACATTGCAGCCTCTTCCTTTGCCCCTGAACTTTTTTTACTCAAGGCACTCTACCATTTGAACCATAGCTCCACTCCTGGCTTTTTTTTTGGGGGGGGGTCATTAATGGCACTTCTGGCTTTTTTGTTGGTTAATTGGAGATAAGAGTTTCACATTTTTCCTACCCAGATTGACTTTGAACTGTGATCCTCAGAACTCAACCTCCTGAGTAGCTAGGATTACAGGTATAAGCCACTGGTGCTCAGCATCAATTTTGTTTTAGCATAAGGAAAATTACCTAACTAGGTAAAATAAATACCATTACCTGAAAACAAAATTATATTTTTTTCTTGTCAGTCCTGGGGCTTGAACTTAGGGCCTGGGCACTGTCCCTGAGCTTCCTTTGCTCAAGGTTAGCATTCTATCACTTGAGCCACAGCACCACTTCAGGCTTTTTCTGTTTATGTGGTACTGAGGAATCAAACTCAGGGCTTCATGCATGCTAGGCAAGCATTCTATCACTAAGCCACATTCCCAGCCCCCAAATTAAAAATTTAAATGTGTTAGGCACCAGAGGTTCATGCTTGCAATACGAGCTACTCAGGGGGCTAAGATTTGAGGATCAAGGTTTGAAACCAGCTGGAGCAGACAAATCTGTGAGCCTCTTATCTTCAATTAACTAGCAAAAAAGCAAGAAGTAGGTGTATGGCCCAAGTGCTAGCCTTGAACAAAGAAGCCAAGCAAGAAAGCCAGGTGCTGGTGGCTCACACCTGGAATCCTAGCTACTCAGGAGGCAGAGATCTGAGGGTAGTGGTTCGAAGCCAGCCTAGGAAGGAAGTCTGTTAGACTCTTATCTCCAATTAAGCACCAAAAAGCCAGAAATGGAGCTGTGGCTGCAAAAATCTCTCAAACTTTTTTTTTTTTTTTTTTTGGTTAGTTGTTGGGTTTGAACTCAGGGCTGGGCACTGTCCCTAAGACTCTTTGTGCTTAAGGCAAGGGCTCTATCACTTGAGCCACAGCACCACTTCCAGTTTTTGACTAGTTTATTGGAGATAAGAGTATCACAGGAACTTTTCTGCCTGGGCTGGCTTCGAACCACAATCCTCAGATCTCAGTAGTTAGGATTATAGGCATGAGCCACGGGTGCCCAGCTAAAGATTTTTTTATTACCATATATTAGTTACACAGAAGAGATTTCATTGTGACATTTCCATGCACATTTACAATGTATTCCAGTCCAGTCATCCCCTCTATCATTCAATGTGAAGATTTTAAGCTAATTTTTCAAATGAACAAAAACAATGAAAAGACAATACAAATTCCCAGAACAGTCGTGAGATTCACAAAATCTCTGAGAAAAGGCTCAAAATAAATTAGCCAAAATACATGTAGCAGAGTTATAAGAAAATGGAGCCACTGGGGTTGGAGGAAGGGGAGGCACATCTATTTTAAGTGGTTCTTGAAGACTTCAATGTCAACAGTTTCTTTTGTTTTGCAGACTGGGGCTGCAATCTAGGGCCTTGCACATGGCTAGGCAAATAATCTAATATAGACCCAACCTCCAGCCTCTCTCTCTCTTTTTTGTCTTTTGCTTTTACATGGTGGAAACCTCATGTTCCCTGAAGAAGGAAGGTTCTTTCTCTGTCCATAGTTATTGGCAACCATGAGATTCTTTCAAAAACAGGGAAGGTGGCTCAGTGGTAGAGCGTTTGCCTTGCATGCATGAGGCCCTGGGTTCGATTCCTCAGCACCACATAAGCAAAAAGAAAAAAGCCGGAAGTGGCGCTGTGGCTCAAGTGGTAGAGCACTAGCCTTGAGCTGAAGAGCTGAGGGACAGCGCCCAGGCCCAGAGTTCAAGCCCCATGACCGGACCCAAAAAACAAACAAAACAACAACAACAACAAAGAAACAGGGATCCAGCTTCAACTGTCAAAAAACTGAGAGATGTTGGGCATGGTAGCTCATACCTATAATCCTAGTTATTCATAAGGCTGAGATCTGAGGGTTGAGGTTCGAAGCCAGCCCGGGCAGACAAATCTGAAAGATTCTTTTTTTTTTAGGTCCAGTCATGGGGCCTGAACTCTGGGCCTGGGTGCTGTCCCTCAGCTCTTCAGCTCAAGGCTAGCACTCTACCACTTGAGCCACAGCGCCACTTCCGGCTTTTTTCTTTTTGCTTATGTGGTGCTGAGAAATTGAACCCAGGGCCTCAGGCATGCAAAGCAAGTGCTCTACCACTGAGCCACCTTCCCAGCCCAAATCTGAAAGATTCTTATCTCCAGCTAACCAGCAAAGAGCCAGAAGTAGAAATGTGGCTGAAGCCATCCTTGAGCAAGGAGAGAATATGAGGTCCTGAGTTCAAATCCCAATATAGGCCCCAAAAAAGGAAAACAAAAACAACAACAAAAGGCGTGAGAGAACAAAACCTTGTCTAGGTGGGAGTTTTGTGCCATTGCAACCTGTTCTTGGTGGAACAGAAGGCAGACAAGGTAGGACTGGGGCTCTTGCTAGCTCCTTCAGTCATCTAGGTTGGCAATCCTGGTTACCTTGTTTGGGGAAGTTGGAGGGGACAGAGCAAAAGAGTAAACCTCTAAGAAAAGCTGAGGAGGCTGAGATCTGAGGATTGTGGTTTGAAGCCAGCCCAGGCAGGAAAGGCCATGAGACTCTTATCTCTAATTAAGTACTCAAAAACCTGAAGTGGAGCTGTGAATCAAAGTGGTAGAGCACTAACCTTGAGCAGAAAAGCTTAGGGACAGCACGCAGGCCCTGAGTTCAAACCGTAGGACTGACCAAAAAGGGAAAGAAAGAGAGGAAAAGAGAAAACAGGAGAAGAGAAGAAAAGCACGAAGCCAGATCTGACTTGCTCTCTAAGGCTTCTGCAAATTGCCTCTTAAGAGCTTGAAGTTTCTGGGGTTCAGGGAAGAGCTAGCTTCTCCCAGCATGGGCCTGTCTTGCCATGGGCACCTGGAACAGGGATCACTAGTGGCACTGTCTGAAACACTTGAATTCCTTCCACTTGGCAAAAAGAAGGACAGGAAGGCTCTGAAGCACAAGAAAGCCAATTTCTTTATATCTGCAAAGTGAGAATTATAATTAAATCTCCCCAGAGGAGACACTTGAATGGCTATAAGGTCATGTTTGTGAGGGGCTTCCAAATCTTGAAATATTGTGGGACTCTTAAGTTCCTTTCTCCCTTTGACTTGCCACTGGCTTTTGGAGAGGTTATGGACGAGAAAAGGTCTTCAAAAAGACAGGGTCATGGCCTGTCTGCGGCCTGTCTGGAGGGCAAGGACTAAAGTGGGTCAGTAACCCAGAAATGAAACCTTTGCTGAATGAAAAGGCCAAAGAAGGCAGAAACAGGGGACAGCCTCCAGTGGCCCTTAGGGAGGCTGAGGCCAGCATTATAGTCCAGGGTGAGGTCAGAGGAAGAGGATCAGCAGGAGGAATTTCAGGGAGACCCTCCCCCCAGGCATTACCTGTGAGTCTGGGTGGGATATTTGTCTAAGAGTGTTGTAGAGGGAGAGAAGGCAGCGATAGGTTAAATTTGGGATGGAGGTGGGGCTTGTAGGCTTGGAGTTCACAGCAGCTTGCAATCAGGAGCCCTGTGCAATACCTGTCTAGAATCTCCAGTCTTTATGCAGTGTTGGTTTTATGCTGTGAGACCACTTAAGGTAGGTCTGAGTCTCTCTTCTGAAGGGCTCCAGCCATAGCCAAGAAGACCAGCCTGGGGGTGGCTCCTGGTGTGGAAATTCAGAAGAGTTTGTACCTTTGACTTGCAAAGTGCCAGACGCTTGGTGGCACTTGAAATGCCACAGATAAAACAGTGAGAGACTCTCCCAGTGGCAGGCGAGACCAGAGGTCAGAAACCTCGGTGCCTCTGGGGCTCTCGTACCTGAATAAAGAGTAAAAACACCTTGGAGACCTCTGTGACCTCTGGTACAGGGGCAGAATGTGAATGTGGCTTGGTTGGGGGTGCAGGGTGGGGGAGGGGGAGGTTCAAAGCCTCCAGTAAGCACCAGACAGCAGCACATCAGTTAAACTAAGCTCTCGGCTTCTCTGGAGCCTCCATCACCTGGGAGTCAGACAAAGCCCTTCAGGGCCCCATGAGTGGGAATTGCCTGGGCTCTGGTATGAGATCAGGTCTGCTACCTTGTCACATCCCATGGCAGTTATCAGCATGTGACCGATGGTGGTTACCAGCAGGCTTCTGTCTCCAGAGTGCCATAGGACCCCTCGGACTGTCTCTTGAAGACTACCTTTGCAATCCAATGAAAGGAGATTCTGGTTTCTGGCTGCTTTCTCAGCTGAGATGTATCCTGTACATGGAAAGCCTGCTTTGTGCATGGAGGGATCCAGGGCCTGGTATATTGTTGGTACTCAGATCTATTATCTTCATGAATGTCCCTCACTCAGCTGCATGAGGGAGAATGGATAGGAGGCAATGCCTCTGTGTGTGTATATGTGTATGTGTGTATGTATACACGTGCATGTACAAAATGCTTCTCTCTGTGTGGTGCCCTCCTATCTGTCTCCATCATTCCTTGCCTCTCATTTATCCATACAACTGCCCCCATGGAGCTGCACTGACTCTCTGCAGTATCACTGTGCACGTCTTGCTCAGAGACCACCTTCCCATGCCCATCCAGTGCCCATGGCTGTGACCAGCTGGTCCCTCATCATGGAGAAAATCTTCTTTAGTGATGATCCGTGGGGGTCTCTCTGGCTGGAGCAGTAAGCAACCCCCTGGGTGCCACCACACAGAGAACATCGTTGTCTTGCCCATGACTGACCTCTGAGCAGAGGGACAAGGGGAGGTGACACAGAGGCTCTAAGCTCCCATCACCTCCTGCATATTTAGGTCCTGAGCACTGGCATTGCCTTTTGCTTCCGAGTAGGTCTCCTGGGGAATGGTACTTACAGAGATTGAAGAGTTTAATACACGTCTTGCTTCCTCTCTTGTCGGAGCCCCTCGGAGGGAGCAGCAGAAGCTGAGGCTGGCAGGGGCAGCAAGCTGCTAGGGTAAAGGAGCAGGGGGTGGTATGGAACCTCAGCCAATTTGGAAAGCACTGTGACCCGAGCACATTTTGTAGCAGCAAAGTCAAATTCTGCCATTCAGGCATGCCATTAGTGTGCACACTGCCATATAGAAACCAGTGACACAAAGGCACAGCCTGCCCCACCCTCTCAGTGCTTAGAGACTAACGGCTCTAATGAGAAATGAGAGCTGAAAGGAGAGAGGTGGGGGGTGGGCCACAGCAGTGCGGGCTGGCTCTATGTGTTGGAGAAGGCTGACCCACTTTTTTTGGAGGTAAGGGACTCATTGAAATCCCGCTTAACCTCGCTGCCACTCCCCACATCGGGTCTCCTTTGTCCCCACCCCTCCTTGCTCCTGCAGGAAGCCCCGTTCATATGCCCTGCAGCTTCTCCTTCTCCCCCTCACTTCTTTGTCTCCTGGGGCATCATTGCTACCTGCCCCCACTGGCCTTTGTAGGGCCACAAACTACCCTGATTCTAGAGCCTTCTTCCGGAAGGCGAGGGGAACTCAAGGGGTGAGCATTCGGTTTTGCAGAACCTCTTTCTTTTCCTTTTCTGGCTTTTTAATTGTGTTGTGAGTTATTTAGCCAACAATGGATGTTTATGTATATTTTGTTAGAGCTCGTATTTATTAACAGCCTGTAAAGGGGGAGACCGGGAGATTTATACAGGAAGCATAGTGAGTTAAAAGGGACAATTAGTGGAGCAGAAAGAGATATGAAGCATGGATTTGTAAAGGATATTATAACACACAGTCAAAGGTTCTTGAGATATTTTTCGGAGTAGACAGAAGGCAAAAGAAAATTGGCCCATTACAAGCTGATAGTGGGGGACTGGTGGCATGGGATGGAGTGATGGCGCCTTTAAAATCCTGCTTAAAGGAAGCTAGAAAGCAGGCTGGGGCTGTTGAACCTGAATGCAGCTGTGGCCAGGTCAGGACACTTCAAGAGGTGGTAGATGGAACTGTCCAAATGTGCATCCATCCTTCCTTCATCCACGAATATACACAGACAACCCAGGCATGGTAGGGCCCATCTGTAATCTCAGCACTCAGGAGGGAGAGGCAGGAGGATCAGTTTTAGGCCAGTCTGAACTACGTAGTGAAACTCTGTGTCAATGTACACAAATAAAGAATGTCTCCTAGCTGGGCATCAGTGGCTCACACCTGTAATCCTAGCTCCTCAGGAGGCTGAGATCTGAGGATCACAGTTGAAAGCCAGCTCAGGTAGAAAAGTCCAGGAGACTCTTATCTCCAATTAACCACAAAAAGCTAGAAGTGGAGCTGTGACTCAAGTGGTAGAGCACTAGCCTCAAGAGCTCAGAGACAGTGCCCAGGCTGAGAGTTCAAGCCCCAAGACTCACACACACGCACACACACACACACACACACACACACACGGAAAAAAGAATGATTCCTTCCAGGTCAACATTTGGGAGGGCCTTGGGGAGTCCAGGGGAATAGATGAAGACAGCCTGGGCACATGGTATCATATGCGCTATCACAAAGGAGAATTTGCCAAGGATTTCCAACTCTCTGCCCAACACACTCATTCTCTCTGAGCCTAGGCCCTGCAGCCCATCTTCATCCTCGGAGAAGCCTTCCTGGCCCCCCAGCATCCTCAGAGCTGAGCTCAGGCTTCCAGGGGGCTCTTATGGGCTGTGGAGTGCTGAGTGATTAGCTAGGTGGAGTAAACATTTGCTAAGTGGGATTCTGGCTCCCTGGTAATGATTGAGCCTGGCAGGAGGGGGAGGGGTGAAGACGGAGTTCAGGGGAGCAGTCCTGCAGATTCCCGAGGAGCAGTCACGTGTGGAAATGGCCAGGGGATGGGGGAAGCCGGGAGGCTGCAAAGACTAAATGATTATGGAATGCATTCGGAGCTTGGAAGCAGCAGGTGTCTGGGAATGGGACTCTGGCCCAGGCAGATTTCCAGCAAGCGCTCCAGCTTGCTGGCATGGAGGATTTGGCTGAGAACAGGAGGCAAGTGGCAATGATGAAACCCTCTGTTGAGGGATATTGGTTAAGGGTGCCACCAGGGGGGCCATGTGCTTGTAGAAAGGCTGGGCGTGTGGGGGTGGGAAGAGCTCAAACGGCAGAACCACACATTCCTTCTACTTCCAAGACAGAGTCCAAGTTTCTGAGTGGGACTTGGGCTTCCCCATTGCCAGGCTAGTCTCCCAAAACCCCAGCAAATACTGTGCTTAGTCTCAGCTGGCTGCTGCTTTTAGACACCCTGGAGGCCTCTGCTAGTGAGAGCCTCCAGCTCTCTCCTGGTATCCTCTCTGTGCTCTTCTCTGACCCACTCTTCATCTGCAGAGACCAGAGAGGTGTTACCTCCTGGAAATCCTCTGACTCCCCCAAACCCAACAACTTCCTCATTTTAGAGAGGGGAGAGTGGTAATACAGACTTTAGTCCTATACTAGAAACATGAGTACCTTCCAGACATGGTGGTGCAAGCCTATAATCTGAGCTAGGTGGAGGCAGAGATAGGCAATCTGAGGCTGGCCCTGGACAAAGGCAAGACATTACTTGGAAAATAACTAAGGCAAAAATAAAAGGCTGTGGGTATGGTTCAAGCAACAGAGCTCCTGCCTAGCAAATTTGAGTCCTTGAGTTCAAACACTAGTACTGCCAAAGGGGAAAAAAAGAAAGGAAGGGATACTTGTCCCACATCTAAGCTCTGAGCAACTTTTAGAGTCATGTTACATGGAGGCCTTTGACCAGTATTTGTGGAACACACAGTAGAGATCCAAGCCAAGTTCTGGGGTCGTGGGAGGAGCTTGTGTGGAGTGAGACCACCAAGGGCCAGCCAGAACCTCCCTCTGGGTTCCCTGCATCCCCACCATCCTAGACAGAGGACTGCTTGCTGGGAGGGAAAGGAAGAGGATAAGGGAGGGAAGATTCTTTCTGGGACTCTCAAAAAGTATTAAGTTGGGCTAGAGGAATGGTTCAAGTGGTAAATCACTTGTCTAACAGTCACAGGGCCTTAAGTCCAAACCCCAGTCTTCCCCTCAAAACAAACAGTTAAAAAGAAGAATTATAATTAGCCAAAAAGTCTTGAGCCAAGATGGCAGAGCACAGGTCTCAGTAAGAGCAGACAGGTGACTTCGAACCCCAGGATGACAGGGTACACATTGTTCTAATCTGAGTACCCTGCTCTCCGATGACTCAGGGGCAGCTAGATCTGGTAAAGAGCAGCTTCAAGTAAACCTGATTTGTCACCTTGCTTTTATGTTTAGGCAATGGTGTCATCATAACTGCTTGGCCTAGGAGCTGCTGAGTGACAAGTGATGTCATCTTCAACAGAGCTGCCTTCATGCTTCCTCCCTCCTAAAGGAGAAATCTACTAAAAATACACTCAGCACCCAGGGCCCTGCTGATGGGCCTGTAATGACAGTGGGCAGTCAGAGACTGTGCTGAAGTGGACAGAAACAGAGGCTTTATGAGACATTAACATTTTTCCTCCTGACATTTTACTTCTATGGTATAGGACTTACTAAGTCTTTAAAAAGAATTTAATAAACTACTTAAACTTTTGATTTTCCCACTGAGGGCTTTGCTGTCTGAGGTTGGAAATGAAATCAACAACCTAACAACCTCCTTGATTCTAAGGGATCACTATGCCGGGGCACTGGTCTGGGTCAGAGGAAGAGGACTGCTGGAAGCCACTGCAAGTCTAAGATGTTTTGTCCTGCTGTCACTAGATTCCCTCTGGTGAATGTCCAGAGCTTGATGGTGAAATCAGTCCTCAACTTTTGGCCAGTTTCACTACCAGAGAGGCAGACACAGCCTCCAGGGTCTGTCTGCTGCTGTCCCAGGCAGTCCCTGGCTTCCTGGAAAACACTAGGCCCCAGGAACTGGCTGTTCCCTTCCAGCCTCCTGAGAATCAATACCTCAGCAGCTGCTGCTGAGGCTCATGGGAACAGACCAGGAAAGATCCAGGACCAGTCTGCTCTGGAGATAGAGATATGTCGACCCAGTACAGCCAGAATGTGGGAAGTGAATCATATTCTGTTGCAGGCAAGAGAAGATGGATGGAAGAGAGAACAAGTTGTGTGTGTGTGTGTGTGTGTGTGTGTGTGTGTGTGTGCGCGCGCGCGTGCACATGCACATGCGCGTGTGCGCACGCATACGTACCTGCTCTTGTGAGTCCCTGTGAGTCACAGTGCCCCTGCCCGCTATGGTTCCTTCTGCCAACAAGTATGCTGTGTTCTTAGATCTGTGCCTGGCCAGGCTCGCCCACCCCACCAAAGCCCAAGATCTGCCACCCATCAGGAATGCGGGGTTAGGAAATGAAAAACAGGTTCTTGTCCAAGAAAAAAAAAATTTATTATTATTTTTCTCTCTTAATTGGATTCAGCATTTCTCACTCCTCACACACATTCTCTCTGGCGGGGAACTCAAGTTTGTGCAAAGCGCAAAACGGGACTGTGCTTGCCTGGGCCCCTGGCCAGCAGCCCCTCTCACCTGACGGGGCTTATCTGTTCAGCTCCCTGCAGGCGACCTGTCCCAGCGCCTGACCTCCGAGTTTAGGCCTCTGACCTCTGCCTGTTCCCAGCCATATCCAGAGGAGTCAGAGGAGAGGAGGCTTCCATAATGCAGGAGATGGTTCTTGGAAAGCCCTCGTCATTTTCCTGCTGTGAAGGCCACCTCCTGGTGCCCTCCTACCAAGCTACACAGGGCCCTTGCCAGGTCACCCACCAGAGAGCCTCAGGGTAAAACTCAGCAGCTGAGCCGTGCTCCCAGCCTGCGCTTCCAGTTAATCATCTGGCCTGTCTTGACCATCACTTGCAAAATGCTAGATTGAAGACACTGTCCAACCTGTTGGACTAACACTGTGGATGCTGCCCTGCCTGCTGGCTTACAAACCCCCAAGCCCCATCCCTCTCCTTCTGTCTAGATGGCTCCCAGCACCTGGCTCCCTGACATCCAACACACTGCTTCCCACGTGTCATCCTGACTCCCACAGCTTCCATAGTAGGGGTGATGGGGTGCTTCAGGGCGCCAGACAGGCTTGTGTTTGCATATAAAAACAAGGTGATGTTCTAAATGTCTAAGAATATTGGTCCCCTGAAGTGATTCTCACTGCCTCCCTTTCTCCCTAACCCTTATCATTGTTATCTTGCCCCTAGCCCTGATAAGCCCAGCTTACATAGGGACTATTGTTGCCAGGCTGGGATTCTAGGCAAAAATTCTATAACTTATTTCTTGCTAGAAATCACCAGTACAATCCATATAGCTTATAAACATGATGATAAGACATACAATTTGGTAACAGAGTGGCTGGGGGAGGGGCAGGGAACCTGTGCATTTTGTATGTATATATATATAGATAGATGTGGAGTGTGTATATATATATATATATATATAAGTGGACATAGGTATAAAACTGCACCTTCTGTGAGAATCTCATTGCATGTGATAAGGTTCTAAATTTCAGCCTCTGATGATCTTTCCTTTGGTAATTGGTTCTTGGACCCCAGCAGGTGAACCTGGGTCTGCCAGGGTTGCCTGAGACATCAGGAATGAGAGGTGTTCCCCCTTCCTCCCTGAGGGAGGGGTTGAAGGTGACATAGCGCTAGATTCAGGGCAAGTCAATTAAATGGCCTCAGGAAAGGGCCAAGATGCCACCTGCTTGAGTGTTCCCAGACTGCTGGTCGACCCAGCTGGCTCTGGGTGAGCCTTGTTTGTTCTGAGTCCTGCTTCCTCCAAGAACAGTGGGTCCCTTTCGATGATCTCTCAAATGATCAGGATTCCACAGAGCCCAGCTCCCAAGAGAGGAGCTTGTCCCATCACTGCTAATGAAGGATTCACTTCACGTGCCATGTTGGAGCAGACACTGTCCATGGGTGCTTGGCTGAGGCTGGCTGGGGCAGCTGGGTGAGGTGTGCTAATCCCCTCCCGTCTAGGGCTGTACACTGGGGTTTATAATCCACCGGGTAGGGTCCAGATAGCAGCTGAAGGCTCTATCAGCCTTTTCCTGAAACCCAGCAGATCCTCCACTTGTGAAAAAAAAGAAAAGAAAAGAAATGCTGTTCCTTGCTGGACATGTGGCAGTGCCGGGTGCTGGTACCCTGGGCCCTCAGCGAAGAGTAACCGCCAGCCCCAGTATCCAAGCCAGGAGTGAGGTCCCTAGGGAAGTGCCTGAGGAGGCCTGCTGCACCCCACTGGGGGCACGGATGAGGGTCCTGCGGGCACATTTGCCCTTCCTTTTGGGCCGTGCTGTGGGCATGAGATCAAAGCCAAACTTGTGCTGGTAGTCGGGGGCATAGTCCTGCAGCTCGTGGGGCTGCTTGCCGGCGCCCATCTTAGAGATCTGGTTTCGGTTCCTGTGGCTGGTACAGTTCTTCCCTGGCTTCTTGTAGCCTGACCTGGAACCGGGAAGATGGCCATGAGGATGGCCCCTGTCTCTGGTGGGGCCATGGGGGAGGTGCTCTTTGCGAGCAGCTCTGTCAGTGGTGGTGAGTGTGTGCGACTTGATCTGGTGTGGCGATGCTGGCCCTGTGCAGTTCCGGAAGTCCTCGGCCCTCAGCAGCTTCAGGTCCTGGCCTTGCCTCAGCTCGGGGGTGGCACAGGGGACAGCAGAGCTGGAGCCTCGGAATCTCCGCAGCCATTCCCACAGGGATCGAGCCCGGCAGCCACAGTCCCAGGCGTTCCCATTGAGGCGAAGGAACTCCAGGGCTGCCAGGGGGGCCAGGCATTCACCTTGCAGCTCTGAGAGGCTGTTGTTGAAGAGGAATAGAGTGGTCAGCCTATGAAGATCGTGGAAAGCTTTGTGGTGGACCCACTGCAGCTGGTTCTCATGCAACAGTAGCCGATCCAGGTTGACCAGGCCCCGGAAGGGACCCTGGCCTAGGCTCCACAGCTTATTGCCATGGAGAAACAAGTGGCTGAGGTTGACCAGGTCCACAAAGATGTCATCCTGGAGGTACTCAATGTGGTTTTCCTGCAAGTAGAGGTACTGCAGGCTGTGCAAGCCACCAAAGATGCCCGCAGGCAGGGCACTAAGCCCACACTTATAGAGGTAGAGGGCATGAAGTTTCACCAGGCCTTGGAATGTCTCAGGTGCCAGCGTCCGCAGCTGCCGGTTGTCACCGAGGTCCAGTTCCTCTAGGTGAACAAAGCCCTCAAAGGTGTTGGGATCAATGTAGGTGATGTTGTTGGAGTAGATCCACAGGGTGACCATGGCGGGACTGAAATGGCCTTGCTGCAAGAGGGTGATGCGATTGTTCTGGAGGAAGATGCGCTCGCTCTCTTCAGGGATGCCTTCTGGGATGGCGGCAAAGTTGTGCGCCTGGCAACTGACAGTCATGGGCGCTGGGTAGCACACACAGTCCCGTGGGCAGCCGCCACCCAGGGGTAGCTCCCCAGCCAGCAGCAGCAGCAGCAGTTCCACACAGCACCCTGGCAGGGAGAGAGACAGCACAGCCAGTCAGGGGCTGCCCAGGGATCGGAGAGACAGACAGGCGAGGAGGGCGGGATGGGGACTGACATAGGGCTCTCCTCCATTGCCCTCCTCAGGGTCTGTTCTTGACCATACTGTAGCATGTGTCTCTTAGGCTGGATGGTAAATTTGGGGTTGGGGACCCTGATAACTCCAATATCCCCTTAGCTCTGCCCCTCAAGCCTCTTAAGCTCTACCTCAAGCAGCTGAGCTGAGCCTCCTCATCTTTATCGGCCCTGCTGCTATGAAAGCCCACAGTTGTGGACCAAAATGGTCAGCCTCTGGCTCTGGTCACAAGCCTGCCACTTGTTTACTATTATCTACCATCACGGACAATAGTTCTAACAAAGTATCACATCTGGTGTCCCGAGGAATCATTTTATCTAAATTATTTTAAATAAAGCTGAGCACTGTGGTGGTTCATGCCTATAATCTAGCTACTCAGGAGGCTGAGATCTGAGGACCAAGGTTCGAAGCCAGACGAGGCATGAAAGTCCTGGAGATTCTTATCTCCAATTAACCAGCAAAAAGCTGCAAGTGAAGCTGTGTCTCAAGTGGTAGAGCACCAGCCTTAATGAAAAAGCCAAGCAAGAGTACAAAGCCTAAGTTAAAGCCCCAGTTCTAATGCACACAAAAAAATGTTCCCGGGCTGGGAAGGTGGCTCAGTGGTAGAGTGCTTGCCTTGCATGCATGAGGCCCTGGGTTCAATTCCTCAGCACCACATAAGCAGAAAAAGCCAGAAGTGGTGCTATGGCTCAAGTGGTAGAGTGCTAGCCTTGATCTAAATAGCTGAGGGACAGTGCCCAGGCTCAGAGTTCAGGCCCCATGACTGACAAAGAAAAATGTTCCTAGTAACAAGCAAAGCATGCATGAATAACACCAAAGTGTACCTCAAAAGAAGTCTCATTTAGGGGCTGGGAAGGTGGCTCAGTGGTAGAGCGCTTGCCTTGCATGCCTGAGGCCCTGGGTTTGATTCCTCAGCACCACATAAGCAAAAAGAAAAAAAAAGCCAGAAGTGGCGCTGTGACTCAAGTGGTAGAGCGCTAGCCTTGAGCTGAAGAGCTGAGGAACAGCACCTAGGCCCAGAGTTCAGGCCCCATGACTGGACCAAAAAAAAAAGAAGTCTCATTTAGGGCTGGGAATGTGGCTTCGTGGTAGAGTGCTTCCCTAGCATGCATGAAGCCCTGGGTTCTATTCCTCAGTACCAAATACACAGACACACAAAAAAAACCAGAAGTGGTTCTGTGGCTCAAGTGGTAGAGTGCTAACCTTGAGCAAAAGAAGCTCAGGGACAGTGGCCAGGCCCTGAGTTCAAGCCACAGGACTGACAAAAAAGAAAAGAAATCTCATTTACATTGTCATCTATATCTTCAAATATGCAACACCCTTTCTGTACTTCAGTTTCTTCATTTCTAAAATCCACATAGCAGTAACTTTCAGCTGGACAGTTGTATGGGGGAGGGCACAAGTCGTTGAGGGGATAGTGTGGGCACCAGGGCTGATGAATGGACCTGTTCTGGGGGTCCATGAAACTGCCAGATGGAGCATCCCCCATCCCAGCCCACCTTCTGCCCTCCCCCTCCCCATCTCACTTGAGCTCCCAGGCTGAAGCTGCAAAACCAGGCCTTGGCTCTTGATTGTCCAGAGCATTTCCTCTGTAGCTTCCCTCTAATTGGGCATTAATTAGGCATTCGTTAATGGATCCTTAAAATAATTTATTTTCGGATGTGTCCAGCCTGTGGTCGGGTAATAGCCCCACGCTCATTATCTGAGTAGCCTCATTACAGACGATCGTCATTACCTGCCTTTTTCCAGGGTCACAGCTGCCCCAAGCAGCCCAGCAGACGCGCCAGGGCGGAGAGGACAGGCTCCAGGCCTACCGACACCCACCCCGGAGAGCTGGGCAGCCACCTCCCCCTGGCTATGTTGGCCTCTTGCCCCTTATCTGGTGGCTTGTTCAGCCAGGCCTCTTGGGATAGCTAAGGCGCCCTGGGCAGCTCAGCTGAGTCTTCTTCCTGCCAGCTGTGTTCAGAGTATTTATAATGAGAGACGCCACCCTCCTGGCCACCTCCCCCACCCACCACCTGGGCTTCCAGGACAACTACTGCCCTGGATCCTGGCTGAGCAGGTCTTATCGCCACTACTACCCCCTTGTTCCTAGCAGAAACAGCATCATAAATAAGTGACAGCTCCCAGCTGTTGGGAGTTAGGGGCTCCCAGAGAGTGGCAGCTGCTTCCCGTCCCCCCCTGTAATCACCCAGCGTCTACCCAGCGTTTCCAGCACATAAAAATCATTGCACATAATTTAGTTTTTGCATAATTGGGTTCAGTTGTGATTTCAGAGCAATTATGACCTTGGTGGTGGTGGCAGCACAGCACAGGACCGTTTCTGAGCCAGGTCAGGCTCTCTGTGGCCTCCGCAGGGCCTTCAGTCACCCAGCTGCTGCACAGCCTACTGTTTAGGCCAAGTCTATGGCCACCTTCAGAACATGCCTAGGAGATGTCTGCCAGCCTGTCCCTTGGAAACCTGTGTGTGGCTTCCAGTCCCTACTTCTCACCTCCATTTGTCCAGGGGTCCCAGCCCTGGAGGAAAGGCAAGGACAGGATGCAGTAGGAGCCTAAATTCCAAATCCCTGTCAGCCCAAAGGGAGCCTGCCTGGGCCTTTCAGCCTCCACATGCAGTCTGGGAGTGTCCAACCCCACTGACTACCCCTTTCATAGGGCTGAGCCTCCAATCTCAGCTTATACCCCTCCCTGCCCAGGTTGCTTTCTTTTAGGAAAGTCTCACCTTCCCGGAGGCGAGGTGTAACCCTCTCCTAGACACTCGGAGAGAGCCCAGGCTCCTGGTTCAAGGGCATTCCTGGTGTTCACTGTGCTTAAGGGGACATGGTAGGCCTTACGCTGGTGGTCCTGTGTACACAAAGGAATTTCCTTCCCTCAGTCTGCAGCTGTGGGAAGGGGGGCTGTGGCAGGCTTAGCACTAATCCCACTCGACATTTGTACAGCTCACTGGAGTTTACAGAGGGCTTCTGCGTGTGCTCCTCTGATCCTTAGAGAGGGAGCGGCCCTTTCCCACCTTTGGTATTGCTCTGTCTCTGTAAGGCCCCCAGGAGAAGTTAGGGGCCCATGGAAAGTTGTACCCCTCAGACAGAAAGCAGGTACCTCCAGGGGATGCCAATATACAGGAAAAGGGAGATCAGGGACTCAGTTTAGTAAACAAACAACAAAAAAAACCAACCAGAAAATCTTGTGAATGCACTATAGCATTTACAAGAGGCAAGGGTCCAAAGGCAGGACAGAGGGAAGGCCCCTGCCCTTCCTCTCAGAAGGCCACAAGAGGACAAGGGACCCTAGCCAAGTCTTGGTGCAAGGGCCAAACTCTTGTTCCCTATTATCCCAAGAAAGAACATGGTGTTATGTTGTTAGGGTCTGGGGCAACAAGGCCACAGGGACCATATGTTGCAGTGGCTTCCATCCAAAGGCCAGAGGACAGTGAAAGGCTCCTCCAGAAGCAGGTGGGGGCTGCTGGGATCTGAGCCCAAGGCAGCTGCTCTCTGCCCTCTAATACTGTTCAGATGCCCGTGTCTGTGCCAGATCCCCCTGCCCCTCCATTTGTGGGCAGGGGGCTCTCCGCTAAGTGCTTCCCTGCCCTGGTAGCTGGTGTCTTTGAGACTCTGGACTCAATGCTCTAGCCATCCTCACCTACTTCTGTCTCCCCTACCTGAACCAGGATCTAGATTGTCACCCTTCTGGTGTCTTCACTTGGAGGCGGCCAGCACCCTACTGCCATAGCTTTCCCTATGCCCCTGCCATGCAGCTCTTGGGAGCCCTGCCCCGCTGATTGCCTGATTAATGTACTAACAATATCGCCTGGAGATTTCGCTGTACATTTTAAGATTGCAAATGATCAGGGCCCCTCCTAAATAGGGTGGGAGACGGAGAGGTGGGGGTTGTTCTGCCCGAGGGAACTGAAGAAAGCAAGCCAGACCTCCTCCTGCCTGCCTCCTTTGGGTGATGCCCTTTTAGCAACTGCCAAACTCCCAGCCTCCCACACCACGTCTGAGCTCACCACCTCTCTGCAGCCTCATTCATTCTTTTCTCCATTCAACACTTATTCCCTCCTCCCCCCACCCCCCACCACACTTCAGGAGTCTCAGAGAGTCAGAAGTGCCAGCACAGGGAGGGCCCAGTCATGACTCAGGTGAGTCTTCACAATACTAGGCAGGATGACCAGGCACCGGGACCCAGAGTAACCATCTGGCAAGAGAGCATGGGGGAAGTTGAGGGAGGAGGCTTGGGAACACACCTGCCACCTCCCCCCCCCCCAACTTCAAACATTATTTGATCACCAGTTAATGGCATGACTTGGGCAGGTCTTCAGCCTCCGGGAGTATGTAATCTGGGAAATGGGGCTGAGAGGGGTCCCTGCCCATGAGGCTGCTTTAGGATTCTATGGCAGAAGTCTGCTCAGGGCTGAGCATGCCACCCAGCACAGAGGTGATACAGGCAAGAGAGCTGGCACTGTTTTCCCACCTCCTCCCTGCAAACATAACCCTCTACTGCTGGGCTAGAGGCACGATGTACAGCAGAACCAAGACCTGAGCCCAGGTGGCCACTGCACCCAGGCCAGTCCAGATGGTTTATGTTCAGTCCCAGAGGTAGGAAAGAAAATACAAAGGATGCACTGTGTGCAAAGGCATTGAGCCAGGAAAGCAGGAAGGAGTGCCCTCCACCCCCATCCTTCACCTGGGCCCTCTAACTGGGCAGAATGTCCCAGAAAGTTGGAACCTGAGCTCAGTTGGCCAGGACAGCAGCCCAGGGTTGGAGTGACCAGAGATCTTGACACTGGGACCAGCACCAACAGACCTCTGTCCCAAGCCAAAGTCTGATGGCTATTGTGGAAGGGGACCAGTTCTTCCCAGCCCCTGGAAGCAAGAAGAGAACTGAGGGGGACCCAGTCCAACTGCGCGCAATGGCCCATTGGGAGCAGCATCATTTCACAGAGGAGGAAATGAGGGTCCCAGAGGGTCAGCACCTGAGCAGGCCACATGGCTAGGGAGCAGAACAGTGGGGTTAGTGGGCCAGGCCCCACCCAGAGGACTCTAGACCCCAGCTCCCCAAGGCATGCAGGCAGCTGAGGGCTGACCAGCCCTTTCAGGCCCTAAGGTCCCAGGCTTGATCACTACAGCCTGCTGGCGCCTGAGGGGCTGCTCCTTCCTAGTCCCATGGCTTGCATCCCCGTGGCTGCTAAGCAGGTCTAAGGGGGCCCTCTGAGGCTTGGAGACCGGTCAGCAGCCATGTGGTCGATTCCTCCCGCTCTGTAGTTCTTCAACCCTCCCCCCAGCCTGGCCAGAGGCTCTTCTCCAAGCTAATCAATGCTAACCCAATGCTCTCTGCCGAGTGCACGGTGGCCACCGGCCAGGTCGGCTGCACTCAGGGGGCTGCTGGCGCCTCAAACCACTTGGCACTTATGCCACTTGTATCCTAAGCATAGGTCTCTTCCTGGTGAGTTACTCCCTCCCTTCACCCCACCCCCTCACAGCCTAGCCCAGCGCTGGAGATAAGAAAGCCAGCTCCTCTAATCAGAGCTTCTCTGATGGACATGGGGGGGGGGGGGGAGCAGAGTGGCCAGTATCCTCCAGACCATGGCAGAGAACAGCAGGAGCTGGAGACACCTGGGTTCAAATCCTGAATCTTTTGCTTAAAGACCTGATCCTGGTACTTGTTTGAGCCTTACTTTCCTCACCCTATAAAATGGGAACAATCACTTTAAAGCTCCAGTGCGGGGTCCTCTTGACTGCAGATGCTGGTATCCACCCACCTCACCCACATCTCCATCTGTCAAAAGCAATCGCCATCCAAGCCAGTCACCAGTGGCTCATGCCTGTAATCCTAACTACTCAAGAAGCTGAGATCTGAGGATCAAGGCTTGAAGCCAGCCCAGGCAGGAAAGGACTTTAACCACCAAAAGGCCAGAAGTAGAGATGTGATTTAAATGGTAGAGCAACAGCCTTGAGCAAACAAACAAACAAAAACAAAACTAAAGAATAGCACCCAGGTCCTGAGTTCAAATCCCAGTACTGACTCAAACAAACAAACAAAAAATCCATCCAAACCAAACTCTGCTCTTCCCCCTACCCTCTAGCCTTCTCCACTTACATCTTCTCCCTCTTAGGTAAGGAGGCTTCTTTATTTTGGCTGTTCAAGCCAAACACCTTAGCTAGAACTTTCTTCTTACCCCACACCCATCTCCTAGAAAATTCTGTGGGCTCAACTTTAGAATTCATCCAGCATCCATCCACACTCACTGCTCACCTGGACTATAGCAGTAGCCTCTTCAGAGGCCCTTCTGCCCCTGCTCTTGCCCCTACATCTCCTCCAACTCAGCATCCAGGGAGACCCAGGACAAATCTGAATCAGTCCTCTGCCCAGACTCTCTATGGCTCCCATCTCACTCACAAGTTTGTACCATGGCCCAGAGGCCCCACCTTCCCCAGCCGTACTGATCTTGCTGCAGTCCCTCCTACACACCACAGGCACTCCACCTCCAGCCTTCGCATGTGCTATTCCCTCTACCTGGAACCCTGCCCGGAGTGTCTGCTGAGCTCTGCCCAAAGTACCTTCTTGGCAAGGCCTCCATTGAGCAGCCTGTTTGAAAGGTGTCCCTTCCCTGCTTCACTTTACCCCCTCTTCTCATACACCGCATATGTCTATTAACTTTCTGTGTCCTGCTGCTGAGTGCTGACTCCATGAAGACAGGATTACCTACATACAACCAGAGCTCAGCGACAATGGCTAGGTGAAGCAGACAACTCCTTTTTTTAAAATACTGGTCCTGGGGCTTGAACTTAGGGCCTAGGTGCTGTCCCTGAGCTTTGTTTTTGCTCAAGGCTAATGATCTATCACTTGAGCCACAGCTCTACTTCTGGCTTTTTGCTAGTTATCTGGAAATGAGTCTTACAGACTTTCCTCCCCAAGCTGGCTTCAAACCTTGATCTTCAGATCTCAGCCTCCTGAGTAGGTAGGATTACAGGTATGAGCCATCAACATCCAGTTCAGGCATTTTCTTGAGTTCGTGGTGGAAGCGGGGGGTGTGGTGAGGGGCAGCATTCAAAAGCAATGCTCACAAAACCCTAGGCCCAGGGCCCGGCTCCAAGTAGATGCTTTCTCATTAATTCTGAGCAGACACAGAGCCTTAAGACAAGAGTAGAGACTTGAAGTGTTCCTCTGGATCCATTTTAGGAGACTCTGGGAAGGAGGACCCAGAGCTAGCCAGGGACAGGGGTCTCCTAGGACAGATGTGCCTAGGGCTGAGGGGTTCCCCAGATGTGAGAAAACAGTGCTAAAACTAGGCCATTCCCAAACTAACAAGCACAAATCATCCAGAGTGGAGGCCAGGATTGTGACTCCCCTCAATAACAAACAAACGAAAGAAAAACACCTCTGGGTACAAGAGAGCCTGGAGGCATCTGTGTCCTGGGATTCCAAACCTTGGCCTACTGTCAGCCAGAGAGGCATGCTTGGGCCCAGAGAGAGCCTGTGGGTGGACATGTGGATGTCTAGGCAGGTGTGCACACACCTGTGTTAATGTGTTCCTGTGTATGCAATGTGTGCCTGTATGTATGTGCTTTTGTGTACAAGTGTGCAAGCCTGTGGATTTATATATATATGTGTGTGTGTCCACGGCTCTGTATATATACATAAGCATGGTGATGCATATATCTGGGAACACATGCATACACAGGTAAACACGCATTGGTCTCTAGGTACTATGGATGGCAGCCCAGTCCTCCCTTTTATCCTGTCGCATCCCTGAGAAGAGGCAGGGCCAGAGGCACACACTGGGAGGAGGGAAATGAGCCTGTCTTAGCCAGCCCTCCCTCTCACTTTGCCTTCAGCTCTGGCTCTCCTCCTGACATGCTGAATTATGCACCCACTTCAGTTCCTCTGGAGCACTAGGATCACTCTTAACTGAGAAGTGGGTGGCTCCTTGTTGGAATAACCTTTCAGCTTTCATCTGCCTTGGCTGGTCCCCTGGAACAGGCTGGCCATGAATGCTGCACTAATTGGGCTGCCAACTTCTCACAGGGCCTTGTGGGAGCAACTTGGGCCTCCCCACGTCCTCCCATCGGGTCCACTGCCTCCTCATTGTAAGGGCTCTGAGCCTAGCAGAGCTGGGGGCTACATACAGACAACTAAATACCCAGGCATTGGCCAGGCTTGTTCCCAGCCACAATATGGGGGACATTTTACCTGGACAACATCTAGTGGATCAGGAAACCTCTTGAGGCCTCAGTTTCTTCATCTGGAAAGTGGAGTGAGCGCCTGCCTTACTCAGTGAGCCTGGGCACTGGCTTTGCTCAGTAGTGCCTACTGTGTGGGAGGCCCTACCTAAGTGACAATTGTGTCACTGGGTTGTTAGGCAAAAGAAGCTGCTCCCAGACTGCCTTTGGGCTGTCTCCATCCTCAAAGGGGCTTTGGCTTTCACCCTACCTACCCTTACGTCCCAGGACCCCAGAGCCATGGTAGATGGAGCTGTCTGCTAGAAACCTGGGCTGTGGACTTCACCTTCACCTCCTGCTTTCTCTCTTCCCTAGCTCATAAAATTGCCCTGTTGACTCAATGCATTCCTTGGTTTGGGAATCCCAGTATTTGGGCTATGACAAACCAGACTCCCAAAATGAGGGGGGCTTCTGTGGGGGTGACACAGTCCTCAATGGTAAATGTCTAGGGGGCCACTTGCCTGCCTGGTGGCCCATGGAGTATGAGGGAAAGGGAGCTGGGTGCAAGTGTCTGTCAAACTGAAGATTCCAATACTGGGCAGGGCTGAGCACTCAGCCAGGCACAGCAGGAGATGGTACCTTACCTTTGAGAAGCAGGTGCAGAATTCTCTGCAAAGAACTCTTATTCCTAGTACCCAAAGAACCATCTTTTCCTGACACTCAGAGGGAGGCATTCAAGACCAGGGTACAGAGCATACCCAATTCTTTTTTTTTTTTTTTTTTGGTTGGCAGTGGGGCTTGAACTCTGGGCCTGGGCGCTGTCCCTCAGCTCTTCAGCTCAAGGTGAGCGCTCTACCACTTGAGCTACAGCGCCACTTCCGGTTTTCTGGTGGTTTATTGGAGATAGGAGTCTCACGGTCTCTCCTGCCTGGGCTGGCTTTGAACCACGATCCTCAGATCTCAGCCTTCTGAGTAGCTAGGATTACAGGCGTGAGCCACCAGTGCCCGGTGAGCACACCCAATTCTGCAGCTATCTTTCCTACCCTCCTTCATTTCTGTGAGAGGCTGGGCTCTGGAACAGTAAGAGGCATAACTCCCTTCCTATGGCCTCCGTTCTGAGGAGGACACAACAGGAAAAGAAAGGAGCCTCAAAATGACAAATTGTAAGTCCTCAGAACTTGAAGAAGGTGTTAAGATTCAGCTGAATCTCTATGTGCGCCTGGAGGGCCTCCCTGAAGAGTGACATGGGAATAAAAAACCTAAAGGCTAAGAAGCAGTTGAGGAAGAAACTTCTAGGCAGAGGGAATGAGAGGTACAAAGGTTCTGGGGCAGGACTGATCTTGATGCAGATAAAGGCAGGGCAAGAGATAAAAGCCAAAAGGTAGGAACCAGGGGTAGGATCTTAAAAGTCACAATAAAGAGTTTAGATTCTATTCTGAGTATGGCAAGAAAACACTGGAGGCCCTGAGGTAGGGGTGATGTGGCTGGATAAGAGGATTTCCTCTTAGATGGGTGATGGGAAGCAAGAATGAGGCCAGGAGACCTATTATCATTGTCTTTGAGAGATGTTTGGGTCCTGAAGACAGGGAACTCTTTAGATGACAAGTACAGGGACCATAGAAACCTTCACCAAGACTAGAAGGAAGTAGGTGACACCAAGAGACTAAAGGAGCCTAGGAAAACAGGCTTGGGGACAACCAAGAACTCCATTTAGGACATGTGAAGCCTGGCAGCTGGATGTATACAACACAGGAATCCAGAGGGGAGCAGTAAACTCAGGAGCCATCAGTATAGAGATGGTATTTAATCTGTGGGAATGGATGAGGTCACAGTGGAGAGGTAAGAGGCAATACACCGCAGCACACTAGTACCGGAGGAAGGCAGAGAAAAAGCCGGTGAAAGAGGAGGAGTCATTGGTGGAGGAGGAGCCAGCAAAGGAGGAATGGCCAGTGAGGTCACAGGCAAACAGGAAGAGCTAGGAACGTGTCGCAAATCAGAAAGTGGAGGGTTTCCAGAAGGAGGGAGAAATCAGTACCGAAGGCTGTGGAGAGTTTACACGGTGACAGCGAAGTGTCTGATGGATTTGGCAACATGGAGGTAATTGTTGGCTCTGGCAAGTTCATTTCTGGCAGGAATGGTGAGGATAAAACATACTGGAGTAGATGAAGAGTGACTGAAAGGCAGGGAAGGAAAGATGGCCTAGGATCAGCCAGGAAAGGTGAGGGTGTGTGTGCTGAGTTAACATGTGGCTGGGAATCATAATGGCTCACAACAACAAAGGCTGTTTCACAAGATCGTGGGAAGGCTGAAGATGCACAGGGAATCTGGTCAGTTGGAATGAGCACCCCTAACCCCGAACACTGCCAGGAATAGTTTTATAGGTAGGACCAACTACTAGTTCTTTCCTGTGTGTCAGGCAACAGAAATCATCCTTGCTCCTATTTCATTAGTTAACACAACGCATGTGGACCTGTCTGTCCATATTGAGCCGGGAAGACTCCTCTTGGGGAACTCAGGGAGTAGGGTATGTTTGTGGGCATTCAGAATCTACTCATACAGGAAGGACTACCAAGAATATGAGCAGAGAAATGTGGAAAGCCCTGCAGGGGTGTGGGCCGAGGGCAGTTATTATCTATCTTTTTTAAAAAAAGAACTTTTTAAAATTATAGTTTTTATCTTCAGTTGATACATAGCAATTGTATGTGTATTTATGGGGTACAGTGTGACATTTCAAAACATGTACACAATGTGTAATGATCAGATCAGAGCAATTAGCATATCCATCAACTCCAACACTTATCATTTCTTTGTCTTGGGAACATTCAAAATTCTACTAGCTATTTTGAAATATACAATTAATTGCTGAAGGCTGTGGAGAGTTTACATGATGACAGTTTTCCTACTGTGCCATAGAACAGTCGAAGTTACTCCTCCTATCCAGCTGCACCCCTGTACCCGTTAACCATCCTCTCTTCATCCTCTATCTCCTCTCAGTGTTTGTTTTTGGGGGGAAGGAAGAAATAGAGTCTGTTTGCTTGCCAATGAGCATAATTCAGAAGGAGGAGGGGAGAGGGAGAAAGAGGGAGAATGAGAGGCTGAAGCAGTAGTTGGGAGCGGGCAGGAGAAGATGGGACCCAGGACTGATAAGGAACACCTGTCCACTGTAACGGGGGACTATGATATACATAGAGAAGGAGATAGAACTGGACTGGAATGGTTTCTATTTTCTCTCTGAAGAGGTCCTTGGCTGAGTATGGAGGTAGGTGGGGGTGGGGGGAAGTTTGAAACAGACAGAAGAGGTAGGCATCCTGCATCAGAGTGAGCCAGCTCTCTCAGTCACCTGAGGATCCTCTGGGGCTCCAACCTGCTGCCTAGCTTTGGGGCTTTCTTCAGCAGTCTTAGCTATGCAGGTGTACCAAGGAGGCAAGGTAGCCCAAGGGTGGGGTTTCTAGGTGAGGCCAAAGAGTCAAGAAAGGACAAAGAAGTTGAAAGTGTTCACAAGCAAGGGTTTCTAATCCCCACTGACCCAGCTTCTGACTAAATTCTCATTTCCTGTTAGATTCCCAGGGCTGTCTCTCAACCAGACTTCTCCCATCTTACCACACACATCTTTTCTCCTTTGACCCCTCTGTGGTATCTCTCCTGATTGGCTCCTTGTGACAGACACCTGTGGAGCCCAGCTGAGCTGCTCAGGTCCTTGGCTTCCAATTTCCCCCCATCTTTCTTGCTGGCTGGAACATGGCATATTTACCAGGGGTCTACTGCTGCCAGTCCTCAAACTCCAGATGTGGGAAATTTGGCCCAGATAGCACTTCACATGAGTTTCCCATGTGCTCCCCAGGCCTTGTTTTCATGTATCAGGTTTTCCCTTTAAAGTTATTCATCATTGTTTACTTTGATTTTAAAATAACAGTTTCTGGTTGAAAGAAATGTGAAAAGTCTAGAAGCAAAAAGCAGAATTACCACTATATTGCCATTACCCTTGACAGCCATCGACAGGGCCTTGCTATACCTTCTTTCAATGCTTCCTTCATTTATATAGGGCATATAAAAATTAAATAAAAATTTTATTTCAAGAAATAAAGTTGAGTTCATGCTATACCTGCAGCTCTGTGTGCCGCATTATCTGCTTTAACCATTCCATTCCATCAGCAGTTCTGTGTTAAGGAAGAAGAAATAGGAGCCCAGCAGGCAGAGGAGCCCCACCTCCAGGGCAGTACAATGTAATGGGGAGCATAGCTCTCATCTGCCAGCCATGACCATATAAAATTTCACCTTACACCTGGGCGCCAGTGGCTCACATCTATAATCCTAGCTACTCAGGAAGCTGAGAGCTGAAGATTTGGGTTCAAACCATCCCAGGCAGAAAAGTCCATGAGACTCTTATCTCCAGTGAGCTAGCAAAAAGCTGGAAGTGGAACTGTGGCTCCAGTGGTAGAACACCAGCCTTGAGTGACAAAGCTAAGGGACAGTGTCCAAGCTCTGAGTTCAAGTCTCAGTACCTGTGCATGTGTGCATACAGACACACACATACACACACATGTGCATGTGTGTGTACACACACATCTAAAAAGGAGAGGAGAAAGAGATCTAGGGAGTTGTGAGAACTATGGAATATATAAGAATGGAGTGTAAAGAGTTTGAAGGTGGAATTCCAGCCAGGGTAAAAAGCTATGCAGAGGGCTTGATGCCAGAGGCAACAGTCAGTTAACTGAAAGAAAAATATGTGGTAACAGACAGGATTTTGAGAGACTGCAGAGGTCCCACTGTTCGGATAAAAGTTATAATTTATTTATCTGTGAAACATTTAGATTGTCTCTCATTTTTCACTGTTATAAATTATCATGACAAAAGTCAGTAATACTAGTTGCCTTCTGGGAGGACTGTTGAGAAGTTGGGGGACTGGGGTGAAGGAACTGTCACTGAATACGTGTCAGGGACTTTTGATTTATTATCATGTGGCTATGGTAACACATGCTAAATGCTATCCGGGCCAATATGTCAATTTAATGTTTGGAGAGTCAGTGAGATGTAAACTAAATAACACTGAGATGAACATCTTTGTGCACAAACACAGCTTTGTTCAAGTTTCTGATCCTTTTCTTAGATTCTTAGATTATTGTATCCAAGTTTGTTTGTTTGTTTTTGGTGGTCATGGGGCCAAGTCCTCTTGATGAACTGACAAGTCACCTTCCAGAAGCTTTAGCTCACAAAATTCTTTGGTACTGCACCTAGGAGACCACCAGGCTTGGGGGCTTTCAGAGATCTGGTCCTTTCTTCCGCTTTCCCAGCCAAATTGGGAGCTACCCAGAGACAGACTTCTGTCTCACATGAAGAATAGATTGTGAGGGAGCCAATGGGGGGTTCACATATGTTAAAAAACCTCCTGGGGGCGCTCACATATACTCTTTGAACATTCCTTCCCCCAAATTATTGTGAAGATATTCATATTCCCATTTTACCATTGAGAATAAAAATGTGGTTCAATAAATTAGTGAGTGATTCGCCCAAGATGGTGGAGCCAGGATTCAAATAAGACAGATTTGGCATCCAGTAATATGAGGCGACATGGCTCTGCTTTGTAGCTACTGCTCACTCAGAAACTTTCCCAGCAGCACCTTCTCCGGTACCCCAACATGCAGCCCCCTTACCTCCCATGGGCTGTATCCTTGCCCCTGGAGGATCACTTTGCCTCTACCCCATCTCTATTATTTATTCCTCTCCTCGAGCTTCACACTCCGGAGTCCTGGGAAATGGACAAGGCAGAGGGGGAAGGAAGTGGAAATTCTGTGTAATACCCTCGTCTGTATCACAAAACTTGTCTTAAGTGCCAGCCCTAGGGATTTGCTGGAGTTGGTGCGACAGAGGTGGGGCTGAAGGTCAGATTAAATTGGACTAGTAACCCCCAGAGGGATACTTGAAAGAGGTTGCTAAAGAAAGAGTTTCCGGCAGGGAGGGATGTGAGTTGACAGAGGCAGGCAGCAGGCAGAGCATGGCTGGCCAGCCAGGCCAGCCCTGTTTGGTAGGGCTTGGTGGTGACAGGTCTGGGTTCACAGGAAACCTTAAATCTTGCCTCCCCCCCCCCTCCAATAATGAGTTGGTATAAAAATGGATCTTGAATAAAATTGTCTGCAGTTTTCAAATTTCAAACTGCATTAGTCAAAATATATCAAATTTCCATGTACTGGCTTACCACCTGCTCAAAAATCAGATCCCTTTTCAGCTGGAATATATTGAAATATGAATCACCCCCTGAGAGGCACAGGGAACAAAAGCAAGAGGGTTAGGTCCTCTCCGAATGTGCAGCGGGCAGGCTAGAATCCTAGGCTATCTTTGGGTTCTCCCCACCCTTCACCCCACAAACGGCTTCTTGCATTACATAGGTTGCCCGACCTCCTCAGCCACTTCCAATGTTAGATTTCTAACTCAAACACCTAAAATCTCGGAAATCTATGCCACACAGGCCTGAACATAATCATTTCAGTCATCCAGCCATTCATGAGCACCTACTATGTGTTGGGTGTCCAGACTTGTCCAAGAGGCAGATCTCTAACCCTATGGCTATGACAAATGATGATGTTTTATCCTCACTTGCTTACCTTCCCAAGCACTGGACACACCCAATACTTCCACGTGGATGTCTAACAAGCAGCTCACACCCACCATGACCTTAGCTATTTTTTTTTTCTTTTGGTCCGGTCGTGGGGCCTGAACTCTTGGCCTGGGCGCTGTCCCTCAGCTCTTCAGCTCAAGGCTAGCGCTCTACCACTTGAGCCACAGTGACACTTCCGGCTTTTTTTCTTTTTGCTTATGTGGTGCTGAGGAATCGAACCCAGGGCCTCGAGCATGCAAGGCAAGCGCTCTACCACTGAGCCACCTTCCCAGCCCCACCTTAGTTATTTCTGCATCCCAAAAGTGGACACCGCCATTTGGAAACATAGGTGCTAGTTTCCATTACTCCTTTCCTTCATTTTCTTTTCCTTTGATCTTCTAAGTCCTATTGGTTCCACTTTTAAAATATATCCCTAATTTACATCACTCCATCTCTACCCCTCCTCACTGTATCTTAGGCCACTGTCCCCTCTCCCCTGGACCCTGCCATGGCCTCCTTAACAGATGATCCATGATCTGTGTCTGTTTCTGCCCCATCACCACCCATGCTGAAGGATATACACACACAAATGTACATATATATACATACACATATACATATACATATATACACACACACACACACACACACACACATATATGCCACTGCTGGAAGGTCTTCAAAACGAGTTAAGTGCCAGGTGCTGGTGGCTCATACCTGTAATCCTAGCTACTCAGGAGGCTGACATCTGAGGATCACAGTTCAAAGCCAGCTCAGGCAGGAAAGTCTGTAAGACTCTTATCTTCAATTATCCACCAGAAAACCAAGAAGTGGCTCTCTGACTCAAAGTGGTAGAGAACTAGCCTTGAGCAAAAGAGCTCAGGGACAGTGCCCAGGCCCTGAGATTAAACTCTAGGACTAACAAAAACAAAAAGCAAACTAGTTAAGTACAGGGCTGGAGGTACAGCTCAGTGCTGCAGTGCTTGCCCAGCATGTGTAAGGCCCTGGGTTTGATCCTTAGTACCATGAAAACAAAACAAAACAGTAAGTAAAATCCTGTTGCTTTTCTGCCTGAAATCTTCCGGGGGCTTCTCATAGCACCAGAACAAAATACAGTCTGTTATCAGGCCACATAGCCTCATGATCTGTTGACCACCTCTCCAGCACCATCCTGTGTCGCCCTCCTCGTTGCAACCACAGTGACCCTCTGCTCCTAAGCCACAGCAAGTCCATTCTTGCCTTGGAGGTTTTGTTTTATGGTAAAGTCTATAAATACTTACTATAGATAAATGCCATGAAATTTGCCATTTTAAGGCATACAATTCAGTTTCATGTAGTACACTCACAATCTTGCACAACTATCAACACAATCAGGTCCCAGAACATTTCAATCATCCCAAAGGGAGACACCATATCTATTAGTAGTCACCCTCCATTTTTCCTCCCCCAGCCCCTGGCATCTGTGAACCTCCTGGCTTTCTCTGTGGATTTGCCTGTTCTGGGTAGTCATTACAACTGGAGTCATACAATGCTTGGCTCAGAGTGGTAGCACTGGCTGTTCTACATCATGACTTAGCCAGGCAGGTCCTTTACCGAACCATGCATGCCCTTTTTTAGAGTCAGGTCTCAGATCCAGATATCACCTACCTGTCTACAAATGCTCTCCTCCTGCCCCAGCCACTCATTCCACTTATTTCCCTTTCCACACTCAACACTCTCTAAAAATACCTCATTTATTTGCTTATGGGTGTATTGTCTTGTTCCTTCCAGACTCTAGGACCATGCTAGGCACCTGGGAGGCCCTCACTATTACTAGTGGACTGAATGAGCCAGAACATAACATTATCCATTGAGAAGATAAACCCCAGTTGGAATTGGAGAGGTAGAGTTCCAAGTGGAAGGAAATGGAGGGGTCATGAGAGCATGTGCCCTTAGGAATCATAGGGTGCCCCTCCTCTAGTTTATCATTTATCCCAATTGTTTTCATTTGCTTCCCACAGAAAGTATATATATATATATATGGTGCTGAGGAAAGATAGAACGGTGTCTCACTCAGCTTTTGTGCTCAAGGCTGTTGCTCTACCACGTGAGCCATACCTCTACTTCTGGTTTTCTGCTGGTTAATCGGAGATGAGAGTCTCATGGGCTTTTCTGCCTAAGCTGGCTTGGAACTCTGATCCTCCTTTCTCAACTTCCTGGATTACAGATGTGAGCCACCAATACCTGACTGGAATCTCTTTTGTTTGCGTTTGTCTCTTCTCTATTGCCCTCCACATCCAGGCTCTAGCACATATAATAACTTACAGACACAAAGAAAAAATCACGAGTTCCTATTGCTCTGATTTTGAATCATTCTGCAAGCACTTTTGAGATAGGAAGGCAGGAGGAGGGGACCGTAGCAAGGTACATGACAGACAACTGTTAACTGTATTTTAAGGCTGGGGAGGGTCCTTACTCTTTGAACTCCTGGGAAGGGAAGCTGAACCAGAATAGACCGATGCTATCCCATCTCCCAATCCCTATTAGCTCTCCCTTATCTTTCTGAGCTGAGCCTATGGGCCTCTGGGAACTGGGCTGTCTATGAACCCTGTCCTTCATTTTTCCTGATTGAATCAGGTCTCTGGCTGGACCAGGCCTTGTGGCTCTCCAAGTCCACCAGAGCTCCCTGAGGGAGAGGCCCTGCCCCAAAGCCAGGAGTCTCAGAAAGGCAAATTCAATTGTGTGTAAAGTGGGAACCATTAACCTGTCTGTGGACTGTGGAGCCCCCACAATGCTCCCTTCTGCCAGCTGGGTCTTCCCAGGACACTTATTCAGCCTCTTTGTTGCCCCTTCTCCCCTGTTCCTCTTCTACCCACGGTTCCCATCACCCTGGCCTCTAGGATCAGAATGGAGTTTAAGCTTAGAAAGAAAACAAACCCATAGAGAATTGCCCATCCTCAGAGGCAAGCCATGCTCCTGGCTCTTCTCATCCAGTAAGCTTTGATGCAACCTCATGGGGAAAGGGGATCCAGATGCAGGTGGGGACTTTTGAGTGGGAAATTTTGGGGTCTCAAGTACCCAACACATGTATAGAGCTGTGCTGTCATGGACAGTTGAGATGTGGCTATTTCGAAGAATAGGTAAAAGAATGCAAAAGCTGGCGCTAGTGGCTCATACCTGTCATCCTAGCTATTCAGGAGGCTGAGATCTGAGAATCATGGTTCAAAACCAGCCCAGGCAGGAAAGTCCGCAAGACTCTTATCTCCAATTAATCACTAGAAAACTGGAAATGGTGCTGTGGCTCAAAGTGGTAGAAGGCTAGCCTTGAGTGAAAAAGTACAGGAACAGTGCCCTATCCCTGAGTTCAAGCCCTATGACTTACAAAAAAAATGCAAAAAATAAATAAATAAAATGCAGAAAGCCAGGTGTCAGTGGCCTGTAACCCTAGCTATTCAGGAGACTCAGTCTGAGGATCATGGTTCAAAGCCAGCCCAAACCCTAGCTACTCAGGAGACTCAGTCTGAGGATCGTGGTTCAAAGCCAGGACAGGCAAGAAAGTACATGAGAAATCTTATCTCCAATCAACCACTTGAAAATCAGAAGTGGCGCTGTGGCTCAAGTAGCAGAGCACTCGCCTTGAACTGAAGAGCTCAGGGACAGCACCCAGCCCAGAGTTCAAGCCCCATAACCCCCCCCCAAAAAAAAAGCAAAATATCTCACAAATAGTTTTTATTTTGATTACATAGCAAGATATTTGAGTGTATTTTACAATTAATTTCGCTCATAATCCTAACTATTCAGGAGGCTGAAATCTAAAGATTATGGTTCAAAGCCAGACCTGGCAGGAAAGTCCATAAGGCTTTTATCTCCAATTAAGCACTGAAAAAGCTGGAAGTGGAACTATGGCTCAAATGGTAGAGTGCTAGCCTTGAGCAAAAAAGCTCAGGGACAGTGCACGGGCCCTAGTTTGAGCTCCAGGACCAGAAAAAAAAGGATGGAAGGAAAGAAGGAAGGAAGCAAGCAAGGAAGGAAGGAAGGAAGGTAAGAAGGAAAGAAGGAAGGAAGAAACAAAGACAGGAGCTGAGGTGCAGTTTGGTGGAAGCACACTCAAGTTCCTGGGTCTGATCCCCAGACAGAAGAGAGGAGAGAGGAGAGAGAGGGAACAGGAGGCATCCATGGGGGATGGCCTTTGCTGCCAAGACTTGATGAGGCCCCACTAGAAGGAGGCAAAAGAATGCTCAGTTGCAGCTGAGGAAATCAGCTAGAAGTTCCTGGGCTGCCCAAGGTAAACTGTCCTGGCTCTAGTAGAAAGCTTTGAGTGGTGCCATGTGGGATAAGCTGGTGGCCTGATAGAGGAGGAGCTGTCCTGAGACTGCTGAGCAGGCCAGGCTGGGGCCACAACCAGCCTCTCTGTTGTCTCTTCTCTGATATTCCCAGGAGCCTTTACTGGGCTGCCATGGAGTGGGGCAGGTGGGAGGTGCTGAGAACTGCCCTCAAGGGGTTCATGAACTCAGATGGGGCTGTGCTTCTCCCAAGTCTGGTTCCAGTTCTCTTTCCTGCTGAAGACCCCTGACCACTCTATGCTCCTTCCCCATTAGTCCCTGTGGCCCCCCACCCCAACCTATCTCTCTGTAGCCCACTCAGGGAAGTCTGCTGCTTGGCACCTGGGCTGGGTTAAGCAAGTGGCCACCTGCCTAGGTGGACGACTGTGGCTTCTAGCTGAAAAGGATGACTCGCTTGCTTTCCCTGCTTCAAAGCCTGGGACAACCTTTCAAGCTCTTCACTATAACTCCCGCCTCCCACTCAAGAACAGGGTGGCTCATTTCCACGGCAGAGATGAGGAACAGATCAGGGCAACTCCGGAGCTAATGAATGATCCCAGCTCCGACTCAGGTCAGCAACTGCCGCCAACCTTCTCCATCCTCTCTCGATGGCTCATTATTCCAGCATTCCCAGGAGACGGAATTTTTTCCCCCACCATCACCTAATTACATTCCAACTCAGTGACATGTGTCCAAGCCACACACGAAACCCAGCAAGACTGAAGAGAATCTTCCTGCAGAGGATGTGAATGGAGACATTTTCATCTTGAAGTGTGTGTTGAGCTATTACCTGGGGAGGCCCTGGATTGAGACCCCTCTCCTGTCAAGAACAAGCTGAGCCCTGTGTGTAGCAACTGATGGAAGAAAGCATGAGGCAGTGGTGAAGCAGACACAAGATGCTTCGGAGGGAAGATGGATGAGGGGAAGTAAGAGAGAGCTTTTCCTCAGGGCCTGTCACAAGGAGGGGAGGGGATTCTGATCAGAATCTGTGGAGCACACTCCTTCCTCATGCTAAGTGAAGCCGTTCAATGTGTTCCCAGCCCAGGAGTCCTATCTTTGTGGCCCTGAGTCTTGGGGACTTCTGCCCACTGGCTAGTAGAGTCAAAGAACACTGATGCTGGGTGGAGCAGATCCTGGAGGTCAAAGCAAGTCCTTTGTCTCCTTCCCACCCTCCAGCACCTACATGGTTACCTAGTGATGTGAACTAGAGCTACTTCAGGCCCCTAGTTCACCATCTTAGTTGGTCTTCCAGCATTGCCACTGGGCCATTCACAGCTTCCTCTCTGCTTCTCCTCAGCCTTCCCCTTTCTCTTTCCATAATGGGGTGGGCCCTCACTGCTCCAGCATCCTCATGCACCCCCCCTCCTTTGAGCCACTGGCTTCAGTATCTGCCCTCACCTCTCCTCACCTGAGGGTTTCAGCTCACCTGCTTACAGGTAAGGACTCTGCAGGGAACAGCCCCAGATGAGGTGAGCAGGGATGATTGTGTAGGTGGTAACCCAGAAGCTAGGCCCATCCAGGGCTCTGGGCTCCAACTCTAGCTGTTCTGAAGGAAGGCGGGAGAGGAAGGAGGCACAGGTTATCAAGTCTTTGGATTTTGCCAGCAGCTCAAATTCCAGATTTTTTTTTTTTTGGTATGCAATTGGTTGGCATCAAATTCAACAAATAAAAAAACCCAAACAAAACAAAAACAAAACAGTGTGAGCCCACGCCACTCCACTTACAGCTTGGATTCTGCCCAAGGCCATAGTTGCCCATGACAGCTGCCTTCCGTGTCTAATGGGTCCCACACTCAGCATCTTCAGTCTCCCACCCCTGCAATCCACCTCTCTCTAGTGCTCCAGACTCTCTCATTGAAAAACAAAACCCTGCCTCACCGAAATCTCCCTGTAGCTGTCTCTTCCCACCCATTCCTAGGCAAAGTTCTTGAAAGACATTACTCTGAAGAGTCAGCCTACTTCCTCTTCTCTCTCTTCAAGTCCCACACCTGAGGCCCATCCCCTCCCCACACAGGAACTCCCAACCATTTCCAGGCCCAGCTGGCCTCCTCTGCCCCTAAGGACAAAGTCCCCTTGAATCTGGCTCTCCCCTGATTTCCTTGACACAACTCATGGATTTGTATAGGAAAAGCAGGGCCATCATGAATGGATTAATGCCTTTTCTTTATAGGCAAGCTCTTGTTCTCTCAAGCACTGGATTAGTTACAAGAATGGGTTGTTAGAACACTGCCCACTGTGTTCTGTCTGTCCAATGTGGCTGCTTGCCCTTCCACTTTCCACCATGAAGTAAAGCAACCAAAGCCCTTACCAAAAGCCAAGTAGATGCCAGCCTCTTGGACTTCTCAGCCTACAGAGCCATGAGCCCAAATAAACCTATTTTCTTTGTGAATTAACCAGTTTCAAGTATTCTGTCATAGCAACAGAAAAGGGACTGAAATGGGGATTAACACAAAACCATTTCATGATCTCAGGATTGTGAATTATATAGGCTCATCAGAAGCTAGGCACTGATGGCTCATGCCTGTAACTTAGCTCCTCAGGAGACTGATATCTTAGGATTGTGATTCAAAACCAGTCTGGGCAGGAAAGTCTGTGAGACTCTTGTTTTTTGTTTTTTGGTCGGTCATGGGACTTGAACTCTGGGCCTGGGCGCTGTCCCTCAGCTCTTCAGCTCAAGGCTAGCGCTCTACTACTTGAGCACCACTTCTGGTTTTCTAAGTGGTTAATTGGAGATAAGAGTCTCACAGCCTTTCCTGCCCGGCTGGCTTTGAAATGTGATCCTCAGATCTCAGCCTTCTGAGTAGCTAGGATTACAGGCATGAGACACTAGGCCCAGCTTTGTGAGACTCTTATCTCCAATTAACCACCAGAAAACTAGAAGTAGCACTATGGCTCAAGTGGTAGAGCACTTGCCGTGAGCTGAAGAGCTGAGAGATAGCACCCAGGCCCAGAGTTTAAGCCCCACGACTGACCAAAAAAAAAAAAAAAAAGCTACCCCAGGCAGTAAAGTCCAGAGACCTTCTCTCTAATAACCTACTTAGAAAAAGCCAGAAGGAGCAAGTAGAGCACTAGCCTTAAGCAAAAGATGCTCAGGGACAGCGCCTAGGCCCTGAGTTCAGGCCCCAGGACTGGCAAGCAAAAGATAAGCTCATCAGGTTAGTTCATCAGGTCTGTTCCCACTGTGGAAGAGAATCTTAGGTGGCTGTACGTAATCAGGTAGTGGGTGAAGCTGGACTCATCTGAACTAAGATGCTGGACATCTGAGCCTGTCTCCCTCTCCTGTGATCTTTGAATTTCTCTTCTCAATTTGGTCCCTGCACATGCTTTCTAATAAGATAGCTAGCCTACTTATGGGGGCTCTTTGTTCCCCAAACTATGCGAATGAGGCTACCTCCCTTCTTAATCTTTAGTGCAAGAACTGCCACCACCTGCATTCTACTAGTTAAATCAAGCAGGTGCCCCTGATTCCACATGGGAAAGAACCCTCCTGAGGACAGGAACAGCAAGAGGGCTGGGCCATCTTTGGAGATTGGCCACTGCCCATCTCTCTTCCCCATTGTCAGTGTGTTCTTGACTCTGTGCCCTCTGTACCTGGCAGTGCTTGATAACCAAGGAAATGGATGGAAGGATGGTGGAGCCAACAGATGGACAGAAGGGCTCCATGCAGGCTTCCCTGCCTGCAGGCCCCGCTGCCACGTTTAGTTCACATAAACACTACTCTCTGATGCTTAACACTCCTCTATTTTTAAACCTCTCGAGCAGCAAGTGGTGCTTAACATTTTTTCAATCAGAGACCCCTTAAGGAATCTTGTGTCAGCTGTAGGAGACCCCTCCTTAGAAGTACATGCCACACACACTCACTTGTAGCTCCGCAGCTACCCTTTATCAAGCCCTCACATTGTGTCGGTCACTCAGCTGTTACCCTGGACAGTCTGTGAGGTCCATGTAACCACCTTAGTTCCGTTTTGGAGATCAGAAGACTGAGGCCCAAAGAGGTGAAAGAATTAGCTAGAAAATGCAAAGCCCAACCACTCAGGAGGTTCAGGGATGCTCTGAGGTCCACCTGTGAAGTCTAAGTGAAGAATTCCTTAGTTAGCCTCCTTAGTTAGCTGGGCACTGGTGACCCACACCTGTAATCCTAGCTACTCAGGAGGCTGAGATCTGAGGATCGAAGTTCAAAGCCAGCCCGAGCAGAAGTCCATGAAACTTAGTTCCAATTAACTACTCAGAAAACCAGAAGTGGCTCTGTGGCTCAAGTGATAGAGCATTTGCTTTGAGCTGAAGAGCTCAGGGACAGGGCCCAGGCCTAGAGTTCAAGCCCCACAACCAAAAAAAGAATTCCTTCATTAAGCAATTAAGCAAGGTACTGAAAGCTCATGCCTGTAATCCTACTACTCAGGAGGCTGAGATCCAAGGATCACAGTTCAAAGCTAACTGGGACAAGAAAGTCATTTTATCTCCAATAACAGAGAAAAGGCTGGAAGTGTAAGTATGGCTCAAGTAGTAGAACACCAGTCTTAAATGAAAAAGCCAAGTCACAATATGAGGCTGTGAGTTCAAGCCCCAGTACAGGCACAAAATTTGAAAAAGAAAAAAAGGAAGAATTTCTCCTCTAGCTTGGTGTGGTAGATGTAGAAGTCAAGTTTCTTGCTTATGGCTGACCCTCTACCACATGAGCCATACCTCCAGTCTAGAATTTTTCTGGTTAATTAGTGATGGGGGTCTTGCAAACTTTTCTGCCTGAGCAAACTTCAAATTGAAATCCTCCAGGTCTCAGCCTCCTGAGCAGCTAAAATTACAGGTGGGAACCACTGATACCTAGCTTTAAAAAAAAAAAAATTATAGTTGGAATCTGAATTCAGTGTCTTAGTGCATGCTACACATCTGTTCTACCACGACATTCCTAGCCTGCTTGTCTTCTTTTTTTTTTTTTTTTTTTTGAGACTTTTTAGGCCAGGCTGGCTTTAACCTCTTAATTCCCCTCCCAAGTGCTAAGATTATATGCCAACACCATGACACCTGTTTCTTCCTTTCACATTCACAAGGGGCACCATGGTGCACAGAATCTATGGCTGTGTTGTTTCCCAGTAATCATAAATAAATGTTTGATTCCTGGTATGGGGGACAGCATCTGTGTATTTCCTCTAAGAAATACCAGCTTCTTGTATCCCACAGGATTCTGTGCCCTGGTGTCTTCTTCCTGAATCAGGTCTATGGCTCTCATTTCTGTACAGAAAGCAGAGAGCTAAGAGGAAGACTGCCATGTGTCCCAGAGCACAGAGCTAGACCATTCCTGCCCCATCATTTCGGACTCTTTCTGAAGGATGGCCCGAATCCTGAACCCCTCCCCACCTGAGGGCCAAAGTTACTATCCTCCAGGCCTGAGTAGGTACTTTGTATACAGTGTTACAATTAGTTCCTACTAAACACTCAGCAAACTTGTTTTGGTTTTGGTTTTGGCTTTTGTGGGACTCCAGCTTGAACTCAGGGCCTCATACTCTTCCTTAGTTTTTTGATCAAGACCAGAACTCTACCACTAGAGCCATACCTCCATTTCCAGCTTGTCTGTTGGTTAATTAGAAATAAGAGTCTCCTTCATTTGACTGCTTAGGTTGACTTTGAACCTTGATCCTCAGATCTCAGCCTCCTGGAGTAGGATCATAGGTGTGAACTATTGGTACCTTATTGTTTCTTTAAAAATAAGACTCCTTCCTTACACATGAGGGAACCAAAGCTCAGGGAAATAAATAGCTTGTCCCAAACCATTAAGTCAGCTGGGTATCAATTTATGTGTGTGTGTGTGTGTGTGTGTATGCGCGTGCACGTGCGTGTGCGTGCTCACATGTGTTCACATGCCAATCCTGAGACTTGAACTCAGAGTCTGAGCACTGTCTTTGAGCTTTTTTGCTCAAGGCTAGCATGCCACCACTTGAGCCACAGCTTACTTCCAGCTTTTTTTGATGATTAATTGGAGATAAGAGTCTCACAAACTTTCCTGACTGGCTTTGAATCTTGATCTTCAGATCTCAGATTGGCACATTATCTAATTTGAAAAAGGTTAATAAAGGGACAGTTGACAAAGGTGTTGGCAGGTAAGCCATGGATGTAGTAGCTTAGAGGTATAGAGCATGTTTAGCATACAAGAGGCCCTAGATCCAATCTCTAGCACAAAAATCCACAAACACTCAAAAACAAAAACAAACCTTAAAGATAATGTGGGCAGGCCTAGAGAATCCATCTGGAAAGTAAACAACAGGAAAGAAACCACTGGTGTGGCAACTGTTAGGCTTGAAGAGCCAAGGAAAAGGACCAGCAATCAGAGTCCAGAACAGAGAAGTCCTGTGGAGAAGGCAGGAATCAGCATATATTCTCCTCTGTTTCTCCTCAGCTGCCAGGACCTCCTATTGGCTGAATCTGAAGCCTAAGTATAGGAACCAACAGGTGTCATCACCAATTCAGTCTCCCAGGTTTAGTGCTGAGCAGAGGAGACAAATGGAATCTCCTGTTTCCTTCAACCCCTGGAGAGTCATAGAGCCTGCCTTCATCCTTATGCTTACTGCTGCCAGAACCCAAGTCCTTAGACCATATTTCTAGGACCACGGGGAATTGTGTACAATCACAGGGTTCTCCCACCACCCTGAACATTGGCAACCCCCCGCCCCCAAACCCCAAGCACCTCGCTGTAACTCCTACCTGCTCACCACACAGTTTTGACCCCAAAATGGACTTGGTAATTCTTTGAGAAGAGGTGGTGTGGGATCAAGGAAGTCCCCAGCAGTGGGGAGCTGTAGTTGTACAATTAACCTAAAAGCCTCTTATTAGCATCTTGGCCTAAAAGGCCCCAAACACCCACACAGAAATCAGTCTCCTCCACCCCAACTGGCTTCCAGCTAAGGGTGGAGAAAGGATTCCAGCAAAGATGTGGGCCGATGCTCTGTTGGCAGTTCAGAGCATGAGCAGAGAGCATAGCCCCTGTGGGCAAGAAGGGGATTAGGCCCCACCTCTGTGACAGGAGGCTCAAAGCCAACTAATGCCACATCATCTCAGCGAACTATGCGCCATTTGCAGATTTATTAAATCGAGAGCCAATTCTGACACAGTTTCTTTCAAGCAGCTCTACCTTGCAGGTGTGCGAAATTTATTTGAGATAAAGAAAACCATTACAGGGAGAGCACAATCTTCAAAGCCCACCTCTGAGACCAGAAAGAAATAAAAACAGTAGCCCGTACAAATGTGCAATTAAGTTTCCAAATACTTGGGAGCCATGAGAAACACCATCCCTGCAGAGAACAGGTCTTTAAGGCAATTTTCTTGAACTCTATTCAGTACTCACTCAAAATACCTTTTAAAAATAACATATGATTTTCCTCCCTCTCCAAATGTGCCCTTGTTCTTTCTCTTCCAGGTAAGAAAGAGCCAGCTCTGGAGTAAGAAATACAGTCACTCATTTTGATAGGAGATGATGGACTACGTTTTCAGGAGGGCAGATAATACAAGCAAACAGACATCCCTGCCTGCTAATACAGGAGTCCTGCTGAGCAGGGGGTGGGGGGGAAGCCCAGGGGTCTTCACCATGGTTCCAAAAACAGAGATTGGCTCTAAGGAAAGGGGTCTGCCCACAGCCTGGGCTGGGTTCAACAAAAAACCTACTCTCCCCAGGTGGAAATCTGGTTCCCTGTGAGAAGGCTCTGCTCTGCTCTGCTATAAGATTTGCTAAGAATAAAAGGTTCTTGTCTCTGCATGAGGTCGAATGAGCTACAAAGAGGTGTAAGAGTGTTAGCACTGCAGAGAGAGACAGGACCCACAGCCCAGCCCAGCCACAGAGCAGCAAACAGTGTGACTCGGTGGGTGGAGTGGCCTCACTGAATCTCAGTTCCTAGCTATAAAGTGAGCTAGCTATCTCCCGAGGCCAAGTACAAACCACTGCAGCTGGGTAGGGCTCAAGTCATTGTCTCAGTCTTAGACTGGCTATGTCCCAGCACCCAGGGCAGCAAGCCAGGGTGACACCATGCTGGGAGACTTGATCAAAAGCTGACATTGCGCCAGGGTGCTGGTGGCTCACACCTGTAATCCTAGCTCCTTAAGAGGCTGAGATCTGAAGATAGGGGGTTTGAAGCTGTTCCTGGCAGACGCATCCCAAAGACTCTTATATCCAATTAACCAGCAAAAAGCTGGAAGAGGAGGTACAGTTTCAATGGCAGAGTGCCAGTCTTGAGTGAAAAAGCTATGTGAGAGAGCAAGTTCAAGCCTGGTATGAGCATGTAAAGAAGAGCTAACACTGGGTGCAGCTTTGAGTGTTAATGCATCAGTCTGTGTGTCCTTGACCTAAGCCCTTGGAGTCTCTGAACTTCAATTGTCCCCTATCTGTGAAATGGGAATACAAATAATATAGATCCAATGAGCTAATCCCTGTAAAGTGCTTAGCTAGTGCCTGGCACGGAGGAAATACTTAATAAGCAATTATTTCATGATCATGACAGCCCTCTTAGATCAGCCTCCATGTGCTAAAATTTAATAAGGTTTTCTCTCTTTGTATTTATTTTTGCAGTTACTTTCTATTTATGGCAAGTGATACTGAGTCTCCATTTACAGAAGTGTTATCAAGTTTCCTTTTTAAATACATTTATTTAAGCTAAATTGGGTCAATCTACAGAAGAAAAAGGAAGTGGAAAAATAGTGCAGGTGGTACACAGATGGGTGAGACACTGGGGAGGTGTGAGGCAGAGACTCAAATTTGGGGAACACAGATAATAACCTGTCTGTAAAGCCGGAGAGCAGGCTGCGGATGTGCTGCACCCCCAGCCCAAGGCCATCTCAAGGTTGTTCTGAGTCAGCCAGTAACTGCAATGGTGACCCTGATGACCTTGGAGCCTGCATTTTCCCACCTTGGAAGTGAGGGTGTCTTACTGGATCCCCCAGTTTGGAAGTCTTTGGGTTCCCTTCGGATGTGTGAAGAGCCCTCCAAGCCCCTCACCTGCCTGAGACCCAGCAGGGGACGGGGATACTGTGACTCCATAGGCAGGTCTGGCCTGAGATGCAGGGGACTGAGGTCTTGGGGATTGGTGGGTCAGGGTCTCTTTGGGGACAGAAGCCAAGTGCCATCTTTGTACAACTTCTAAGGAGAGACTCGAAGCAGCAAGGAAATAAAAAAAAACACCATCCTGGCTCTCGCCAAGGTGTTACAACTCAGTCTCAGTTGCCTGGCAACCGTGCAGGTGCGCGATAGGACGAGTAGCACTCCCAGGGAGCCAACCAGCGGCCCCGCAGGGTCGGCCCAGGTGGGAGCTGGCACCGAGGGGAGCCCCTCCCAACTCACACCCGCATCCACGACCCCTCCTCCTGTCCCCTCCCAGAGAGAGGAACCGCCATTGCCCCTGGGAGTCTCGGGGTGAGGCTGCATCTCATTCCACCTTGAAAGCTTTTCAGTCAGTGCGGAGAGCCCCCAGCCCAGGCAAGCCGGAACCCCAGACTTTAACCCCACTCCAACCCAAACCCAGCACTTGGACTGCACTTCGAAAATGGGGCACGCGGCCCCTCCCTCTCTAGGTCCCAGTCGCTCCTTTGGCATACAAATACACCCTCCATCCCCAGAGAACGTGCTAATGGAGCAGAGCCTTCCGAGGAGAGGTCTGGGGCCGCCCTCAGTGAGCTATCCAGGCGGAAGCATCCAGGTAGGTTCTTCACGGAGTCTCAGCAACAGCTGCCAGGAATAGCGGCTCCGCTCTCTGGCTTGGAATGAACCAGGTCTTGGGAGTTCAGGCTGTATTGGATGACCTTGAGCTGGTCTCTCAACCTCTCAGTTTGTTCATCCATAAAATGGGGAGGAAAAAGGACCCACTTTATAAGGCTGTTGTGCAGATGAAGGGTGGTGATGCACACAGGCTATTTAGCACACAGCAAATACTTAAGCCTGGATTCACGGAGAAAAAAATAAACAGTTCCATTGGGGTCTAGAAGCTGTTGCCAATGGGCACACGTCACCAAGTTGCTGGGGTGACTCCCAATCAGAACACCATAATGCCCAGGCTCCTCCACCCTAGCATCCTATTTCCAATCATCAGTACAGACAGCCTCCCAGACCTGAACCCAACGGAAGGCTGGTGGGCTAGGGGGCTTCCCTAGATGGTGGCTGTGACCAGCCAGCAGGTAGGGCCCCTGCATTTCCTGCTTCCTGGCAGTAAGTGAAACAGGCACCAGGGGCTCATGCCTGTAATCCTAGCTACTCCATAGTAGGGTGAGATGTGAGGATCATTGTTCAAGGCCAGCCACGCAGAAAAGTCCATCAGTCTCCTATTTCCAATTAATCATCGAAAAAAGCTGGAAATGGAGCTGTGTTTCAAGTGGTAGAGTGTCAGCCTTGAGCAAAAATGCTAAAGGAGAGCCAGGTGCTAGTGACTCACAACTGTAATCCTAGCTACTTAGGAGGCTGAGATCTGAGGATTGCAGTTCCAAGCCAGCCTGGGCAATAAAGTCCCCATGAAACTCTTATCGTAAAGTGGTAGAATGCTAGCCTTGAGCAAAAGTGCTCAGGGACAGCACCCTTGCATGCATGAGGCCCTGGGTTCGATTCCTCAGCAACATATAAGCAGAAAAAGCCAGAAGTGGCACTGTGGCTCAAATGGTAGAGCAGTAGCCTTGAGCTGAAGAGCTAAGGGACAGCACTCAGGCCCAGAGTTGAGATCCCACGATTGACCAAAACAAACAAACAATAGTGGGTGAGCAGTAGTGGCACACAAAGAATTCTTCCTAGCCAAGTAAGGTAGTGAACACTTATGGTTGCAGCTACTTGGGAGATGGAAGCAGGAGGCTCTTGTTTGGAAACCCAACCTGGGTCAAGTTAGCACCAAATCCTGTTTGGAAAAACTACAAGCAAAAAGACTGGGGGCAGATGGGCACCAGTGGCTACTCAGGAGGCTGAGATCTGAGGATCATGGTTCAAAACCAGCCTGGGCAGGAAAGGCCACGAAACTCTTATCTCCTATAAACCACCAGAAAACTGGAAGTGGCACAACAAAAAAAAGTGGTAGAGTACCTATTAAGAGGCACGGAAGTCAAACCCCAGTACCACCCCACCCTCAAATCTCCCTAATACACTCCACCCTCTCTCCTAGACCTTTGACTTTTCTTCCCTCTAAGGAATTATTTATTCTCTATGGAGTCCTCATCAGTTTCCACTGACATGTCATTCTTCCAAGGGTGGTTTTTTTTCCCCCTTGTAATTATAGAGCCAGGCACAGCCCTCCGCCTCTCAGGATAGAAAGGGGGAACGAGTCACCAAGTCCAGCTCTGCGCAGTGGGGCAAGCTCTTCTCTTTGGGGAGCACCTCCCCAACTTTCTGCTTACCCTCCACCCTAGACTTCTATTTTACCAGCAGGTCGGCAGGGCAAGTATGAAGGCGCTCCTGCCAAGAAGAATGTGGAGAAAGAAATCTCATAGGGGATCCCCATTCAACCTTGAGGGAAGCTCCTGGAAGCCTTATTGAACACTAGGGCTGAAGACCCTGATGCTTGTTCCATCTGCCCCCAGATGTGCTGGGGGAGAGCAAGAAGTCTCAAGGCTTCACACTTCAGCATAAGCTGATGGCTCACACCTACAATCCTGGTTACTCAGGAGACTGAGAGCCAGAGGATCGTGCTTTGAAGCAGTACTGGGCAAAAAAGTCTGAGTAACTCTATTTCCAAATAACTAGCAAAAAGCTAGGGCTAGAAGCATGGCTTAAATAGTAATGCACCAGCCAAGGAAGCCATTCCCCCAGATCATCTGTCCAGGCTTTGCTCTTTTTCCAGGAAATTCTAGAACCTGCCAGAAAAGGAAACTCATCAGGATGCCAGAGGGCCAAGGATGTAAATTCCAACAGGCAGGATGGCACTTCCAAACTAATAACAGAATACACAAGTGTTAACACCACATATAAACCCCCAGATCTCAAAAGCCCAGCAAGACAGGTATTACTACCCTTTTGTCTAGATGACAAACTTGAAACTCCAAGGCTGCTTGCAAGCTGCCACAGTAGATAGTGTTAGAGCCAGAGCCAGACTCAGGTCCTTTGTTTCAGCTTCTTGTTCATGACAGTGTCTTTCCCACCATCCTATCCCCAGGTCAGTGCCAGGCAGCCACAAATCCACAAGTGGGAATGGAAGGAGGGAAAGAGCCCACAGCTCCTGTATGCCCACCCTCCATCTGCCAAGGACTTGCCCGGTCTGAGCAAGAGGCATGCTCTGTTTATCTCTGCAGAAACTAGTGGAAGAGGCAGTGCCACCTATGCTGCAGGTGCCCACCCTGGAGGCCCTCTTCTCCTCCTCCTTTACAGAGGCAGATCCCACCCACTGGAAGCAAAGTGAGAGGGACACGGCCACTGGCTGAGCTGAGGAATGAGAAGAGGACAGTTCAGCAGGAGGCAGAGGACAGACACATTACTGTTCTCCTATGTCCTGAGACTCCTTTTGCTGTGAGTTCCTTGAAGGCAGCATGGTTCCTACACAAGTCTTATCTCAAGCACCCAAAAGTCAGCAACCAGAAAACTGGACATAGAGGAGGACTATAGACCCTAGGAGGCCATTTGGTGGGAAAGCTGTGCTGAGACTTCACATTCCCCCGAAGACATTTGTCCAGTAACCTCACCATAGAGGCTGATTTACAGTGACACTGACAAAGCATCTATTGCTTTTCCTGTGGCTGTGCACTGAACTCTATTCATGACTTGCTATTCTTGCTTATAAAGGGGGCCCCGGCAAATATACACATATACACACACACACACCTCACATGAATATTTAAGCTTCACAAAATCTGCATCTGACCAAAATGCCAAAATCTAGAAATGCTTCCATCAATAAAGCACAGGCTCATAGCCTGGCCCTGTGAGCTGGTTTCCCATGCTCTAGGCTGGAATAAGGATTGGCAGAGGCCCTGAGGCCAAGGAAATCCCACATCATACACAAAAACCTTGTGTTCACCAAACGCAGGTGAATAAGACTGAGCAACATCCCATCCACACCCACATAAACCATTTAGCCACAAAAATCAAGGACCCCCCCAAAAAAAAGTTTTAATCAGCTGGGCACTGGTGGCTCAGCTACTCAGGAGGATGAGATCTGAGGATCATGGTTCAAAGCCAGCCTCGGTAGGAAAGTCCATGACACTCTTATCTCCAATAAACCACTAGAAAACCTGAAGTGGCACTATAGCTCAAGTGGTAGAGTGCTAGCTTTGAGCTGAAAAGCTGAGGGACAGCGCCCAGGCCCAGAGTTCAAACCCCATACTGACAAAAAGAAAAAAAAAAACAGAAAAAATAGTATATGAATACAAGGTGTCTGACAACATTTTCACCCATCACTCCTAACCCTTCTCTTCTCTCACTTTTTTTTAATTGAGATTAGGTGATTACATAAATTCTTGTCTGATCTAGGAAGCTAAGCAAGGTGGGACCTGATTAGCCCTTGGATGGGAGAATCTGGTTAAGGCCCTGAAGCTCTCTTCCTCACAATGCGCCTGTACACAGATTAGTATCCATTGTCTCTGAGGGCTATGTTTGTTTGTTTTGTTTTTTGGGGGGTCCGGTCGTGGGGCCTGAACTCTGGGCCTGGGCGCTGTCCCTCAGCTCTTCAGCTCAAGGCTAGCGCTCTTGAGCCACAGCGCCACTTCTGGCTTTTTTCTTTTTGCTTATGTGGTGCTGAGGAATCGAACCCAGGGCCTTGAGCATGCAAGCCAAGCACTCTACCACTGAGCCACCTTCCCAGCCCTCTCTGAGGGCTATGAATGTCTAAGGCCAACCCACGCATGCTCATGGACCCAGAAGCCCCGTCAGTGCCTTGATGTAGAAGCAGTATGCCGGGACAGAAGGTGGTGATCAGAGACAGGGCTCCCCGCTCCTCAAGGTCACTTCACTTCCCCAACCTCTTCTAAGGTTTGCATTAAATGATCTCTAAATTCCTTCCAACTCTAGAATTCTGATGATTTCTGTGACTTTCATGTTCTGCAGGGCTGAGCGCTCCCCCCCAGGCCTTTGGGAAGAAGGGAGCTCGCTTGTGCTGAACACCATTACGTGCAACAAGCATTTGTCAGACTTTGGGATTCAAGTCTCCCAATGGCCCTACAGGGCTCCCTCTGACAGATCAAAAACTTCCCCCTTGAGTGAAGGTACATGGTAAGAGGTAGCACTTGGATCTCAGCCAACCCCAGGCACCCACTTTTCAGCATTCCACAATGCTTTGGTGCTCTCCTTCTCACACCCACTGTCAACTCAGCCTTAAAAATATAGGTCTCTCCCTCTACCTCTGTACCTCTTGGCCTCAAGCCACCTGGTCTGCTGGATACCTGGCAGATGGAAAATGAACATATGTACCCCTTTCTATCCATCTGAATCAATCTTACTGAACCCAACCCCGTCTAGGGCCACTGCTTCATCAGCGGACAATTAATGACTGTGGTTGATTGCTGGACACTTATGCTCAGAACAACATAAGCCAGGTTTGTGTTCCCAGCTTAAAAGCCCAGATTAATCGCCCTGGGCTGGTTCTGTCACACACAGGGATATATTTTCTTCTTGGAATTTACAAGTAGTTCCATCTGAGAAATAAACAACCAGAGATAAAAATTACATTGTCACAGTGCAGGTGTGATAGATGGAGGAAGGAGCCGTTGTGGTGGCTGAGGAGGCGCTCTGCCGACAGAATCCACCAAATGAGACGAGGAGGAGCCCCGGGTAAGGGGAATGAGCCGCTGATGGGATCCCAACCACACGGGAAGCACGGAATCTCAGCAATTTACATTTCATCACTGTAAATCATAGGGTTCCCAGGCTGGCCTGCCGGAACCAGGGTGAGAGGGTGATTGACAGGACACCTCTCTGCTGCTAACTCTGGCCTGCCTGAACAAAAGGATGTTCCCAGATGAGGCCACCACTCAACAACTCTATCTCCCCTAGTACTACTACCAGCTAATAGAAGCTGGACCTACCTGTGGAAGAAAGCCACATCGGAGGAAGCAGGGTTGGTAATAAAGGTAATTAACATGGGCTGGGAATGTGGCTTAGTGGTAAGAGCTTGCCTAGCATAATACATGAAGCCCTGGGTTCAATTCAGCATTACCACATAAAGAGAAAAGGCTGGAAGAGCACTGTGGCTCAAGTGGTAGAGTACTAGCCTTGAGCAAAAGCAGCTCAGAGACAGTCCAGACACTGAGTTCAAGCCCCATGACTGGAGAGAGGAGAGAAAGAAAGAGAGAGAGAGAGAGAGAGAGAGAGAGAGAGAGAGAGAGAGAGAGAGCACGGAGTAGGAGACAGTGGCTCATGCCTATAATCCTAGCTACTCAGGAAGCTGAGATCTGAGGATCTTGGTTCAAAGCCAGCCGGGGCAGGAACATCCGAGAGACTCTTATCTCCACTAGAAACCACTAGAAAACCGGAAGTGGCTCAAGTGGTAGAGCCCTAGTCTTGCGCTGAAGAGCTGAGGGACAGCACCCAGGCCCAGAATTCAAACCCCACAACCGACCAAAAGAGAGAGACAGAGACAGAGAAGAGAGAGAGAGGAGAGACAGAGACAGAGAGAGACAGAGACAGAGAGAGGGAGAGAGAATAATTAACATTTACTGAGCACTAAGTGCTCAGCACTCTATGAAGGACTTCGAGAAGTTTGTCTTGTATTAATCCTCACATGACAGCCCTATAAGGAAGGTGTCACCTCTCCCACTACAACAGAGCCTGTTTTCTTGTGACTTTTTTTCCTGCCCAGGCTGAGATTCTCAGATCTCAGCCTCTGAGTAGCTAGGATTACAGGTGTGAGCCACCAGCACCTGGTTCTTGTGACTTTTAGTACATGTTAATTGTACAAATCTGTGTCTTATGTGTGTGTGTGTGTGTGTGTGTGTGTGTGTGTGTGTGTGTGTATGAGAGGGGGGGTACTGGGGCTTCCACTTAGGGCCTTGCTTGGCTTCTTTTCCTCAAGGCTGGCACTTTACTACTTAAGCCACACCTCTACTTCCAGCTTGTTGTTGGTTAATTGGAACTAAGAGTCTCATGGACTTTTCTGCTGGGGATGGCTTTGAACTTTGATCCTCATCTCTCAGCCACTTGAGTAGCCAGGATTACAGGAGTGAGTCACCAGCATCTGGCTCTGTATAAATTATTTTACAGATGATTAAACTGAAGTTTGAAGAAGGCAGATGACTTGTTTAGGTCCCTGGATTGAATTGAATGGTGGCTTCCAAATGACATCCTCATATCCAAGTCCCTGGAACCTGTTTGACCTTATTTAGAGAAAGGGTCTTTATTGATGTATTTAATGATCTTTTTTGTTTGTTTTCTTTGGTTTAGTAATATTGGGGGTTGAACTCATGGCCTGTGCTTGCGAGAACAGGTGCTCCATCACTTGAATTATACCTCTAGCCCTTTTTGTTGCAGTTATTTTTTAGATAGGGTCTCCTGTTTTTGCCTTAGACCCTTATCTTTACTTAAGCTTCTGAGTGGCTGGGATTACAAGTATGAATTACCACCTCTGACTTATTGGTTGGCATGACACCTCAATAAATTTTTTGCATGGACTGACCTGGACTGTCCTAATCTCTGTCTCCCAAGTAGCTTTGATAAGTAGCTGGTAAGGTATTCAGAAAGTTAAGGATCTTGAGATAAGCTCATCCTGGATTATCCAGATGAATTCTAAATTTAATGACAAATGTCTTTATAAAAGACAAAAGAGCTAGACACTGGTGGCCTGTAATCCTAGCTACTCAGGAGGCTGCAATCTGAGGATCAAGGTTCAAAGCCAGCCTCAGCAGGAAAGTCTGCAAGACTGTTATCTCCAATTAACCCCCAGAAAACCTGAAGTGGCTCAAAGTGGTAGAACACTAGCCTTGAGCAGAAAAAACTCAGGGACAGTACCCAGGCCCTGAGTTCAAGCCTTATCTCACACACATACACAGACACAGACACAGACACAGACACAGACACACAGACACAGACAGACACACACACACACACACACACACACACACACACACAAGACAAAAGAGGCTTAACAGTTTGGATCAAGTGGTAGAGGCCTTGAATTCAAATTCCAATACTGCAAAAAAAAAAAAGATAAAAGAGAAGACAGAGAAAAGCCACATGAAGACAAAGGCAGAGATTGAAACAATACAACCACAAGGAATATGGGTTTATTGTACTTTTTTTATGGTGATACTGGGATTTAAACTCAGGACTTTGAGCTTCCTAGATAGGCACTTTATCATTTGAGCTGCACCTCATGATCAGCAACAAGAAACCGCCATCAGAAGCTGGAAAAGACAGGAACAGATTGACAATCAGAGGGGTACAACCCTGTGGACACCTTGATTTCAGATTTATAGCCTCCAGACCTGTGTGAGAATAAATTTCCGTGGTTTTCAGCTCCTGAGTTTGTAATTTAGGGCCGCCCCAGAAAATGACTGCAATCCCACACCTTACAAGTGGCAGATCCAAGATCTGATCTTCCAGGCTGATTCCAGACTCAGGGTCCATCCATCATATAATACTATCAGGCCAGAGGCCTGAGTTCTAGTTACAATCTACTGTGACTTTGTGGTGTGACCTTGAAGAAGTCACTCAGCCTCTACTTCCTCATCTGCAAAGGAGGGGTTTGGGCACAGCTGCCATCTCAGGGACAAACGGGATCTGGGTAATATGAAGTGAAAAAGAAAAAAAAGTGCTTAGCAAAGAGGTCTGGTCTGCCTGACTCTCTGCCAGATGTTTCGAAGGAGCTGGTTCCTGCTCCGCCTTTAGGGGTGGGCTTGCACCCAATCAGCACAAGCTTCCAAGCCTCCCAGGCCTCAAGGACTGCTTCAGGGCCAAACTAGTGTAAGGCAATGATTTCAGATCACAACTTTGGTTTAAACTGTTGAAGGAATGAAAGCTCTTCTTTCTATCTTGGCAGAGGGAGAGATGGCTGCTACAGTTTGCTGAGAATGATGCATACTCAGGGGAGGCCAAGCCAAGAGAAAAAGAAACCAACCCCTGTCAGGTGTGTTGGTGCATACCTATAATCCTAGTAGTGGAGAGGCTGAGACAGGAGGAGCAAGAGTTTGAGGCTAGTTTGGGCTACATAGTAAAACCCGGCCTCAAACACCTCACCCCCCCCCCCCCAAAAAAATAGGAAAGAAAGGAAAAAAAAAATCAGGTCCTAGTGACACTGTGATCAAGTTGTACCTGATGATAATTTTTTAAGTTTCAGGAGCCTATGAGATTTTTTTTTGTTTGTCATTTGTAACTAGAAGGTCCCAAGACCAGACCCAAGTTGGACTTCTTTTGTTTGTTCATTGTCTTCCTATATAGCCCAGGCTGGCCTCATGTAGCAGTCCTGTTGACTCAGCTTCCCAAAGTATATTTTATATTTTGTGTATGGTGTGTGTGTGTGTGTGTGTGTGTGTGTGTGATGGGGCTTGAATTCAGGACCAGGCACTATCCTCAACTTTTATATTCAAGGCTGAAGCTCTACCACTTAAGTCACAGCTCCACTTCCAGTTTTTTGGGGGGGAGGGGGAGAGAGGTGGTAGGTGGCAGTAGTTAATTGGAGTTAAGAGTCTCACAGACTTTCCTGCTCTGCCTGACTTCCAACTGTGATCCTCAGGTCTCAGCTTCCAGAGTAGCTAGGATTACAGGTATGAGCCACTGGTGCTCAACCCAAGTATATTTTTATGAGTTCTTTTGGGCTCAAGTAGTAGAGTGCCAGCAGTGAGCAAGCTTCAACAAAACAAAATACCAGGGCTGGGAAGTGGTAGAGTGCTTGCTTCCCATGCATGAGGCCCTGGATTCAATTCCTCAGCACCACAGAAACAGAAAAGGCTGAGATCTGGGCATCGGTGGCTCACTCCTATAAGCCTAGCTACTCAGGAGGCTGAGATCTGAGGATCATGGTTCAAAGCCAACCCAGGCAGGAAAGTCCATGAGACTCTAATCTCCAATAAACCACTCAGGAAACCAGAAGTGGCACTGTGGCTCAAGTGGTAGCGCGCTAGCCTTGTGCCAGTAAGAGTTGAGGGACAGCACCCAGGCCCAGAGTTCAAGCCCCACAACCTACCAAAAACAATAAACAAAACAAAACACCCAAAGTCCTTCTAGTACATAATTTCAGGGCTAGAGAGTCACAGTGTATGTGTGTGCCTGTAGTGCAAACATATGAATTCCCAGATATATACACACATCTATGTACTTTGCATCATCTCTTGGGGCTGGGAGGTATAGAGGAGAATGATGAAAGGGGTAACATTGATCAAGATACATTGTATTCATAAACTGCTCTGTTGAATGGCCACTGCTTGATACAAACTACTTAAAACTAATAAAAAAAAAAAATCTCTGACCAAAGATAATAAAGTCCCCCTTAATGTTTGGCCACTTTCCTCAAGGCAGCTAACTTGTTCACCAATGTCCTCAGCACCAAGAAGTGTACATGAACAGCTTCTGGTGTTGTTCAATTTGAGGAGCGAATGAACAAATGAATGATTGCTGTCAGTATACATAATCGAAGGCCTGGACCAAGCCTGGAGGACTCAGGAAGTACCATCTGAGGTGTTTTAAAGGAAGAGAAGGGATAATCCAGGTGGATGGAGAGAGTGTTGTAGGCAACATAGTCTTCATGCTAGTGACCCTGGATATGCAGGGAGATTCCCATGAGAATAGAAACAAAACTAGTCATAAGGATGCAAAGTGCTATAACATGGGGTAGATAGATAGGTCAGGGCCTAATCACAAAAGATCTTGAAAGCCTCTTTGTTATCAAACATGGTAGCACATTCCCGTAAACCCCGCATTCAAGAGGCTGTGGACAAGAGGTGGCTAGCCTGTGCTATATAAGGAAACCTTGACTCAAAAACAAAATGAAGAGCCGGGCGCGCTGGAGGCTCATGCCTATAATCCTAGCTACTCAGGAGGCAGAGATGTGAGGATTGAGTTTCAAAGCCAGCCCAGGATATGAGACTCTTCTCTCTGATAAACTACTCAGAAAAAAAAGCCAAATGTGTTGCTGTGGCTCAGAGTGGTAAATCAGCCAGGTGCCAGTGGCTCACGCCTGTAATCCTAGCTACTCAGGAGGCTGAGATCTGAGGATTGCAGTTCAAAGCCAGCCCGGGCAGGAAAGTCCAGGAGACTCTTTTCTCCAATCAACCACCAGGAGACTGGAAGTGGCTCTGTGGCTCAAGTGGCAGAGCACTCACCTTGAGCTAAAGAGCTCAGGGACAACGCCCAGGCCCAGAGTTCAAGCTTCCACGACCAACCAAAATAATAATAATAAGTGGTAAAGGACTAGCTTTGAGCAGAAAAAGCTCAAGGGATAGCACCTAGGCCTTGAATTCAAGCCCCAGGACCAGCCAGAAAAAAGAAAAAAGAAAAAGAATAAATAAATAAATAAATCCCTGTTTAAAGCAGGGCTTGAGCCAGGAGCCTGTAATCCTAGCTACTCAGGAGGCTGAGATCTGAGGATCAAGGCTCAAAGCCAGCCGAGGCAAGAAAACCTAGCTCTTCAGCTCAAAGCTAGCACTCTATCACTTGAGCCACAGCACCACTTCCAGCTTTTTTCTTATGTGGTGCTGAGGAATCAAACCCAGGGCCTCAGGCATGTAAGGCAAGCTCTCTACCACTGAGCCACCTTCCCAGCCCCAATCTAGGAGTCTTTTGTCTTCAATTAACTATTAAAATGCTGGAAGTGGAGCTGTGGCTCCACTAGTGGTAACGCACTAGCTTTGAGCAAAAAAGCCCAGGGACAGCATCCAGACCTTGTGTTCAAGCCCCAAGATACATTCTCTCTCTCTCTCTCTCTCTCTCTCTCTCTCTCTCTCTCTCTCTCTCTCTCTCTCTCTCACACACACACACACACACACACAGAGCTTGTACTTCAAGAGCTGTGAGAAGCCACTGAAGGACTGTAAGCCCCTAAGGATCCTGTTCCCTAACACCTTTGACTGCAGTGAGACTTGGAGGCAAGAGAAGAATCTTGAACACCAATTAAGAGCTTTGTTCCAAACAGGAGATGCAGGCCCCTGGTTTGAGCAGGCTGTGGCGGAAATGAGAGAAGGAGAAGACTCGGGCAATGTGCAGGGAATGGACACCATTGGTGGACGATGACGAAGGAGAGGATGAGTCAGTGGGTACTCAGCATAGAGAGAACCAGATTCCTCCCCGTCCTAGATTTGGACACTTCTATTAATGTGGTCAAAAATTATAGATGCTTTTTTTTTGGAAGGCACATCAAACTTTCTGACTCACTGTGCTTGCAGGCAAATGCTTCCTCATCATAATAACCCTTACTGGGACAAGAAGCCTCTACTGTGAGCAGGCTGGAGTCCTAGAGCTGGTGCCAAGTGGCTGGATTATAGCCTGGAGAAAGGCGCCGGCTGGGGCATGGCACAGAGGCCTGGGTCATTGAACTACTGGGGAATTCAGGAGGTGGTGGTCACAGGCAAGAGATAAATGCTGTCTTCTCCATGCTGCTGATTTTTCCAGACAGAAAAAGAAAAAGTTAAGGGCTGGGGTTGTAATTCAGTGGTAGAGCACATGCTTAGCATGTATGAGGACCTGGACTTCATGGGGGTTGGAGGGCACCTACTAAAAAAATGGTTGTTTTCCAAAGACAATAGGCAAGACAGGGCCACACTTAGCAGATAATTCAACCTCTATATAAAAGTTCTTGACAACCTCTATATAAAAGTTCTTGAAATAAAGTCAAAACAGTTAATACAAAGAAGGAAAAGAGGGAATGTGGGTCAGTGGTAGAGTGCTTGCCTAGCATGCATGAAACCCTGGGTTCCATTCCTCAGTACCACATAAAACAGAAAAAGCTGGAAGTGGCGCTGTGGCTCAAGTGGTAGAGTGCTAGCCTTGAGCAAAAAAAGCTCAGGGATGGTGCCCAGGCCCTAAGTTCAAGCCCCAGGACTACCAAAAAAAAAAAAAAAAAAAAGGAAGGAAGCCAGGCCCCAGTGGCTCATACCTGTAACCTTAGCTACTCAGGAGTCTGAAATCTGAGGGTTAAAGTTCAAAGTTCCAGTCAGGACAGGAAAATCCATGAGACTCTTTTTTTTTTTTTTTTTTTTTTTGTCGGTCGTGGGGCTTGAACTCTGGGCCTGGGCGCTGTCCCTCAGCTCTTCAGCTCAAGGGGAGCGCTCTACCACTTGAGCTACAGCGCCACTTCCGGTTTTCTGGTGGTTTATTGGAGATAGGAGTCTCACGGTCTCTCCTGCCCGGGCTGGCTTTGAACCACGATCCTCAGATCTCAGCCTCCTGAGTAGCTAGGATTACAGGCGTGAGCCACCAGCGCCCGGCTCCATGAGACTCTTATCTCCAATTAACCAGCAGCAATCTAGACCCACTTCCGACTGTAGCTCAAGTGGTAGAGCATGAGCATTGGCTGGAAAAGCCTAGACACAGTGCAAAGCCCTGAGTTCAAGCCCTAGTACCAGCATCCAAAAAAAAAAAAGAGGGAGGGAGGAAGAGCGAGTAGAGAGGAAGAAGGAGTTTTTGAAGCCTACTCAGATGCTATTCTGGTTTTTATTTTGTTTTGTTTTCTTTTTCTTTTGGTCAGTTGTGGGGCTTGAACTCTGGGCCTGGGCACTCTTCAGCTCAAGGCCAGTGCTCTACCACTTGAGCCACAACACCACTTCTGGCTTTCTGGTGGTTAGTTGGAGATAAGAGTCTCATGGACTTTCCTACTTTCCTGAAATTCTCAGACCTCAGCCTCCTGAGTAGCTAGAATTACATGGGTGAGCCACCAGCACCCAGCTTGTTTTGTTTTTGTTGATTGTGGAGCTTAAACTCAGGACCTGGGCACTGTCCCTGAGTTCTTTTGCTCAAGGCTAGTGCTCTCCCACTTTGAGCCACAGCACCACTTCCAGTTTTATGGTGATTAATTGGAGATAAGAATCTCATGGATGGGTTGGGACTGTGGCTTAGTGGTAGAGTGCTTTCCTAGCATGCATGAAGCCCTGGGTTCAATTCCTCAGTGCCACATAAACAGAAAAGGCCAGAAGTGGCACTGTGGATCAACTGGTCCAGTGCTAGCCTTGAACAAAAGAAGCTCAGGGGCAGTGCCCAGGCCCTGAGTTCAAGCCCCAGGCCTGGCAAAAAAGAAAAAAGAATTTCATTGACTTTCCTGCCTGGTCTGGCTTTGAACTTCAATCCTCAGCTCTCAGCCTCCTGAATAGCTAGATTATAGGCCTGAGCCACCAGTACCTGTGTTCAGATGCTCTTCCTTGGAAAGTCAGATTCTCCCAAAGCTGGACCTTTCTGTCTGTCCTGCTTGCTAAAGTTCCTCTGAGCTGTGTCCTCAGGAGAGAACCGTGTGCCCTCAGCTCCCACCCTCCTTTACTCCTTGTGACATAGATCCTTGGAGCAAGGTTGGGACTACATGCAGGGAAAGAGTTCTTCTCTAGGTTCAGGGAGAGCCAACCTGCTCAGGATTTGGCTGCCTGACCCTGGCCAATTAGTACCTTGCTTGGTGTAACCAACCGAGTCACAGATTCAATTCGATTCAGCAAACATTTATCGAGCGTCTCAGTGCCAGCCGATTTCTGTCTGTTCTGGAAGTGCAGTGAAGCCCAGCTTTCTCTGCAGATTAGAGTTATTTGTATTTCAAGGCGAAAAGGTAGGTTTTAAGTACCTGTAAGAGGCAGTAATGGATGCCTTGGGGAGAAGTGGACATGGGCTGGAGCAGAGGGAGAGAGAGAAGCTGAAAAATGGCCTGTGAGTCAAAGTTAAGCAGAACTTGCATTTGAGGCAGAGAAGAAAAAGTAGAGTGAAGCCAAATAAAGACTGAGGATTTGTTTCTTTTTTTAAACCACCACCACTTCCTTTTAATAGAAAAGATAATGCATGCACATAGTAAAAAAAAAATTCCAAAGAACACAAAATGGCATACAATAAAAATAAGTCGCCTTTCCTCACTCAGACCTCCAGTCCCTGGTATCTTTCTTCAGAGACATCCCACTGTTAATGGTTTCTTTTGTGTCTTTCCAGAAAATTTCTAGCGCATACAAGTAAGTCTCTCCTTTTTAAAAACGCAAATGGTACAGCAGTGTATTAGCACTGCTTTGTCACTTGGCATCTGTCCTGTATCAGTTCAAGCCAACCGTTCTTCCATGGACTGAAAGTTCCTTGGCACTGGGGTGGGGGTGGGGGGCTTGTGTTTAACCCTGCTGATCCTCTACTGAGGGACACACAGGCTTCTTGCCATTACTGCTATTATAAGCAATGATGCCGCACATGTTCCCTATGTGCATTTCTGCCCACAGAGGCCAGGGTGTCCATAAGACAAGTTCCTGGAAGTGGAATGGCTAAATTTAGAGAGTAGGGACTGTGGTTGTGGTGGATTAGTCCAGTTGGAGCTGTGTACTGTGCCCCACCCCCACCCTCCTTCCTTGGGCAGGCTGGCTCCCAATTCACTTATGGCATGTGACCACCTCAGAGCAAGGCTCTAGATTTCATGCAGGGAAAGAGGCCTTTTCTGGATTCACAGAGACCCAACCTGTAAGGAGAGTGATGGTGCACAACTATAATCCCAGTACTTGGGAGGTGAAGGGCAGGAGGATCCTGAGCTCAAGGCCAACTTGTGCTACATTCCAGGACCCTACTTTCAAAAAAAATTTTTTTAAAAGCCAGACTGCATGGTCAGGGATCCAGTTGGTGCTATGAGCATACAAAAATCCACAAGTTTCCAAGTTGGAGGCTAGGAGCATGCAGAGGGATTAAGGATGCGATAAAGGTCTGGCCTAGAATGAGCTTCTACCAGCATGGTTGCTGCTTGTGCTGCCATCATGATCCTCAGAGCACTCCCAGAACTGATGTGTGCCAGAGTCCAGTTGATTCAAAGCCACCAAAGCTCAGCTCTTGGAGCTAAGTGAGCACTGAGACAGGCAGTTCCCACTTATCATCGCTTGGCATCTGGAACTCCCAGGCCTTTGCCAGTACCTAATAGACACCATACTTCATGCTTTGCCATTGTCACCCATACATTCCCTGACACCTACTGATGATGACTGCCACCCCACACAGTCAGCACTTCACCCTGACATTGACTCTTTTATGATCTGCTTTTTTGTTTGTTTGTTTTTTGTTGATTGTGGAGCCTGAACTCTGGGCCTGGGCGCTGTCCCTCAGCTCTTCAGCTCAACGCTAGTGCTCTACCACTTGAGCCACAGTGCCACTTCTGGCTTTTTCTGCTTATGTGGTGCTGAGGAATTGAACCCAGGGCCTCATGCATGCAAGGCAAGCCCTCTACCACTGAGCCACCTTCCCAGCCCATGATCTGCTTTTTATCTTAAGCCAACACAGCCAGAATGATGTGATCATAATATAACAATACTAATGCTGTGTGTTCCTAGAGGTGGAGATAAGTAGTGTCAATCAGGTATGGGCTCAAATATTGGCCCTGACCTCCAAGCCTCAGTTTCTATCTCTAAGAAAGAAAACGTAAAATCTACTTGAGCTGGAGTAGGTGTGGTCAGAAAGGAAATTTATGAGGAGTATGTGTATCTCATTATATAGCCTAGGCTGACCTTGAACCTGTGATTCTCCTGCCTCAGCCTCCAGAATACTGAGGTTACAAGTATGAACCACACCGCCAGAAGCTTAAACAAATTAAATAAGATGCTATAGTCTTGGGAGGCCATTTACCTTCCTTGGAGTTTGTTTGTCAGCTGTGCTAGGGAAAGATCACCTGTGCATGGTTCAAAGCCAGCATAGGAAGAAAGTCCAAGAGACTCCATTTCCAATTAGCTAACAAAAAGCAGAGCTAGAGGCTTGATTCAAATGGTAGACCATCATGCAAGCAAGCAAACTAGGTCAGCTTAAAGACTTAAATTCAAATCCCTGGTACTTGCAGAAAACACCCCACAGTATAAATACATATCTATACATGATATATAATATAAATACCTAAATACACATACCTACATAATCCCTGGTACTGGCAAAAAAAAAAAAGCCAAAGCATAATATGTATATATGTCATTTTATGTCATTTGTGAAATGGGCTAAGAACTTGTCTAATAGGATGACTGTGAGAAGCAAGATAATGGTTTATCTATAATTTTTTAAATAAATGGGCTTTATTCCAAAATGACTTCAGCCAGCGCAATAATGTATGTAAAGTGCCTGACCCATAGTAGCAGCTCAATAAAGCATCAACTTCCTTCCCCTGCCTTTCAACATGGTCACATTCAGACGTGAGCCACCATTGCAAAGCAGCATCATGATTTACAACACTTGGGAAATTTCCTTGTGAGAAAACTGACTTAATTCTTTAGGGTCCCCTGGTATTTCAAATAAAAAAAATTCTTTCAATCTCAACAAAAACAAATCACATATTGCAAATTGCTCATCTTTTTATTCCCAACACACAGCTTCAAATGACTTTTGGCCTTTTCCAAAAAATCAAACCCACCCTCAAAGGTCAAGGATTCACCACTGTGAGATTATTAACAGGAAAATGCTGAGAGATCTGATGCACTTTAGGAAGAACTGGTCAACTCTCCTGAGTTGAGCGAGGATGACAGAATTGGAAGAAAAGTACACCCTCACCCCCACCCCCCTGCCACCCAGACTCTTTGGAGCTGCTTACTCCTTAGGATACTTATATTCTACCCTCTTTGCAGGAAACCCCACCTGACTGACTACTCCCCAACTCCCACTCTGTGGCTCTAGTTTCTAAGCTCAGGGTTAAGAATGGACTCTGCTGGCTTTGAGAAGTGTGCCATCTGCAGGGGGGGGGGGGTAGGACTGAGGAGAAGGATGTCAGGGGAAAGTGATGGCCAGAGTTGGCCAGCTTATGAGCTTGTCTGTCCCAATCCAATAATTTGAAAAAAGCTTCTGTTTCTACCTAATCTCACAGAAGGCTGAGGGCAGAGAGGCCAAGTGAAAAGATTCCAAATCCACAGGTAAGCCAGGCTGGTCTCAAATCCCTGCTCAGTCAAAAGACTTCAGACCACAGAGGTCCAACTGCTGCCTTCCACCTCCAAGTCTCTAAGACAGGAGATTTGTGAGTCCTACTTGGGCTATACGAGGCCAGGTCTGAAAGGAAGCTTGTATTGCAGAGTGTGTGTGTATGTATGTGTGTGTCTTATTGTGTAGTCTAGGCTGGCCTTAAACTGGTGATTCTCACTGGGCACTGGTGACTCATCCTGTAATCTAGCTACTCAAGAAGCTAAGATCTGAGAATCAGGGTTCAAAGTCAACCCAGGCAGAAAAGTGAGACTCTTATCTCCAATTAACCAGCAATAGGCCAGAAGTGAAGGTTTGGCTCAAGTGGTAGAGCACCAGCTTAGAGTGAAAAAGCTAAGGAACAAGTTACCTAGCCTTGAGTTCAAGCCTTAGTATTGGCATGCAAGTATGCAGACACAGAGAAAAGAAAAAGAAAACGACAACAACAACAAACTTGGTAGTTCTCCTGCTTCAGCCTCCAGAGTATTGGCATTACAGGTGTGCACCACCATGACTAGCAGCTTATACACATTAAGTTAGATGTTTATAGGTCTTCCAAGGGTAGACCCTCCAAGTCTCTTGGGGACAGGAGAAATGTGTGGAACACGTATCTCCCTTCTCTTGAAGGAAACCTGGGACAGGCTCTGAATCCACAAGGACAGGATGGAGGGAGCCATGGAGGCCCCTGAGCAGTTGAGCTCTCCCTGGGGAGGGGAACATCTGTAAGCAGGACGGCCTAGACCTGACTCTGTGGAGTCAAGGGCTCTGGCCTGCCCTCATTTTCCTTATAATAGCTCATAGTCAAGGGGCTCTGATGGCCCAAAGCCCACCAGAGAGAATGCAGTAAAGCACAGTGGCATGCCTGGCACCCAGTGCTGAAGAAATACTTCTGTACTCATATCATCCTATTTGAATGGCTTGCTGTAAGATTTACCAGCAATTAAAGACAAACAAGTCCTTATCCTCCCGCTAATTGGTTCAAATCGATTGACCTTACAAGTATGTCTAATGTATCACTGGTAGGGGAGGAACTCTATGCCAAGTGACTTAACTAGCTGTCACTCAAGTAACAGAACCAGGCACATTAACTCAAATTTCTCAGAACATCTTCTGATAGGCTACAGAATAGCACCTCCCTTACTGGGCCATAACATTTGCTGGGGCAATGGGCCTGCTTAAAGGCCCCTCATCCTATTAGGCAGGTGAAGATGGTACTATAGATTCCTTGAGGAGGTGGAGGGAGTGCCCAGTGGGTAACAAGAGTCGCTGTGTCCAGCCCTGCCCTCCCTGTGCCAGAGAACAAGTCTCTAGCATTGGCAGAGGGGGAACAGAAAGGCCATCTCCTAGTACTCTCACAATCTGGCTTCCATTTGCCTTTTGTACTGCTTCTCTTTGGTACCTGTCCCAGGAAGTTTGGAGTGGGCCTCATCGAACTGATCTCTGAGACTGGGTCATCACTTGCTCCAAGTGGGAGCTTGGTGGCCTGGAAATTGGTTACAAACTAACTAACAAAACAAGGTAAACACCAGGAGATGACAAAGAAATCTTAGCCACAGGTACAGGAGAACAGTGGCTCTCCATGGCTCTCCCCAGTGTCCCCTTGGGGCGGGCTGGCAGCTGGCCAGGTATGCTGCTCAGCCCCCAGAGGGGTAGCTAGTCACCCTTAGCTTTTCTGGGCTCTATTAATAAACCTCAGCTGAGATCCTTCTGAGCCCCCTACTCAGGGTCTGATTCTCACTGCTTTACCTTATCAGCCTTGCTTTTCACAGACACTTAAATTCATGAGAAAAGGGAAAAAGTGAAATCAGATAGAAATGCAGGTCTGTTTGCTGTTTTCTCCAATGAAATGGTTCTGGGTAAACAGCAGACGCCTTTGATGAAATCCCAGCAGGCTTAAACAATAAAGCTGGTTACAAACTCAATCTGGCGGAGATATCAGATCTGAAATTGTTTCAAAAAAAAAAACAAAACATGTCAACATTTTTTAATGCTCCTAAAAAAGAATAGAAAGGGAAACTTCCTGGCCTGCCCACCATGGAGGCTGGGTAGGGGGGACAGGTCAAGGGTAACTCTCGGTCTTGGCTCTGCTTAGCTCCCCAGGGACTTTGTGAACCAAGAGCTGCTGAGCAGGCTGCTCCTGATTGCTGGAGGGCTCTGCCAGCTGCAGGAGCATAAATGACCACTTCACGGTCCTTGCCTGAGCCAGGCAGGGCACCAGACTCCCTCATGTATACCACTGTACCAACCCCCCATGCACCTGGCTTCTCGGCTTCTCTTAACTCCCTATCTTCCTTCCTCCACGTTGCAGCCAGTGGAAGCTTTTAAAAATGTAAATCAGATCATGTCATTCCTTTGCTTAAAACCTCTAACGCCATCATACAGCACTTAGAATAAAATCCAAACTCCTCCATAGCCTGCAAGACCCTAAGGCACCTGCCATTGCATTCACGACACTCAACCTCCCTGACCCTTCTTCCCAATCATAGAGCATGCCATTTTCTTTCCTGCCTCTGGGCCTTTGCACATGTTATAAAATTTGCCAGGCATGATTTTTATCCCGCTCTACCTCTCATCTGTCAGCAACCCGACCACTCTAGCTCATGTTGTTCTTTGTCCCAGACAGGCACAATATCACATTACACTTTTATTCTCTACACTAAATTTACCCATTACCTGAAATCATCTTTTGTGTTTACTTATTAACTGTTTGTCTACTCCGGCAAGCAGTTCTGTCTGCAGTCAGGACTTGAGTGTCTCCAGGCTGGAAGCTACATCTGGTACCTAGTAAGTACTCAGTGATTGCTGCGTGAATGAAACCAGCACGCAGGGAGGTAACTAGCTTCTCTGTTAGTTGGGGAGACTTAGACCACCCCACACCCCATCCAAAGCCCCCTACAGGCTTTAGGCCATTGACCTTGGAAGTCAGGGCTGGCCTGGGGGCATCAGCTGGGGCTGGGGTGTCTCACCCCGACCCCTCCCCACCCCTTTACTGACCCTCTTTCCAACTTGTCTTCCCCACCCCACCTGCTTGTCTGTGAGCAGGGAGGTGGACCAAGAGAGCAGGCTAGGAAAAGCAAGGGCGCAGGTGGGCTAGGGTGGGCTGCTGAGCCCGGGCCAGGGTGCCACCCCAGGGTGCAGGACGGGAGCGCCCTCGCATCGCCCGCCCCAGGCCCTAGATCGATCCCTGCTGCTCCCGGCCTCATTATCGAGGAGAGCAGCCGGGGCTGGCAGAGGAGCCAGACGGCTGTGCAGGGGGCGGGGAAGCCTCCTTGGCTCCCGGGCCCGGATTAAATATTTACTATGTTTTGTTTGGCCTTTGGGGGAGGGGCGGGGAGTGCGGTGGTGGCGAGGAACGCGAGCAGTAGGGCGAGGCGGGGCCGGGGCGGGCTCGGGGCCGAGGGCGGTGCCCGGCGCGGTGCCCCCAGCCTCCGCGCGCCCCTCCCGGGCCGCCCCCCTCTTCCTCCCCGGAGGCGCTCACAGATCTGGGTGGCAGCGCTGGGAGCCGTAACCCGGCTGCAGATCGGTCCCTCCAGGGGCCAAAAGCCACGCTCCAAGCCCCATCTCCGTGGATCCCCGCAGCAGCCCTCAGAGGGTTTTACTCTCCCCATTTTGCAGATGTGAAATCGGAGGCAGAGACAGGTGCAGCACCCAGGCCGTTCGCTAAAGCCCAGAGCCTCCTCTCCCGGCTCGCCAGGGATCTGATCTCCAAGGCGCCGCTGCTGCGGGAGAGCCCAGGCCCGCTAGGCCCCACTAGGCCCAGGCTTAGCAGCAGAGAAAGGGAAAGAGGAGTGGTTTCCTCCCCAGAGTGCCCCTGGGCTCTGTGAGTGCTCTAAAAACGCCTGCTGGGTGCAGCCAAGAAGGATCCCTGAGGCCCCGTTACACCCTTCCCCGCCAACACACAAGCAATTCCGAAACATGCAGTGAACACTCCACACAGGAGGGGGACAGGCCCGGGGAAGGACCCGAGCGTGGGCCACAGCCTCAGCCTCACGAAGTGTACAGCGGGGCGTGCACAAAATAACAGCCTCCATCACCTTCCAGTCCCAAACACGGTAAACATCACGCCACACATTCACCCACACACACCACACACAACCCTGACTGCACTTAGCACCATTAAGTGGATGTACATTCACATTTTCCGCATTACACACACACACACACACACACACTTGTCCAGCCCTGATCCATCTCTATACACACACACCATCTGCATGCTCACACATGCTCCATCCCCCTGTACACCCACCAATATAAATACACATATGCTGGGTATGATAGTGGATACCTGTAATACCAACATTTAGGAGGTGGAGGTCGAAGGATCTCTAATTCAAGGCCAGCCTCAGCTACATAATGAGACCTTGTCTCAAAACAGCAGCAAAAAACAAGCACACAAAACCACCACCTACTCAGAATGACCCTGCCTGTCCCTGTACAGGCGGGTATATCAGAGTTCAGTCACCTCTACCCCTGAACACAGTGGTGTATGCGCACACACAGAACACCCATCCTCCTTATCCTCTCCCTGCATACACGCACACGCATGAACTGAAGTGCTCACCCCTAGTCCATCTCTACACGTGTGTCTCCCTACACACCACAGACACACACTCGAACACACACACACGCCTGCGCACTGGCTACAGTCTGCTGGAGAAGTGCGGCAGCCTCCAGCCCAGCTCCTATTTAAAGAGAAGTGTTGCTGGAAAAGGAACAAAAGCAAAGCCAGCTATAAATAGCCACCTCCCTCCAGCTTTCCCTGCCCTCCGGCCTGGCCCTGCCTCTCTGTTCCTGCCTACGGCCAGAGCAGCCAAGGTGTGCCTGGGGGGTGGGCAGTGCGGCCCTAGAGGCCACCTGGCCAACCACCAAACACTGAAGCAGGCCAGGGGCTCCCAAGCCTGGGTGGGTGCAGGGACACAGAACAGGCCACCTGCTGCCAGTCCTGTATGCTTGTGGCCAGCACAGAGGGAGGGAGGCCGCCTGGGCTGGGGCTGCTGCTTCAGCAGAACTGCAAGGCTGGCAGCTGTGGTCGGGAGGAAGGCGGGTGGGCCAAGCAGCAGCCCACTGATGCCCAGGTGCTACCTTCCTGGCCATGCATATTAGGCCTTTCCTGGTGGGATTTGTGGGTAGATTTTGGAGCCAATAGACAGGGATGCTGGGCTTGCTGTTAAGAAGCAGCATGGGGTATGAGTATCAGGCCAGGAGGGGTGAGGGATACAAGTCTTGCTCTGGGTTCTAATTCTACCAGTCTTGGGCCACAGTCCTAACCACCTATCCAACCTTGGTTTCAATCCCCCGCCCCCTCTTCAAGGAGTTGTTGGGGATGAAGCATGAAAAACCAGGGCAGGGCAGGGCAGGCACTTGGGAGCTATGGCAGGCCAGTGGATAGGAGAGGTGACAGGCTATATGACGTCCTAGAATTCCATAAAAACAATGGTGGCTATTCCATTTGTTCTGAACTTACTATGTGCCAGATATTAGCACATCTTCACCTTATTTAATCCTCTGGGGAGGAGTTTCTGTTTGCCCATTTTACAGATGAAGAAACTGAGACTTGCCAGGGGCTGGTAGCTCATGCATGGTAATTCTAGCTACTCAAGAGGCTGAGATCTGAGGATTGCAGTTCAAAGCCAGGCTAGGCAAAAAGCTTTCCAATTGGCCACCAAAAAAGCTAGAAGTGGAGCTTTGGCTCAAGAAGTGGTAGAGTTCTAGCTTTGAGAACAGAGTTCAGGGAGAGCACCCAGGCCCTGAGTTCAAGCCCCAAGAATAGCACGTGCGCGCACGCACACCCACACAAAGAAATTGAGACTCAAGTGCTTACTCCAAAGCCACACAGGCCCCTAAAGCATAACGCCATTGTGCAAACCATGCAAAGTGGAGCTGGAACTGAGAGCAGATATTTTTTCCCTCCTCCTATTTGCTGGGGGATTTGGGGGGCTGGGGGGGGAGTGATGATGGAACTGGTCCTCAGATTAGTCCTCCTTGGTGCCAGTGACACCTGAGGTAAGCTAGGCTGATTCCCTTCCCCAGGCTAGTCCAGGACTGCGTGGGCTATGGGAGTGGGAGTAGGGGAGATAGCTTCATCAGCCCCCCACCCCCACCCCATCCTTGACTCCCAGAGGGGCCTCTCCACTCCAGCCCTGGGGAAGGGTGGGGGAGGGAAGAGCTCAGGCAGACCTACTTTCATGGCTTTAATCCTTTTTGCTTAAAGGATTTTTTTTTTTATTTTTTTGCTGGGGGAAGACTTGGTCTGATCAGAGGAGAGACGCAGGGAGCTGACAAGCTTCGGAGGATTGGGGGTGGTGAGGAGAAAGAAATACATATTTATTACCCTCAATTATTAAAAAATAGATAGTACTAGATCTTAGGTCCTAGCTGACACTGCAGCAGCATTTTTTCAAGGACTTTCTTTTGTTTTCTTTTCCTTCCTTCCTTTCCCTCCCTTCCTCCTTCCCTCCCTCTCTCCTTCCCTCCCTCCCTCCCTCCCTCTTTTTCTTCCTTCCTTCCTTCCTTCCTTCCTTCCTTCCTTCCTTCCTTCCCCCCTCCTTCCCTTTCTCTCCTCTTTCTCCTCTCTCTGTCTTTCTCTCTCCCCCTCCTTGTTAATTCTGTTGAAACTATACTGTGGTAGTTTATTAGTAAAAATACCAAAATCAGAATACTAAAAATACTGAAACAAACAAACAAAAAACAAACTAGAATACTAAAAATACTAGAATCAGTGTATGAGTAAAAGTACCAGAATCAGTTACTTGCTAGGCAAACAGAGCCTCTATACAACATGTACAATGAGGGAACCCACCCTAGAGTATACCCCTATTTTGGGATCCCCAGCTATCTCTCCATCCCTGCTGCCTTATCCAGATACCCCCCCCCCCCTCACCACCACCCCCAGCAAAAGGCCATTCCCATGTTCTCTTCAAAGGAATGATGAGAGAAAGCTCCATCCCAGCTTCCTCTGTGGGGAGGTGAGAGATCTTTTCCCTGGGCTTAAGAGGGCACTACCAGCTCCAGGGACACTCCTTGTTCCTCTCCCAGAAATATCTGCATGTAGAAAGGGGTCAGGTCATGACTGATGCAAAGATGCCAAGGTAGCCTGGCAAGGACCTAGCAGCTGGCACATGCCAAATCCTGCAGGGCTGGCTGACTGGCCTTTTTGGTGTGGATCTTACAGCAGGGCATAACGGAGCCTGAAACAAAGAAAAGGGAAGGGAAGAACCAGTGAAGCCAGCCACCAAAGAAAGGTAAATCCAGGACTTGATTTCTGCCATCTGGCTCATTAACCCTTAGTCCTCTCTGCCTGGCTGTCTGTGGAGACCTCAGGAAAACCCAGGTCAAATAGTAGTAAGTTCCACAACACCTAAACAAGAAGCAATATCTGTTTCGTAGTCAGAGACCTTGGCATGGGGAAGTACCCTGGGTTTGCCGTTCTGATCAGCAATTCTCTGTTTGAGAGAGGAAGAAGAGGAAGCTGAGAAGTTAGAGTGACAGGCTGGGTGCCAGTGGCTCACACCTGCAATCCTAGTTACTCAGGAGGCTGAGATCCCTGAGGATCATCGTTTGAAGCTAGCCTGGGGAAGTAAAGTCCACAAGACTCATTTCCAATTAACCAGCAAAAAGCCAGAAGTAGAGCTGTGGCTCAAGTGGTAGAGGACTAACCTTGGGCATAAAAAGCTCAGAAACACCTCCCAGGCCTTGAGTTCAAGCTCCATGACTGACACCAAAAAAAAAAAAGTTAGGGTAACAGACTACTTGGTGGTCAATGCATCCATTTTTTGGAGAGTTCTACTTAATGTCACTTTTCCAAACCAATTAAACCACTTGAAGATGCTTTCCACCTTGTCTTATGTGCTACCTTCTGGGTTTTATCTTCACCCTGGCCAAGAAGGCAGAAAATTCAGGAAGGAGGAGCTCCTTCCCAAACAGGTACTCCCACCCCCACCCCCACCCTCCAGGTGAGTTGTTCCTGTGGTCCTGAGATTCCTGCCCTTGACCAGGACCGGTTTTGACCACTCCCAAGACTCAGCTCTGAGTCAAGGGAGGCAAAACTTCAAAGGGCCTTCAGGAGCTGTAGGTATGTGTATATCATGGCTACTGCTAATATTGATGATGGTGTTCATTGAGCTTCTAGTCTGGGTGAGGTCACAGGGAAGTGGCAAGCGCTGCATATTCTCCATCTTGTTTCATCTTCACAATCCCACAAAATAGGTGCTTCTTATTTTGTTCTGAGGAAATGTCTTACTATGTATCCTAGGCTGATCTTAAATTTATAATTTTCCTGCTTCTGCCTCCCAAGTGATGAGATTATAAGCATATACCACCTTATCGGGTCTGTTTTCTTTTTTTTTTGGGGGGGGGGGGGGTCCAGTCGTGGGGCCTGAACTCTGGGCCTGGGCGCTGTCCCTCAGCTCTTCAGCTCAAGGCTAGCGGTCTACCACTTGAGCCACAGCGCCACTTCCGGCTTTTTTTTCTTTTTGCTTATGTGGTGCTGAGGAATCGAACCCAGGGCCTCAGGCATGCAAGGCAAGCGCTCTACCACTGAGCCACCTTCCCAGCCCCTCTGTTTCCATTTTATTTGTAGCGCTGGGAACTGAACCCAGAGCTTGTGCATACTAGCTAAACAAGCACTCTATCACGGTGCTACTTCCCCAGCCTGAGATAGGCATGCTTATAAATTCCATTTTTATAAGTGAAGGAATTCAAGTCCAAGAAAAGATGTAGATCCCAAGATTTGAACCTGGATCTAACCACATCCTAAGTGCCTCCACACTTAGAGTTGGGGGGTCTTGGCCACTGACACTTAAAATAACCAAGTCCCATGAATCTCTCTTATCTTGTGGAGTGAAAGCCTTCACTAAGAAGGATAACTACTAGTACAGCCTAGGAGGGCACCAAATTGGAGTCTATCCAAGTAGAGGTATAGAAAGAGGGTTTTTTAGGTTTTTTTTTTTTGTTTTGGTCCGGTCGTGGGGCCTGAACTCTGGGCCTGGGCGCTGTCCCTCAGCTCTTCAGCTCAAGGCTAGCACTCTACCACTTGATCCACAACGCCACTTCCGGCTTTTTTCTTATGTGGTGCTGAGGAATTGAACTCAGGGCCTCGAGCATGCAAAGCAAGTTCTCTACCACTGAGCCACCTTCCCAGCCCCATGAGTTTTTGTTTTTTTTGGCCCAGAGAGGCTGAGTCCAGCTGCTCCAGACAAAGCCTTTGAGTAGGACTTGGGTCAGCTTTTTGCATGCTGGTGATTTGAAGAGACCAGTAGTACCTTTTGATGGTAGTAGGTATACATGAGTTGTCTTTTTATTTTATTTTTGTTGGTTGTGGGGCTTGAACTCTGGGCCTGGGCGCTGTCCCTCAGCTCTTCAGCTCAAGGTGAGTACACCACCACTTGAGCCACAGCGCCACTTCCAGTTTTCTGGTGGTTTATTGGAGATAAAAGTCTCACAAACTGGGGCTGGTGGATATCAGGGGACAGTGGTTTAAGGCTAGCCTAGGCATAAAAGTTTGAGACTCCATCTCAATCAGCAGCTGGGCACACATCTGTCATCCCAAGCTACAAGGCGAGCACAGGGCTGGCCACAGTGGCATACACCTGTCCTCCCAGCTATGTGGAAAAGCCCAAATAGAAAGATCACAATGCGGGGCTGGGAAGGTGGCTCAGTGGTAGAGCGCTTGCCTTGCATGCCTGAGGCCCTGGGTTCGATTCCCAGCACCACATAAGCAAAAAGAAAAAAGCCGGAAGTGTCACTGTGGCTCAAGTGGTAGAGCGCTAGCCTTGAGCTGAAGAGCTGAGGGACAGTGCCCAGGCCCAGAGTTCAGGCCCCATGACCAGACCCAAAAAAAACAAAAGTCTCACAAACTTTCCTATCCAGGCTGGCTTTGAACCGCAGTCCTCAGATCTCAGCCTTCTGAGTAGCTAGGATTACAGGTGTGAGCCACCAGCACCTGGCTTAGGGAGAGATTTTGAAATGTGTTTCTAGCCAGGCATTCTATAGACCTCTTCTTTTCTTTCCTCTTCTTCTCCTTATTTTATATTTTCATACAGTCTTTGGGCTTGAACTCAGTGCCTGGGCACTGTCCTTGAGCTTTTTCTGCCCATGTCTAGCACTCTACCACTTGAGCCACAGCTCTACTTCCACCTTTTTGCTGGTTAATTGTAGATAAGAGTATCACAGATATCCTGCCTGGGCTGGCATTAAACTGCAATCTTCAGATCTCAGCCTCCTGAGTAGCTAGGATTACAGGCGTGAGCCACCAGTGCCTGGCTGGCTAGATATTTCTAATGATATAATATTGGGAAAGTCACCAAAGCTTTCGTTTTCTCAGCTGCGCTTTCAGATCTCTTCTAGCACCAAATATGAAAGTGTATACAAATCTGTCAACCCTCCTTGAAAATCAAAAGTAAAGGCTGTGTTCCTTCTCATACCCTGGTCCTCAGGAGTTTTCTAGTGTCAAAAACCACATAGTCCCAGAGAAAATACCTCTATAATCTTCCCCCTGCCATGTCCCCCACAGCCTGCTTCACTGGAAATGTAGACTATGTTCTCTCTCTCTCTCTCTCTCTCTCTCTCTCTCTCACACACACACACACACACACACACACACACACACACCCTTCTTTCTCCCTAATTCTTATCTGGCTGCTGGTTGAGGTAGCTTCAGGAGAGTCACTAACCTCTTATAACAGTCTCTGTCCACATGCCTCCTTACAAAGGCCTCTTACCTGCCCCCACATAGAGGCCACAAGGTACAGAAGCCAAGACTGTCAGATGTTGGCCATGGTATACTCTTGCCAGTCTGATGTCTTGTCACTTGATAAGTCACATTAAAGAACATTTTGCAGCCATTAACACTAAGACTTTGCCAGATGCTGGTGGCTCATCTCTGTAATCCTAGTTACTTCGGATAGAAGCTGGATGCAATGGTGTGCCCGTCATCCCAGAAGAAAAAAAAATCAAACAGGAAGCCTAAAAATAAGTGGATCAAACCTGGGAAGAAAGGAAGACTCTATCTCAAAAATAACCAGCAAAAAATATAAGGGATGGAGGTATGGCTTAGCAAGTAGAATATCTGCCTAGTAAGGCCTTGAATTCAAACTGCAAAAAAATAAAAATAACACAAAAAGAAAACACTAAGGCTTTGTTAGACATGGTAGCACACACCTGTAATCCTGCACTAGGGAGGCTGAAGCTGGAGGATTGAGAGTTTGTGGACAACCTGGCTACTCATAGTAAGTTTGCCACCAAACTAGGCTATATGGAGAGACCTTATCTCAAATAAATAAAAAGCCTGGCAACTGTGGCTCTTGCCTGTAATCCTAGCTACTCAAGAAACTGAAGGTAGAGAATTATTTGAGCCCAGAAATGCAAGGCCAGCCTAGAACACAATGTGAGACAGAACATATCTCAAAAGTAAATAAATGAGTTGGGTACTGGTGGCTAATGCCTGTAATACTCAAGATGCTGAGATCTTTTTTTTGGGGGGTGGGGTGGGCAGTTTGTGGCTTTTTGCTGTTTTCTGCCATGGGTATGTATTGTTTGGCAAGTCAAGAACATATACTCTGGCTGTACCAACCATCTTCCTCCCTGGCACTTCAGGCTCTGTAGGAATCATGCTCTTGCCAATCTGCCTCGCCACAGGTTTGCCACTGCTGGTATCACTGGCTGTGACCAAGGTTGTACACTGCTCGACGCTGTGCTGTGCTTGCATTTGTCCTCTAGGCCTTCTACATTTTTTCCTCTTTGCCAAAAAGGTTGGCTAGATGAACCTGGGAAGGAAAGCCCACCTCCAGCCACCTGCCCTGGCTTGAACCACCTTCCTCACCACAGGTATGCCTTCCTTTCCCTCCTTGCTGAAGTGGGGTGATTCCTATTGGGTTGTGCATTCCTTCTACTCCCGCTGTACCTGGACCACAGCAAGAGTTCAGTTACTCAGGAAGTGGGTGGCATGGCTCAGTGGCTAAGTGCTTGTCTAGTATGCACAAGGTCCTGAGTTTTATCCCTTACATTGCCCTATTCAAAAATAGAAAATGGTGGCTGGGAAGGTGGCTCAGTGGTAGAGTGCTTGCCTTGCATGCCTGAGGCCCTGGGTTCGATTCTTCAGCACCACATAAGCAAAAAGAAAAAAGCCGGAAGTAGCGCTGTGGCTCAAGTGGTAGAGCACTAGCCTTGAGCTGAAGGGCTGAGGGACAGTGCCCGAGCCCAGAGTTCAGGCCCCACGACCGGACCCAAAAAAAAAAAAAAAGAAAATGGTGGCAAGACACAAGGAGCTCAGGTCTGGTTGTAGGAGGACAAGACTACACACAGAGCTGAGTTCTATAGTATATAATCTGGAGTAGAAAGGAGGGCCATATGAGACTTGGTTTCTGGTCAGGTGCTTAGGTTGCAGCCTGTACCAGGTAAAGAGCTAAGGAAGGAAGGAGAGGTATCTGACCTTGATGCAAAAGGTCCCCCATTCCTCCCTTTACCCTGTCATAGCTGTTGCCTTGGTCTCTGAATCCCTGGCCAACTGGTTAATAAATTTGGGACTGGTACCCAGCACTCATGTTCTCCAAAGGTCCATGGTGTACACCTCAGAAGCACCTGCCCTGCTCACAACCACAGGGGTAGCCAGGTACCATATTAGGAACACTCCTTCCTCAGGGCCTTTGCACTTACTGTCATTCCTTCTATCTGGAGAGCTCTTCCTAAGCAGAGGCATCTCTGATCATCTGCAGCTTCTTCTTCCCTTATTTTACTTTGGCCTCTATTCAAATGTCACTTTGTCAGAAAGGCTTCCCAGCTCATTTCTCTAAAATAACAGCTCTCATTACTTTCTATTCTTATTTATTTTTGCAGAGGCAGGGCATTGGGGGAAGGGACAGAGAAAGGCTGTCTTTGAAAGGCAAGTCTTGGGTGGTCACCCTAAGCTTCCTGGAAAGTTGAAGAAGCAACAGATGTGAAGTTGGAACTAGCTGGAAGGGAGAGGGGCCAAGAAGGAGACCACAGAGAAGCTGTACTTCCTAGAGCTGCCCCCTTTCAGAGACGTTAGAGTCCAGATCACCTATCTCTTGTACTACCTCCTACCCTCCTGCATTTCCTATTGGCTACATTGAATCTGTCTTCAGAGACAGAAATACCAACCCATGAAGGGCAGTGGCCAATCAGAGGAAGACCATAATCACTGATACCTCCAGGATACCCTGGACCTGTTATCACCCCACAATTGGATTAGGTGGCAAAATGTTCCTCTCAGCTGCTCATTCTCCTGAGTGGGGCCCTGTGAACTGCTCTGCTTCACTTTGGCTCAGATTTTCTGTTTATACTGAAGGCTGGGCAGCAACCTGGGAGCCCTCCCTGCCAGAAAGGGAGGGGAGAGAAAGGGAGGGGAGATGGGAGGAGAGAGAGAAGGGAGTGGAGGGGAGGAGAAGAGAGAGAAAAGAGAAAGGGATGGGAGGGGAGGTCACAAACAAAGACAGTCTTTTTTTTTCTTTCTTTCTTTTTGCTTAAACTTGAGGCCTAAGTGCTGTTCCTGAGCTCTTTTGCTCAAGGCTAGCACACTACCACTTCAAATCACAGTGCCACATCTGGATTTCTTGGTGGTTAATTGGAGATAAGAGTCTCACAGACTTTGCTACCCAGGCTGGCTTCCAGCCATGACCCTCAGAGCTCAGCCTCCTGAGTAGCTAGGATTACAGGTGTAAGACACCAGTGCCAAGCAAAAGAGACAGCCTTCTCACCTTGGAATCTACCTGAGCTCAACTTTGGCTGCCAAATTTACCTCCTCATGTGGGGTCCAGCTTCATTTAAACAGCTCAGATCTCTGAAGCCCAGAGTGTTTGAGAGAGGTTTAATTTGCCTTGGAATTGAATTTGGTTCCATAGAAATCTGCCAAGCCTGATGGCCGATAGGTCATGCCTGTAATCCTAGCTACTTAGGAGGCTGAGATCTGAGGATCACAGTTCCGCTCCATTCTACACCTCAAAAAATAAAAAATAAAATCCTGTTTCCTCCTGTTGCCTGGTACTTTTTTTTCTTTTTTCTTTTTAGTCTGTCATGGTTCTTGAACTCTGGGCCTGAGCGCTGTCCCTCAGCTCTTCAGCTAAAGGCTAGCACTCAACCACTTGGGCCACAGTGCTACTTTTGGTTTTCTGGTGGTTTATTGGAGATAAGAGTCTCACGGACTTTCCTGCCCATGCTGCCTTTGAGCCATGACTAAGATCTCAGCTTCCTGAGTTGTTAGGATAACAGGTTCGAGCCTCCAGTGCCTGTCCCTTTCTTTTTCTTTCTCTCTGAAAAGCATTAAATTTAGCCATGTGCCTAGGTACTGGGAAAGATGAGGCAGGAGGATTATTTGAACTCTAGATTTCAAGACTGAACATGTTCTAGATGATAGAATGGGCAATGTAAGAAAACCCCATCTCGGGCTGGGAAGGTGGCTTAGTGGTAGAGCACTTGCCTTGCATGCCTGAGGCCCTGGGTTCGATTCCTCAGCACCACATAAGCAAAAAGAAAAAAGTTGGAAGTGGTGTTATGGCTCAAGTGGTAGAGCGCTAGCCTTGAGCTGAAGAGCTGAGGGACAGTGCCCAGGCCCAGAGTTCAGACCCCACAACTGGACCCAAAAAAAAAAAAAAAAAAAAAAAAGAAAAGAAAACCCCATCTCAACAACAACAAAAACACTCTCTAGGTATTCATTATTTCATTTTATGGTTACAAAACAATTTTTAAATTTATTTATTGTTATTTATTTCTTGTAAAGGTGATGTACAGAGTGGTTACGGTTACATAAGTCAGATAAAGAGTACATTTCTTTTTGAACAATGTCACCCCTTCCTTTGCTCTCTCCCAGTTTTCCCTCTCCACCCTACCTACCAGTCTCTAGTGAGTATCACTGCTGCGTTTATTCACCCTGTGTCCCACCATTTCCATGTCCTTCCCCTTCCCCTCCCAAAGACAAAAAAATGAAATACGACAAAAGAAATGAAAAGGAGAATATCAACAAAAGGGGAAAAAAAATCTCTTGCTTCTATTTCCTAGAGTTCCATTCTTGAAAGGGGCAAAGAGGCCTCCAACAACTAATTTTTTAATCAAAAACAATGTAGCCCAGAAAGCAATGAATGTATCCTTAAAGTAAAAGAGTAAATATTAAGTAAATATTCATTTATATTTTTATATTTCTATAAATATTTCTATACAAAACAATTCTATTTTATTTCATTATTTTTTTTTGTCAGTTCTGGGGCTTGAACTCTGGGCCTGGGCGCTGTCCCTCAGCTTTTCAGCTCCACCACATGAGCCACAGCGCCACTTCTGGCTTCTTCTGTTTATGTGGTGCGGAGGAATCAACCCCAGGGCCTCAAGCCTTTGAGGCAAACACTCTACCACTGAGCCACCTTTCCAGCCCAGAACAATTTTAAAGTTAAGTTTTTTTCAAGCTCTTTTGGAGGGGGTAGGGATGGGGGGAGGAGACTAAGAGGGTAAATGAAATAAATAGATTATTTGCATGTGTGAAAATAGAACAGTGAAACCTGATGAAATTGTTTTTTTTTTGTCGGTCGTGGGGCTTGAACTCTGGGCCTACGCACTGTCCCTCAGCTCTTCAGCTCAAGGTGAGCGCTCTACCACTTGAGCTACAGAGTCACTTCCAGTTTTCTGGTGGTTTATTGGAGATAGGAGTCTCACAGTCTCTCCTGCCTGGGCTGGCTTTGAACCTCGATCCTCAGATCTCAGCCTCCTGAGTAGCTAGGATTACAGGCGTGAGCCACCAGCGCCCGGCCTGATGAAATTGTTTTAAGAAGGAGAGAACAGGAGAGAGTGACAGAAGAGGAGAAGTGGATCAGGAGGGGGATGTGTTGCTTACACATGTGGAAATGTCATAATGAAACCTCCTTTGCACAACTAATGTATACTAATAAAAGAAATTAAGGTTTTGAGTAAATTTCTTGTGTTTGAACCTGTTTGTACAATCATTTAATATTCATTAGCCCATCATCTCACAGAGATACACATTAGCTTATCGATTCAGCATTTTTTTTAAACTGAATGTCAGTATGTGCTACATTTAATTTGATGTGAGATGCTGGTTTTAGTCAGGTCCTGATAAGAACCAGAGCATTCTGGAATTGAGTAATTTGATGAATATATAAAAGGGGGGGGGGGGGGAGGAACAGGGCTACAGGTGTGGCTCCAGTGATAGAGCACCAGGTTGTGAGTACATACTCAAGCTCTGAGCCAGAGCTCAAGTTTTGGAATGAGACAGACAAGACAAATGGATAGACGGACAGACAGAAACAGAGAGAGAATCAAAATGAGAGGATGAGGGGAGGGGAAGGTGGGAAGGAGAAGGGAGAGGTGGAGAGGGGGAGAGGGGAGGGGAGGGGGAGCAGAGGGAAGGGAAAGAGAGGAGAGGGGAAATGAGGGGCAGAGAGGGGAAGGGAGAGAAGCAAAGATAGGAAAGTCCTTAGAGAGAATGTCACATGCATACACACACACACACACTCATGCATGCACTTACCAAAGTTAGACACAGAAAGAGTAGCAGACAGCAACACTGGCAGGAGCTGGGCAGCAGCAGCAGCCAGGGCCTGCCCACAGCCGAGCTTGTACCATTTCAGTACACAGCTTGCCTTCCACCCCCCTTCTTTGCCTGAGGCTTTCTTTAGCAGTAGAGCTAGCTTTGCTCACCCTTAGAGCAGGCCAAAAGTGCCAGAGAATTAGTACTTCCACAGGAGCAACATAGCTCCCCAGCTCCCTCCACCTTGGGGTGAGAGGAGCGAGAGGTACAGGTTCTAGACTGTATTCCAAAGTCTCTACCCAGAAGGGTTGACAGGAGCCCTAAACTGGTTCCTTGCTCTCTCTCTGTCTAGCTGCCTCATTCATTCTTGGGTCTTTCCAAGGATTACTTGCCCAAATAAACTACTTACTTGAAGCCTAGTCCCAGGCTTTGCTTCTGGGAAAATCTGTGGGTAACCTTTGGTAGAAGAACATAGAAGTCCAGGGCTGGCTCACCACTGGTTGAACCCAAACAAAAAGCAAAAGAATGTGGGAGCCCATAGTTGAACTTGGACAGACTAACCATGAGCAACGGACAGCAGGGTGGAAAGCAAGACTTGGCCAGGCTAGGGGGAGAGTCATGGCCAGCCAGCTGAACTGACCTTTTGCAAGTAAGGCAGATGGAAACTGACTGCAATAAAGTGGGTTGAGTGCAAGTGGGTGTTGGTGGCTCACACCTCTAATCCTAGCTACTCTGGAGACTGAGATCTGAGGATGGCAGTTTGAAGCCAGCCCAGAAAGAAAAGTCTCGGTGAGATGCTTATCTCCAATTAACAATTCAAAAACCATAAGTGGAGATGTGGCAGAGCAAGCTAGCCTTTAGCAAAAGAGCTCAGGGACAGTGCCCAGGCCCTGAGTTCAAGCCCCAAGATCGTAAAAAAAAAAAAAAAAAAAAAAGGTGGGTTGAGAGCTAGGACAGGGAGGTTTGGGTCTCTCTTTAGTCCAGGGAATGGAGGCAGGCTCCTTAAGAAAAGATAGTATGAACTGAGCACCAGGGGCTCACACCTGTAATCCTAGCTATTCAGGACGCTGAGATCTGAGGACTGAAGTTCAAAGTCAGCCCAGGCAGGAAAGTCTATGAGATTCTTATCTCCAATAACCACCAGAAAACAAGAGGTACTGTGGCTCTAAGTGGTAGATCCTTAGCCTTGAGTGTAAAAGCTCACGGACCAGTGCTCAGGCCCTGAGTTCAAGCCCCATGACCAACAAAAAAGGAAGGAAGGAAGGAAAGAAGGGAGGGAGGGAGGAAGAAATGAAAGAAAGCAAGAAAGAAAGAAAGAGAGGAAAGGAAAAGAAAAGAAAAGAGAAAAGAAAAAGTTGGGCTGGGAAGGTGGCTCAGTGGTAGAGTGCTTGCCTCGCATGCATGAGGCCCTGGGTTCGATTCCTCAGCACCACATAAGCAGAAAAAGCCATAAGTGGTGCTATGGCTCAAGTGGTAGATCACTAGCCTTGAGCTGAAGAGCTGAGGGACAGCGTCTGGGCCAGAGTTCAGACCCCATGACAAAAAAAAAAAGAAAGAAAAAGAAAAAAGAAAAGATAGTGTGGCTAGGTACTGGTGGTTTGAGCCTATAATCCTAGCAACTCAGGAGGCAGAAATCTGAGGATCTCAATTCAAAGCCAGCCTGGGCAGGAAAGTTCATGAAACTTATCTCTTAACCACTAGAAAACCAAAGTGGAGGTGTAGCTCAAGTGATAGAGTACTATCCTTGAGCAAAAAAGGCCCTGAGCTCAAGAGCTAGTACTGGCACAGGAAGGAAGGAAGAAAAGAACGAAGGAAGGAAGGGAGGGAAGGAGGGAGGAAGAGAGGAAAGGAGGGAAGGAAAGAGCGAGGAAGAAAGGAAGGGAGGGAAGGAAGGAGGGAGGAAGAGAGGGAGGGAATGGTAAGTGATAGCTGAGACCTGAAAGGTAGGAGTGAATGGCAAAGAAGCAACAAGGGATGTTCTAGGCAGAGATTTAACATGATTTGGTTGAGTGGAAATGGAGCAGACCTAGAGCTCAGAGTTCAAAGTAGGGAGTAGAGAGCAGGGAGTAATGCAACGCGCAGGTAGGACAAGGTAGGAGGGCTTGACAGCTTGGCTGTGAAGACTGGGCCATCCCCGGAAGGAAAAGGGAATAGCTAAAGGTTTTTAAGCAAGAGACTGACAGAATATCACATGGCACCCCATAAATATGTACAACGTGTCAATGGGGAAAAAAAAAAACCAAACTAAAGTATAGGGAGGAAGAAAAAAGACACAGCACTGTAGAACCTGGCTATAGTGGAAAGCCTGCATCAGGTGACAGCAAGTGAGGCGGGAGGCCACTGGGATGGTGGGAAGAGAATATCAGCGTGGGCTTGGGTGGAGGCTGGCCGAGCAGCGGAAAAGGTGTGAAGGACGCCATTCCATGATGAACTGCAGGGAGCGCTGGGACTTCCCGTTCTTGGGCTGATGTGGATGGTAGAATAATGGAGCTGGATACCCAGATGGAAACAGGGAAGGTGCAGTTTTCTGTGAGCCAAGGATAGGAAGCAATGGTACAGTTCCAGACTCACTAGGTTTGAGGGGCTGATGTAGGGGACCACTGGTGGGGAGCATCAGCCAGACAGATGGGCTAGACATCAGAAGCAGTACCTTGGTTGGAAATGAGATGGATGGAAGGGATCAGCAAATGGCCACTGCAACTAGGGGAGTACAGAAGCCCCCAAAACAGAGTATGGAAGGAGGATCCAGGAACTGCCCAGGAAGGCCTGGCGCTGAGGATGGCAAGAGATAAAGTTGGTTCAGCAGGATGGAAGGGAGAACCAGGGAAGATACAATGAAACTGCAAGGCCAACAGAGTCTAGGCCCCCAGTGGCCTGGGAGAGACAGGAAGTGTTGATTACGTTTAGTCCTAAGTTGTAGCAGCAACAGAAGAGTGAGGGGGAGAAACTGTAAGTCTGGTTGGGGAGTAAGGGGTGGGTGGGACCAATACTGAAGACCAACCCTTCTGTGCCACCAGGAGGAGACAGGCAAATGGTCACAGGATATAAACTAAGAGGAAGAACAACTCACCTCACTGCAGAATCCAGAACTCCAACTCTAAACCCCTCTGGGGACAGTCACTGTCTTCCATGTCAGTGTACTAGTGGTCTTTCAGTGTGACTGTCTTGCTAGGAGGGCCCACAAGAATTCCACCCCATGATGCACTGTAGGTGGCGGGTGGGGTGGGAGGTGACAGAGGATCATGGGAACATCTGGTTCTTGGGCTGCAGAGGAGTTTCCAAGCTAGAGAAGCAGCCAGGGGGACTGTGAGGCCAAAAAGGGGCCCCTACCATGCATGCATGTGTTGTTATATTCTGAGCTCTGACACAGAGGACCATTTGAAGCAACTCACGAACTGGTGAAGAGCATTTCAAAGATCATCAACCTAGTCATATTACAGGTGGGTAAACTGAGGCTCCGTAGGAGAGTCCTAATGAGTCGGTCAAAACCCAGCCCCAGGATGCCAACTGTGGTTGGGGGGGATGGGGGGCAGGGATCTTCTTTCCACAACCCTAAAGTCCCCAGAAAGGAAAGAACCATGGCAAGGCCAAAGCCAGGATTGCCACAGGGCTGCGGACAGAGACAAAGCCCAGCAGCCCATGGAGAGAAAGATAAGACAGGAAAGTAAACACGCAGCATGTCGCATGCAGCACAAGCCAACAAGAGGCAGCGGGCAAGCAGACTGCCTGTGGTGCAGGAGCAGAGATACATTTCTCCAGCCTCCAGCCGGTCGGGGCTGCCCAACCCTGGCCACTGGGTGACCTCCCTGCTTCTCCTCGGGCCAGCCAGCCCTCAGTCCCTGGCCCATCTCACCACATGCTCCTTCCTTCTCCCAGCCTGCCCAGAGCAGCCCATGAATAGAACATTAAAGGCAAAACCTTCTAAAAGAAAAAAGCTACTCCCTGGTAGGAGTCGCCCCACTAAATGTCAAACACAGAGCAAGGCTTCCTGCCTTGTGTGCTTCTCGCTAATGGAGGCACCTTGGCCTCCATATCCCATCATCCAATTTCCCTATAAATAAATCATCCCAAGAAGAATTCCAATTCCCCCACCACCCCCACCCCAGGGCCTCATGAATGAACCTCTCTACATAAGCATATGTAAAGGCCTTCACTCTCAGTTGGCTCTGGAGCCCAAAGGAGAGAGGAGAGAGGAGAGAGGGGAGGGGAGGGAAAGAGAGAGAGGGGGGAGGGAGGGGCAGAGAGGGTGGGCTCAGCCCCCTGACAATTTGGGAAGTAAACTTTCACATTGTTTCAACAGGCTGCCTGGAGAGCCCAGCTTTCTCCTGACTCAGGAAAGACTTTTGCTCCATTTCCTGCAGACTAATGCAATTGTCACCGCAATGCTACTACCCTCTGGAATCAAGCCAGCAAGCTGCCAAGAGGCCCCATCTCTGGGGGCTGCGGTGGTCTGTCCCCTGGCAGATGTGTGATGAGTCGTGCCCACCCACCCCCAGTGAGGGCGAGCCACACACCCACTCTGCAAGCTTTGTACCCGACATGTGGTGCACACAGCACTGGCCCGCCCACTCCTAGAGCCCCTAACAGAGTGGCTCACCAGCTCGCATGGCACCAAGCCATGCTAGTGGACTGAGAGTGCGTGGGTGCCACGTCCGCTCCAGTGTGCTAGTGCTGAGCTGCTTTACAATAGTGGACCCCAGGCATGCATGCTCTGAGAGCCTGTTGCATGCTCACCAGGTGTGTTTCTGCACACACACACACACACACACACACACACACACACTGTATCATGCCAACCCTCTTGCTGTGCCAGCACAGAGGCCCCCAGAGTGACTCTCGTGAATCAGATAGCAGGGGCTGTTTGCAGTTTTCTCTCCAAACTTCACTGACTGAGGCGACAGTAATCAGAAGCACTCTCTGAATCTGTTAGATGAGGCACCCGCCTCACCACAGTGGAAGGGGCGTCCACTCCATTCTGCTTTTCCCAACCCCCCAGATCAGCCCAACTCTCTGAAAGGCTTCATCTGGGACTCAGCAGACATTGGAATGGGATAGAAACTCTGAGTCCTAGAAGACTAGGGCTGGGCCATGGAAGGAGGGGGCACAGGTATAAGTGGAGGAGGCTGCCTCACCAAGCCTGCCGGCTGTTACCTACATAGGCCAGCATGTTCTGGAGCCTTTGCTCCCCCAGACAATTACCAATCATGTCTGGGCCTGCCCAAACATCAAGGGGGACAAAGTAGAAGGGGATACGTGAGACAGTGTCTCAGGGCCCCAATCTTAGCCAGAGAAACTCCCAGAGGAACACAGGAAGGGAGTGCAGGGGAACTACCAGGACACAAATGATTCAGCAACACCCAGAAACCCACAAAACAAATGTCACCAAAATTAAGACAGATGGGTATGTGAGACAGGGAAACTGAGGGGCTGGGAGGACAAGCCTAAGACTACAGCCTGATTCAGCAGTGTGCCAGTTGAGAGACCCAGGTTCAGGGACTACCTCAGTTTCCTCATCTTTAAAATGGGAACAAGCATGGTCAGATCTTACAGGGTAATTTTGGAGATGGCACGAGATCAGGCACTTAGCCTCATAAGAAGTACTTAGTCGGGGTTGGGAATGTGGCTTAGTGGTAGAGTCTTGCCTAGCATGCATGAAGCCCAGGGTTCAATTGCTCAGTACCATATAAACAGAAAAAGCCAGAAGTGCTACAGTGGCTCAAGTGGTAGAGTGCTTGAGCAAAAGAAGCTCAGGGACAGTGTCCAGGCCCTGAGTTCAAGCCTTGGGACAGGCAAAAAGAAGAAAAAAAGAAGAAAAAGAAGAAGGAGGAGGAGGAGGGAGGAGGAGGAGAAGAAGAAAAAGAAGGAGGAGGAGGAGGAGGAGCAGGAAAGGTACTTAGTAAATGTAAACAGCTATTGTCAACCGATATGCAGAGATTAGCAGAAGTGAAGTGAAGACAGTTGAAAAGTAAGGTCTAGGCCCTGTTCTGGTATTCATATCTCCTCCCAGCAACCTCCTCCAAGAATCTTCCTGAGGGCTGGGAAGGTGGCTCAGTGGTAGAGCACTTGCCTTGCATGCATGAGGCCCTGGGTTTGATTCCTCAGCACCACATAAGCAAAAAGAAAAAGCTGGAAGTGGCGCTGTGGCTCAAGAGGTAGAACGCTAGCCTTGAGCTGAAGAGCTGAGGACAGCACCCAGGCCCAGAGTTCAGGCCCCACAACAGGACTCTCCCCCCCCCCCCCAAAAAAAAAAGAATCTTCCTAAGACCCAAGGTAGGTTTGCTTGCTATAGTGATGAGTACTGAGCCAACTGTACCTCCTAACCCCAATCTATCATCCTTGTACTTGGGACCCTCACCCTGAAACCAGTAGCTCCCAGAGAGAGGACTGAAATGTAGTTTAGTGGTAAGGCACTTGCCCAGCAAGTGCAATGTTCTGATTTTGATCCTTAGTATCAAAAAAGGAAAGACAGCATGCGCCGGGTGGCTCACGCCTGTAATCCTAGCTACTCAGGAGGCTGAGATCTGAGGATCGAGGTTCAAAGCCAGCCCGGGCAGGAAAGTCCGTTAGACTCTTATCTACAATAAACCACTAGAAAACCGGAAGTGGTGCTGTGGCTCAAGCGGTAGAGCACTCACCTTGAGCTGAAGAACGCAGGGACAGCGCCCAAGCCCAGAGTTCAAGCCCCACAAACGACAAAAAAAAAAAAGGAAAGACAAAAAAAAAAGTTCCAAGGTCTTCTCCTGGGCCACTCACTATCCTATGCCTCCCTCTCTTTTTTTAATTAAAAAAGAATTAAAGAATTACTCCTGGCCACCAGTGGCTCAGGCCTGTAATCTTAGCTACCCAGAAGACTGGGATATGGGGAATCATGTTTTGAAACCAGCCAGGACAGGAAAGTCCATGAGACTCTTATCTCCTATTAGCCACCAAAAGGCCAGAAGTGGAACTATGGTTCAAGTGGTAGCACACTAACCTTGAGCACAAAAGCTCTGGGACAGTGCCCAGGCTCTGTGTTCAAGCCCCAGGATTGGCACTAAAACAAAAACAAAATTTATTTTGCTAGGAATAGAACCTAGGTCTTTGTACATGCCAAGCTAGTGTTCATACTGAACTATAGGTCCTCAGCCTTTAATTTTTGAGACAGAGTCTCACTCTGTATAGCCCAAGATGTACTTGAATTTGCTATATAGCCCAAACTGGCTTGAAAACTGTGATCCTCCTGCCTCCCAAGTGCTGAGATCAAGGGATGTTCTACCATACCCAGCTCTCTAACTCATACCTACCAGGGTGGCCTGGCCATTGCACCCCAAGGAAAGGGCTGCTTCCAGCACTCAGTACTAAGGTCCTGCCTTCTGCCCATCCCCGGAGGCTCTGTTCCCGTTTCACCAAGCTATTTTGCTTCCTCGGCCATCTGTTCCCTTCCTGTCATCTCCTTTCTGCTTTAACCTTACCCACTACTTCACCGCAGATGGTACTCAACAGACCCGTTTTTGACATCCTTCAAGATGCCTGCCCCCTTCCCCTTGCTCTGTCCTTCCGCAGGCCCAGTCCAAAAGATGTGGCCAGAGTTTGGGGTTGGGTTCACATCCTAAGCCTCCCCCTCCTTAGGTCCATCTGTTGTCAGCTCTGCCCAGGGTCAAAGGAGCAAACGCCTACCTCTTCTGTGACTTAGCCTTTTCCTAACGAGATTTCTTCTTGTCAAACTTTGCTAAGAACTTCTCCAGTCTCCAAGTGCATATTTGCTCTGATTCTCTATCCAATCTCCATACATAGCTTTATTTAACCCACAAGAAGGCTGAAAGTTGTTGGCTAGGACAGACACAGAAAGCTCTGGAGCTCATTCCTGCAAAGGAAAAACCAGAGGTGCCTATGCTAGGAATTTGGATCCTGGACAGTTTCCCTATTGAAAATGGATCTGAAACTGTGCACAATGTTGCACACCTATAATTCTAGTACTTAGGCCGAGGTAGGAGGACTGTAAGTTCAAGGCCGGCCTGGGCTATATAATGAAATTCTTTCTCAAAAAAAGAAAAATATAAGCTGGGCGCCAGTGGCTCATGCCCGTAATCCTAGCTTCTCAGGAGGTTGAGATCTGAGGATCGAGGTTCAAAGCCAGCCTGGGCAGGAAAGTCCGTAAGACTCTTCTCTCCAATAAACCACTAGAAAACTGGAAGTGGCACTGTGGCTCAAGTGGTAGAGCGCTCACCTTGAGCTGAAGAGTGCAAAGACAGCGCCCAAGCCCAGAGTTCAAGCCCTACAACCGACAAAAAAAAAAAAAAAAAATGAAGAATACAAACCTGCAGTGAAGAATTGGCCCTGTGTTGTGATAGAAATTGAACCAAAACACATTGTTAACATAGTCTGAACTCACAGGGGAATGCTATGCTTCTGTCTTGGCCTTTATTCTAGCTGCAGATGTGGCTATGAATGCAAGGCTTTTTTTTGTTGTTGGTCAGGGAGCCTGAACTCAGGGCCTGGGTGCTGTCCCTCAGCATTTCAGCAAAAGGCCAGTGCTCTACCACTTGAGCCAGAATGCCACTTCCAGCTTTTTCTACTTATGTGGTACTGAGGAATCAAACTCAGGGCCTCATACATGCAAGGCAAGCACTCTACCACTGAGCTAACCTCCCAGTCCCAAATGTAAGGCCTTTTCTCTTTTTTTGGGTCCGGTCATGGGGCCTGAACTCTGGGCCTGGTCGCTGTCCCTCAGCTCTTCAGCTCAAGGCTAGCACTCTACCACTTGATCCACAATGCCACTTCCGGCTTTTTTCTTTTTGCTTATGTGGTGCTGAGGAATCGAACCCAGGGCCTCATGCATGCAAGACAAGCGCTCTACCACTGAGCCACCTTCCCAGCCCTGTAAGGCCTTTTCTTAACAACTTTTTCTCTTCTGGGCTGTCCTACTACTCCCCTAAAATTCCTTCTCGTTTTTTTTTTTTCTAGACTAAGGCCCAGGAGTTTTGAGGAAAGAGGCAGCGAATCAGAAGTTAATGATGGCCAGGCACTGATGGCTCACACCTGTAATCCTAGCTACTCAGGAGGCTGAGAGCTGAGGATTGTCATTTGAAGTCAGTTTGGGCAGATAAATCTGAGAGACTCTTATTTCCAATTAATTACCAAAAATCTGGAGGTGGGGGTGTGGCTAAAGTAGTAGAGTACCAGTCGAGCAAAAAAGCCAAGAGAGAAGCCGGGCGCTGGTGGCTCACGCCTGTAATCCTAGCTACTCAGGAGGCTGAGATCTGAGGATCGCAGTTCAAAGCCAGCCCAGGCAGGAGAGACCGTGAGACTCCTATCTCCAATAAACCACCAGAAAACCGGAAGTGGCACTGTAGCTCAAGTGGTAGAGCACTTGCCTTGAGCTGAAGAGCTGAGGGACAGCGCCCAGGCCCAGAGTTCAAGCCCCACGACCGACAAAAAAAAAAAAAAAAATAGCCAAGAGAGAGCCAGAGTTCAAGCCCCAGTACCAACACACACACACACACACACACACAAGATGATGAAGGAAGCATTTTGGTGACATTGGTTCTATTGGTCTACTTTTCTTTATCTAGACAGAAATGGTCTGTAGGGTCTGAAATTCCACTTCTGCACTTGGACTTACACTAAAAAGCCTCATGTCTTAGCTCTCTTGGATAAAGGCTCTTGCATTTCTCTTCATGCTTTTTCCACAGCAGAAATCAGTATCATGGTTGTCCATGAACACTCTTCTCCTTACTGGAGCTAAAAAGGGCCATATTATCAACAGCCATGAATCTTATTTGGTTTCAAAGAGATACAGAGATGCTGCCTGCTTGCACCTGTCCACAGGGAGACTGTCCCATCAGCTAGGGAACCTCTAGATTCAAATCTACTGAACACCTGATAATATCATGGCCCCTCATTCTACTTTTTCTTCTTCTCACAAGGGAGAAGTCCAATTCAGTCACTAGATAAGCCCATCTGGTTATCGGAAACCAAGAAAACAAAATGTATCATACTGGGTTGCAGGCCTTACTCTAGCTCTTGCTGAATTATTAAGGGATGGCATTAACTTATAAATGAATATGTTTGACTGATTTTGTGGTTGATGTACAGATAAATTCTAATGAAAGACAGCTACAAGATTTTAAATTATTAATTAGACTGCCACTTAACAAAGCCTATTTGGCACTCTATTTCCTTGCTTAACAAGACAAAAACTTTAAGGAAAGGTTCTGTATTAGCCCAGAGGCTCTTGATTTGCATTCTGTTTTTATAGCTCTAAAAATGAAAACCATAGATCCTAACCTTAAGCAGGTTGCTCTGGCAAAGCAAAGCCCCCAGCAGGCTGCCCTTCCTTCCTGGATGTTGCTGGATGGCTCCAGGCCTTGCTTGCCCTGCCTGCCTCTCATCTCTCTCAACTAGAGGCTTGCTTTTTATATCCCTGATTCTGCCAGGGCATGCCAGGAGATGGAAGAGCAAGTACAGCAGCTGCTGAAGCCTACAGCTACCAGCACTGTCAGCAGCTAGATCCCACCAGGGCTCTTCCGGTCACAGAGGTAGGGCTGTGGCCAGTAAAGTCCATTCATTAAGAGAGGCAAAGACAGTACCCTCAACTACCCCTGAAACAGCCTTCCAGGTGACATGTTTCATAGGACAATCAGAAAGAGCTAGGGACTGGCCACTCATGTCTGTAATCTTAGCTACCAAGGAGGTTGAGATCTGAAGATTGATGTTTGAAGCCAGCTGGGGCAGGAAAGCCTGAGAGACTTTTATCTCCAATTACCCACCCAAAAGCCAGAAGTGGTTCTAGAGGTAGAGAGATAACTTTCATGGTCCAAAACCTATTCCTCCCCATACTCTCAGGATCTAGGGAGGGCTATGTGTTCTTCATCCTTCAAATCCTTTTTCAAATCAAACTATTACACTCACTCAGGCCATGGACCCCATGTAGGGCTTTGCATCCGGTAGGCAACAACTATACCAACCTATGTTCTGCAACAGTGCGGTTTGGAGCCTATGGAAACAATTCCAGAAACAAACTTCAATGGCCAGCTCTCTTGGCATTAGCCTGAGGCATGCTTTCAGCTTTGGGCACATACCTGAGAATCCCCACAGATAATCTGGGCGTACTCTACATGTGTGCAGAAGGGATAAATCCAAAGGATCAGATCAGAGACTAAGAGGAAATTGCCCAGGAAAGGACCAAAACAAAAGTCATTTGTCCACACTAGGTCCCAGCAGCAAGCTCCAGGCCACCCAAGGCCAATGCTAGATAAGGCCTTCTCTACTCCATTTCCCCCAGGCTAATCCAGGTGCAAACATCTTTGCAGGTGGAACCTCTCCCACCAACCAGGCTGTGCAAGGAAGGGAAAAACAGCAAACACACGTGACTGCCAAGCCTCCAGTGGCTACCTCTAGAGCAAGAATAAGGAGCCTCCCCGCCCCAGGGAGCAGCCCCCAGAATGCATTGGGTTACTCTTGAGCTGGGCCTCTGGCTAGAAAGGGTAACCAAGAGAGCTCTTGGAGGCTGCTGGAGCCTCCCTGGGCACCTAAACCACATGAAGAAAGTGTGTTGGCTGCTTCATGGCTCATTTTTAACTGTACACTGCCAAAAGACAAAAGACCAAAAGGGAAATAAGATGTCAGTTCTTCCCTATTATCTCTATCACAGACCTGCAGCCCAGACATGGCGGCCTCTTAAAACTGCCTGGAAAGCCTTCCCCACTTGGGCAAGTTTGCATACTCCAGGCCCAAGCTTCTCAGCCTTGGGCCTGTTCTCAGGCGTAAAAAGCACTATCTGGGTGCAGACAATCTGGCCAGTACAGATAGGCTGCTGAAAGGATTTTCTGTGCCTTTCTGCAGGGAAAGGAACTGGGGTGTAACAGTGAAACGGTTTCTCCAACTAGCCATAGAGACTTTTTCCACACCACACTGAAATGCAGCCAGTCTCCCCCGCACCCTTGTTCCGCACCAACCCACGTGGAGGGCACAAGTCACACACAAGTTTGTGACTATCCCTGTACAATTAAGCAACCAACTGGTTGGCCCAAAGCCGGCCCATCACTCAGTCTTTCCTGCCCCCATAAAAGGCGTGATGATTTTTTTTTCACCCACCTGTCTGACCTGCTTATCTGTCTCCTCCATCATCCCATATCTGCTTCTCTCCGCCCATCACCGGGCTTCACTTCTCCCCACCTTCAGAACCACCTCCCCCTGCCCGTTTTCTCCTTCCCCATCCCGCTGTGAGGTCAGAATCCGGTGCTTACGACACCTCGGCCTGTTGCCATGGAAACAGGGGCGGATTAAGGCTGGAGCACGGAGCGTAGGGATCAGGCCCCTCCGCTACCTGAGCTCCCGCCTCAACGAGCTCCCGCAGGGCCGGAGCCGACAGCCGCCAGGCGCTGCGCCTCGCGCCCCCCTCCCCGCCCAGGCCTGGTACTGGGGCGGGGGGGGGGGGGGTCCCAGCTAGGCGCCACAGCCCCGCTGGGACGTGGCTAGGGGGAGAGGCAAACGTAGAGACAAATGCTACGGGTAGCGAGTCCCCGGGCTCACGGCGTGGTTACCTGCCCTCCTGGGGCCCGAGGGACCGCACCCCGCGCGGCAACCACGTGGGGGCGCGGCAGGACTTCCCCGGCTCCCGCAGTAACTTTGCCGCGCGCAGTCTCAGGCGGGGCTGCCGGGGAGTCCAGGCAAGGTGGTTGCGGAACCAGCGCTTCTCAAGTTGAGCCTGGCTCGGGCCGCGCACCCTGCCGGCGCGGCACGGCTTTCGTCTCCGCGTCCTCGCGATCCAAGCCTTGGGAAAGTTTGGGGAGCCGGACTAGAGGCGCTTGCCACTCCCCGCCCTCAGTGGACACTCTCCAAGAGCTCGTCCCTGGGGATCGACCAGGGCTGCTGGGAAGGTGCCCGCGTCCCGGCCGCGCATGGCGAGCCCCAGGGCACGCGGTGAGCGCGGGGGCTGCGCGGTGACTGACCGCCGGCTGTACTGGAGCTCGGGCTGGACCTGGCCCCACCAAGCGGCAGAAGCTGGGGCGGGTGCCCGCGCAGGACATGCATGGAGCCTGCAAGTGCAAAACTTTATATTGGCAAAGCAAAGGTCCCAGGAGGCCAGCTCCCCTTTTACACAGGCCGCTCACTCTGGTCTCAGACCGACCCTCCGAGCTCGATCCCCAGGCCTGGCTCTCGATTCACGGAGCAAAGCCCGCGTTCTCGCCGCAGGCCACCGATGGGGAAAGAGCTCCAGCAGCAGCCCCTGGGCGGGCGCGACAGACAAAGCCAGCCAGCTCGTCGGGGGTTTTGCTTCCCCGCCCCGATCCTCGGTGCTGGACAGCTCCCGTGCTGCCGGCTCTGCCCCGTGCGCCTCCAACTCCAACTTGCCCCTGCCGTTCCACCTCACCTTTGCGAAGCATGTTGGCCGCGGGGCCGCCGCTTCGAGGTCGGCCTAGGTGCGCTCCCTCCCGGGGTCCACGTTCAAATCCCCGGGCGCCAGCTGCAGCTAATCCGAGTGCTCCGAGGCGGGGGCAAGCCGGGGATCCGCTTATGCCCGGCGGCCCGGCCCCGCTGGGGCATGGTGAGCCCAAGCCCCTCGCGCCGAGGGCACCGGCGCCCGCCAGCAACCGCGGCACTGCCAACCAACCCCGTGCGCTCTCCCAGCCCCCGGGGGCGAGCGGCTGGCTCCGCGGAGCCGGCGGCCTGCTTCTGCCGCCCCGAGCACTTTGCAGGCGGTTTTGAGGGTGGACACCGCCCCCCTCCCCCAGCCCGGCCGGCCGGCCGCGGCCCCCTCCTCACCGCCCCCTCGGGCAGCCGCCGCCGCGGCTGCTGCAAAAGGGCGCTCGAACGCACAGCCGAGCTCCGGGGAAAGCGCCCGGCGCGCGTTTGCAGGACCGAGCGATCGGCGGAGCGGGGCGCCTCCCTTCCTCTCCCCCGGCTTCCCCCACCTCTTCTCCTCCTCCCTCCCTCCCTCGCTCGCTCGCTAGCTCCCTCCCTCCCGCTCCGCTCCCCGCCCCCGCTCACGGAGCGCCTCCCATACAAAATTTATGAAAGTGCTCTCAGCTCGCGGTGCCGAGCGCCGTCCTATTCCCAGGGCAGCGGCGCTCAGCCGTGCGGCGCCGCCTCCCAAGGTGTTTTCGCGGTGCCCGCCCCCGGGGACCATCCTCCGTCCACGTCCGTCCAAGTACCTGTCCCAGCCCCTAGGCGGGTCGTCGGGCCACCCCCAAATGCCCTCCCCGGCCCCGCAGGCTTCTTGGAGAAGCCCGCACCCGCAGCCCAGCCCCCTCCCGCTCGCCCTTCGTAGCTGGAGGTCATCGGGAAAGGCGGCTGGAAGCGTGCGCCCCGGAGTCCGCTACCCAGAGTCCGGGATCACAAGTCCGCACCCCCCCCCCCGCCCCTCTCCTTCCTGGCCCGCGCCCCTTCCTCCTCCAAGGCTCGACGGCTCTTCCCTTCCCAGAACAGCGGGGGAGAACCCTCCGTCCTCCACCCTGCGTCCCAGGACATTGTTTGGGGCGGGGACGGGGGGGGGGGGGACGAGGACGAGGTGGAGGGCGCGGGTTGGGGAGAGGCACAAAGCAGCAAGCACTTGGGGAAGTCCGGTTGCAAATCCCGTAGGAAGGACCCAGTAAAGGTTGGGATGGGTGATCTCCGCCTGGAGTCGGGGGAGGGGAAGGGTGGGGGGCTCTGATCTCCCTCGGTCCTCACAGACCCCGCCCGCCCCGGGGATTCTCAAAAATGGAGGGACGTCGCTTAGCGAGCGGGTCCGAAGGGGCCCCACTGGGCCGACTGTGAGACAAGCTCAAACCGTGCGAGATCCTGGGTAGAGGCCAGCACCCCCTACTGGCCTGGTATAAGACAATGTTTGAGGTAGGAAAAGAGGCGATCAACTCATTCGTTCAACACACATTTTATTGAAGGCTTAGCATGTGAGGCACTACTATTTGTGGAAATTTAGCCAGTGAAAAAGACAGGTTTCTGTCCTCGAGGAGTAATAGAGTAGATGACAGCGGTGCTTGGAAGAAAACCAAGCAGGAACAGGTCACAGGTGGCTCGTGCCTATAATACCAGCTACTCAGGAGGCTGAGATCTGAGAATGGAGGTTCGAAGCCAGCCTTGTCAGGAAAGCTTACCAGACATATCTCCAGGAAATTAACAGAAAAGCCAGAAGTGGCCTGTGGATCAAAATGGCAGAGTACTAGCCTTGAGCACAAAAGCTCAGGGACAGTACTCAAGCCATGTGTTTAAGCCCCAAGAACAGCACTAAATAAGGAAAAACCAACAATGCTGAGCCTTGTTGGGGAGCTGACATGAGGGGACAGCATTCAGACTTCCAGAAGCTGGCATAGTGATGATGAAAAGAGCCATATACCATTTTAGAATGGGACAGAGGTGTGGAAAGGTTCTGCTCCCTGTCTAAGGGGGTAAAGAGTAATTAGGAAATACAGAAGATGTGCCTTAAGGGCTCAGTTCTTGGTGGGGAGATATTCCAGGGAGGAGCAGGAGCAAATATGCAAATAACAAGAGGTGGGAAGTAATACTGTTTAGATAATTACGCTAGGTCCTCTTGGGGTGACAACAAGATGCATTTGTTTAGCCTCTATCACATGCAACTTGGCACTGACCCCACACTTGTGCCTGAGCCTGGCTGGATCAGATACCAGAGCTAAGCTCTAGGGCACTAAGAGCTACAGAGGTCCTCTGTAGCTAAGGCCCAGAAAGGTTAGACTACTTTATTTCCTCAGTGTCACACAGTAGACCAGTGTTAAAGTATGATCTTGAATCAGTGAATCAAGGTTTGAATACAATCCTCTTTTTTTTTTGTCATGGGGCAAGCTCTGGGCCTGGGTGCTGTCCCTCAGCTCTTCAGCTCAAGGCAAGCACTCTACCACTTGAGCCATAGTGCCACTTCCAGTTTTCCGGTGGTTTATTAGAGATAAGAGTCTTATTGACTTTCCTTGTCCAGGCTGGCTTTGAACTGCGATCATCAGATCTCAGCCTCCTGAGTAGGATTACAGGCGTGAGACACCAGCGCCCGGCTACAATCCTCTTTTAGCACCCTCTCAGGCTGCCTTCTGTGACCCTCTGCCCCACAAACGCCAGCATCTCAGGCTAAGTTGGGTGGAGTGATTAAGCCAAGTAGTTATTTCAGGCTTTGGAAAGGCTGGGTACTGACTTGGAGTCCAGCCAAGAGGTGAGGGTGGCTGTAGGCGGGTGTTGTGGTGTAATGTGGGGGGGTGTACTGAACCCGCCTTCTTGTCAAACAGTAATTACTCAGACTTCTGAGTAACTCAGGAAGGGAGACCCCCATGGACAGATGGAAGTATCCTCAGCCCAAGTTGAATGTCAGCATCTAACTGTCCGGCGCTGCAATGTTTGGGGTGCACTATACCTGTTCTTCCAGGCATCACTTGGTTTCCTAACAGGGGGCCAAGAATTGTTCATTTCAGGACAAAGGCATAAAAGAATGGGACCTTCATCATCATCTCCTCTGACAACAGGCCCTAAGGGATGAAGCACCTGCTAGGAAGAAGTCACTGCTCTGCTTACAACAATATTTCTGACTTGGAATTCTAAAACCAGGCACTTGTGGCTCATGCTTATAATCCTAGCTATTCAGGAGGCTGAGTTCTGTGGACTGCAGTTCAAAGCCAACCAAGGCAGGAAAGTCCACGTAATTCTTACTTTCAAATAACCACACACAAAGCTGGAAATGGAACTTTGGCTCAAGTGGTTAGCTCACAATCCTTGAGCTAGCGGGGCGCTGGTGGCTCACGCCTGTAATCCTAGCTACTCAGGAGGCTGAGATCTGAGGATCGCGATTCAAAGCCAGCCCGGGCAGGAGAGACCCTGAGACTCCTATCTCCAATAAACCACCAGAAAACCGGAAGTGGCACTGTAGCTCAAGTGGTAGAGGGCTCGCCTTGAGCTGAAGAGCTGAGGGACAACGCCCAGGCCCAGAGTTCAAGCCCCACGACCGACAAAACAAAAACAAAAACAAGCCTTGAGCAAAAAAGCTCAGGGAAGCCAGGCACTGATGGCTCATGCCTATAATACTAGCTACTCAGAAGGCTGAGGGCTGAGAGCTGAAGTTCATGGTTCAAAGCTAGCCTGGTAACAAAAGCTGTGAGACTTTCATCTCCTATTAACCACCATAAAATTGGAAGTAGAGCTGTGGTTCAACGTGGTAGAGCACTAGCCTTGAACAAAAAAAGCTAAGGGACAGTGCCTAGGCCCTGAGTTCAAGCCCCAGGACCAGCTCCAAAACAACAAAAAACATAATTGAAACTTTCCATGGGCTTGGTCTTATTGTGCTGAAGAGGCAGGGTTGTGGGACTGGGGTTTAGCTCAGCAGAAAAGTGCCCGCCTGGGGGGCGCAAGGCCCTGAGTTTGGTCCTCAGCTCTGGAAAAAAAAAAAGCTATAAAAAGACCCTCCAAAAAAACCACAAGTCAACTGAAGAGGCAGGGTTATGCTTTGAAATTCATACCCTGTATCCTACTGAATCCAGAGAAGCTTGGAGAAATGCAGCTTGGGGTCTATTTCTCTCTCTCTCTCTCTCTTTTGGACTGTGTGTGTGTGTGTGTGTGTGTGTGTGTTGGTACTGTGGTTTGAATGCTTCAAACTCTCACTGGCCTTTTTTCCTCCTGCTAATGGCTGGTGCTCTACCACTTGAGCCATGTACAGCTTCACTTCTAGTTTTTGTCATTAATTGGAGATAAAGGTCTCATAGCCTCCTTGCCTGGGATGGCTTTGAACCATGACCCTCAGATCTCAGCCTCCTGAGTAACTAGGTTTACAGGCATGAGTCACTGGCACCTGGCTTTTTCTTTTTTTAAGACAGGCTCTTGCTATATAACCCAAATGGGCTTGAACTCATAGTCTTCCTTCCATATAGGTGTGTGCCATCACCACACCTGGCCAGGATAGACTTACTGAGATGAAAAGGGTGTTTTTTGGGACCCACACTACCCATACTCTGATACTAGAGCTTGCCAGGGTCTGAGGGTAGAGCTCTGACCCCTTCTTCTGCTCTCCCCGGCTGTCTGCTCCCAGCATGCTTAGCCATCCCTCCACTCAGGGCAGCCTACCAGGTAAGCCCAGTCCCAGGCTGCTTGTTTTCACTCCTCCCAGTACCTTAATTAGGGGTTTCCAAGCAGGGAGGGCGGAGGGGGTGGGGAGTCTGAGGCCACAGAGCAACCTTAAAGGGCCAGCAATGCTCACTACAGCATGGCAGAGTGAGGAGGATGTGGGCTGGGCGAGCTAAACAGCCCTGGAGACCACTGCTCCTTGAGGCAGACTTTGAGGGAAAGTCTGCAGGCACTTCGCTCTTCTAAAGGTGAAGACAGTCTCACTGATTGCTCGACCTTCTCTTTATGGTCCCAGAGCTCTGATCATTTATCAGGAGAACAACTTTCTAGCCCTGAGGGGTGGCAGGGTGGCCAAAGGATCTAAAAGGTTCAGGAAAAAGAATGCAAGGGCTGCCCCATTTCTCTCTGGAAATCACCTTCCCTCCTCCCAGGTTCAGATCTTCCCCTGTGCAGCAGTTTCTTGTGTATGAGCCTTCCAGAGTGGGCTCTAAAGGTGGTAAAGGACCCACTTGCTTCAGAAATCCACACCAAGACTCCCAAATTGGAGCTGAGCTGGGAGACACTAAATTGTCTTTATTATTTTTGTCGGTCGTGAGGCTTGAACTCTGGGCCTGGGTGCTGTCCCTCAGCTCTTCAGCCACAGCGCCACTTCTGGTTTTCTGATGGTTTATTGGAGCGAAGAGTCTCACAGACTTTCCTGCCACGGCTGGCTGGCTTTGAACCGCAATTCTCAGAGCTCAGCCTCATGAGTAGCTAGGATTACAGGCGTGAGACACCAGCGCCTGGCTAAGTTCTGTCACATTGAGGGCAGTGGGGTCTTCGGAGGTAGTGAATGTGGCCACCCAGCATCCACTGACAGACTACTGGTTACCAGTTAGGAGTGAGGGTGGGAAACAACAGGAAGAGTTGGTGGGTTTTTTCCCCCCGCACAGGCTTATCGGGAAGCACCGGTGTGAGTGTGTCAGATCTAGGAAGGAAACTGAGGACCAGGTCGGCGGTGTAGGAGCGCAACTGCAGTGTTCAGATTGGCCCTTAGCTGAGGTTCTAAGAGTCCGGGCTTTCCAGACCGAGGTGGAGCCCACCATAGCCCCGCCCCCGACGCCTCCTTTCGGGGCTCCGCCCAGCCAGAGTCTCCGCCTCCCTCGCTGGCTGCTCGGCGATCGATCGTGAGGGCTGCGCTCTCCGCGTTCTTCCAGTGCTGTCTGTTTGGCCCCCTCACGTGGGCTGGCGGGCCATGGCGGCGCCGGTGGTGTCCCCGGCAGCGGAGCCAGGCAGCCGAAACGGCCCTGGCAGAGGTGGGTGCTGCCACACCGCGGCCTCTAGACCTCGTATCTGGGGGTGGGGCCCCTTCCCTGCCCCCGCCGTGGCGGCGCCTCTCCCCGCCCCGCCGGGTCCCGCCGTGAACTCGCCCTGGGCCGCCGTCACCGGCGCCCTGGGGGACGGGCTGTGGCTTTTTGTTGTTGTTTTTTTCGGTCTGGCTTAGGGTGCAGTCGAGAGCTGTTCCACGAGCTTGCAGTCCTCCGATCGCCATCCTTCCCCGGCCGCGGGAGAGGGATGGACGGGGCTGGCCCGGAGCGGGAGGGAGGAGACGGCGGAGCAGGCCTGTTAGGCCCGGAGCCGGAGTCTCTCCGCTGGGCTCGAGTGTTTCCCGGAGGGGGGGGTGTGTGTGCAAGGGACCATACGGGATCTCACGGGGGGAGGGAGGGAGGGGGAGGTATTGATGTAAACAGCAGATGACAGGTCTTGATAAAGGGAGAAAACTAGGACTGGCCCAGGGAACATACTGAGCTACCGAGCCCAGCACACACCCTGAGACTTGGGCTTGTCCCAAGTTCTGCAAGGAGCCCAGAGAAGACATTTGAAACAACTGGCCAAAAAAAAAAAAAAAAAATCCTAAGAGTGGCCGGGCGCTGGTGGTTTACACCGTGACCCCACTCAGCAGTCTGAGGATGGTGGTTCAAAGCCAGCCTGGACAGGAAAGACCATGAGACTCTTTATCTACTACTCTTACCTACTACTAGGAAAATGCCAGAAGTGGGGCTGTGGCTCAAATGGTTAAGAGTGCTAGCTTTGAGCAAAAGAAGCTTAAAGGAGGGCTGGGCATGTGGCTTAGTAGTCCAGTGCTAGCCAAGCATGCATGAAGCCTGGATTTGATTCCTCAGTACCACATGAACAGAAAAAGCCAGAAGTGATGCTGTGGCTCAAGTGGTAGCTAGCCTTGAGCACAAAAAGCTCAGGGACAGTGCCCAGGCCCTGAGTTCAAGTCCCAGGATCAGCACATGTGTACACACACACACACACACACACACACACACACACACACACGCACACACTCCAGGATCAGCACACATGTACACACACACACACACACTCCTAACAGTAATAACATCCAAATCTGGTCTCAGAGCCCTAGCCTACCAAGCTAGTTCTACCACTGTACCCCTTCACCCACTGTACCCCTTCATCCCCTGCATATACAGAGTGAAGGCATAGATCTAGGAGCACCCCTCCTATCCTAGTGACCCTAAATAGAAGTTCTGATCTACAGTAGAAGCTCAATAATTATTAATTGAATAAATTAATTTCTTGCTTTATCTTATTCCTGAATTGACTCCTAGTTAGTTACACAGGGGCTAAGCTAACCTGTATTGTTTGTTTGTTTGCTGGTCCTGCAGCTTGAACTCAGCGCCTGGGTGCTATCCCTGAGCCTCTTTGTGCTCAAGGCTAGCGCTCTAACACTTGAACCACAGTGCCACTTCCAGATTTCTTGAGTAGTTTATTGGAGATGAGTCAGGGACTTTTTTTTGCCAGGGCTGGCTTTAAATCGCGATTCTCAGATTAGTAACTAGGATTATAGGCATGCAGCTCTAACAGGTATTGTGAAACATAGGATAGATGAACCCAATCTCAGGACCACAGCCTTACTAAAGAACTATGGTAGCTAGACACTGGTGCTCACAACTGTAATCCTAGCTACTCAGGAGGCTGAGATCTGAGGATCACAGTTCAAAGTTTCAAAGCCAGCCCGGGCAGAAACACCTGCAAGACTCCAATCGACAATAAAACACCGGAAGTGTGCTGTGGCTCAGGTGGTAGGGTGCTCACCTGGAGCTGAAGAGCTGAGGGACAGTGCCCAGGCCCAGAGTTCAAGCCCCACAATGGACCAAAAAAAAAAAAAAAAACTATGGTAGAGTCAGGCATGGTGATGCATGTCTGCATGTGAGTTTGAAGCCAGGCTGGGCTGCTTGATGAGACCCTGTCTCAAAACAAAACAGATGGGATATTTCCTTTATTCAAGAAGTTATTTGTATTCTCTATGCCATTAGACTGCTAATCCCTAAAGGCAAGATCGTTTTTCTGTCCTTACCTATATGTCCATAATCCTTACTAGAGTAGTTTTTCTGTCCTTCCTGTGGTGGGGATAGAGAGAAACCATGGGACTGGGAACTTGCTAAATCAATTAAATATAGGTGCTTATATCCCTTTTAAATGGGAGTGAGAATAATTCAAGTGTTAAGCAGTGTGGGCCTACTCATAGAACTTGAGTTGTATGGGCTCTATACAACATGCTCTGCTTTGCCTCTCCAGTGCCCTGGTGTCATATCTACTCTTTTGTGGTAAGAGGTGAGCCATACTCCATTTATGGGATTCAGTCTTTGAGTCCTAATAATCTCACTTCATGGATTTCTTGCTGGTTTATTATTCTTTTTCTACCTTCAAGATGAATACAAGGTGGGGGTGGTGGGAAGCTGGGACAACTTCCTTAGTGTCAGGAATCTTGGAACTAACAGCTTATCTGCATCTAGTTGTAGTCTGTGTCAGAAAGTGGACTCTCCTTACATCTGTTCTAGGTCGGGCCCCTCGGGGCCGATTGGCCAATCAGATCCCCCCTGAGATCCTGAATAACTCTCAGCTGCAGGCAGCCATCCAAGCCCTACCTTCTAACTACAACTTTGAGATTCCCAAGACCATCTGGAGGATCCAACAAGCCCAGGCCAAGAAGGGTGAGCCCTGAGCATGTAAGGGGCAGGTGGAGAGGTTGCCTGAACCAGCCTCTTGTAATCCTCAAATCTGCTTCTGCCTAATGTCTTTTGCTTCTCTCGTCTCCACCCTGTGTTGCAGTGGCCTTGCAAATGCCTGAAGGGCTTCTCCTGTTTGCCTGCACCATTGTGGATATTTTGGAAAGGTGAGGTTTGGGCCACTAGAGAGGAAGCTGAGCCAAAAGGACCAACTCAAAACTTCCAGTTTGCTTAGTAACCTTCTTGTCCATGTCCCCACCCCTATAAAATTAGGAAAAAAATTAAATGTCTAGGCCTACAGCAAGTGGTAGGACTCGGGAGGAACCTAAGACTACACAAAGCTAACCCTGAAGTGTGCTGAGGAGGGTCTGGCTAAGTAGCTAGGGGCACCTTTTTCTTAGGAACGTTTAGGAGAGCTGAGCCAGGCTGGTAGGGGAGAGAGTGCCTCTGGGAAGATATTCAGTTCCCCTGCCCCCTCTCCTAAGTTTCTTCAGTACAATGAGCCATCCTTGGGAGGGGGGGTGAATGCTCAGCCATCTGGAACAAGCAGGGAGGGGGGAATGAAGAGAGGGGAGGTCATCTCGTGCTGAGAACCTCCCACCTCCCTGCTGCTGCCCTGCCCCCCTCTACTCCCCCTTCCTGCTGCCACAGACCCACTTCTCTGCTCCCACCCTCTTGCCCCTTGGGGATGCTCTCTGGGGCTCAGGCCAATTTGCATACATTTTAATCTATAAAAAATTAAGTGCTCTGGCTGACTCAGAGCCTGGGCTGCATTCTAAGGAGCTGAATAATCTGCTTCTGCACACAGCCTGATTTGGGGAAGGGGTGGAGGAGGGGACTGACTGGCAGCACTCAGCTTCCCCCACCATACCTCAAGTGAAGAATTTGATACCCCAGTTACTGAGCCAGATTGTGTCCCCCAGGTCTGAGTCTATTCCAGAGAAGAGCTTGACCTCCTGCTCCTTCCCTGTGGCAGGTCTAGAGGGGTCTTCCCCACTACCCAGTGATTCAAGTCTGGCAGCAAATCCCATGACAACGTGCTGGCCAGAGCCCATTCTTCCTGGCACATGAGGCATGTGGGTAGTGTCATGTGCTGTGGGGGAACTGTATATGAGTCCTCTCCCATCCTGGACCCCAGGGTCTTGACTATGGGTGGGGAGCTGTAGGGGGTCCAGGCAGGAAGGCGGCTGCGTCATGCATGCCACAGTGCCAGGTACACTTGGTGTGGGGACCTTTGTGTATGCATGGTCATGGCTGTAGGTGGGATGAGTCAGGGGAGGAATCTGTTGGTGCCTAGGCATGTCCATCCAAGGGCTGGGGGGGTCCCTCTTGTAGTCTGAACCTGGATAAGGAGTCAGGGTATTGCAGAGACATGCTCATGTAGCAACTGTTTCAGGAGCTGCTGCCAGAGCTGAGGAAAGTGGCAGCTGTGCCCCTCCTACTCTTGGTTGGCAGCTGCCAACCCAAGGAATTGGAAGAGGTGGAGAGTGAGGAGTTGAATCCTGACTTATCTTCACAGTTAGGACCATTTTCCACCTCATTCTTGGTAACACTGTCCCATTGTCTCCCCCCTTAGGTTCACAGAGGCTGAAGTGATGGTGATGGGCGATGTGACCTATGGGGCTTGCTGTGTAGATGACTTCACTGCAAGGGCCTTGGGGGCTGACTTCTTGGTGCACTACGGGCACAGCTGTCTGGGTATGGTGGGCCTGGACACTGGGACTCAGGCAGGAAGGCAGGCCACACACTAATCTCCAAAGCAAGGCCTTGTCTCATGTACAGGCACAAGGTCTCTCCTGATAACTGGGATGGCACTGGCCTTCCTGCTTTGCAGGTAGATCTTTCCTTTGGATTTGGTTGTTTTGGAAACTGTGCTACTGTCTCAGATGCAGGTGTTCGAAAGACTGCTGGTGATAGAGCAGGCTGAGTGAATAAGGAGTTCTAGCAGACTGTTGGCCCTCTACTTCCCTACCACCTCACTTCTGTCCTTAAGCCAAAGCCACTCATCTTGTTTGCTCAAAGACTGGGCCTGGGCCAGGTGCCGGTGGCTCACGCCTGTAATCCTAGCTACTCAGGAGGCTGAGATCTGAGGATGGTGGTTAAAAGCCAGACCAGGCAGGAAACTCTGTGAGATTCTTGACTCCAATAAACCACCAGAGAACCAGAAGTGGTGCTGTGGCTCAAGTGGTAGAGCGCTAGCCTTGAGCTGAAGAGCACAGGGACAGCGCCCACGCCCAGAGTTCAGGCCCCACCACTGACCAAAAAAAGAAGAAAAAGATTGGGCCTGGGTCATCCCTTGCCTTTTCCTGCTTCCCAAAATGGCTTTCTGAACTCTTCTGTCCCCACAGTTCCTATGGATACCTCAGTCCAAGACTTTCGGGTGCTGTATGTTTTTGTTGATATCCGGATAGACACAGCCCACCTCTTGGACTCCATCCGCCTTAACTTTCCTGCAGCTAGTGCCCTTGCTCTGGTCAGCACCATTCAGTTTGTGTCAACCTTGCAGGTAAGTGGATGAGGATTGTCTCAATATCATGTGCGGCAGACAGAGGCTCCTTTCTAGGCTGTTCCTGGGTCTCCTTGTCAGATGCCCCTGTCTGTTCCTCTGGTTCTGGTTTCCTTTCCCAGCCACTTTCTTCCCTTCCTTCATTATCCCTACAGGCAGCTGCCCAGGAGCTGAAAGCTGAGTATCGTGTGAGTGTCCCACAATGTAAGCCCCTGTCTCCTGGAGAGATCCTAGGCTGCACATCCCCCCGAATCTCCAAGGAGGTGGAGGCCATTGTGTAAGTTAAAAATGGTGGCCACTTTTGCCAGGTGCTGATGGCTCACACCTGTAATCCTACCTATTCAGGAGGCTGAGATCTGAGGGTTGCGGTTCAAACCAGCCCAGGCAGAAAAAGAAAAGTCCCTTTTTTTCTGGTCCGTCATGGGGCTTGAACTCTGGGTCTGAACGCTGTGCTGAGCTCTTCAGCTCAAGGCTAGCGCTCTACTACTTGAACCACTGTGCCACTTCCAGTTTTCTGAGTGGTTTATTGGAGATAAGAGTCTCATGGACTTTCCTGCCCGGGCTGACTTTGAACTGCAATACTCAGGTCTCAGCCTCCTGAGTATCTAGGATTACTGGCATGAGCCACTGGCGCCCTGCCTGGGCTAGTCTTAATATACAGTCCTCTCAGCCAGTTGCTCATGTCTATAAATACTAGCTACTCAGGAGGCTGAAGATCTGAGGATCATGGTTCAAAGCCAGCCCGGAATGGAAAGTCCATGAAATTCTTATCTCTAATAAACTATACAGAAAAAGCAGAAGTAGTGCTGTGGCTCAAGTGGTAAAGCACTAGCTTTGAGCACAAAGAGGCTCAGGAACTGTACCCATCTCCAATTAACCACCAGAAAACTGGAAGTGGAGCTATGGCTCAAAGTGCTATAGCGCTAGCCTTAAACAAAAGAGCTCAGGGACAGTACCCAGCCTCTGAGTTTAAGCCCCACAACTGACAAAAAAAAAAAAAGTGGCCACATTGTAGAGACATGAGAAATGTCATTATACTGTTCATTATATAGGAAAGGAAACTGAGTCTAAAGCTTCTAAGCTCTGTGTTCAAGGTCACCCTGCTAGGGAGGTACCAAATAGGAACTAGATTTCAGGTTTACTTTCTTTCCAGTGTTCTGACCACCATCCATCTGGAAGGCTGTGTTCTAGGGTGGGAACAAGAATCAGAGGGCCTGATGTTGGGGAATGAGGGTGGCTAGAAATGGTGGGAATATAATTGGAGAAGATGGATGGGCACACCCAGGCTGCAGCCCCATTAATTTAGCATCCGGACAGCTAACAAGCAGGAGCAGCGTGTCTCCTGCCGCCTAATTATTTTAGGTAATGGAAATGCTTAATGTTGTGTGAATGCAGCCAGCCTCAGAGCCGACAGCTCCCCTGGCTGGGACTGGGAGGGAGCCTGGTTCCCAGCTAATGGCAAGGAAGAAGGATGGGCCTTCTTTGATTCAGCCCTACTCCTGGACCTTTTGGTACTGGTCCCCAGTTTTGTTGCACCTGCATTAGACAGAGCCCCATATCCAGGTCTTCCCTAGTTCAGACCTGCTCCCAGAAGGTCATTTCCTGTGCACCTGTGCCTGAACTGATAGGGAGATTCAAGGTGTGTGTTGAGGGAGGGACACCCTGAGTGTTGGGCATTCCTCTCCAAAAGGGGGAGAAGCAGCTGCCTTGAGCTTTGACATCTTGAAAGATACTATTAGGGAGTCTCCTAAGGCACGCATGGTACAGTCTGATACACTGTCACATATACACTGTTTAACTGCTTAACAGCTCTGTAGCTTTAAGCCGATGTTTTAGCATCTCTGAATCAGTTATATCTTTAAAATAAGAATACTATAGGTATTATTCTTATAGGTATAGGTATATATTCTTATTCTTATAGGTATAGGTATATATTCCTATATACTATAGGAGGATTAATTAATACAACTGAGTTAATACAGGGACTTATTTCAGGACTGGAATTTAGAACAAGTTTTTTGTTCTTTTGTTTTATTTTTAAAGCAGCTGTTATAACTCAGTACTGAGGCCCAGAGCTGATTTGGGCAAATCATAGTCAATTTCCTGGAACCCACATCTGTATTGAGTCTGGTGTGGAAGAACCTGCCCCCTAACTCCCAAGTTAGGTTCTCTAGAGCCTATTGGCCTGAATTCAGTCCCCTGGGCCTCTAAGCCAGAGTTCTGCTGCTGCTGCCCACACCACACAGTCTTTTTCCACCCCTGCAGGTATCTTGGAGATGGTCGTTTCCATCTGGAGTCTGTCATGATTGCCAACCCTAATATTCCTGCTTACCGGTATGTGATGGTGACCAGTTGTGGAGGAATCAGAATCTTTTCCCCTGAAGCCTTCAATATGCTGACAGGTCCTCATTCCCTAGCCACTAAACAGCCCCTGGCTGTAATGGTCTGAGTCATTTGGGTCCTATATACGGGTATTAGATTCAATACTTCTAGATTCACACTGAGATCCTAAAACACTTCCTCTTGCCTGCTCTAGCTGTGGAATTGATCTTCCCAGTGAAAATCCCTGTTCTTGTCAGAGGCCTAATTCCCTAATTACCTGCTGGAAGCCAGTATCAGGGAACCCTGTATACAGCAGGAACCTGGAAAATGGCTGTCACTGACCTTGGCAACTTCTTTTCCAGGTATGACCCATACAGCAAAGTCCTGTCCAGGGAGCATTATGACCACCAGCGCATGCAGGCCACTCGCCAGGAAGCCATAGCTACTGCTCGCTCTGCTAAATCCTGGGGCCTTATTCTGAGTACTTTGGGCCGCCAGGGCAGTCCCAAGATCCTGGAGGTCAGAGGGCTTGGGATGGCCCAGGAGGAGGGGGCTGCCTGAAAAGCAGTTGGTAGGCCAAGGGATTTAACTTTTGGCTGCCTCCCTCTCCCAACAGCACCTAGAATCTCGGCTCCAAGCTTTAGAACTTCCCTTTGTAAGACTGCTGCTGTCCGAGATCTTCCCCAGCAAGCTCAGCCTACTCCCTGAGGTGGATGTGTAAGTTTCCTCACCTTACCTACCCAGCTTGACTTGAGGCTTCAAGTTGGGTCCTGCTCAGTACCAAGGTTGCAGTTGATAAGAATCACATACATAGTCATGAAATTTTAGTTTGACAAGCAGTTGCCCCAAGCAGGGTGTTACCTTGACAATGGGTCACATGCTTTGTCAGGCCTTGGGGGCAACATCACAGTAGTTCTGATGAAATGAATCTGAGGGTACCTGCTCTGTATACTAGGTTTTAAATGTGGTTCTGAAGATAGGGTAAAAAAATGTGCTACATGTCTTCAGAAAGTTCATAGAGGAGGAAACAGGGCAATGCAAGCAAGTGCTGTGAATAGCAGTAGGTGGCAGTTTTTACTTCAGTATTCATAAATCCCATTAGTTAATGGGCTGCTCTGGAGAGGGGCCATCAGCATCTTGTCTTACCTGTGTCTCTTCCCAGGTGGGTGCAGGTGGCATGCCCACGACTCTCCATTGACTGGGGCACAGCCTTCCCCAAGCCACTGCTGACCCCCTATGAGGTAACACGAAGTTGTGAAAATTGGTGGGGAGTGGGCTTTGTACCTCCTGTCAAGGGAAGGCTCTAAGATGGTGTAGATGGGCAGTCTGAAATCATGATCTTGAACCATTCATTCAGTCTTGGTCTTGAATCCCTCAGCTGAGCCTCTTCCTTGCTTCTACTTTCTTCAGTCTGTGCCTGACGTTTTCTTCCTGCAGTATGGGGATAATATATGTTCTTCATAGGCCGTTGTTAGGATTCAGTTCAATAATCTAGGCACAGAAGATGTTTAGTGAGTTATTGTCCAGTTTTCCTCCCCTAGGCGGCTGTGGTTCTGAGGGACATCACCTGGCAGCAACCTTATCCCATGGACTTCTACGCCGGCAGCTCCCTGGGGCCGTGGACAGTGAACCACGGGCGAGATCGAACTCCGCAGGGCCCCCGCCAAACTGCTTTGGGGAAGGTAGTTGGGGGACTTGGAGGTGAGGCAGCCCGGGGAGCTCGGCTCAGCCGCCTTCCTGGCGAAGAGAGCCAAGGCCGCCGCCCTGCGGCCGCAAGGGGAAATGCACAGGAATGGAGGTAATCGCAAAAGCCATACCCTAAGTCTGCGATCTCGGATGCCAGGAGGGGACTACACACCCGTCTCCAGTTCCGACTTGCACGGATTGCAGCTGCGGAGAGAAGGTAGCGCCGCTGGAGACCTGACAGCCTCTGAGCCCAGGTATCCGGGGCTCTGGCTCGCCCGCCCCTCCCTATTGCCTAGGGCTGTTCTCTCCCTCCCAGGCCCCGCCTTCAGCCTTGTGGCGGCGCTGTGCCCCGCCCTCGAGCATCCACTTCCGCTCGGGGAAGAGCTGCTTCCGGTGCCTGTGTGGCGCGCTGCCGTAGCATGGCCGCGCGGCGGCCTCTGCGGGTTTTGTGCCTGGCGGGCTTCCGGCAGAGCGAACGGGGCTTCCGCGAGAAGACGGGAGCGCTGAGGAAGGCGCTGCGAGGCCGCGCTGAGCTCGTGTGCCTCAGCGGCCCGCACCCCCTTATCGACGTAGCTGGGGGCCCTGAGCCCGACTCCGGTGAGACGACCTCTTCCCTCAGCACGCCTCAGGTTCCCGCCCTGCGGCCCCAGGGGCCCCTCTTCCCCGCCTGTACCCTGCCCTTGTCGCCTCTGCCCGGTCCCTCTTGCCGTGATGCCATCCTCCTTCCGTAGGGCCCTGCATTCCGGAGGAGCAGCCTCGGGGCTGGTGGTTTTCCGAGCCGGAGGCGGACGTGTTCTCGGCCCTGGACGAGCCCACGGAGTGCAGGGGCCTCGAGGAAGCCCTGACGACAGTGGCCCGGGCCCTGAGTGAGCTGGGGCCGTTCGACGGACTTCTTGGCTTCAGCCAGGGAGCTGCATTGGTAGCCCATGTGTGCGCCCTGGGCCAGGCCGGCGATCCCCGCTTCCCTTTGCCGCGGTTTATTATCCTTGTTTCCGGTTTCTGTCCCCGAGGCCTCAAGGAACCCAGCCTGCAGAGTCCCTTGTCACTGCCTTCACTTCATGTTTTCGGGGACAGTGATCGCGTCATCCCTTCTCAGGAAAGTGTGCAGCTGGCTAGCCGATTCCCTGAAGCCATCACCCTCACCCACTCTGGTGGCCATTTCATTCCAGCAGCTGCATCCCAGCGCCAGGCCTACCTCAAGTTCTTGGACCAGTTTTTAGAAAGATGAACGGCTTTGTAGCCTTGGGGCGGCCTGTATAGGACATACAGTCCTCCCTCATGTTCTCCACATCCCGAGACCTCCCTGCTGTGCTGTCAATTCTGCATTACTAGACTTGGGTTTGTTTTACTCGAATATGATGGTCTTAAGAGCCCTAGGTGAGAGGGGAAGCTGACATCACCATGACTGTCACACAATAAAGTGGTACAGGTTTTGAACATTCTTGTTATCCACAGAAAAACCCATTCTCGGCTGGTTTCCTCAGTTCTGGATCACTGAGAGTTGCAGGCTGGTCTCCCTCTGCTGTTTTCTCTGCTTTTTCCTCAAGTGGTCCAACTCCTCTGAACAATTATGTTGAATGGTGATGTGGTACCAAACCTTGTATAGAAGCTAAAGACTGCACCAGAGTAAACTTGCCTCTTGCAAACTTGACCACATCTGCAGTGTTTCTGAGAATCGATAACCAAGGACTAAGTAGTCCTAATATTTGCCCTTGGGTAGTCCTCCCACGGCACTTTAAGGACTATCTAGCTATTTTCCCTTCTACTTCGAATTTGGCTCTTCGTTTTCTAACTTTTTCCTTGCTTCTGTAAAATATAAAGGTTTACAAAAGCCTTGAACTCAGGAACTAAGCACTGTCCCTGAGCTTCTTTTGCTCAAGGCTAGCACTCTACTGCTTGCGCCATAGCACCACTTCCAGCTTTTACTGTTTATGTGGTACTGAGGAACTGAACCCAGGGCTTCATGCATGCTCTGCAAGCACTCCACCACTAAGCCACATTACCAGCCCAGCCCCCACAAAAGCTAACCAACCCTGTACTACAGTATCAGAGATCTTAATAAGCAGATCTGTACAGATACCCCACAATCCATTCTTCTGAAAATCACATATCCCTTAAGAATTTGGGTAACTCACTATAGATAGAAGCTGTCTAGGATAATAACTGGAATCATGTGCGCTGAGATTCATTTTGCTGTTTTTTGTTTGTTTTTTCCTTTTGTGGGGCTAGAACTCTGGGTGCTGTCCCTGAGCTCTTCAGCTCAAGGCACGTGCTCTACCACTTGAGCTACAGTGCCACTTCAAGTTTTCTAGTGGTTAGAGATGAGTCTCATGGACTTTCCTGCCAGGGCTGGCTTTGAACTGCAATCCTCAGATCTCAGCCTCCTTAGTAGCTAGGGTTACAGGTATGAGCCACCAGCACCCAGCAATTTTAGTAGGTTTTTAGGACTTTTAGAAAGTGTTTGTGTTGAACCAGATGGGAAGTTGGTCTTTGCCTTGCCTTTGTGTGTGTGTGTGTGCTGGTCCTGGAGCTTGAACTCATTTCCTGAGCACTGTCCTTGGCTTTTTTGCTTACGGCCAGCCCTCTACCACTTGAGCCACAGCTCCACTTCCAGCTTTTTGTGGGTAATTGGGAATAAGTCTTATAGGCTTTGCTGCCTCAGCTGGCTGGCTTTGAACTCCTGTCTTCAGATCTCAGCCTTGTGAGTAGCTAGGATTACAAGTAGGAGCCACTGGTGCCTAGCTGCCTTTGTTGTTGTTGTTGTTGTTGTTGCTCCATTGACTGGAGGAAGAGACAGACTGAATTATAGATCTGTTGGATTGGACCCAGGCCCAGAATTCAGGCCCCATGACCGGACCCCCACCCCCCCCCCAAAAAAAAAAAAAGAAAATTCCTTGCATAGGTTTTAAGCCAGGGCTTAAAAATTAAGAGTAAGGGAGGAGTGGCTAGAGCAAAGCAGAATTAGGTAAAACAGTAGTACCCAAGTTTGGGGCGAAAATTCCTCCTGAGGATCATACAATGTCCAAGTCCATAGAAGTCTGCTGCTTCCCTCCATAACTACCACCACATGCACAGTTCCTGTGGATCATTTAAATCGGGATCATCTATTATAACTGGATTACTGGAGCCAATGCTAAGCTTGCTAGAATTACCTGGGCAAACTGTCCTGGTTCCTCATTGAAGTACTACTTGACATCACTGCCTTACAGAACACACACCTCTGGTAAGGAAAAAAGTTCTTAGTATAATTCTCATGCAACCCTTAAGTGATAGGGAAGCTCCACTGAAGAAACAATGACCTAGCTGGGTGCCAGTGGCTCAAGCCTGTAATCCTAGCTACTCAGGAGGCAGAACTCTGAGGATCATGGCTCAAAACCAGCCCAGGCAGAACTCCTCTCCAAATAACTACCAGAAAACCAGAAGTGGAGCTGTGGCTCATAGTGATAGAGCACTAGCCTTAAATGGAAAAGCTCAGGGACAGCACAATTGTTTTTGTTTGCCAGTCCTGGGGTTTGAATTCAGGACTTAGACACTGTCCCTGAGCTTCTTTTGCTGAAGGCTAGCACTCTACCACCTGAGATGTGCACAGCTCCACTTCTGGCTTTTTCTGTTTATGCAATACTAAGAAATCAAACCCAGGGCTTCATGCATGCTAGGCAAGCACTCTGCCACTAAGCCACATCCCCAGCTCTTACCAACAAGATTTGACCTAATATTTTTAATATATGAGACAATTGTGATAGGCAGAAGCCTTACTGTTGCCTAACATTTCTTTTGGTACTAGGATTGAACTTTGGGCCTGTGACATGCTAAGTATGAACTCTACCATCTAGCTACATGCCCAGCCCTTTTATCACCTAATTTAATTTCACAACAATGAAATTAAACCTAATAGGCTAATTTTACAGTTGAGACAGGCAGAATAACTTATCCAGGTTGGATTCAGATCCCAGGACTCACATTCTTCCATGTTACTAGTTTTGGTTGTGTGTGTGTGTGTGTGTGTGTGTGTGTGTGTGCGCGCGCACGCGTGTGCGTGCGCACACACGTATACAGATTACGTTAAGGAACATATTAATAAATACTACCTTTAAATTCTAGGTGTTCCTTTTGAGACTGGGTCTCACGATGTTCTCCTGGCTGACCTGGAACTTCTGGGCTCAAGCCCTCCTGACCCAGTCTGCTGAGTAGCTGGAACTATCATAAGAACCACTGCACCTTGCTATAGTCATTTTCTCCGCTACACTGTGGAAAAAGAGAAGTACTTAGGTTTTGTGTCCTGTCTGGGCCTCAGTTTCCCAATTCATAAAAGGTTGAAGGAACTGGGTATTAGTGGCTCACACCTGTAATCCTAACTACTCAGGAGGCTGAGATCATAGTTCAAAGCCAGCCAAGGTAGGAAAATCCAATTAAGCACACCCCACCCCACTATCCCCCCCCAAAAAAAGCTGGAAGTGGAGCTGTGGTCAAGTGATTTTATTTATTTTTGACATTCCTGAGGCTTGAACTCAGGGCCTGGGTACTGTCTCTCTCTCTCTTTTTTTTTTTTGTCGGTTGTGGGGCTTGAACTCTAGGCCTAGGCACTGTCCCTCAGCTCTTCAGCTCAAGGCGAGCGCTCTACCACTTGAGCTACAGCACCACTTCTGCGAGCGCTCTATCACTTGAGCTACAGCGCCACTTCTGGTTTTCTGGTGGTTTGTTGGAGATAGGAGTCTCACGGTCTCTCCTGCCCGGGTTGGCTTTGAACCGCAATCCTCAGATCTCAGCCTCCTGAGTAGCTAGGATTACAGGCGTGAGCTACCAGCGCCCGGCGGTACTGTCTCTTTTTGCTTAAAGCTAGCATTCCACTATTTGAGCCACAGTACCATTTCCAGCTATGTGGTATTGAGGAATTGAACCCAGGGCTTCATGCAAGCTAGGCAAGCATTCTACCACTAAGCCATATTCCCAGCTTCAAGTGATTTTTCTTTTTCTCTTCTTTTCCTTTTTCTTTTTGGTTGGATGTGGGGCTTGAACTCTGGACCCAGGTTCTGTCCTTTAGCTCTTCAGCTCAAGGCTAGCGCTCTACCACTTGAGCCATAGTGCCACTTCTGGTTTTTTGGTGGTTTATTGGAGATAAGAGTCTCTCAGAGTTTTCTGCTGGGGCTGGGTTTGAACTGCAATCCTTAGATCTCAGCCTCCTGAGTAGCTAGGATTACAGGCATGAGCCACTGGTGCCTGGCTCAAATGATTTTTTTGAGAGAAAAAAAAGCTGATGGACAGCTCCCAAGCCCTGAATTCCTGAATTCAAGCCCCAAGACTGGCATGCACATGACAGAAAAAAAGATGTTGGGGAAGAACTTGATTTCTAAGTTACAAAACAAGTCTAACATTCAGTCAGACCTCTGGTTCTTCCCTTCTGTTTGTTTTGTTTTTGGTTGTGGGGCCTGAACTCTGGGCCTCAGCGCTGTCCCTCAGCTCTTCAGCTCAAGGCTAGCACTCTACCACTATGAGCCACAATGCCACTTCTGGCTTTTTTCTTTTTTCTTATGGGGTGCTGAGGAATCGAACCCAGGGTGTCAGGCATGCAAGGCAAGCACTGTACCACTGAGCCACCTTCCCAGCCCCATGGTTCTTCCCTTCTGGATGAGTTCAAACTACAAAGACTTGGCCTCTTCAGAAAATTCTTACCATTTCGCCTCTGCATCTTCGATTCCTAAAGTTCTAGGCAGAGTTTCTCAGGAAATAACCATATAACAGAGCCCTAGTCTCAGAACTTTGCCCAAGTGTCCAGAGCAAAGGTCTTCTAACACCTCCAATATGTAGTACCCTAATGGAATATGGCTACCCAATGGAAATGTTCCTTCCTGCTTACAAAGTTTTGCACTTGCCATTTATCCTCACAGTGTATCTGCCAAGAAAAATTATAGAAGGGTCAGTCAGACATGGCAGCTGGTTTGGTGATGCAGGTCTGTAATCCTAGCTACTCAGGATCAAACTGGATTCTGAGTTTGAGGCTACATGACCAGTTATCCCCTCTCAAAAAGGGGACTGGGGTGTGGCTCAAGTGCTAGTATGCCTAACAAGAGTTACAGTCCTAGGTTCAAGTCCCAGTAGAGAATGGGGATGTGGAGGGTGTGTGTGTGAAGAAAAGATGGACACAACCACTTGTTAAGACAGTTGAACCTCCTGTTTCTTAGTATACTGCTCCCCTCAGACAGTACAATTGGCTTAGAGATGTCCCCCTGAATTCAGAATAAAATGCATTTTAGTGCAAGACTTTAGGATCCTAGGCAGGGGATAGGGCAATAGGGTGTTGATTTGCTGGGAGGACACCAGCACCAGCTGTCTTAGAAATAACTTTGAGAAGGATGGAGTGGCCAGGCGCCGATGGCTCACGCCTGTAATCCTAGCTACTCAGGAGGCTGAGATCTGATGATCTCGGTTCAAAGCCAGCCCGGGTAGGAAAGTCTGTGAGACTCTTATCTCCAATAAATCACTAGAAAACCGGAAGTGGTGCTGTGGCTCAAGCGGTAGAGCGCTGGCCTTGAGCTGAAGAGTGCAGGGACAGTGCCCAAGCCCCCCCCCCCAAAAAAAAGGATGGAGTGTATGGAGACAAAAGTTGGATTAATGGGTGGTGGGTTGTCTTAACGCTATCCTTTAAGCTCTGCACCTGATACCTTCAGCCTGTCATGATGGCTGGTGCTGGCAGTGATAAATTATTTTAAAGTGATCATTGCTCACACTTCGCTGTCAGTAGCACTTCACCCCTGTGGTACTCATTCCTCTTAGGATCAAATTTAAGAAATTCTCCAGTTGGACGGATTTCAGCGTCTAGAGACAGAGGGAAGAATGCTAGTATATTCAGACACTTCAGGGACTGGGTAACTAGTTCTTGAAAGTTAGGGATCGTTTTTATAATTCTTCAGGCTTGCCAGAAAGTTGTGGAAAGGAATTGCGGGGATGCTATATGACTTACCAGGAATTTGATTTAGAGGTGTATTCCTCTCCTCTACCTGTTCACTTAGGAGGTTCTTGGAATAAAGGTGTAACGTATTTAAGAACAAATTCTCGGCTGCCCCCAAGCCGGCCTTCTCCATACCGCTTGGTCCAGGAGGCCGCTCTCCCATCGACAAGATAAAAATCCCTATCCTAGAACTGCCCATTTCTCTTGCCATCCCTGGGCAGCAGCAGCTCGGCGGGGGGGCGGGGGGGCGGGGAGGAACAGGACAGTCTGAAGCAGACCGCGTTTCCTTCCCTGCCTGGGTGGGTGCACAGCAGTCGGGCCTCCGCCTCCGCGCGGGCGCGCACATCTGTCACCCCTGCGGACTCCTCAGCCAACGTAGCCTCGCCGCCCCCTCCTCCTCTCGCTCGGTATCTCCCCAGCCCCCGGCTGGCGGAACGCGGTGCGGTGCGGAGCGTGGGCGTGCTGCGGGGCGACCATGGCTGTAGACTGTTACCTCCGGTTCCCACAGTAACAATCGAAAGCCACGGTTGCCCTGGAGACGCGGGGGCGGGGCGCGCGCCGCTGACGGCACCGCGGCGGCGGCTCGGGCGGCTGACGTCAGCACCGCGGGGCGGGGGGGGGGGGGGAGACGCGGGGCTGGGGGCGGCGGAGCAGGCGCGGGGGCTGCGTGGAGCGCGCGTGTGGGCATGCGGGCCCTCGCAGTCCCCGGGGACTTAGAACGCCACCGCCCCTGGGTGGCGCCCGCGCTGGGTCAGCACCGCGGACAGCGACAGCGCAGGCAGCAATCGAGGGGTTGCGGGACCCCGAGGGACAGAAGGGTCCCGGGGCACGGCGGGCAGCCAGGTCCGCGGTCCTGGGGCGGGGCCAGGCGTCGGTGGCCGTGACTGGAGACTGTTACTGAGGGCGGCCCGGGCAGTAAGCAGTCTAGAGCCAAGGTGCCGGCGCGCTGCCCGGACGGGGAGAGGGGGGTGCCCTGGGTCGCCCGCGGCTGGGGACGTTGTTGTTCCTCCCGCGCCCCCCACTCCCGCCCCATCTCCAGCACCCTCCCCACCCCCGTCTCCCGCCCTTCTCGGTCCCAGCGCTCGCGGAGAGGCACGCGACCCCTGACGTCAAAGTTCTGTGACGTCAAAGATGTCCCAGCTGGAAGGCACTTCCGGAGGCTGGGGCGGGGGGATGAGTGGGGGCGGGGCGGGGCGGCCTGGCCGAAGCCCCGCCCCCGCCTAGTCCTGAGAGGACAGCTCCACTCGCAGGGGCGGGAAGTCCTGGGCGTAGCGGGACAGCCCGACGGCACGGGGAGGGGGCGCCCGGGCAGGTTTCGAGGCCGGGGGCGCGGAAGAGCCATAGCCGAGGCTGCGGCCGGGTGGACCTCTGTCTCTCTCGGCCGCCCCCGCTCACTCAGCCGGGGGCAGCTAGGCTGAGTCACCGCGCTGCGGGGAGATGGAGGAGGATGAGGGGGCGCGTCTCCTGGGGTGCCAGCATCTTCTCCCCCACTTTATGAGGATGGCGCAGGAGCCCCTAAGAAAGCCTGGGCGACTCGGGTCTGTCCTCGGCTTGAGGCTCCTCCGACGTGGCTGCGTCTCCCTCTGGGCAGGTGCTGCGCGGGGGTTGTGTCAGCTCTGGCCCCTGTTCCAAGGAACACTCCCCCCCCCATCCTGTCCCCGTCCCCACTCCGGAGAGACCCTCTCCAACCCACCGCCCGCCAGTCTCCGCCTCGCCCTCCCACCCGTGTCCACGCATCGGCCGGTCTCCGGCCCCGGGGTCGGGCAGTCCCGCTTACCTGGCGGGCCGCGTCGCGCCAGCGCCCGCTCGCCTCCCGCAGCCCGGCGGGCACCGCGGCTTTTATAGGCGCGCGTAGTACTCGTGTGGCGGCTCATTCATGCGGCCGCGGCTCCTACACACTGACGCGCTGCCGACGTCAGCACGGAATTTAGGAAACGGGAAAGGGGCTATTTATAGTGGCGAGACGGGCGGGAGGGGGGGGGAGGACGGGAGTGGGGACAGAAGCGCCGAGGAGTGGGGAGGGGAGGGGAGCGCACGGAAGCAGGATCGGGTAGGGGGAGCACGCACCCCCTTGTCCAGGCCCACAAGGGGTTAACTTTCCGGAACTGCGGGCGCGGAGGGAGGGGGGGCGGCCCGGGGAGAAGTGCGGGGAGGGTGCGGCGGCGCTGGAACGTGTTTATTCACTCTTCTCTTCCGGAGCTCTGGGACTCCTGGAGGCTCGACCCTTCGCCCGCCTGGCCCACGGGGGGGGGGGGTCCCTCATCTGGTAGCCCCTACCCCCACTCCTCAGTTCTTAGACCCGACGGCTGTGACATCACAGAACGCCTTGTAACGGCGTCACACCCTGTGTGGCCACTTTGATGTCGTCATCACTTCCTCTTGGGGAGTGTAGGAAAGGAAGCTGTCCCCACCTAGGGGTTTTAGGGTCCGGCGGCGCGGACTCTGGTGTCTCAGGTCTAGGGGAGGAAGGGTGGATGCCCAGACTGGACGGGGGGGGGGGGGAGGGGGAAAGAGCCCGCCCCCCTGGGGGGGAGGGTGCGGTGCAGGTACCAGTCGGGAGCTGGAGCGGTGAGGGAGGACAACGTAGCTGAGAGTGGTCGGGCACAGAAAGGTGCAGGGCGTCCAGATGAGGGGCTGGAGGGGAACGGTCAGGAGTACAGAGCAAAAGAAGTGGGGGGACAGGTTGGCAGTGCCCAGCTATGGCACCAAGGAGCTCATCACTGATTTGTGGGATGGGCATTGTGGGATGGGCTCATCTGATGTTGAAGGAGCCCAAGGGTTCAGCACTGACAGAGCCGGACTTTCACGGGGTGCTGGGGGTCGCGTTGTGGAGGTGTAGAGTTATTGAGGGTCAGTGTGGACACTGGCTCAGCCTTACGGTACTACCAGAGAAATGAACTGCTCTGGACCATCCCAGGTTCTAAGCAAGGGGTGTGACAGAGGCGCTGGACAAGGTGGGCAGGACTTTGAGACCCTCCCCAACAAAGCGGCAAAGCGTTGAAGGTGGGGCAGGGTGTAAATCTGGAGCAAGTGCTAAACGATAAAGCAAAGACAGTGGGCACAGTGGACGCGCGAGTCGGCAGTGGACAGACTCATGCCCAAGACACACAGGGCTGAGGGACTCCTCTAGGTGGCTCAGATAATCTGACCAGGTCAAAAGGAAATTAAAGTCAGAGATGAAGCCAGAGACTTCCTGCTTGTCTATTGGGATTTGACCTCCTAGAGTTCCCCCCTTGTTTTGCCAAAACCTTTGCTCGATAGTTTTATTTACCAGAAAGGTCTTCCTACTCGGCCAGAGAACTCATGCTCATCCGTCAAAACCCAGCTCTAAAGACACTTCTCATGAGCCTTCCCATGGCTCCCTCCCCAACTCCCTCCTCAGGTACCCTCTTCCTCCTTAGCCCACAAGTCCCCGCTTTGCGGAGATGTCCAGGTCCATTTCCCCTAGAGAGGTACAAAACCGGAGCCTATTGTTTTCATCTTTGGGACTTTACTATTTGTCCAGTGAAGACGCAATGGATAAGATAGATTCGGAACACACCTCAAAAACGGGCCGGCGGGGAGGGGGGGGGCACTCAAGACGCTGCGGGAGTCAGGCTGTCAGACTAGTTTGGACCAGAAGGCGGGGCCAGGCAAGGAGGCTGCGGAGGAAAAGAAGCCTCTGGAGGGCGCCCAAGATCTTGGTGTCCAGCTAGGGACCGCGGCAGCCGCCCCAGGCCGAGTGACTCAGTCTCTACCTCTGGCGGGGGCGGTGGGGGGCCGGAGAGCCGCGCCGGGTGCACAGCGAGTGAGGCCTCCGCCCGCCCGGCGGCCCCGCGCTGTTGCTAAGCTCTCCAAGGCCTTGGAGTGAAGCGATCTGGGCAATCTCATCAGTTACCATGGTAACGCTGCGCCCCAGCCTTTCGCGCTTGGTGGTTGAGGGAAGTGTAGCCAATCAGAAGCTGCAGGCGGTTTCGGGGACCCCTCCCCTTCGCGTGTGGGCGGGGGTCAGGAGGTGCGGGAGGGGGCGTAGGAGGCGGAGCGTAGGCCACTGAGACGTGATGCTTGCACCCGTCCTAGTGCCTGCACGGGGCTTTGCGGGGGACACTTCCGGAGCCCGTGCAGGGTCCCCTCCTTTCCGGAAGAAACATCCCTCATGAACCGATCCTTCATGTGGGGTGCAGAACCTTTTCTGAGGTCTTAAGCCAACGGGCCTTCATGACATGTTCTCGTTATGAGTGGGTTGGAGAAGAACTCATTCACTGGGGGCTACTGGAAATGGCTCACGTGGGGGATCTGGGTCACTCCTGCTCAGCAGAAGTCCCCAGAAGCTCTGCACAACCATTTCCTATGGAATGTTCTGGTGTCCAGAGATACTCTACTGTCCAGCATGTGTCGCTGCCTAGATATGGTCTGGGCGCAAACGGGTTTATGCGGTATATACTTAACACATGTGCCTGAGTCTGGGCGGACGTGTTGTGGGGCGGGGCCAGGTGGACAGTCGCGTCCCGGAGTGTCTATTGAGAGTCTCTGAGAACTTGTCTACCTTCGTCTCAGGATTTCCCCTCACTACCTGCCATCACCAGAGTTCCTGTCCCTCCTTGTGGTCAGGACTTTGCCGAACTTTGCGCAATGTTCATAGTCGTGTATACATGGGAACACAGTTCAAACGCACATGGTTCTTGGCACTCATAGGTTCTGTACTTGAGTCTCCAGGTGGGCGCATCTGGACGCACAAACCTGCGGATCTCCAGCTGAGCCCGGCATCTGCGATCCTCCATCCCTCCAGGTGCGAGAGAACGAGATCGTGGCCGGGGCGCGCGCGCTCGCAAGGCCGCGAGGTGGCGCCATAGCTGCGGCTGCGGCTGCGCCTGCCAGCCGGGGCAGCCCCAGATAAGAGTGTGCAGAAAGCGCGGCGGGTCTGAGACGCGACCAGGACGCGGGGAGGACGGACCGGCAGGACAGACCGACTGGGGGCCCGGCGGGCGGAGGGCAGCGCAGCCACGTCCCCCCTGGATCCGCCGTCAGCCGGGCCCGGGGCTTCCGACATGCCCCCCAGGTGGGTTCCTTGAGTTGGGGACCGGGAGGGACAAGGGACCCGGGACGGTCCGGTACTCGCGCGCTGGCCGCTTCCAGCGCATCCTTTGGTGCGGGCGCCCCGTCGTGCTTGGCGTTCGGGGTTCTGACTGCCTTCCCCAGGGGACTCGGACGGTAGGGCCGCTGCTCCTTGCCGGGTTCACGGCGAGGTCAGCGGCCCCGGGCCGGCTCTGCCCGCACATGGGCTGGAGACGGAGAGGGGAAGAGCAGGGGAGCCGGCGGGCGGGGCTGGCAGGGGCGCTGCCCTGGCACAGCTCGGCGCCTGGCAGCGGGGCGGGTGGGGCGCGGGCTAGGAGCTGCCACTGCCGCGGGGAGGGAAGCCCGGCCGGGGTGCGGCCGCAGGTAACGGGCCGCGAGGTCGTGCGGGCCAGGCGGGAAATGGAGCCGGGCGGCCGACCAGGAGGACAGGGGAGAGCCGTGGAGTTTGGCTCGGGCCAGGGGGCCGCGAGGAAAAGCTGGGAGCCGAGGGGCTGGGGGTTGGCGCGCTCCTCCCGCCCTGTCTGAAGTTGGGAAACTTTTCCCCAAGTTTGGGGAGGCAGGATTCCGGGGGGGGGAAGCAGGGGGTCTGGGGGAGCTGGGGCGGGAAGCGCCAGGTCCGCGAGTGCAGAGCCGAGGCCAGGGCTGGGGCCAGAACGCGGGTGGGGCGCAGGCCGGGGGTCAGGGCCGCAGTGGGCCGCGCGCCGTGCCCGCCCGGGGCGCTGCCCCCTCCCTCCCCTGGGAGCTGCGTGGCTCCCCCCGCCCCCCCACCTGCTTCCTGCCTCAGCCTCCTGCCCGATATAACGCCCTCCCCGCGCCGGGGCCCGGCCTTCGCGCTCTGCCCGCCGCGGCAGCCGCTGTCTCCGCTCCCGCGCCACTGCCTCGGGCCCCAAGCAGGGGCTGACAGCCCCCAGCCAGGGCGGTGCCTCGGTGGGCTCCGCGCTCTCGTTCTCCGTGTTATTTCCCCCAACGGGGGCAACTTCTTCCGAGGCGGGAGGGACTTCTTTACTCGGCTCCTTTGCACCCCACTTGGGCAAACTGCTTGGCCCTGAATGACTTTTCCTGAAGCGGACATTTTACTCACTTAAGTCGGGTAACTGTCTGCGAAAGGGTCACTGCGCCTTAACCGTTGGCTCCTTGGGAGTCCCCAGCACCCAGCCCGGGCGCCCGGTAGCGCCTGGGCCTGGAGCACCCAGGCCTGCCTGGCCTCCTCTCCATCCGCAGCCGTCCTCCTTTTGCTCCACACTGTGCTTCGGGCCGGCAGGCCTAGGCTGCCGCTCCCGGAGGCCGCCGGTCCTCCCGCGCCAGTGCCCAGGCCGCGGTGCCCCATGCCCCCGCTCAGCTGAGGGGAAGGGGAAGTGGAGCGGCCGGGCCGGGCCGGGCACCGGCGGCCGGGGCGCTGCGTGGCTCTTACCCCGCTGGTGTGTGTCCCCGCAGGAGAGTGTGCTGGGCAGACGATGCTGGACACGATGGAGGCGCCCGGCCACTCGAGGCAGCTGCTCCTGCAGCTCAACAACCAGCGCACCAAGGGCTTCTTGTGCGACGTGATCATCGTGGTGCAGAACGCCCTCTTCCGCGCGCACAAGAACGTGCTGGCGGCCAGCAGCGCCTACCTCAAGTCCCTGGTGGTGCATGACAACCTGCTCAACCTGGACCATGATATGGTGAGCCCAGCCGTGTTCCGCCTGGTGCTGGACTTCATCTACACCGGCCGCCTGGCTGACGGGGCCGAGGCGGCTGCAGCCGCAGCGGTGGCCCCGGGGACCGAGCCGAGCCTGGGCGCGGTGCTGGCCGCCGCCAGCTACCTGCAGATCCCTGACCTCGTGGCGCTCTGCAAGAAGCGCCTGAAGCGCCACGGCAAGTACTGCCACCTGCGAGGTGGCGGTAGCGGCGGCGGCGGCTACGCGCCCTACGGCCGCCGGGGCCTGCGGGCCGCGACGCCGGTCATCCAGGCCTGCTACTCGTCCCCGGCCGGGCCTCCGCCTCCGCCCAGCGCCGAGCCGCCGTCCGGCCCCGAGGCCGCTGTCAACACACACTGCGCCGAGCTTTACGCCTCCGGCCCGGGCCCGGCCGCCGCCCTCTGCATCCCGGAGCGCCGCTGCTCCCCACTCTGCGGCCTGGACTTGTCCAAGAAAAGCCCGCCCGGCTCCTCGGCCCCGGAGCGGCCGCTGGGGGAGCGCGAGCTGCCGCCGCGGCCCGACAGCCCTCCCAGCGCCGGGCCCGCCGCCTACAAGGAACCCCCGCTCGCGCTGCCGCCGCTGCCGCCGCTGCCCTTCCAGAAGCTGGAGGAGGCCGCCCCGACTCCCGACCCGTTCCGAGGCAGCGGCGGCAGCCCGGGACCCGAGCCCCCCGGCCGCCCCGACGGCTCCAGCCTCCTGTACCGATGGATGAAGCACGAGCCTGGCCTAGGTAGCTACGGCGACGAGCTGGGCCGGGAACGCGGCTCCCCGGGCGAGCGCGGCGAGGACCGCGGCGGGGACCCGGCCCTGTCGCCCGGGGGGCCGCCGCTCGGCCTCGTGCCGCCGCCGCGCTACCCCGGCAGCCTGGACGGTCCCGGCGCCGGCGGCGACGGCGACGACTACAAGAGCAGCAGCGAGGAGACGGGCAGCAGCGAGGACCCCAGCCCGCCCGGAGGCCACCTCGAGGGCTACCCGTGCCCGCACCTGGCTTACGGGGAGCCGGAGAGCTTCGGCGACAACCTGTACGTGTGCATTCCCTGCGGCAAGGGCTTCCCCAGCTCGGAGCAGCTGAACGCGCACGTGGAGGCGCACGTGGAGGAGGAGGAGGCGCTCTACGGCCGGGCCGAGGCGGCCGACGTGGCGGCCGGGGCCGCGGGCCTCGGGCCCCCTTTTGGCAGTGGCGGGGACAAGGTCGCCGGGGCTCCGGGCGGCCTGGGAGAACTGCTGCGGCCATACCGCTGCGCGTCGTGCGACAAGAGCTACAAGGACCCGGCCACGCTGCGGCAGCACGAAAAGACGCACTGGCTGACGCGGCCCTACCCGTGCACCATCTGCGGGAAGAAGTTCACGCAGCGCGGGACCATGACGCGCCACATGCGCAGCCACCTGGGCCTCAAGCCCTTCGCGTGCGACGCGTGCGGCATGCGCTTCACCCGCCAGTACCGCCTCACCGAGCACATGCGCATCCACTCGGGCGAGAAGCCCTACGAGTGCCAGGTGTGCGGGGGCAAGTTCGCGCAGCAACGCAACCTCATCAGCCACATGAAGATGCACGCCGTGGGTGGGGCGGCTGGCGCCGCCGGGGCGCTGGCGGGTCTCGGGGGACTCCCCGGCGTCCCCGGCCCCGACGGCAAGGGCAAGCTCGACTTCCCCGAGGGCGTCTTTGCTGTGGCCCGCCTCACGGCGGAACAGCTGAGCCTGAAGCAGCAGGACAAGGCGGCGGCGGCGGAACTGCTGGCGCAGACCACGCACTTCCTGCACGACCCCAAGGTGGCGCTCGAGAGCCTCTACCCGCTGGCCAAGTTCACGGCCGAGCTGGGCCTCAGCCCCGACAAGGCTGCGGAAGTGCTGAGCCAGGGCGCTCACCTGGCCGCGGGGCCCGACGGCCGGACCATCGATCGTTTCTCGCCCACTTAGGGCGCCCCTCGAGGGCCCGCCTGGCCTGCGCCTCGCGGCCTTGTCTTCTTGGGGAGCGGCGCAGCGGCGAGCAGCAGGCACACCGCTCCCGGGACCACTAGTAGCAGCAGCGTCGCCGCAGTGGCGGCCCCGCCTCTCTGCGGCCTCACCTGGCCTCATTGCTTTGTGCCTTAGCCCGGGGTGGGGGTGGGGTGGGATGGGGGAGGGGAGATTTATATTTTTGATATCAGCTTTGACCAAAGGAGACCCCGGCCTCTCCCCCCTTCTTCCTGTGGTTCGTTGGCCCCCTCCCCCCGGCTCCGTGCTGCTCTTGGGGGGAGGGGTGTCACTGTTCGGGCGCTCTCAGCCCTACCTCCGGCCCTCGCGACCACACCCATTCTCACTGTGAATCTCCCCGCTGGGGTCGGAGCGTCGGGCAGAGTTGGGGAGAGGGAAGGGGACTGAGCCGCCGGAGGGGCCCCTGCCTCCCACTCCCGACCGCCCCGGGACTGATAATGTGAAGTTCCTCATTTTGCACAAGTGGCACTAACCCCAGGGCCAGCCCTCCCCTTTCTTAATCACCCGGGTAAGGAATTCTGGAGCCAGGACTGAGACAGCCCTGGCCTACCTGTCTTCCACTCTGGTGTCTTCCCCCCCCCCCTCCCCTGGGGTCCCGGACCATATTTATTGCATGCGCCCCGGGTGGCCCCCAGCCCCAGCCCACTATGGGCTGGGTTGGAATTCGGTCTCCTTAGCTCCTTCCTTTTCGTTTGTATATTTCCCATCTTGTACACAGGCTCTCCCAGAGCCGCTTCCATTTTCTATACTCGAACCAAACAGCAATAAAGCAGTAACCAAGGTCCCCAATCCTGCTACTCTCTTGTGCCCCCACACAAGGACCTGAGTGGACCACGCCAGGGTCCAGGGTGGCAGGTGTACAAGCTTGGACTAGCAACCCCTCCTCAATCCCAGAAAGAGACTAGTAAGAGGTCGTTTGCTTCATAACTAAAAATTTATTAAGGAAACAAAACCAGGGCTTCAAATGGGACAAGAAGAGAGGATCTCAAGGGAGGAGGCCTGGACCTTGTACCCCAAAGAGTCAGTCTTCTGAGCACTGAGGCCCTTGGCACTCATACCCCCAGACCACTGGCCTGGTTCTCCTGCCAGCCCCAGTCTAGTATGGTCCTGGGTCCAGAGAAGGCCCAGCATCCTCAGGGAAGCTCCCAACCTCTGGGCAGGCTGGAGAGTCAGTGGGCTGTAGGGGAGATTCTGACTGGCGCGTCAAGATTTACCTTTGCTCTGCTTAAGACCCTGCTTACCCCTAAGTCCTCCTTATCCCTCATCACTTATGGAGTAAGTGATTACTGGTAGGAATCTTCCAGAGTAAGGTGGTGAATAAGGGCACCAGCTAAAGGGCAACAGATTTAAAAGGTAAAGGACCTCCATCAGTTCTTCTCAGAAGTAGAAGGAAAAAAAAGCTAGTAACAGAGTGAACACTCTAGGTTGGATAATGCTTCACCAGGCACTGGACCACCCTATTCTCAGACTGGACTGTTTTAGTCTGGACGTGTCTCTGAGCTCGGAAGCCTGGGAAGGAAGGAAGATGGGTGGGAAAGCTTTAATAATAGGTTCCTGCCACAGGTAGTAGAGGAGGAAGATTCAGAGAGAGAACCCCCATGAGGAGGAACTGAAGGGCGGAAGTTGAAGGACCAGGGCCTGTGAAGGAGCACTATAAAGGGAAGGGTGAAGAGATGTTCAGAGGGAGGGTTGGTAAGGGTCTGAAGGCATTTCCCCCAAAAAAGGGATTAGAGCAAAAAGAAGGTCAGGAGGGGAGAGTGAGCAGGTGAGAGGGGTGAGCAGAGTGAGCACCCCACCCAGGAAGTATGAGCCTGAGACCTGATGTCTGTTCCCTCTAGACCCATGGTAGTTCTGGGGGAAAACAAGGGCAAGGTGCAAGAGACACAGATTGGCAGGACGAGGAGGAAGGGTGAATGTGTGTGTTTGGGGTGGGGGTAGTGGAGGTTGGGGGCATGGGGCTGCTATTAGGGACAGAACCTAACCACAGGGTCCATGGGGGGAATCTAAGCCTCAGGGAGACAGACATACCCCGGGCACCTTCTTCACAACACAGCCAAAGCCTCTAGGACACATTCATGCCAGAGGTTCTGCAGATTAAAAGGGGTCTGTGATTTCACCTGCATCTGATGGAAACTAGAACCCCTACCCCCTCACCACTAGAGAAAGTGGCCCAGTCCTGGGGGTTAGCAGGCCTTGCCCCAGCCCTGAACGAGACGGGGGGAGAAAGGCTGAGAGCATGGGCGGCCTTGTCTGGCTTGCCCACCTGTTGTCACTGTAGCCAGCCACCTCCCTGCTAAATCTTGGCAGCCCAGGAGGGCCCCAGCAGCTTCCACCCGACGCTTGGAAGGGGCTCTGTGAGGAGCAGCTCCCCCACAGCACGGCCACGGCGTGGGTTGGAAGAGGATGGTTTATTATCTGGGTGGATTGGTGGTTCAGGCACGTGGGCATCTTCTGTGCTACAGTGTGGGTGCCTGGTGGCCTCTCAGGAACGGTTCCATTTTGGGTGGACCCTAGCGTGGCCCCCTCAGCCCACCTGGGCCCACGTAAGGAAGGCTGGGATGTCCCGCACAGGCACATTTCTCGTCAGAGCCTTCACACGCAGGTTCCGGTCATCAGTCAGTAACACCACCTCCCGTAGTAGGCGGATTGGCTCTTCTGTCAACACAGAAAGCAAAAAGACTTCACTGAGGACAGGAAGCAAAAGAGCTGGTAGGCAATTCTAACCTGGGAGGAGAATGTGGTCCTGGAGGGAACAAGTTCTTTTTTTCTTCTAACTCTCATACTTGGGTTGCACCTCTCCTGCAGCTTAGAGGGTCATGCTGGGCAGGGGCTGGGATTCTGTTCTGAACACCTGCCTGCCACACAAGACTCTGTTCTGCCTTGTGCCTGTGAAATGCCCAAACAGTGGGCCATCCATAGATTGTCTCCAGGACTCTATACTCCTAGGAGTAGAAGTTCCTTGCTTTCTATTCCTGACTGCCTGGCTGGCCCTGAATTCACAAACCTTTCTACACATTTTCTCCTAACTACAGAGACAGAAAACCAAAGCTGAACAGAAATAGCATGCCAGGTTCCAGGTGTGGGGAAAGAGGTTAGTTTGAATGAGCCCTGGGGAGAGGTAGGCAAGTTTCTGGAAAAGTTTTACCAAAGGGGTCCTGGTACTATGGCCAAATGATTTCTTCTATTAAAGTAACCTATGTATATCTAACAGTACAGAAGAGTAAAAAGGAAATGAAAAACCAGGATTATCCTCTCAGCTATCTGGTACCTTAGGGGTAGCTCTGTATATCCTTCTAGATTATGTATATTTCTAAGCACATATACTTTGTGTGTGTGTGTGTGTGTGTGTGTGTGTGTGTGTGTGTGTATGTGTATGTGTGGATGTGAGCGTGTGTGTGGATGTGTTCATGTGTATGCTTTCTCCCTACAAAGCTGAGCTCAAACTAGCTGTATTTACTCAAATGTTATATAAAACACCTTCCTACATCAGAACATAGCCTTCAATTCTGTTTAGATTACTTTATAATCTCTTTACTATCCCTTCCCCTCTCTGACCTTTAATGAACTTAACACAGGCCAAGTAGTCATGCAAGTGATGCCACCACCTGTGGCAGGCCCACTTGGGTGGCACATCCACTCTAGTCCCAGGCTGGTCATTTCCTAGCGGAGGCCCAGCAGACAGTGAAGCACAGGAAACATCCTGTGGTGTTCACAAACTGCGTGGGCTGGCGGGGACAGGGGACTGCAAACATCCATGTCCCACTCCAGTGGTTTCAGGCTTGCTAGCTCCAGGCAAGGAGGCTAAGAACTGGTTTTTAACCTCAAGGAAGAGTTCTGGTGACAAAGGAAAGAGAGGTTCTCAGTACTGATGATAGTGAGAGAAAGGATGGCTTGAGGGAGGCAAGGGGCTGTGGTGGACAGAGGGTGAATTAAGTGGCCAATGGATATAGGGTTTAAGACACCCTCTACTGCCTGGGCCTCCTCCCCCAACCCCTGGGAGGTGAGGTGTGGTGCCTGTTTCTGTGTAGAGCTCCCAGCTGCTTGTCTAGGTCTGTCTGCAGCCTCACTGTTCCTGCCCTGGGCCTCAGACAAGGAGTCCCAGGCCTTAGGTCAGCCAACCAAGGCCCAGCGTTGCTGGCAGGGGTCTGCAGGGGTTTCTGTGGATACTTTGAGACATTTTTAACAATAAACATCCTCTGTTTTGACACTGGTAACTTCACTTTGTTAGAAACCAGAGACTGTCATCTTGTCAGGCCCCATCCGCCATAATCCACATGATTTTAAAGTTCAACATCGTTTACACATAAACATTTGGTGACGGTTTCTCTGTGAATCTGACAAGTTAATCTGCTAAGAATTCACACTGACAAATGGGGTTTGATTACACCAGCCGTTGCTGATGTAATTCTGATAGAGGCGGTCCTGAGGATGGCAATGGTTCTCACAGGCTGCTGGGGTATCCTGGGATGGCAGCAGTGGTGGAGGGACTAATAGGGCCAAAGCCCAAATGCATTTGTGCTAACCAAGGCTAAGCAGCATGGGAGCCATGCTTCCTCCTAAGGCCCTCTGCAACCCTGCCTACCTCTTCCTCAGGAGTGTCCTCCTCAGCAGGACCCCTGGCAGAAGCTCTGGCCTTGTGACCAGCCCCTGGCACAGAGACTCAGACAGAGGGAGGGCTATGCTAGCTAACGTGGGTGCGGTGAGGCAGAGAGATGACAATCCCTATGCCAGCATGAGAGCCAGGGCTAGTACATGATCAGAGGAGATACAGGAGTAAAAAATTAGAAGAGCTGGGCACTGGTGGCTCATGCCTGTAATCCCAGTTACTTAGGAGGCTGAGATCTGAGGATCACGGTTCAAAGCCAGCCTGGGCAAGAAAGTCTGTGAGACTCTTATCTCCAATAAACCACCAGAAAACTGGAAGTGTGCTGTGGCTCAAGTGGTAGAGTGCTCATTTGAGCTGAAGAGCTGAGGGACAGCACCCAGGCTCAGAGTTCAAGCCCCACGACCACCACCAACAACAACCAAAAAAAAATTAAAAAACATAAAACTAGAAGAAACTGACCACCTATATATATTAAGACAGAAACTGTAAGTTTAAGTCTCAAGTGGCTCAGGTAGAGCCCCTGTCTAGCCACCAAAAAAAAAAAAAAAAAGGCAGAAATTCAGTGATGGGAATTACCAGCTCTGCAGATGATACTAAGCTAGGAGGTGCTAGAATTCCTTCCAAAAGAAATGTTAGAATCCTAGGAACCAGGAGCAGAAAACTCCCGTGTGTCATTGGGCTTGTGGTGCTGTGCAGAAGGCTCAGGGGTAAGGTCATCAGGCAAGAGCGCCCCAAGGTGGGCCTCTGCTCACCAAAAAGATTCTTGCAAATGAAGCTGTAGGCTCAGTCCTCAAATTTTCCCCTGCCTCCAATTCTAGCCAGTCCACAAAGTGCACAGCTCCCAGCCACAGGACTGGGAGTAAAGGCCTAGCCCTTGCTGGGGAGGCACCTCTGCCCCAGGCTCATTACAGGGTAAACTAACACGGGTAGGAGTGCGGCCACTTGGGATCATACTCCTCAGGGCTGCAGAGGTCTGGATGCAAGAGACCACAGCCAGAACAAGCTACACTGAATCATGAAGACATTCTTGCTGTCAGAGGGAACTCACCCAGGACCCAAGAAAGGAAATGGACACAGGCTGAGTAGGAAAGCTCACTGCCTAAAGCTGGGCTTCCTGAGCTAGGCCAGCACCCACCTGCCAGTTTCTGGGTGTGGAGGAGCTAGGCCAGGAGGTCTGACCTGGAGGGCAGGAAATGTGCTTGCTTCAGTCTCGCTTAGGCCATCCTGGACTTCCAAGAGCAGTCAATGGAGGGACTCTTCCCAGGGGCTCAGGATGGGTGAAGCAGGGCAGGGGGAGGGAGGATTCTGAGAAGGGGCTAAGCCTTACCTTTGTTGGTAGGCATGAAGTCCTTAGCCTTGTCTTTGCAGTAGTGGAGGCAGCAAGAAAGGATCAAGTCATCATTGTTACCCTGGAAAGAGAGAGAGAGAGAGAGGCTGTGAGAAGCCCCACTGGGCAGGAGGGGGCGCCATGTGGAGGCAGAGGTATACTTCCAGGGCCATGTCCTGGAGTCCCTGTCATGTTAGTCTGGCTCTGCTTGAGCCTGTGCTGAGTGATGTAGGGGACAAGGAACTCCCCACTCCTAGTTCTTGAAGGTGGCTGCTCCTCGGCTGCTCAGACTGGTAGGACTTTCCTTTAGTTGTTCCATTCTGGAAACCCTGGTCTAACAGTGAGCTGTGGGCATTCCCTCTCTGCTGAGGGTCTTACCAGCTGGCCAGTGATGTCTTCACTGCGAAAGGCGATGGATTCAAGTTCATTGCCACGGCTAGTCAGGGCCCGTAGACAAGAGTCCCGACTCTCAAATCTTCGCTCGAGGAACTCAATAGACTTCCGGGCCTTTTCTTGTACCACACGGGCATAGCCCCCTGCCCGGTGGTCTGTCTCCTGTCCTTTGGCCAGGCCGTCCAGTTCATTGATCACTGATAAGACAGAGCCCAGAAGGTGTCAGCCTCAGCAATCTGCAGTTATATGAGCCTTCATCCTAGGCCTCTGTCCACTTGCTTTTCTGGCCATCCCTTCAGAGACCACAGAGGTACCTTCCTCCCCAGGAGTCTTCCAGTGAAACCAGAGGAGGGACAGGAAGAGTTCCCAATGTTTACAGTGTCCTGTCCCTTTTCTGTCTCTTTCCCTGGGCCTTGTCTTCCTCCTCAGAGGATCGAACCGGGCCCCTCTATTGCATTCTTTAGTGGCAGATCAAATCAAAGGGTCCTTCAGAGAGTATATAGTATCAGCGTTTGGGGAATCCTACCCACCGATAGCAGTCTAAGAGGGGCAAAGTTCTACATGCCCCCTCTCTGACAAAGTGCAGGGAAGTCAGCACAGAGTAAGGACAGTCATAGATTCACGTGCAAGTGCCCTGGTGTTTCTCAAAACCATAACCCTGGCACATTACCTCCTTGATACTGTGTGTGTGTGTGTGTGTGTGTGTGTGTGTGTCTTTGCCTGTCTGCCTGTCTATGTGTCTGGGACATGGCTTCATTTCTGGTGAAGATTCTTTCCAAAATTCCAGCCAAAAGCCTGAGGTCAAGTGGGAAATATGCAATCCTTGGGGGCTCCGGGAGACTTTGGGGTCTGAGGCCTCTCTTTAGTACAATGATTCATGGCTTGAGTCGGCATGAGCATGCTGTTCCATAGTGAGCCTGGCACTCATTGTCTGGGTATTCAGAAACACTTTCTGAAAAAGGGCCATGTGGGAAGAAAACACACACACACACACACACACACACACACACACACACACACACACACACACGATGCCCTTGCTTTTAACAATCTGAGATTGAAGTGTCCATACAATGCATGGCTGAGATTGGGGAATGGTGGTGGATGGGTATATGGTACAGCAAACAGAACATCAAACAGGAAAAATTGGTATTCTATCCCAAAATCTGCTTCCAAACTAAACAGGCTTCAAAGGGGAAAACTTGTTTGTGCTTCTGCACCAGGCGGGACTTCTCAACACTGGGGTCAGGCCTAAGGAGCATGGAGCAGGTTAAAGAGCATAAGAAACAAGCAAGCAGGGAAAGATGTCGGCTTAACCCTTTGTTGTTCTGGACATTGAGCAGGAATCCACTGAGGAATACATAAGTGAATAGGAGCTGTTCACAACAGCCCTCGAGCAGAGAGGGCAGGGGCCTGCCCAGCTGAAGCAGATTTGGAGAGGCTGGCTAGTGCGAGGTGTGGCTGCGACACAGCTGTTAGTTCCCAGTGCCCTTGGAGAGCATCAATTTTGTTTACTTATGTCCTCTAGATTTTCTTATGATTCCCTCTCCAATCAAATCTGGATTGCCATATGAACCCAGGACCAAAGGTCACAGCTCTTCTCTTCGCTGTATCTCTCAGGAAGGAGACTGAGCACACAGTAGGGGAACAAGTGAGGCAAGTGACTAGGAATCCTGCTGGCCTGGGACGGTATCTGAGGTACTTTCTGACCTATTTGGAGCTCCTGAGATGTGAGCAATCTCTTTGTTAGAACAATTTCCCAACCATTTAGAGAGAGAGAGAGAGAGAGAGAGAGAGAAAAGTTCAGTTCGCTTTCTTTTCCCTGAAAACCTCCTGGGAGGAAAGTACAGAGGCACATCCTGAAAGGCCAAGGCAGCCCACCCTAGGACCTAGCGAAGCAACCGGGAAGCTGGCTGTGATGATCTTGCTGCTCCCGTGCCCTAGGACAGAAGTTGCTCCTCTTTTGAAGTGCAGAAAACCTTCCCTTAGGTCTCAGGGCCTGGGTTTAAGAGGTTCTGGCCAGGCCACATGGGGAGGGGGAAGGAAGACGAGGAGGGTGGAGGAGGGAGGAGGGCTGCTTCAGTGCCAACATTCTCAGGTGGTGCTAACGTGTTTCCCACAACCCCCCAGGGTTCTACAGGCTCTGAAGGGGCGGATGTTTCCTGCCCTTTGTTTCCATCCCCATCTGGCACTAAGACACTTGGGACTGGGAGGGAAGGCCCAATGGAACATCTTGGCATGGATGTCAGAGGTGGCTTGGCAGGCAGACTGCCAGTCTGGTGGCTTTTCCAGAGGACAGGGCTCCCAAACTTGCTTCAAGGGACTGCTGAGAGGGGTATAGAAAAGGCCTGAGTTCACCACCATCTTCCATACCTTCTGCTCGTGTGTCAACTAGATTCAACAGGAGCTCACAGCCCAAAGCCATCCTAAGGCTGATCTACCATAGAACTTCAAGAATTAAGGGTGCCCAGAAAGTCTCTCAGAAGCAGCTCAGCAAGGAAAAGCAAGCTTGCTGGGCCCTTAGCTGCTGACCCCTGCACCAGCTCCAGTGACCAGTGGTAAGCTCTCAAGTGGTAGGAATCTACAGCCAAGGGCTTGCTCTGGAGGGTTCCTGTCAGCCTGGCCTTGGGATGACACTGGGCCAGAAGAATGCTACCTCAACCCAACAGAATGATCATGAAAAGCTACAAGACAATCAGACCAAAGGCATCTAACCACTTCAAAATCCTCCCAGCCTCCCTGCCAGACCACCCAGCAGCACTGCCGTTATCTGCCAGGGCTGAGTGTTTACCAATAACGGGAACCAGCTTTGCTGTTTTACTGCAAGCTTTATAAGGATAAAAACAAGGGCTGGGCTCATGCAGCCGCTGGTTGCTGGGACACAGGAGTCCATTTGCTCAAGCAGTTTAAGCCATGGATCAGCCATAATAATTTGAACTGCTTTGATTATTAAACAATTTTCCTTGCCCCATGCATTCCCTGCTTCCCTGCAAATCCTGTCTTACACACGCATAGCAGGGCTCTGCCTGCCCGGCCCAGGCGTGGGGCGTGAATGGAGGGGGCTGTTACATATGTGTAGGGCTACTCTGCCTAGCCACTCACTCACCAATGAGAGGAACCACCAGGATGTACTTCCTGCTCTCCAACAGTCGTGCCAGACTGGCCAGGTGGTCAATGAAGCCGTTGGTGTCAGGTACGAGGAACAAGGGTCTGATCTCCAGCTCCATCTGTCTCATCTGACTCTGGTCCTCCAGCACAGCCTACAGGGACACAGAGTGTAAGGGAGCCAGAGAATGAGCAAGCAAGCAGGTGGGTGAGCCAGGGCCCTGACTCAACAGTGTGTCAGTATCCTGACCCCCTCCAGAGGTGCAGCTGGCCTGTCAGGCCTGAATCAAAATCAACATGGACCAAATGGCTATCAGGAAATAGGGTATCACTAAATCCTGCCTATGATAGAAAGGACCCTGATGGTATTAAATAGAAAAGGTCTCTGAAAACAGAATCTTGGGCTAAAAAAAATCAAGGAGTTCATTATCTGGAGAGGAAAGGGGTTTCATGGACATTATCCAGGCACCATACACAAGGTCACTTCTCATTGCAGGCCTTTAGGAATATCCAAAGCAGAATTTGTTATTTCAATTGAATTCATTGTGTACTAAAACAAACCCATTAAAAACTGAATAAATAAGAAAACAAAAACGTGGCAAAGTTAATGGCTATGTGAAAAAGTCCTATTAACTGACAACTAATAATTAACTGGCCATTAATAATCAGTCTTCTGCAGCAGTAAGAGTATATACAGTGAAGTGAATTAAGTCCCAACTCACAGGCATGCCAAGCCAACACCCAGACCAATCAGAACTTCCACCATCTTCCCTCTCCTGGAATGGTGTTTTCTAAATGTTGGCTTTTTTGGTTTTACTTTGACTCTTTGCCATAACCTTGTAGAAGTGATACTATTATTGACTTCATGTTTTCTTTCTTTCTTTCTTTCTTTCTTTCGTTCTTTCTTCCTTTCTTTCTTTTTTTTGGTCATGGGGTTTGAACTTGGCCTGGGCACTCTCCCTCAGCTCTTTAGCTCAACGATAGTGCTCTACCACTTAAGGCACAGTGCCACTTCCTTTTCTTTTTGTGCTGGTCCTAGGACTTGAACTCTGGGCCTGGGCACTGTCCCTTAGCTCTTCAGCTCAAGGTAAGTGCTCTACTGCTTGAGCCACAGTGCCACTTCCGGTTTGCTGGTGGTTTATTGGAGATAAGAGTTTCACGGACGGGCTGGGAAGGTGGCTCAGTGGTAGAGTGCTTGCCTTGCATGCATGAGGCCCTGGGTTCGATTCCTCAGTACCACATAAGCAGAAAAAGCTGGAAGTGGGGCTGAAACTCAAGTGGTAGAGCCGCTAGTCTACAGCTGAAGAGTTCAGGGACAGCGCCCAGGCCGAGTTCAGGCCCCACGACCGACCAAAAAAAAAAAAAAAGAGTTTCACGGACTTTTCTGCCTGGGCTGGCTTTGAACAGCAATCCTCAGATTTCAGCCTCCAGAGTAGCTGGGGTTACAATAGGTGTGAGCTACCAGCACTAGGCTCATGTTTTCTTTTTGTTGTTGTTGCTGGTTGTGGGGCTTGAACTCTGGGCTTGGGCGCTGTCTCTGAGTTCTTCAGCTCAAGGCAAGTGCTCTACCACATGAGCCACAGCGCCACTTTCTCATGTTTTCTTTAGATGGACTTTCTGCTTAGGTTCTTCTTCAGATCTGCTATCCTGGGTTTCGAGGATTTGATGATAGCTAGTCATGTCTTCCTAGTATAAGCTAAATCACCATAATAAAAAATTCAGTATCCACCCACATGATACCACAGGTGTGCGCACAACTTTTACCTCTCAGAAGCCCATTGGCCCAGGGCTTGTCTATCCCAAAGACTTTCATGCACATAAGTGAAAGTCCAATATTCCCAAGCCTGTCAGTTTGCCATGTGTGACTGTGGCTTGTGAAGACAGGCCTGGATATACCTGCCACAGTAGAACATAGTCATTACTGTGCTGTTTCCTTTGTGGAGGGGCCAGGGCCAAGAAGTGAACTGATTTGTTGTCCTCTGTGCCAGGCAGCATACAGGTTGCTGGGTACCAACAGAAATCTTACAGGACAGGGGAGCAGTTTTAGGCCCCGTCAACACCCATTCATAGCCTCTTCCTGCAACTGCAGAGACATAGACACAGGCATTGGGCCGGGGGAAAGTAGGTGCGTGCCAGCTGGGATGGGGCCTACAGTGTTGGGCCTGGCCACCAACAGTCAGTGAGGAGGATTCACTAAGAGTAACAGTAAAACTGAAAGGGCATGCCTTTAAATGATGGGGGTGGCTTCTCTGTGACCTGCCAGGGACCTTTCCCTATGAGTAAGTTGCTGTTGCCACTGCCACCACATCTGGTAAAGGCACAGGCCGCAGGACGCTGGCAACATGAGAAATGTGGCTGAGAGGCCCAGTTTGCTGAAGTCTTCCTACTGATCTCATTTCAATAGGGGAAAATACCCCTACTGCCAGCCATCTTCCTAGGGACCCTGGTCACTGCTCCTTCCCAGAGGGCTCTACCACTCTTGGCCTGAGCATTTCTTAAGAGCAGGTTCAGTAAACAAGATTCTGCCCTTCTTCCTCATGCAGAGGAGCGTCGGCATTCCTGTTCTTCCTTTACCCAGGCTTCTCTTTCTTCATGTAGCTCTTCCACTGTCAGGACTGCTTTTCCTAGAACAAAAACACTGCCATTTGGCTTGGGGGAGATGGGGCCAGTGGCACCTGTAGTAACATGGGCCCAGGACCTAAGCAGTTCCTCTGCCACTTCTCTCACATTTGCTATGAGAAGTGACCCTACTTGAGCCAGGGACTGGTGGCTTATGCTTGTAATTCTAGTTACTCAGGAGGCTGAGATATGAGGATCATGTTTTGAAACTAGCCCAATCAGGTAAGTCTGTGAGACAAAACTATAAAAAAAAAAAAAAAGCTGGAAGAGGAGCTGTGGCTCAAGTGGTAGAGCGCAACCCTGAGCAAAAAAGAAGGTCAAGGACAGCGCCCAGGCCCAGAGTTCCACCCAGGCCCAGAGTTCAGGCCCCACAACTGACAAAAAAAGAAAGAAAGAAAGAAAGAAATCACCCTACAGTCCTGATTTGACTCCATCAAGTAGATTGCTGGCTACCATTTTCTCTCTGTGTAAACCATTAATTACCTCCTTAGACCTTGACTCATCCTACATTTATGCTGTCAGTAGGCAGGACGCCCTTTAAGCCAGGTAGCTACAGGAGGCTAAAGGCGGTTAGCACACCTGGTGTTCTGGTGACAGGGCAGAGGCAAAACCTGTGGGGCCAGAGAAGCTGTAATTTCCCTGGGTTCCTAGAACTCTGGCTTGTGGCTAGAAAGGTGAACTAGCTACAGCCTCTTAGGGAGGTGGCAGCCAGCTCCCTGGGGGTGGGGCAGGGCCAAGCTGTGTGCGGGTGGTCAAAGCCGAGCTGCCCTCATCCGGTCCCAGGGACGCCTGCAGACAACTTCCCTTAACCTGGTTCTGCCCAGTGAGTCACTACACAACTGCTTCCTGTTCCCCACATGCCCTCGTGGAATCTCAGGAGATTAGACAAGGCTGCAGCCTCTTCTCCCAGGGTACCAGTGGGCCTTAAGGGGGTTATACCTAGATTGCAAAACTGGCTTAATCCCCTTAAAAAGAATGGCAGCTCAAGAAGAGCTGGGAGTCCACAGGCACTCTTCTATGTCTATGGGTGTCTGTGTTTCCGGCCCTTTCTGAGTGGCGCTGTGTGTGTTTAGCATTTGCCCTCCCAACTTTTCCAGATTTTACCCGTCAGATTCCTGGCAGCTGTGCACGGCGCCTGTGCCGGCCGTCACGTCCCATTCTGATCTCTGGGTCGCACGGTGAGAGAAGGACACAGGATGCGCAGGGAGTGAAAAAGTGATGCTGGTGGGGAGAGTGCCAAGTCCCCGCTCACAGCCATGGGATGCTTGGGGAGAAGGGGAAGCATGCTGCTGTGGAGTTCAGAGGCCGGTAGTGAGATTTATTTTTGTTTGTATGAATAAAAAGTTGCAGAAGCCTCGGGTGGGGGAGGGGGAGGGGGTGGGGGTGCAACTGGAATGCTGAGATTCAGACGGCCTGGCCCTGGCCTGAAGTCAAGTGTGTGGACCCGGAAGGAGCGTTCCAATGGAACCCTTCTGACTTCAACTAAGCCTGGGCCGCACCAGTCCTTGGACAGTGCCCGGGGAACCCAAGGAAAGTATAGGCACTTCCAAATCAGACTGGTGTCAGTAAGGACCACATTGGCATAAAGTATAGGAACGAAAAGGAACTTAATTCAGTTTCTGGAAGATGTTATGTAACCATCTTTGCTTGAGGTATAGGAGCTTCCTGGAGCAAGCTGGTAGAGAACTGGCCGGCCGGCCGTGGGGAGGGAGGGGAGTCAATTGGCTTTGAACCATAATCCTCAATCTCAGCTTCCTGAGTAGCTAGGATTACAGGTGTGAACCACCTGTGCCAGGCACTACTATTGATTTTTTAAAAACTATATGGATAAAAGCTGGGTGCTAGTGGTTCATACATGTACTCTTCGCTGCATGAGAGGCTGAGAATGGGAGGAGCAGTTCCAGGCCAGTCTGGACAAAAAAGTCCAAGAGACTTCCCAACAGAGGAAGCTGGATGTAGTGGGGTTTGCCTGTCATCCCAGCAATGACAGGAAGTCTACCATAGGCAGATCAAAGTCTAGACATATGCCTGAACAAGAAGTGTGATCTTGTCTCAAAAAAATAACCAGCAAAGTTGGGCACTGGTAGCTGTAATCCTCCCCTACAGGAGGCCAACATCCAGAGGATTGTGGTTCAAAGGCCAACTGGCAGAAAAGTCTTCGAGATTCCATCTCCAAAACAACTGGCAAAAAGCCAGTCATAGGCATGGCTCAAGTGGTAGAGTACCAGTCAAGCAAGCAGGCTGAGCAAATATGAGGCCCTGAGTTAAACCCCAGTAATGGCCAGAAACAAGTGTGTGTGGATGTAAATGAAAAGGGAAAAAAGTGGGGGAAGAGTGAATAGTTGGTGAGATAATCATTGGCAGAAACCAAAGGGAACGGATAAATGCGTTGAATATATAAAGCAGGCAAGAGCCTCCTTTGGGAGCAGCAGGAGTGCATCATATAGGTACACTGCCAATGGGAAACTGCTGCTTAGAATCCTCTGATGTCTGAAAGTACCATAAGATTCAGCATATACTAACCCTTCAGGGAGCCTATTTCTTACAGTTTCTTTTACAGTACCTACCATAAAGTATTGGGCAATTTGTTTTGTTGGTTTTAGGACAGGGTCCCTCTACACTGTTCAGGCTGGTCTCAAACTCCTAGACTCAAGTGATGCTCTCCTCTCAGTCTCCTGAGTAGCTGGCAACACAGGTGTGTGTTACCTTGACTGGTTTAGGACAGAGATTAATGTATCATAGGAGTGCTATGACCTCAATCACAGAGTCTCATAGTAATCGACTTGACTATTAACCTTTGTTCTGAAAAGGCCAGATTTCTGCCTTTCACTGTGGAGAAGGAGCAGAGCTAGGCATGACACTTTGGAGCTTTGTTCCAGTCCACAGTGCAAGGGAGTTTCAGCAAAGGCTTCACCATTCTGAGGGAGGACAGGATCCTGTGGATGCTGCAGCTGGAGCCAATAAGGTGGGAGAAGCCAGAGTAAACTGGACGCGCGCACCCTGGTGTGGAGAGGCTGGAGTGGGCTTGGGTGGTGCCGGGCTCCGCAGGCTGATGTGCTTTCCTGCCTTGGCGTGAACGTGCCCCTGGCCTGGTAGTATGTTGGCTCCCACCCTGCCTCCGACAGCTAGGAGCCAGGGCTGAGTGTCTGCCTTCCGCTAACTTCCATACAGGTGTTGGGGGCTCTCTGCATACCCCATTGTTCCACAACCCCCCTCCCCAGCTGGGTGGTAGTATGAGCAGACTGTGACTATATTTAGAGTGAAACTCCTGGGGCTACCACAAAGGAGTGACTGCATCTTCAGGAGGGTGGGTGGGCGGGAAGGGGACAGGGGAGCAAAGCTATTTTCAGAACATATGTCATTGCTGGCTACAGGGCAAGACTGTGGCCATAATGCAGAAGGAAACAATAGCTGTGGACAGAGGAAGAGCCTGTTATGTTTCAGGTGGGATGTTTGCAACTGCTCAGGAAACCTGACCCCGCCCGACAGGAGCACAAATCACAGCATAGCCTCATGGAGGCAGGGAGGAGGCAGGGGATTCACAGGGCCAGGGCCAGTATGAGGTGCCAAGAGGCCACGCCTCATGCCTGAAGGAGGATTTTCAGTGACTGCTTGGCCCTGGGGGCCTGGTTAGGAATGAAACACTTCTGACCAATTTCCCAGACAAACCATGTACCCTGCTCTGGTCTCTGGACACTTCCCAAGAATGGCAGTGGGAATGAGAAGAACTCAGGCTGAGAGCAGGAAGGTGAGCAAGACCAACCTACCAGGAAGCACTTTCTCAGGCAACAAGGCAAAGCCGGGCCTGAGCCAGAGAGTGTGGCCTCAAGCCCTGGGTGGGCGGACTTGTGCCCCCCACATCCAGGGCCCTGCCTGGACTCTATAGCTCCAGCTGCACAGGCCCCAGAGCTCCCCACACCCCTTTTTTGACCTCCAGTCGGCCCCACTTACCAGCCTCTGTGCAGTGCCGGAAGCGGGGAGGGACAGGCTACAGAGGGAAGGCAGAACTCACCTCCCCCATCCCCACAGATGAGCTGAGGCCCAGGGGTTTAGGTGGGAGCAGCAGGAAAGTGGGGGTGTGGCCCCAGATCTCACTTGGACTTTATAGCTATCCTGAGGGCCAGTGGGATTTTCTTCAACCCCATCTTCATATCCCCTTCCCCAAACATGTGTGGTTCCTGTTTTGCTGCATCTGTAAAAGGCACTGGGAGCTGGGGACTTGCCTTACACCTCTCGGTTAACACCCCAGAGACTGATGGGGTTCAGAGCAGTGTAATTTACAGCCCATCTCTCCGATCTTAATTCACTCGATGCTCCTTTCTTCCTTATTGTATTAGTGTGACCCAGGTACCTGCCAACAATAATGGCCTCTCTAGCTAGGAGCCTCTCCCTCACTCCCAGGACAATTTATACCTTTTCCTTGGGATTTTCCCCCTTAAATTAAACAAAAAGAGGAAAAAGAGAGAAGGTTAACATGGGTTTGGAGCGCTGAAGCCCCGTGGTTCTGGGCAGGGAGCCAATGGCCCGAGGGCACACACATGTGTGTGCTCTCCCAGAAGGGCCTTCACCGGCCCTGTTTTACAGCCACCTCGGCACAGACTCCAGGGTTCACGCATATGGCCAGACAGATGTGTCTGGCTTACGTTCAAGGCTGGAAAATGAAGAATTATGGAAGTGAAGGGCCCCGGGCATTAAAGAGAGGGGGGGAACTGGAGGGGGGAATTTTTCCTCTGCTGAGAAATCCTCCTGTGGCTATGAGGCTGGAGGAAGGAGGCTGACAGGAGGCAGGGCCGCCAGCAGTAGTGCATGTGGGGCCTGTTCTTAAAGGGGCCATAGCAGTCTACACTTTTGCAGACCATAGCATGCCTTTGAGGACAGGGCCAGCTAGTGGCACTGAAAGTCAGTCACATTAGGCCTCCATTTATTAAGGTTACTCATTGCTCGAGTATCCAAACTAGACACGGCACTCTGGCCGGAGGTGGATCCTTGTCTCACTATATAGGCCAGGCTGGCACTGAACTTGCTGTGTAGCCCAGACTATCCTCAAACTCTTAATCCTTCTGCCTCAGCTTACTAAGTGCTGGAAATTCAGGCACGGGTCACCATATCTGGCCCTACTTTGATTTTATTTTTATTTTGTGTGTGTGTCAGTCAGTACTGGGGCTTGAATTCAGGCTTTTTTGGCTTGCTTGCTCATGGCAGGTGATCTACCACTTGAACCATGCCTTGGGTCCAACATTTTGCTGGTTAATTGGAGATGGAATCTAATAGCCTTTTGTGTTTGAGGTGGCTTCAAAATTGCAATCCTCCATGTCTTAGCCTACTGCACAGCTGAGGTTACAGGTGTGAGCCACTCGTGTCTGGCCCTACTTGGTCTTGTTGGAGAAAAATCACTAATATGTCAAATCATGTATTATATGTTTAGTGATTGACTTCTTCACTATACCATGCACTTTGGAATGTCATTTTTCTGTTCACTTGTGTCCCTAGCCACCAGCAAAGTCATTGTTCAACATTACTTGATTAATAACTGAGTTAAAGACATGGTCTCTGATTCCAAGGAGTTCATAATACACGGAGGGAAACAAACCCAGAAATAAAATAACTGTAATAGGAGACATGATAGCAGTTCTAAATGAAGTATAAATCAACACTACAGAAACACTAAGCAGAGTGATGAAATACTTCCTGGGGGAAATCAGGCAAGTTTTCACTGGGGAGATGGAGTTTCACCTGGGGATTGAAAGGGAAATAGAATTTCAACAGGTAACAGGAAATGTGGAACAGAAAAAGGTACTTTCAATTGAGGGACAGCCGTCAACAAAGAACCAAGAGTAGGAAAGGGTGGAGTGTGTTTAGGGACAGTGAGAAGGGAGAAAGATTAGTGTCTCCATCAGGCATAAGGGCCTTAGTGATGAGACAAGTATTCCATAACAGTTGCTTATTCCAAGGTCTCACAGTTAACTCTGAAAGGTAGGAGTGTTTTGTGGATGAGGAAACAGACTTAGAGAAGTTAGTTATGTCCAATGTCACACATCTAGTGATGGCAGCAGTGGGAGAAGAGGTTGGAAAAACAGATTGGGAAGTTCAAATAGTCTTAAAATGGTATAGGAAGGAATTAGATTGCATTTCACTAGACAAGCAAAGGCACTGATGACTTCCAAGTAAGGGAATGGCTCTTTGGGGAAGACATAGTGTGCTGGCAGAAATGGAGTGAAACAGAAGCATTGTGGTACTGAATTCCAGGAGAGGCCATTTCCAGACTATAAGATCAATGACATTTCTGAAGCTGTGCAATGCAGAGGCCTTGACTGTTACAATTCAAGTTAAGCCCCTGAACCAGGATAGTAGTGACAATAGGAATAGGGAGGGAGGAGGGAATAAATGAATAGATAGGATCAGATAAGAACTGAATAGCATGGGTTAAAAGCTAGGATAGAACCGAAATGATTATCTCTCTGATATAATTTATGAAGTCAACCACAAATATTTGCTAAACATCAGCTCAACTTTCTAAGTCTAAGAAGTACTAGAAAGGAAAGAGGAAAGAAAAAAATACAATGATGAGGATGGTATTATCAGCAGAGAGAAGACAAAATGCTCACTCATACATGCTTAAGGGAAAGCTGGAGAGGAAAAGAGCTTCAGAGCCCAAAGCTACAGGAAAGATATCTATGATGAGGACTGAAGTTTGATAAAGATATGTCCTTGGTGATTTGTGATCAAGTTCCAGGATTGAGAGTCAAGTTATAGAGTTAGTGAGTAGAAGAGGGAGGACTTTTGGAAGAAAAGCACAAGTCAAAAGGCTTGAGAACAAGGCTGCTTTTTGGACCGCTCGAGTTTATAGCCTCAGGAAGCGAAGCAGGCAGCCACACTATGTGTTATAACAGATAGGCTGGTAGAGGTACTGCATACAGGAATCCAGGTGCAGTGGAACAGGAATGTATCTAAAGGAGGATGAATCCAAACTGCTACCTCTCTCCTTCCCAGGGCAAGGCGATTAGACTGTTCTCAGACAGAGGACCCATGTGCGGTGCTACTTATCTTACGTGTACTGCCCTATTCAGGCTTCACCATCGAGACATGAAGAGGTAGGTGCTGTTACTACTTTCACTTTGTAGATGAGGAACGAGGCTCTGAGAAGTTACATGAGTTACCCAATGTCACAAGGTTAATAAATGGCAGAGCCTGGATTATAATCAGGTTTGCCTGACCCTATGCTCTGGAGATGGGGAGCTGAGCAGAAGGCTGAAGATATATCTATCCTAGAGAAATCAAAGAGGGTGGCTTAATACTTCCTCATGCATACATTCTATAAAGGGGGTGAATGAGTAGCTCTTCCCTGCTCACTCTAAGCCTTAGATAAGAAAGAGACAGACCTGGGAAAGCCATACAGAAAAACTTGCTGGAAGTGAAAGTTTGGGTCCCCAAGAGTGCTAACAGTAGGGAAGTCTTTTCATGGAGATTAGGTAGCTTCTCTCTGGGAGGGTGTGGAGAGTATATGTCCATGACATTGGAAAGTTAGATCAGTAGCCTGTGTTTACCATACTCTTTCCCCCAAGAAGGTATTCTCTCCATGAGAATCTGGGTATGGTGCAGAGGAACTCTGAAACCCTGAAACTACATGAAGAACCACACGTGTGGTGGTGTAAGTGATAGAGCCTTCTTGGGGAGAAGAGCTCATCATCTTGTCAGGGAAGACCTCACCCCTGCCTTGGAGCTTGTAAAGAAGGAGACTACAGGCAACAGACAAGCTACCTGAATGTGGTGGTGGAGTAAGAAAACTGGGAGGAACTGGACAAGACATGGAGGGTTCCTAGCTCCATTACTTTCTCCCTTTTGGCCTTGGTCAGTAGAGGACATGCAGCTGCTTCCTGAGAGGGGCCTACTTATTCCCGCTATCTACCCACGTCCCCACACACCCTGTACAGCCACTTCTACATGGGGATCACACTTCCCAGACAGGTCTCACCTGGATCTTCTCTTGGCGACGCTGTTGCTCCGCTATCTTCCTGGCTAGAGCCAGCTTCTTGGCCCTAAGTTCCCTGATGTCATCCTCGCCCCCACTGCCTTCAGCTTCTGAATCTTCCTCAAAGTCTTCAATCACCACGTCCTCCTCCTTTGGATGATGAAGAAGACCACAGGGTAAAGAAGATGAGAGCCAGGTACTTCCTGAATCATCCTTCTGCCCCTGCAGCCCCAGTGCATGCAACTACTCTTTGCCCACAATGCCCCAGCTTATGTTTCCCTTCTTTAAGAAGAGTAGGTTGAGAAAATCTGTTACTCTTTCCCTCAAATTGCTCCCTTTTACACTCCAGGGTTCCTTTCTTACCTATTCACACCTAAGTCACACAATTATACCTGTATATGTGTATGTTTGAATTCATACTCCTTATTCTCATGCATATTCACAGAGTCCAATTTCGGACCTGTTTTCATTTTGAAATCACAAATGATTCAAAAGGGTAAACAACAGGGAAAGCTAAACTGCCCAATTTAAATTTAATTCATGCTAATGAACTGATAGGAATCAACTCTGGCCAACATCTGTGAGTTACATGATGAGGCTTCCTTGCCCCAGAGAGCATCAGGAGCAGATGCTGTCGCTCAGCAGACCTTGCTCTGGTTTCTTTTTAAGACCACAGCTTGGTGGTGTGTGGGGACTGCTTGGCCCAATTACAGGAATTCACATGACATGGCCTTGTTCAGCTGCCCTTCCAGAGCTTGGGCAGGGTAGGAGGTGGCTAGCTAACTTAAGGAGCAGTTTAAGGCAAGCACAGCCTTCCCCAGGGATGGCACCTCCCTGATTGCAGCCTCAGCTCTCAACAGCCATTGCTCCCCGGGTGGTCCCAGCTCCATTCCTCTCTCTCTCACTTTTGGCCTTGGTCAGTAGAGAACATGCAGCTGCCCCAGAGAGCTTCGAGGGACACAGTCAGCAAGGGTACAAGGGGAGAAATGCAGCAGGGGATGATTCCTATGATTGTAATAGGATGATAATGATGATAACTACATCAATAGCTACCATCTACTTAGGGCTTATTAGCCAGGTACTGAGATTTGCATTTTTCATATATTAACTAATTCAATCCTCACAATGGCCTGTGAAATAGCTGCTCTAAACATATCTTTGTTTTGTTGTGTGTGTGTTTGTACGCCTGTGTGTGCGTATACTACTAGGGCTTGAAGTCAGGGCCTTGTACTCTTGCTCAGCTTTTTTTCAAGGCCAGTGTTCTACCACTTCAGCCATACTCCATTTCTAGCTTTTTGCTGGCTAATCAGACAAGAGTCTCTCAGATATGTCTGTCTAGGTTGGCTTCAAACTGTGGTCCTCAGATCTCAGCTTCCTGAGCAGTTAGGATATAGGTGTGAGTCATTGGTGCCTGGCTTCCATCCCTTCTTTATGCAATTTTTTTTTTTTGGGGGGTAGTTCATGGGGGCTTGAACTCTGGGCCTGGGCACTCTCCCTGAGCTCTTCAGCTCAAGGTTAGCGCTCTACCACTTGAGCTCTAGGGCCACTTCCAGTTTTCTAGTGGTTTATTGGAGATAAGAGTCTCATGGACTTTCCTGCCTGGGCTGGCTTTGAATGGTGATCCACAGATCTCAGCTTCCTGAGTAGCTAGGATTACAGGCGTGAGTCACTGGTGCCCGGCTCCATCCCTTCTTTATAAAATTCAGAAACCAAAATTTAGAGAAAGACAATGTTACATACTAGGTAGCAGCTGGCAGAGTAGAGATTCAAATCTAAGGAAGTCTGACTTCAAAGGCTGTACCCTTGGCAGGCACTGGTGACACACCTGTAATCCTAGCTACTCAGAAGGGTGAGATCTAAGGCTCTCAATTTGAAGCCAGCTTAGGCAGGAAACTATGAGATTCTTATCTCTAATAAACTACCGAAAGTGGAGCCAGAAGTGGAGCTGTGACTCAGGTGGTAGAGCACTAGCCTCGAGCAAATAAAGCTCAGGGACAATGCCTAGGCCCTGAGTTTGAGCCCTAAGGCAAGTAAGAAAACAACAAAAAAGTCTGTATCCTTATTAATCATAACAAGCAAACCCATAGGGTTAGATTCCTAAATTGAGACAGAAGGCCAAGACCCAGACCTTAATGGCTCAGCTTTGTCAGGCTATTCTAAACTGTTCTCTTTTCTGTCTGTGATCTTCTTGGCAGAGGGAAGTTAAGTAAGTGGGTGAGTATGTAGGTGATCAGGGAGCAGGGTCCAATGGAGGATGGGTGGTCAGGCAATATCCCCAAACTAGACTCTGTCCTAGTCACAAAGAAGGATGCTGAAGCATCTTCTACTTCCTCCAATGGTCTCAGTGACTTGTTTTGTAGTTGAGGGGAGAGATCAGATCTAAGGATGGGGCTAAAACTGTTGCGGTCTTGAGAGGTCTAGGGGTCTGGGTGCTATTCCCAGGCACCACTCATTTGTTAACCCCCACCCATGGGAAGGAGGAAGACTAAACATTTGCTTCCTTGTTCTAGGGGTTAACAGAATAGGAGCAAGTGGAGATAGGATGCCTGTTGGCCCTGTGAGGGAACAGTGCCCCTGCCTCCTTGGACCAGTGATGCACAGGGTTATCATGTGCCTGAAATGAGCTGGATTAAGGTCAAATGAGGGTCAGAGAAGCTTGTCTGAGGTTTGCTTAGCTCTCATAGCAAACGAGGAAGTGCAAGGTTATGAAATTACACAGACCAGGGTAAGTAGGGTTTCCCAGAGACCACTAACATAAAGGAACCCAGGAGGCTCGTGGGAAAAGGAAGAAGTGGGCAGCCTTGTGTGGGTCACAAACATTTGCCTGGTCAGAAAGCCTCAGAAGGAGGCAGAGCTATGACCTGGGCACAGCTAAGATCTGGGTCCAGAGAGCTGGTCTGCTCCTTGTGACACAGGAGACACTTCTTTCTCACTCACTTGTGCTGTAGACTCTACACTACTGGCTGGAGACACCTCTTAGGGACTAGCTTATCCTCCATGTTTATCCCTGCCTTCCAGTATAGGTGAGACAAAGGAGAGAAGCACAGCTTTCTGCCCCAACCTTCCCACAAGTGCCAGGGATGTGGTGCCACTACTCCGAATGCCTTAAGTGTGGACATCCCCATGGCTTTGGCAACTCTACTGTCTCCTCCCACGCTGACAGCTCATTCTTTCCCGTTATTCTCTGCCCAGGTTTCATCTGGAGAGTCTGGAATCCTGGGCTCAGCCATATCCCTGGAACCACCTCTGTCCTGGAAGCTGAGCACTGTGTCATTAGGCGTGGGGTGGGGTTCTCCAGCTATCCCAATGAAGCCAGGCCAATACTGTTGCTCTGAAGACTCTGTTCCAAAGGTGGCCACTCTATCACTGCCTCAGATCCCAAATGACAGCTTCCAGCTGACATCTGGCTTCCTTGGCCTGTTGCTGATTTCATCGGTGTACCCCACCCTGCTCCACCGGGCGCTTGAGACTGCTGCAGGCCAAATGACTGTGTTGGCCTATGGGTGACCTGGCCTCTGGCTAGAATTGCTTCCGTCCCTTTCCTCATTCCCACATTCCTTCCCACCTAAGACCCCTGTTTTTAACATAGTGGGGAAAAAGAAGGAAAATCAACCTTCAGGGAAAAGTGAGATGTGTATGCACAACCAGACAGAATTATCTATGCCCAGATGCACAGCAGGGAGGGTGACAGTGATGTTAAATGCACACATGCTCCAACACTGTTACACACATGTGTTAAGAATCCACAGACAGCAGAAGGGCTGGCAGCAGTGCTCACTCCAACCAACACACAAACCAGGCAATGTAGGGCCACTTCAATGTCATCCTCAGAAAGACATATACATGATGGGTAGGGCAACTGTCAGTGAGGTCTGTAGCAGTGGGTACACAGGCTGGTGCACACATGTGTGTGCGCATATACACACAGAGTCTGGAATAAAGCAAGGGCTACAGGAACAACCAAGGGCAAACAAACAAGAGGAGAATTCCTTAATCACATCAGGATGTGCAGGAGGGAGGGAGGGAGCAAGGGAGGGAGTGTAGACTGGGGGAGGGGTGATTTTCCACCCGGGGCCAGCAATGTCAGCTCTTCCTGTATGTGTGCTGGAGGCTGGAGTTCAGGCCTGTGCTGCACTGAGCACTGTACATCTATAAACTTGATCCTCAGCCTGAACTCTAACACCCCCCTCTCCCCACTCCCTTTCCTAAGCCTCCAGAGCTGCACATTATTAAACTCTTTTCTTTCTTTCCCTCTTTTCTCCTCCAGTGCAACATTAAAAAGAAGCATCTGGAACTCGTAGTATAGTGAGATGTAGGCAAAGGAGGTAGACTGGCAGTAAGGGACACCAGCAGAGTGCAATCTCAAGAAGCTGGCTGTCCCATCAACAGAGACACTGCTCTGAGCAGTTATAAATAATCCCGAGGAGAAGCTGCAGTCTGGGCAGGGGGAGGGGAGCCTCCCCTGCCACAGTGGGCTCTTCCCGAATAGTACCTCATCTTCCAGTTGTTTTCCCTCTTGGCTTCCCATTTCCTTTCCCATGGTGTCTGGGACTGGTGCCACTGACACATATTTTCCACCCTTGAATGCCAGCAGAGGCTCTTCTTGTCCACAAAGGGCTTCCAGAAAATACTTCAGCACTGTGACCCTTTTGCAGTCGGCTGCAATAACCTACAGGGTGGGAGAAGAGAAGAAAAACAGCATTTCTGAAGGGGAAGATGAAGCTCAGAGACACTGCTGGCTGCAGGGCACATGAGAAGTGTGTCGAAGTTACTGGAAGGGAGGCAGTGTGAGGGGCAGGAGCGTGCGTGTGCAAGGTGAGAGAGGGCCAAGGACCAAGGTCTTCTGAAGGAAGGAAGTCACCAGGGTCTTGCCTTAGGTCATCTCTAGGACCGCAGACACCCCAGGACCGATGCCAGGTACCCTCAGGGTGCTTTTTAAAAAAAAAAAAAAAACAAAAACAAAAGTCCTGATATTAAAAAAAAAAAAAGGAATAAATTAAGTTCTTCTAAGTTTGGAATCCTATCAACTGGAGGGAGTGGAGAGCACAACACTGCTTTGTGGCTCCCCTTGCTGCCCCTCCCCAGGTTGCCTCCAGGAGAACTGGCAGCCCAAGTGCAAAGTGAATGCCTACAGCTTTCTTAGCTGTTTCATCTCAGCCAGGTCATTTTGAGCCTCTCTGAGAAGTTCCTGCCCTACCTTAAAGCTTCTTATGCCCCAGAGACTGGGGTCAGGCAGGACACTTTTGGGAAGAGAGTTGAGCAGAGCAGGTAGGGGTGTTCTACAAAAGCTCTGTTCATCCAGGACTCAGGCCAGTTGCTGCCATGTACACTTGCTGGTACTGCCAGATAAGTGGGGGCTCATGTAGCTGACAGGAAATTCATTACTCTGAGCTACTTTCAAATTTGTTAATGTCTCAGATACAAGTATCCAGTCATCTAGTCTTCCCTGTGAGACCACGTACATACATACACCTTCACCCTTAGCCCCACCTAGGTTGTTTGCACTCTTCTCTGTTCTTGCTATTGCATGCCCTTCTAGTCCCCTTGCCGACCTCTGGATCCTGTCTTCCCTACTGGCAGGGTGCACACCAAGGGCTCTCAGAATCGGAGGGTGGTTCCACATGGGAAACACATTGCAATGGCTAGACACACCACCAGGGGCAGCCCCCATATCATTATGAGTCCAGACCGCACTGAATGCCCCATATTTCTTTTTATGCCTTCCCATTTCTTTTTCTTTCTTTCTTTTCTTTTCTTTTTTTTCTGTTGGTCATAGGGCTTGAACTCTGGGCCTGGGTGCTGTCCCTTAGCACTTCAGCTCAGGCTAGCGCTCTACCACTTGAGCCACAGCGCCACTTCTGTTTTTTTTCTGGTGGTTAATTGGAGATAAGAGTCTCATGGACTTTGCTGCCTGGCTGGCTTTGAACCATGATCCTCAGATATCAGCCTCCTGAATAGCTAGGATTACAGGCGTATGCCACCCACACCTGGCTGCCTTCCCATTTCTGAATATGAAAAGGACTCAGAGCTGCATCACGCAGTGAAGGTCTGTTATAGAGAATGACTTGGTTCATTTGTGGGTACACTTACTCCCTCCCTCATCTAAGGACCACAAGCTCTCTGGCAGCAAAGACGACATCTCATACTTTACATACTTCACTGGCAAGGGCTGGAGAATAATTAAGAGCACATAGTAGGTCCACAGCAAACACCAGAAGACTCAGTGAAACTCAGTTGAGTAAACAAGATGATGATGTGGGCATGATTCGTGTTCTCTAAGTCACTTTGGAAATGAGCACCACTCAGCCAGGTGGGCTGACCAAAGAAAGTGCAGCACACACCAGTCACCTGAGTACTCCGTGACTATTCTTTGTCATCTTCTTCCCAGCCTTGGCACCATTCACCAGGGACCTGTGGTCACTGTAAGCTGGAACCTCAGGCTAAGTACCTTAACCATGTCTATCTCCAAGGCGGGGCAAAAAAGTTATCTGCTACTGCAAGGAGGCTTAGAAAAAGGAAAGCCTCTTGAGATTAGGGTGCCTGGTCGTAGGCTTACCTTCCTGAAGGAGGAAGGAAGACCCTGCCTTGGGTCAGGTCAGGTAACCATGGTTCCATAGCGTGTATTCAAACATGGGATGAGGAAGGCTAGAAATACAGAAGCAGGGGCTAAAAGGCATTAAAGAACAGAGCTGAAATGAGTAATAGCCTGGCAGGCAGCACGCACAGTGGCCTCCCTGCATCCCCAGCCTCTCACTTACAGAGGAAACTTCTGCATTTCCACAAGGCTGCCAGTTTCCTCTCTCTGGTCTAATTTTAACCACCTTGTCGTTACAGTGTGTGTCAGCCACCTGACCCCACTATGACCTCTGACCTTACGGCCCAGCTACTGCTTGCACTATGGAGAATTATGTAATGGGTCTAGGACTTTCCTTTTTGGCATGAGGCTGCTGCCACTGAATGGGAGGAGGTAGAGATGAAGGGATGAGAAGAGGGCAGAGAAGAGGATATTATAAGCTTGAGATGGTCCTTGGCTCACCTGAATGAGCACAGGGTCTCTTGCTGAGTCTACAATAGAAACCTATCCAAGGAAGGAGAGTGTGCTATGAGTGAGTCTTCAGACAGGTGGGAGGAGCATCATTGCTGGTACAGGCTGGGTGGTAAGCTGCTTGCCTCAGGAAGAGTGTGTGAATCCTGGCCAAGAGGGAGAAAGGCCACATGTGTGGACGTGGGACTCCTGGGGATGGGGATTTCCAGGGCACAGCAGGACCCTGGGAGGCAGACATCCTGAGCCTGCCTGCTGCACATCCTTAGAGGTTCAGTGGGAATTGTCCTCCATGTGGCAGACAAGCAAAAATAAGCCTCTCCCCACCCTGTTTTTCATTTCCATGCTTTCTGTATGCTATGTTCATGATTCTTCCTCTAGAGCAAGGGCACTACTGTCGAACTGACCAAAAAGACTTTCTTCCATTCTGGGTCTTTCAGCTGGTACTAAGAAGTCTGCTGACTGTTTAGAGAGAAAATTTATCTAGTCTTTTAGGAGTATCCTCTCTTCTTTGCAATCCAATCAGCAGGGAGAACAGAGACAGTTGTGCACATTCTCCTTAGATTTCTAAGGACAGTGTGACAGTGAGAAATGAGAGGCAGCAATGTCTAGGGCTTGCCCAGAGTCTGGAAAAACCTACTGTCATGTGTGAGACAATTCCTCCTTCATGTTGGAATAGTAAGTCTAGTACTACGGGAGAAGATCACAACTCCCTTCCCTGTGGCATTCTCCAAAAGTCTTGTGAAAATATTCTCCTATTCAAAGTCTGTAGTAGTAAAATCAGGGCAATACAAAAAAAAATGAAGATGACAGAAACACAAGCAGTTTAATATGGTTAATAGGGGAAGTCTTTCAAACAGCCTGCAAACAGCAAACCCCAAGATTATCTGCTTGTCCAAGGAGGACATCCTGGTAGGAGAGGGGTTAAAGCTAGGTTCCCTGTTTGGAGAGGAAGGAGTCCAGATGAAATCTATGACATAATTCCCACAGTAACTCTGTTCATGAGCACATTTTTCCATTCTGTATCAATGAAAAGCTGAGACAGTAAATGGTATATGTTCATTGCAATGTGGGTAAACAAGCAGTAGATCTTCTAGAAAAGAAAGAGCTGGGGAAGAGAAGCTTCTGGGATGGTGATAGTTGGGCTCAACTAGGGCTAGAGGTAGGTAAAGGATTGCTGGCCTGAGAACCTTTTCAGTGCATCTTCTTGGTGGCAGTCCTGGGCCTGCTGCAGGGAGACCCAATATAGGGGATTATCAAGAACTCCAAAAAAATTAACGGACAAATGCTCACATGAATCATTACAGTTCTGAACAAAACCTGGGGCTTTAGATCAGGGAAAAGTTGAAAGAAAGGCACCCAAAGAAAGTCCCTTCCTTTTCCCCTAAACATTGTCTGAGGCAGCTTGCCCCATCATCAGCAGGAACTGAAACCTCGAGCTTCAGGGCTCCAGTTATCACCCCATCAGGTCCACACGCAAAGAGCCAAGCAAAAAGGAAAACTGAAAGCTCAGTGTGGGGAGGCGATAGTGGCACCTGTCCTGTCCCAGGCTCAGTTCCTTAGCAACATAACGTGAGCCAGCAGTAGGGGAGTGAGAACTGGGGACAAGGAGAAAGCTAGGTCTTGAGAAAAGCAGGAAGAACCTTTGAGAAGTCCGGCTTATTGGTCTTCATAAGTGGGGAGGTGGATAAGTAAGAAAGAATGGTGAATTTTGAAAAGTAGTAACTCTCCATAGCCATCCTGCAGGGACCAGCACAGCCTGGACAGAGATGTCCAGTGATGGGGAAAGGTGAGAGAGAAGGAAGGTGGGAAGAAGATGAGAGAGAAAAGGAACTGACCACCAGATGACACATATTCATGTACACTGAGTTCCAAGGCAGCACCCTAGAGCAGCCTCTGGGAAGGAGAAAACCCCTGTGTAGCCAGGGAATATGAGTAGGGGTTGGAGAGCTGAACCAGGCCTCTGGATGCAAGCTCTAGGGAAAGAGGAACTCACAATATTTTTATTGGGTCCCTGTTTCTCCAAACAGGCCTCTTGGAAGGCATGAGTAAAACAGTTGCTAGTCATTTTGTAAGATTTCTTCTGCTGAACTTTTGGCTTGTGGGAATCAGAATTTAAACCTGCACTATCAGCCAGTTTTTTTTTTTTTTTTTTTTTTTTTCTGATCTGAAAAAGTCTAGCTTGCTACTGCTCCTCTAGTTAAAGAGAAAAAAATCACACAGGTTTCCCCCCACAAACTCAAGTTTACAGGTTGTTTTTCTTGTTGCTCTTAAATGGAGCCAATTATTCTCACATTTGTTGAAACCTTCAATCAAACTTTATAGCTTGTTAATTTTACAGAATGTCCTCAGAGCAAATAAGATGCAGACAGGAAAAGTGAAGTCTTGCTAAGATTATTAAGAAACCTTAAAATAGCCTTCAAATCTACCACCAAGACTGGTAAAATACAGGCTGCTTGGCTGGCTTCTGAGTTCAATTAGCAATAGGCTAATTATCATCTTTAATGAGCCAAGCCTATAGGATTTGCTACAAGACTAATATGTTTTCACAAACCAGAAACTTCTAACTATGCACATCTCACCCTCACAGGAGACTGAAGGGCAGAAAGCACAATTCTGTGCAGGCCAAGGGTGGGTCAGCCTGAGAAGGGGTCTGCCAATGAAAATTCAGACACAGAAATAAAGAATACCACACAGGGAATCCTCTGGAGCTGGGAAGACAGAGGAAATGGTTTATTCACATTCCTAGGGGGAGGGGCTTCTTGGCAGGGAGCAGACTCCTGGCAGGAGAGAGAGAGTGGCTAGAAGGATGCACAATCACTCAGATGATAAACGCAGCACTTTAGGACAGGGAGAGATACTCACAGCCTACCTGAACCAGAGCAAGTTGATCTGGAAGGGAGAGAGAAGGTCAGGGGTCAGAGAGGAGGAAGGAAGCTGTGCTAAAGTTTTGAATGACCATGGGTCAGAAGAAGAAAAATCATGAGTTTTATACTGGATACATCTTTGGAGAACCCTAGGGCATGCATACAGCCCAAGGGATCAACTCAAACAGCCCCTTTACCTACCATGTTGCCTTGCGGTCTCATTTTTATGCAAGGCACCAAGCATAGGCCACTTATCAGTCATTCTATGTGTCTGTGTGCGTGCCAGTACTGGGGCTTGGATTCTGGGCCTCAAGATCTCCCCTTAGCTTTTCTGCTCAAGGCTGGTGCTCTACTACCACTTTCAACTTTTTGCTGATCTAAAAGAGTCTCATGTATTTGTCTGTTCAGGCAAGCTTTGAACTGCATTCATCATTATCTCAGCCTCCAGAATAGCTAGGGTTATAGTTGTGAGCCACCAGCTTCTGGCTGTCCTAAATCACTTCCAAATCCAATGCCCAGAAATAGTCCTAGTCCTATGGCTGGCCTGAGTCACAAGATGAAATGTTAACAGCATTGGTCAACCCGCAGCTATAACACTATTTCATTACATGGGTCAAATCTGTTGGTTTTCTCCTCAGAGGAGATAATATGGCTGTTGCTAATCAGCTGGCATTACATAGCTGCCTGTTCTCAGAGTGGTGAGTGACCCGCTCTCCATACCCATATCCATCATGTGTACACAAACATGTACACCTGCAATTAGTCTTTTAAATATGAGTAGATAGAACGGGCAAATGGGTGTGGTAAGGTTACTACAATAGTTTCTTTACAGATTCTATAGGCACTTGGCTATTGGAAATAGATTGTAATTATACTGGAGGGAAAGCCAGGGGGAAGAGAGGAGCTATGGAACATACATGCAGTAAGGAGGAAAAGTACAGAAGGAAAAAATGGATCAATTGTGGTAAGAAGGAAGCCAAGACAGCACAGAATCCTCTGTCCCTGAGCTCCTTTTTGCTCAAGGCTAGCACTCTACCATTTGAGCCACAGTGCTACTTCTGGCTTTTTCTGTGATAAATGCTTTTTCTGTGATTAACTGGAGATAAGAGTCTCATGGACTTTTCTGCCTGGGCTGGCTTTAAACTGTGATCCTCAGATTTCAGCCTGAGTGGCTAGGATTATAGGCATGAGCCACGCTGCCTGGCTTCTGAGTTCAAGTCTTTAACTGCCACTTCTTAACTATGTGTCTATAGACAAGTTACTGAATCTTTCAGATCCTGTTTGTTCAAGTTGTTAGCCAAGTTTAGAAGAGATAATACAAACCAAAAATTGAGCAAGATGCCTGGGCCTACTTAAGTACTCAATAAACAAGTAGTTGTTATGATCCCCCCTCTTCTCTGCTTCACTTTGCTCAGAGGCAGGAGGGGCATCATGTCTAACATCACTGAGAGGGTTGGAAGCCAAATTCAGGCAAGATAGGAGCATGGAGCTAGTACCTAGCCTAGCACTGGAGGGAGAGCTTGGAATATTCACCTGGCTGTTGAAGCTACTAAAATACTGTATTCAGGTTAAATTCCCAGACATAGACTAGACTACTGAGCAGGCCACTTGCTAGAGGGAAGGTCTGGCCTCTCTGTCTAGCAGGTTTATCCCTTTATCCCTTTTATTTTTTTGATTGGGGGAGGCAGTATTGAAGTTTGAACTCAGGGCTTTGCACTTCCTAGGCAAGTACTGTACCACTTGAGACACCCCTCATCCTCCCAGCCCTTTTTTCCTTTGTTATGTTTTTGATAGAGTCTCAAGCTTTTTGTCCAGGGTTAGCCTCAATTTTGTTAACAACCCTTCTATTTCCCCCCACCTCCCATGCTTCTTGAGTAACTAGGATTACAGGTATGTGTCACCATATCCAGCCCTTCCTCTCTCTACTTTCCAAAAAGACCTAACCATAGACACACATACACACACAAACACACACACACACACATGTATAAATATATATATATATATATATATATGTATATAAAATACACACACATATGTATTCTACAGGACGCTGGAGAATCCATAAGAACGCAGACTTTAGGACAAGTATGCCACCAATACCTATCAGAAATAAAATACTGTGGTAACCCAAAAGTGCCACATGGCTCTTTCACAGTTGGGGGTGGTTTTGCCTTTGCTAATGATATCTTCCTTGAATAAGACCCAGCAGGATCTTTGCCTCAGGTCTCCCCAAATGGAAGTAATGATGAGAAAATCTCAACTATGGTATTTTCTACCCACTTGAATTTCCTGAGGTTGGACATTTTGAACAAAGCCAGTTTGGAGCCTGGTCTTCCCTGGGCCCAGTGCAATTTGCTTTTGTGAACTGTTCCTCATGGAAAGAAAGTATCAACTCTTCTTAGAGCTCTGAGCTCCGCTATTTCAGCAAGGTGCACCCTGAATAGTGAGGGCACTAAAGAGAGCAGTAGCTTGGGCTGCAGTCCAATCCTGCTTCCCCTGTAGTGTGTTCCAGCACAGCCACCCACGTTGGCAGGGGTTGGGGCGGATACTGGCACTGCCAACACAAGCCTTTCAGGCCTGGCTTTTGCTTGTCTGAAACCTGGAACTCAGGAACTGGGGCCCTCACTCACTGAACCAGCAGGGGAGGCTACAAGCTCAGCCCCAGGGGATGCAAGTCTGCTGTCTGTCTCAGTCTGCAAATATTTATAGTGGTTCCCCACTGCTAGTTAGTTCTGGGCAGTATCACTGAATCTCAGGATCTAGTCATTTTGAACAAAAGTCTTATTTGCCTTCCAGCAGCCAGGCCCAGGAGGCTACCCCTAAGGTTTGTGTTCATGCTCCCTTACCAGATTTGTATCTGGTTTTATTTATTCTGTGTGAAGAGTATCCTTTCTGAGACATCAGTGGCATTAAACAACATATGTATATTCAATACAGCAAACTTTTACTAAATGTCTACTCTGGGATGGGAAGGTGGCTCAGTGGTAGAGCTTGCCTTGCATGCCTGAAGCCCTGGGTTTGATTCCGCAGCACCACATAAGCAAAAGGAAAAAAGCCGGAAGTGGTGCTGTGGCTCAAGTGGTAGAGCGCTAGCCTTGAGCTGAAGAGCTGAGGGACAGCGCCCAGGCCCAGAGTTCAGGCCCCACAACCGGACCCAAAAAAAAAAACAAACCAAACAAACAAACAAAAAAAAAACTAAGTGTCTACTCTGATAAGGAATTCAGCAAAGAACAAGGCAAAGTCCCTGTTCTAGTGAGGTGAAGAGTAGAGTGTTCATACTAGGCAGACTGAAGGACTAAATCAAGGACTAAATCAAGAGAAAACTATATGCTTACCCACTATTACCTACAGCACCCAGGAAGGCAGAATTCTCTTTTCTCAAGGGAGGAGGAAAATATAAAACAGAGATCTGCTGCTTTATGTCTTTTTTTTTTTTTTTTTTTGTCAGTCATGGGGCCTGAACTCTGGGCCTGGGCGCTGTTCCTCAGCTCTTCAGCTCAAGGCTAGCGCTCTACCACTTGAGCCACAGTGCCACTTTTGACCTTTTCTGTTTATGTGGTGCTGAAGAATCAAACCCAGGGCCTCATGAATGTGAGGCAAGCATTCTATTACTGAGCCATCTTCCCAGCCCTGCTCCTTTATGTCTTTCAGGCTGATGATCTGAGGATATCATGATGGAGACTTCACTTGGGCTCAACCTTGCTAGGAGATGAATCCCAGCCTATCTCCATGCTTCATGCTCTGGTAAGCTCTTTTCTCCTTTGTGACGCCCCTATAGGGGGCACTACTGTAGGACACTACTGTACCTACTCCAGACTCCAGGCCCCAGGCAATGAGTCTGCAACCCACCTTCCTCTACCATCTGGTCATAGTTTTGGTTTTGTTTTTTGTTTTTGTCAGTTACGTGGCTTGAACTCTGGGCCTGGGCACTGTCCCTCAGCTCTTCAGCTCAAGGCTAGTGCTCTACCACTTGAGCCACAGTACCACTTCCGGCTTTTTCTGCTTATGTGGTGCTGAAGAATTGAACCCAGGGTCTCAAGCATGCAAGGCAAGCACTCTACCACTGAGCCACCTTGCCAACACTTTTTTTTTTTTTTAACTGACTTTGTCTTTATGGAATCACTTCACCTTATTCCTTCGCTTTTAAGCATGATAAAAATGTGTGTGTGTATGTGTGTGTGTTTACTGGGCTTAATCTCAGGGTCTACTATTTGAGTCAAGCTCCACTTCTGACCTTTTGCAGTTCATTAGAGATATGAGTCTCATGGACTTTTCTGGCTTGCCTGACTTCAATTCTTAGTCCTCAGATCTCAATCTCCTAAGGAGCTAGGATTACAGGAATAAGCCACAAGTGTCTGGTAAAACTTTTTCTCCCTTTCTGGGCACTGGTAGTATACACCTGAAATCTTATTCTTATTCAAATCTTATTGTGATCTGAGATCTGAGGATCCTAGTCTGAAGCAAGCCTGGGCAGGGAAGTTTGTGAGACTCATCTCCACTAAACTACCAAAAATCCAGAAGTGGAGCTGTGGCTCAAGAGCTACAGTGCTAGCCTTGAGCTATCTTTAGGTTAGGGACAGAACCCAGGCCCTGAATTCAAGCCCCAGCACACAGACACACATACACACAAACAAACAAAAAAAACCCAAAACCTTACATTTTAAAATTTATTTAAGAGTCTCATTAAGTACCATAGGCTGGTACTGAACATAAAATCCTCATGGTGCTGGGACTACAGTTACTTAGTCTGCTAGATATGGTGGCTCATACCTGCAATCCTAGCTACTTGGAAGGAAGAGACTGGAAGAATCACAATTCCGGTAGCCTGGGCAAAAAGTTATTGAGACCCCATCCAAATAGACCCTAGAAAAAGCTGGGCATGGTGGTGTATACATACTAGCTATGCAAGGAAACATAAATAGGAAGATATCCAGGTTAGCCTGTGTATAAAAGGCCTGGAGGCATGTCTCACGTGATGGAGTGCCTGTTTAGCAAGGGCACACTTCTGAGTTCAAATGCCAGTACTGCCATAACAAAAACAAAAACAAAAAAAACCAAAGGCTTTTTTTTTTGTGGCACCCCCCCCCCCCGGCCGTTCCCCAAAGGCTTTTATAGACATCATTTAGTCTTTGTCTATTCTGCCAGGTATTCCTGGTATGCCATACCTCTCTTGTACTACCATGTGACAGGGACTATGCTAGACATCCTGGATATACAAAACAGAATAAAGCCAACACAGTTCTTGATTTCATAGTGTTTTCTGTCTAGGGAGAGGAGTCTAAAGAAACTTGAAAACTACAGATTCTCTCTTCAGCCTCAAGGGATTAGGCTTACAATTTGTTAATCTTTTCTGACCTCATTAGCAGCCCTCAAGTCTATGTTACTCATATGCTACAACTTGAGCTTCCTTGTCTTCTAGGATTGGGAGGGGCTTAACAACCATTGCAGGCTGTAAAAATGTTCCTCTGAGCATCCCTCAGTGATGCAACCCTTTCTTGAAATTTTACTTAAAAAACTTCAAGACCTGAGAGAAGCTTTTAAAATCAATCATTATTTAATACTAAGCAACAGATTTTCATAACCTATGTAAACACATTTTTTTTAAACTGGTAAACTTTCAGTCCTTATCATGCAATATGAGAGAAAGGACTGTTATGGACTTATATATAAGAGAGTTTTGTTTCCTAGGAGAAGCGCATTCTGTGTTTTGGAATTGTCTAGTTGGTAGAAATGCCTAATGCTTGTCTTCCTGCTCCCCTCTGTGCCATTACTAGGGGCTTAAACTCAGGACCTTACACTCTCACTCAGCTTTCTCATAGCTAATGCTCTATCACTTGAACAAAAAACCACTTCTGGCTTTTTGCTTATTAATTGGAGATCAGAGTATCTCGAATTCTGTCTGATTCAGCTAATTCCAAGCTTCAATCCTCAGATCTCAGCTTCCTGGGTACCTAGAATTGGAAGTGTAAGCCACTGGCACTCAGATCCTATTTTTTAAAGATCAAATCTGTCTTCTAATTTTCCTATATCTGTTCTCTGGGGGCCCAGAGAAACTCTAACCCTATTTCTATCTGACTGGCCTCAAATTATTGGGGGTTTGCTGAGCTATACTTTCTCTAGGCTAAACAATCCCACTTCCCAACTGCTCCTCACTTCCACAGTCTCCTCAACATCCTGCTTATGTTTTAATGTGTCTCCTAAAGTGAATGCCCATGTGTGGTCTGGCAGTAGCAAACAGTATAGAACACGCCTCATTCTGCTCTAGACCTCAATTCTATGAAGAGACTAAATGACATCACTTTGTTGTTCACTACTCTGAACTACTGACAAATTATGAGCTTCTAATCAATAAATCTCAAACTGTTTTCACCTATGTGGCTAAATCATGTCTCTTTCCACTGAAGGTAAGCCCTACATTATTTTTCAAGGTCTTTTCATGCTATTTCGCCTGCACTGAATGTTTTGCTGTATTCTTGTTCCATATAGTTGTACTCTAGATCCAAAACCAGGTATCTGAGAATGTACAACTTTTCAAGCTCATACCATCAATAACCATGACCAGCTGGTTTGATTATTCTTCTCATTATCTTTCTCTCAAAGATATAATTTGATTTTTCTCATAAGAGTTTTTTTAATTTTTTAAAAATTGTTATTATAAAGGTGATATAGGGTTAGGTGCCGGTGGATCACGGCTATAATCCTACTCAGAAGGCTGAGATATGGGGATCACATTTCAAACCCAGCCTGGGCAGGAAAGCCTGTGAAACTCTTAATCTCCAATTAACCACCAGAAAACTGGAAGTGGCGCTGTGGCTCAAGTGGTAGAGTGCTGGCCTTGATCTGAAGAGCTTAGGTATAGTACCCAGGCCCAGGCCCAGAATTTAAGCCCTTGCTTTCTCCCAGTTTTTTCCTCTTGTCCCGACTCACAAGTTATATAGTTTATTTTCCACATAGTGTTCACTCTTTGTCCCTCCATTTCTGTGTAAATAGAGTTCTTGAGGGCAAGCTGTGTGTATGTATATATTTAAAGTAAAAGCTGCCTGTAGTATCTAACATACACTATGAGAACTTGGGACAATGTGAATGACTCATCAAGCAGGCAGGCAGATGGCTTAGGACAATTCCAGATGATCTAATAGGGGTGCTGGCCACATTGTATACTGTGTGAATCATGCTCCCTGAAGTTGTATAACACAGATGCCCTGGCCAGACTCAGAGATGCTACTCTGCTTTGGGTGCTGCTCCTGGAGGAGATGCAGAATCCCAAAGGGATAGGTGTCTCTTTGGCCAGGCTGCCTTCAGGGTTTCTAGTGTGAAATAAGATACCATGAGAAGCCAAGCTGTGGGCATGTCTTGCCTTGTCTTAAGTGGAAGCTGCTGTTCCCCAGTAAGATACAATGGATCTTAATGCTGCTTTTCAAAGCACCAATGACTTTTGGTTTTGATGTTTTGGTTCTGGAATCTAATCCAAGGCCTTATACATGCTAAGTATGTGCTTTGCATCCCCAGCTCCTAATGTAATGTTTTGGAAAAAAAGAAATCACAGCTATAGCTGGAGAACTACCATAGGAAATTAAATATGGTTTACAAAAATTCTGAGATGCCAGCTGAGGGAGAAAGTCATTTTAAGTTACATTTCATATCCTAAATTTCTACAGTCCTGATTCTCCAATGTGGTCTGTGCCTCATAGTGGAAGACAAGTCATGTTCTGCTAACTAAAAGTAATTAAAGTTTATTCATAGTTTGGGTTAAGTCAAATGCCTGGCACATAGGGCAAAGCAGTAAGTATTAGTTCTCTTTTTGTCACCTCTAATAACTAAAAAGGATTTTTCAAAACCACTTGCATCAGAATCACATAATTAATGAGCTTGTTAAAACTGCAAACTCCTGCCAGGTACTGGAGGCTTATGCCTATAATCCTAGCTACTCAGGAGGCTGAGATGTGAGGATTGTGGTTTGAAGCCAGCTTATGAAAGAAAGTTCCTGAGATTCTTATCTCTAATTAACTAGCAAAAAAGCTGGAAGTGGGAAGTGGAGTTGTGGCACAAGTGGTAGAATGCTAGCCTTGAGCAAAAAAGGTCAGGGACAGTGCCCAGGCCCTTAGTTCAAGCTCCAGGACAGGTGCATGCTCACAATCTCTCTCTCTCTCTCTCACACACACACACACACATACACACACACACACACACGCACGCACGCACGTGCAAACGCAGACTCCTGGACTCCACTTTGGACTAAGCAAGTGTTCCAGGTACTCATAAACACTGGGGTTTGATAATCGCTGTTTTAAATGCTTGTAAAAGGTTTGGTGAAAATTGTCACAAAGTTATTAAAATGCTCACAATTTTAGCCTACTTTTTAAAATGCAGCTGTATTTTAGATAAGATGCAAATAATCTTACATTTCCCTCCACCCCAACCCACCTTTTTTTTTGGTCAGTTGTGGGGCTTGAACTCTAGGCCTGGATGCTGTCCCTGAGGTCTTCAGCTCAAGGCTCTACCACTTTAGCCACAGCACCACTTCCGGTTTTCTGATGGTTAACTGAAGATAAGAGTCTCACAGACTTTCCTGCCCAGGCTGGCTTTGAACCTCGATCCTCAGATCTCAGCCTCCTGAGTAGCTAGGATTACAGGCGAGAGCTACCAGTGCCTGGCCCCACCCCTTTTTTTGAGACAGGGCCTCTAGCTTCTAGGTTCAAGAAATCCTCCTGCTATGGAACTGGGAACGTGGGTTAGTGGTAGAGTGCTTGCCTAGCATGCATGAAGCCCTGGGTTCAATTCCTCAATACCACATAAACAGAAAAAGCTGGAAGTGGTGCTGTGGCTCAAGTGGTAGATTGCTGGCCTTGAGCACAGAGAAGCTCAGGGACAGTGCCCAGGCCCTGGTTCAAGCCCCAGGACTGGCAAAAAAAAAAAAAAAGGGCTGTGGCTCAGTGGTAGAGTGCTTGTCTTACATGCATGAGGCCCTGGGTTTGATTCCTCAGCACCACATAAACAAAAAGAAAAAAGCCAGAAGTGGCACTGTGGCTCAAGTGGTAGAGTGCTAGCCTTGAGCTGAAGAGCTGAGGGACAGCGCCCAGGCCCAGAGTTCAAGCCCCACAACCGACAAAAAAAAAAGAAAGAAAGAAAGAAAAGAAAAGACAAAAAGAAAAAAAGAAATCCTCCAGTTTTCTAAGTAGCTAGGATTATAGCCAGCTTATACTTTACACTTTTCATGGTGCTTCTAGGACCTAGAAAATCTCCATCATCCAATGTAGTTATTATTACTCAGGTAACAGATAAGAGGAAACTGAAATTCAAAGGAATTAAATAACACGTTCAGCAGAGCTAAAATCTAAAGGCAGATGCAAGAACTTCCTTGTCCAAGGCTCCAGCCACCTCACCAGAGCTGCTTTCCTAGGAAAGTGCCATTGGGCCTCCCAGGGCACAACAAAACATGCTGCGTGCTTCACTCACCCTCTAAGACTACAGCTAACACTCAGTGACTGGTTAATACGTGCCAGGCACGGTGCCAAATGCCTTACTTGAACCAATTCAGTCCCTACCACAACCTCATAAAGTAGGTACCTCATTACCTCAATTATACAGAGGAGGAAATCAAGGCACAAAGAAGTGAGTAACTTGCTCAAGGTAGAAAGTAGAGGGGCTGGAATGTGTCTGTTTTTACTGTTCTAACTACCCACAGCTTTCAATGGTCCAGAGCATTTGCTTGTGTTTAAGGGAGAAAAATCTCACAATTTTTGCAAGGGGAAAGAGTTGACCCAATATGGAAAATTACATGAAAAAAATAAAAGGGAGAATGGAAGCATCTTATGGAGGTGTTTTTTTTGTTTGTTTGTTCCTGATCCTGGGGCTTGAACTTGGGGCGTGGGTGCTGTCCCTGAGCTTCTTTTGCTCAAGACTAACACTCTGTCACTTGAGCCACAGTGCCACTTTTGTTTTTTTTTCTGAGTAGTTTATTGGAGGTTAGAGTCTCATGAACTTTCCTGCCCAAGCTGGCTTGAACCATGATCTCCAGATCTCAGCTTCTTGAGTAGCTGGGATTACACTCAAGCCATAGTGCCATTTCTGGTTTTCTGGTGATTAATTAGAGATCAGAGTCTCACAGACTTTCCTGCCTGGGATTGCTTTGAACCACAATTCTCAGATCACAGCCTCCTGAGTAGCTGGGATTACAGGCATGAGCCACGGAAGCCCTACTTTGTGTGTGTGTGTGTGTGTGTGTGTGTGTGTGTGTGTGTGTGTGTGTGTGTATGTGTGTGTGTAATGTGTGTTTCATTGGAGACAAGTCTCATGGACTTTCTTGTCAAGGCTGGCTTTGAACCGCAATTCTCAGATCTCAGCCTCCTGAGTAACTAGGAGTACAGTCTTGAGCCACTGGCACCTGGCTCATCATATGTTTTTATGGAATATCAAAATGATATTATAATTCATGAACACAATGCAAGTAAAGCAAACTAGTTAACACAGTACCTCAGATCACATTATTTTTGGCAGTACTAAGATTTGAACTAAGGGCCTCATACTTGCTAGATAGGTGCTCTACTATTGCTGAACCAATAGCTAGCCCTGTGCTAGTTATTTTTCTGGTAAGGTATCACTTCCTGCCAGGTGTGTGCCTAAACTACAATCCACCTATTTTTGGCTTCTTGTTATGGCAGAATGCATCATCATTCTCAGCTTCTTCCACGGAGACAGAGTTTCATGGACTTCTCTGCCTCGTTCTGGCCTAGACCCACAATCCTTCTTAATGTCAGCCTCCCATGAAGCTAGGATGACAAGGGCACATCACAGCACCCTACTCTGGGTTGAAAAGGGGTCTCACAAACTTTTCTGCTAAGGCTGGCCTCAAACTGCAATTCTGTTCTCAGCATTCCAAGTAGCTCAAATTACAGTCATGAACCATTGCTGTTTCCTCATTATTTCTTGTGGTAATAACATTTGAAATTCAATTTTAGAAAATTTGAAAAGTACTATATTAATTACTTTTACCATGCTATCTAGTAGTTCTAAAACTTAAAAAAAACCAACAAAAAAAAAAAAAACAAAAAAACCCTACACAAACCTCCCCAACCCGATTCTTCCTCCTGAGACTTTGTAGTCTTTAACCACCATCTTCCAAGTTCCCCCCTATCTCCAGCCTCTGGTATTCACCTTTGTACTCTGGGCTTCTATGAGTTGAATTGTTTTAATTTCCACATGTAAGTCAGAATAGGTAGCTGTCTTTCTATGCCTGGCTTATTTCACTTTTTTATTTTTTTTTGTCAGTTGTGGGGCTTGAACTCTGGGCCTGAGCGCTATCTGTGAGCTCTTCAGCTCAAGGCAAGCATTCTACCACTTGAGCCACAGTGCCACTTCCAGTTTTCTGGTGGTTAACTGGAGATTAAGAGTCCCACGGACTTCCTGCCCAGGCTAGCTTTGAACTGCAATCCTCAGATCTCAGTCTCCTGAATAACTAGGATTACAGGCGTGAGCCACTAGTGCCTGGCTATTATGATATTCTTTAATTCTACCCTTATTAGAGCATTATCTATCTATTCCACTCTTATTAGAGCATTATGTATCTGTCTGTCTGTCTATCTGTCTGTCTGTCTGTCTGTCTGTCTATCTATCTATCTATCTATCTATCTATCTATCTATCTATCTATCTATCTATCTATCTATCTATCTATCTATCTATCTATCTATCTATGTCACGAGGCTTGAACTCAGGGCTTGTGCACTGCCCTGAGCTTTTCTAGTCAAGGCTCTACCACCTTGAGCTACTTCTGGGTTTCTGGTGGTCAACTGGAGATAAGAGTTTTACAGATTTTCCTGCTTGAGCTGGCTTTGAATTGTGTTCCTCAGATCTCAGCCTTCTGAGGAGCTAGGATTACAGGTATGAGCAAACAGTGCATGGACATTTTCTTCTTTATAAAGGGTGAATGGTACTCCATCAAGTATGTAACATTTTCTTTATCCATTTATTTGCTGATTGCCAGTTATAAATAACATCACAATGAACATGAGAATGAAGATATCCTTTCAATAAAATGATTGAAGATCTTTTGTTAAGTACCCTAAGTGGAATTACTGGATCTCTATTTCCATTCTTATGTGTGTATGTGTGTGTGTGTGTGTGTGTGTGTGTGTTGGTCATGGGGCTTGAATTCTGGGCCTGGGCACTGTTCTTGAGCTCTTCAGCTCAAGGCGAGTGCTCTACCACTTGAGCCATAGCACCACTTCCGGTTTTCTGGTGGTTATTTGGAGATAAGAGTCTCATAGACTTTCCTGCCTGGGCTGGCTTTGAACTATGATCCTCAGATCTCAGCTTCCTGAGTAGCTAGGATTACAGGTGTGAGCCACCAGCACCCAGCTCTATTTCCATTTTAAGGTCCTATAATTCTGGGCAGTGGTCTTAGAAAGGAGGGAGGACAGTTCTGTCACTGGGCTTGATGTTGGAGCTCTGCTGGGACAGGGGCTGTGCCAAGAGCGGGCCTGGGTCTATTTGAAAGATCAAAATTTGAACAGTTGAGGAGCTGGAGATAAGGTGGGAGAAGGTGGTTGGTGTTCTTTTCATATGTTAAGCCACTCAGGAAGATGGGGAGTTTGATGGAATCATCAGCACAAAGCTGTTCTGGCCAGAGCTGAGGAAGAAACAGCAGACCAGTGTATAAAACTCCAGAGCGGAAAATTTCTGTTGGTGTCCAAACTAAGTCTTTGGCTGTCTATAAGGCTTGGAGAGACTTATACTGATATTTTAATCACCTGTTTAGTGTTCTGAAGACTCTTGTCAGCGGCCTCCCTGAGCTTGCTCCAGCAGGCAGAAGGGAGCTGCTGGCTCATGTACCATGTGCTTGTGTGAGCTATTTCTTTCCCATGGCTGTCTCCAACACTCTGCAGCTCCCACTGGGCTACTTGAAGGGTAAAAGCCAAACCTGTGGGCCCCTGAGACTGAAGACTTTTTGGCTAAGTTCTCATCAGATCCAGAGTCAAGACAGGGCCCTTAAGAAAGGTATAAGGTGTGGTCTCTGGAGACCAGTCTGCTAACAACACTTCTGTGGCAACACAGAGGAAGCAGGATGCTTTCCAGGACTGTCACTCAGAAGCTATGAGCTCTCGAGTATTTATAATGAAATAATATCCTGCAAATGAAAAAAAAAATACCTAACAAACTTAGGTTGGGGAGTTGTTAGGAGCAAACAAGAAGTTCAGGATAGTGACAAGTAGACTATATTGGCATCTTAATTCTCCCACAATTTTCACTGGTCACAGCTTCTCTGTGGCTACAATATCCTTTTTATGAGGAAGGTTGTGATATAGATAGTGTGATGATTGATGGTTACTAGGCCTTAAGTTATCTGATTTTGTACATGTGTGTATGCATGCCATACTGAGGAACTGTTCCTGAGCTTTTTAGGTCTACCACTTGAGCTACAGCCCTGCTTTCAACTTTTGGTGGTTAACTGTAGATAAGATGCTCATGTCCAGTGTGGTTTCAAACTGTGATCCCCAGGTCTCAGCTTCCAATGTGCCCAGCTATGCTATTTGATTTGATTCTCACAGTCTTTCTGTGAGAGAGAAAGAAGAAGAAACTGAAGTGCAGAGAAAATGTACATCTAGAAGAGATGTGGGATTAAGAGAGATGGAGAATTACAAAAGGGGTGGCACTGATCAAGATACATTGTACCTATCAAAAAAAGATACATTGTAATCATAAGTTGACACCTCATTGTATAACTACTTAAAGACAATTAAAATACTTTTTTTTTCTTTTTTGGGTCTGGTCGTGGGGTCTGAACTCTGGGCCTGGATGTTGTCCCTCAGCTCTTCAGCTCAAGGCTAGCGCTCTACCACTTGAGCCACAGCACCACTTCCGGCTTTTTTCTTTTTGCTTATGTGGTGCTGAGGAATTGAACCCAGGGCCTCATGCATGCAAGGCAAGCGCTCTACCACTGAGCCACCTTCCCAGCCCCAATAAATTAAAATACTTTTTAAAAAGGAGAAAATGTATATATCATCTGTGATACAGGTGGTCTTGAACTCTCAAAAGTCTGTGTTTAATATGTTAAACTATTGCCTCTTAGGAGTACTTTTGCAAAGTGCCCAGAGCACTTTTGGAGAAGGGATCTATTTCAAGTCTTTCTCACTTAAAGGACAGTACACTTGCCCTGGCTTAGCAGCAGCCCAAAAGCACCCAGGACAAAGTAAATAATTTTTCATTTAGATGAACACAAAGTAAATGGGTACTTGGCTAGGTTACAAGTAAGAACAGATTCTGAAGTTAAAAACTTCTCAGGGTACTTTCCCTGAAAGGAATTTTATCATCTAGATTAATTTCATTTCCCTGGACATTATATGGCCAGGTGATAAGCTGAATGAATACACAGGAAACTAGTGATAGTTGGATTCTGTTAAGAATTATATCTAAACCAGGCACTGGTGGCTCATACCTATAATCCTAGCTCCTCAGGAGGCTGAGGTTTGAGGATTGAGGTTCAAAGGCAACCCATGCTGCAAAGTCCGTGAGACATTATCTCCAATTAACTACCAGAAAACCAGAAGGGGCTCGGTGGCTCAGATGAACAAAAGAGGTCAAGGCCAGTGCTCAGGCTCTGAGTTCGAGCCCCATGACCACCACCACCAACTACAACAACAATAAAAGACCTAAATATGAGTGTCCCCTGAAAGTTCTGTTCTGCTCTTACAGAGGATGTACTGTAGAAAGCAGAGTCCATCATAGAGCATGGAAATGGAAATCAAAGCTCCCTCCTATCTGGAGCTCAAGGCTCTACAAATCCGTCAGTCCCAGAAACTTATTTCACAAACAACAGACTGTGTTATTCATCAGTGAATCCTTGATCTTATAGCAAGGTATGAAAGAAAAGCGAGAGAATAATAGTTTACTTCTACTAGGGCTGTAGCTTAAGTATAAAGCACATGCTTTGCATGTGTGAGGTCTGGGTTTTACCTCCAGGATAAAAATAAAATAAAATAAACAAACAAACAGAAAAATTACTTCTTAGTAGAAAGACCAGGCTTAGGGAAGAGATATTGATTTCTGACTGAGATCACAGAGAATACTTTTTCATCATAGAATTTTCTCTTTCCATTCCATCCCTTTCCTTCTCTTTTCTTTCCAAGGGAAGCTTCTTCATTGTCTGTTTTCTGAAGCTGAGTTAACTTCCCTTTGTCTGGCCAGACCACTCTGTACGTGCCATTGTTCCCTGTCTTGTTATGCCAGAATTCAAGTAGATAAGGTGCCTACATGCCCCTTAATGGAGGAAGGGAGGGTGTTTCTCAAGGGAGTTTCGCTTGCTGAAGGAAAGAGACTCCTAGAGCAGTGAATAGCACTGCCCCCTTCCTCCGAGACCTCAGAGGAATCTACTTACAAAGACTGCTGTTAGGGAAGAAAGAGCAAGAAGGAAGAAAAAAATGATGGGAGACCCGGACAGAGAGATTTCAGTCCCACAGGAATAACTTTGTAAGGTCAAGGCTGTGCTGTCACAAGGGCAAAATTAAACAGACCCATCTGATTATGACAGAAGGAAGGAGGGTACTGGGAAAATGAAAAGGGCAATGCTTATAAACCACTGCATGCATGGGTTGGGGAGGGGAGGTTGTTGGAGGAAAAGTATTCCAAAGCTGATGACAAGGCAGACAGGAAACCTCCATGGCCTTGCTGACAGGAAAGGAAGAATGAAATTCTGGGTCTTGTCTCTCTACAGGATTTCCAATAGGCATCTGAAGTTTCCCCTCTTCCCCAGGGCGTGCTGACAACTGGGAATACTGCCCTTCAGGTCAGGCAGGGCAGGGATCTGGACCTCTCAGGAGTTCATGAAGAGGTTCAGTAAGGACTCAAACCACCAGCCTGAACAAAAACGGGACTACCATTTCCTGTTGGGTTTCCATGCTATAAAAAGTGGGGGAGAACTGCCAACTACAAAATGTTTTCACTGTCTTTTGTGGAAAATGGAGTATACAATGTATTGGACTCCAGAATCTGACTTCTAAGTGAAAACTAGTTGCTAGAGACTTATACTGCTAAAGAGATATTCTGCTTCTCCACCTGCCATTCTTTCTGTTCCATGTCTGCAGACTTCCAGGCAGTGGACAACAAAGTTGTGTAGAGCCACTGAGTAAGAGCAGTACTGGGCTTTGGCAGCTCTTTCTGGACTCCAGTTTGCTATGCTGTGTTCTTAAACAGCATTGATGGAACAAGCCATCTGTGAGGGTTATTTAACTTGGAGCTGGAAGAGAGTGAGGATGTGGAAAAAATAAACTGAGCAGCCAAAGGATGGGGCCAGAGAGAAAAGGCAGGTGACATTTCATGGGACTGTACGCCAGGGCTGAGATGGGGTGGGACTACAGAAAGGAATGGTGCTGAAAGGAGTCCAGCAGGAGAGGGCTGGAATGCCCACAACAGCATGGTTACATTTTCCAAGTGGTGTTTTATTGTCCTCCAAGAGCTCCTAAGCTGTGGTTTGTGTGTTCACATTTCCAGCAGAATTCTGGGATGAAATGACTGTATGCACACTTATCTTGCCTTCTAAAAAGCTACCTTAAGCCCTGCCTACCTTTCTTGCTGAGCCTGAGTCTTAGCCTACAAAGTAAATCTAACAGTTTTTCATTTAATTTTTTGTTATTATAAAGGGGTTATAGTTACATGTCAGATAATTGAACAGGTTTTTGATATCCAAAACTATACGACATTGGTAATACCAGAAAGGGTAAACAAGAAAATGGGAGTGTGGCACAAGTGGTAGAACACCAGTTTTGAGCAAAAAAGCTAAGAGATAGCACCTAGGCCCTGAGAGTTCAAGTCTCAGTACCAGCACAAAAGTAAATAAATGAACGTAGACAATGAAAATAGTGAAGTATCTGTGAGAATTTGTAGAAAATAGCAGTCAAAACTGCAGGATGACCTGGGAAGATTTAAGAGAATGAGACGTATTTAAAATCTAGATCTCTTCACTTATTTTATTTCATTTAATTCTAAATGAGATGTTGTATTTGTGTGTGTGTGTGTGTGTGTGTGTGTGTGTGTGTGCATGCACATGCGCATTTACACATGCTGGTATTGAAGATTGAATTGGTGTGCTACTACTTGAGCTACTACTTGATACCTCCACTTCTGGCTTTTCGGTAGTTAATTAAAAGTCACAATCCTCAGAATTTAGCTTCCTGAGTAGCTAAGGTTACAGGCTCATTAAATGCTTAACGAAATTTTATGAAGTAGCTACTGTCATCTTAATTTTTTTTGAGAGTCTTCTTATATAGCCCAAGCTGGTTTTGAACTCATTATCTTCCTGCCTTAGCCTCCTGAGTGCTCAGATTATAGCATTGTATTTCCATACCAAGCCTACTAGCCTTACTTTACAGAGAGTAAAGTGAAGTTCAGACAAATTAAATAAATTATCTGGAGTTTTATTGTAACTAGCACAGAACATAATTAAGATTATGATCTGTACCTAGAATGAGGAGATATTCTGGCAAAATAATTGATGGATCTTGAGCCCAGGTCCCAGTGGCTCACATCTGTAATCCTAGGTACTCAGGAACCTGAGATCTAAGGGTCACAATTTGAAGCCAACCTAGGCAGGAAAGTCCATGAGACACTCATCTCCAATTAACCACCAAAAAGCTGGAAGTGGAGCTGTGGCTCAAGTGGTAGAGTAGTAGAGAGCAAAAATATTCCCCATAGGACTTGAAAGAGAGACCAAGAAAGCTGCTTACTCTGTTTTTGGAGCACCTAAAAGGAAAGGACATACAAACAGTTATAAACTGCAAATATAGTTTTAGTGTTATATACTAATGACTGAAAGAGGATAAAATATGATACCACCCTGTATTAGGGAAACCTATATACACAAATTTTAACAAAATCAACAACACAAAATTAAAATCCATCGCTGAATATTGTGGCTAAATTCTTAGGTCAAAGTCACTTCTCACTTGAGTCAGGGTCTCACTATTATCCAAAGCTGTCCATGAACTCACAGTTCTCCTGCTCAGCCTTCCGAGTGCTGTGATTACAGATATGCATTATCAGGACAAGCCTAAAGCTAGCTTTACAGTGATAAAGCAGTAAAGAAGTTAATGAGACGCTGGGCACTGGTGGCTCACGCCTATAATCCTAGCTACTCAGGAGGCTGAAATCTGAGGACCATGGTTCAAAGTCAGCCTAGGCAGGAAAGTCTGTGAGACTCTTACCTCCAATAAGCCACCAGAAAACCTAAGTGGTGCAGTGGCTCAAGTGGTAGAGTGCTTGCCTTGGGCTGAAGAGCTGAGGGACAGTACCCAGGCCCAGAGTTCAAACCCCATGACTGACAAAAAAAAAAAAAAAAGAAATTAATGAGAACATCTATCTTCTCTGGGAGGTGTCATGACACAGTACTACCCCAGCTTTAAGTGCTAGGCCAAAATGATGCTACATAGTAGTGTATAATTGAAAAACATGTCATATAATAAAAACAGATGATACAAAAGGCTGAAAGTAATCTTTCAGCTGGCCTTGGGTGGCTCATGCCTGTAATCCTAGCTGCTTAGGAGGCTAAGATCTGAGGATTGCAGTTCAAAGCCAACCCCAGCAGAAAAGTCCATGAGACTCCAATAAATTACTCAGAAAAGGCCAGAATTGGCATTGTAGCTCAAGTAGTAGTGTTAGCCTTGAGTACCAAGAAGCTCAGGGACAGTGTCCAGGACCAGGATCAGGACCAGAAAAAAGACTTTTACCAAATGCTAAAAGTCAATGACAATAAAGTCCTGGAATAGACAGCTAAGAAAAGCTAATGTACTTATTGCTATGTGTTTATTCTTCTCTGTATTGAGAGGACTGATAGGACTCAGAAAAGGCAGCAGAGAAAGGCAGATAGGAGAAAGCCTCCAAAGTCACCAGTCATGCTCCCAAGAGGAGTGGGAGTGGTCATCAACAACAAGAAGCCACAGCCAGGCAGGGTCTCAAATGACAAAAGGCCACAGTTTTTCTCTGTGTGTGTGTGTGTGTGTGTATGTGTGTGTGTGTGTGTGTGTGTGTGTGTGTGTGTGTTTTGGTTGGTGTTGGTGTTGGTGGTCATGGGGCTTGAACTCTGGGCCTGGGTGCTGTCCCTGAGCTCTTTAGCTCAAGGCTAGCACTCTACCACTTGAGCCACAGTGCCACTTCTGGTTTTCTGAGTGGTGCAGATAAGAGTCTCATGGACTTTCCTAGCCAGGGTGGCTTTGAGCCACAATCCTCAGATCTCAGCCTTCTGAGTAGCTAGGATTATAGGCGTGAGCCACTGGCACCCAGCCCACATTTTTTTCTTTTGTGCTGGTACTGGGCTTGAACTCAGGGCTTCATTTTCTTACTGGGCTTGCTTGCTCACAGATGGCACTCTATCATTTGAGCCAACCTATCAGTCTGGCATTTTGCTGGTTAAGTGGAGATGGAATTTAGTGGACTTTGCAGCTTGGGCTAGCTTTGAACTGTGATCCTGCAGGTATCAACCTCTCAAGTAGCTAGGATTACAGGTATGAGCCACCGATGCCTGGGAAACTGCTCTGGCAGGAGGTGCCTTGAAGATTTATATACCACCTTGAACACCTATTTCAACCACACCTATAGTTAAAACAAAAGTAGCATATTTGAGTTGATCTCAGTCTAAAGTTCTATTGTGTAGGTAGAACAGAATATAACTTGTCCCTTTCTAGATGATACTTTTGGGAACATTTTAAAGATATTCTGCTGAGTGCAACCAATAAATATTTATTAAGGAACTGCTGTGGTGTGGCAGTTCCTATTCAAAGGATGTAGCAGTAAATAAAATGCTTTTGTGCTCATGGAGCTTACCATTCTAGAGACTGAGAACCAAGTAAGTACTGTGAAAAAAAGTAAAGCAGAGTAACAGAGACAGAAATAAAAGAGAGAGTATTGCTACGTTATATAGGATGGATAGGCAAAGGATCTTAGGTGAGTTAACATTTGATCAGAATAGAAGGACTAAGCCATAAGCCAGAGAGAGGGCTTCAGAATACCTTCCAGGTTGGGTAAGTAGAACAATAGAATGTCCACACACTCTCAGCTACATAGTACGAAGAAGAAAAAACAACAACAACTGGCTTTTCTAGCCCAGCCCTGTGAGAGGAAAGGCTTTTGAGAGTTTGTGCAGCTTGCCTGCCCTCCATGGAGTTTCTGGAAAGCTTCCACCACAGATGAGAGTTGTATGTTGAATTTTAAGTTCAACCACAAATATTTAAACTTCCCTGGACCACAAATACAGTATCTTCTCTGTGGTTTAGCTGGCACCAAGAACATATTTACAAATCTCTGTGTCTGCCTGTTATTTAAATTTCTTACAGAAGTGCCAAGGTCTTTAGCTGTGATTTACCCCCTTCCACTCCACATTGGTAGGTATCAACTTTGATCAGGCTTCATTCCTGGCAAAAAGGACGCATCTTTACAATTGAAGTTTAGAGTTTTCCTAAAGTTCCTATTATAGATTTCTCTTGCATTTCAATATAAATATTGAAAAATTTGCCGGGCACTGGTGGCTCACGCCTGTAATCCTAGCTACTCAGAAGGCTGAGATCTGAGGATCGCGGTTCAAGCCAGCCTGGGCAGGAAGCTCTGTGAAACTCTTATCTCCAATAAATCACCAGAAAACCAGACGTAGCGCTGTAGCTCAAATGGTAGAGCGCTAGCCTTGAGCTAAAGAGCTGAGGGACAGTGCCCAGACCCAGAGTTCAAGCTACATGACCAAAAAAAAAAAAAAATTGAAAAATTTCTATGCTTTTATTCTAAACTATAAAAAAATTTCAAGCTAAATATTTTTAGGCATTAAAAAGCAAAGTAATAAACAAGAAAATTTCTTAATAGGTACCAATTCCTTACCAATTCCTGAGAATTATGACCTGCACAAGAGCTCAAAAGAATATAGGACTCCAATAAATCAGCAAAAAGTCAGAGGTGGAGGTGTGACTCGAACAGTAGAATGCCAGCAATGGGTGAAAAAAACAAACAAGCCAGCCAGTCCTTGTGGCAGTTAGTCCAAGCCCCAGTTCTTATAAAAATAAATGAATAAATAATAAAAAATTATAATAGTCTCTGCTTTCCACTTTGGCCTTCAACAAAACTCTCTTGGGAAAATGTTCTTGCAGAGCAAGAGCCCCAAATCTCAAATCATTCCCTGGGTTATCCTCATCCTAGGGTCAGTTTCTCTTATACAGCTGCCAAAAGAGTCATGTGGCACTCTTATCAAATTAAGGCATATGAGCAGATAATTTGAAACCATCAGTATAAAAGAATCAATTCTGTTTCATTCTGCGTAGATGGCATTGTCTTCACTCATATCTAGGCTGTGACAGGAGTGGGTATAAAGGGGAGAACCAGGTTGTAAAACTGATATACAATACAGAAAGATTTAATGAACATCTTCATTAATTATTGGATTATTCTGTTCTGACTTGTATAGGAGAGTAGCAGAACTGCTTGCTGTGAAGTAATAAATCTGTGTGTAGATACACAAACACACACACACACACAAACTAATACAAGCATATTTTAAATACAATGTCAACTTAATAAAAATGAACAATGATCTTTTTTTTTGGGGGGGGGGGGGGTCCAGTCGTGGGGCCTGAACTCTGGGCCTGGGCGCTGTCCCTCAGCTCTTCAGCTCAAGGCTAGCGCTCTACCACTTGAGCCACAGCGCCACTTCCGGCTTTTTTCTTTTTGCTTATGTGGTGCTGAGGAATCGAACCCAGGGCCTCATGCATGCAAGGCAAGCACTGTACCACTGAGCCACCTTCCCAGACCCATGAACAATGATCTTCAAAGTATTCAATTTGAAAGCCAGAAATTCACAAGGTGCTGGTGGCTCACACCTGTAATCCTAGTTACTCAGGAGGCTGAGATCTGGGCTGGGAAAGGTGGCTCAATGGTAGAGTGCTTGCCTCGCATGCATGAAACTCTGGGTTCGATTCCTCAGTACCTCATAAACAGAAAAAGCTGGAAGTGGCACTGTGGCTCAAGTGGTAGAGCACTTGCCTTGAGCTAAAGGGCTAAAGAGCTGAGGGACCGCACCCAGGCCCAGAGTTCAAGCTCTATGACCGCCTAAAAAAAAAAGGCTGAGATCTAAGGATCATATTTCTTTCTTTTTTTTTGGGGGGGGGGGGGTCAGTCATGGGGCCTGAACTCTGGGCCTGGGCGCTGTCCCTCACCTCTTCAGCTCAAGGCTAGCACTCTCCCACTTGAACCACAGCGCCACTTCCGACTTTTTCTGCTTATGTGGTACTAAGGAATCAAACCCAGGGTCTCATACGTGCAAGGCAAGCACTCTATCACTGAGCCACCATCCCAAGGCCCTAAGGATCATATTTCAAAGCCAGCCTAGGCAGGAAAGTCCATGAGACTCTTATCTCCAATTAACCAACAAAAATGCTGGACTAGAGCATGGCTCAAGTGGTAGAGTGCCAGCTTTGAGTAGAAAAAGTCAAGCAAGGGTACAAGGTCAGGAGTTCAAGTTCCAGTATGTGGGGTAGGGAGGATATTGGAGACTGCTCAGTTTGTAGGCTAACTGCTACCCTCATGACATTTCAGATAATACCAACAGAGGAACAGTGGAATGATCATCTGACAGGAAGAATAAATGAAAGAGGAAACCAATAAACAATTTTTCTTTTAGTTCTCAGGATAGAACCCAGGGACTTGAACATGCTAGGTAAGAACTTACTTACCACGGTGTTACTAGGCCCTAGAAATTATTTTTTGAAAATTAGGTTGGAATGCACACTTCTCGCAATTGCATTTCCCTTCAGTTTTCTACTGTAATGACAAGAAAAAGGCAACCACATACCAAAAACTGAGGAATTTTCTGCAAGATAAGCTGCAGATTGGACTGGAATGAGGAAAAAGACAAAGTGTGGGCAGGCGTTTGCAGGCTTAGTAAGAATGTAGATGAGCCATTAGCAGCAGTGCCCTCTAATAATATCCTTGTATTGGGACAAGTAGAACAAGAGCCAAGATGGGCTGTGATAAAAGGTAGAAGAGTCCCAACAGGGCTGATGAGAAGTAAAGTATCAGATGAAACTTTTCAGCTGTTGTCTTGCAATTAATGTGGTTAGAAGGAAGGCAAAGCCAGGCTGGCTTCTAATAGAAGCAAAAGTCCTAGAATAAGAACATTAAGTTGAGAAACTGCCTACTCCTGGAAATGCAGGTTTCCCATAGTTATATCTAGCCCTGATTTCTTCTCTGCAGTCCTGTAGGAGACTTTAACTTTTAAGTATATAAACCAATCATTCCTTTTTTCCTTCTATACATATCTAAAATCTCAAAACAAATATAGTGTGATATGGTGGTACATGGCTATAATCCCAGCTTTAAGAAGGCAGATACCAAAATGATTGTGGTTGGAGGCCAGTTTGGGCAAAAAAATTAATTAGACCTCATCTCAACCAGCAAGACATGAATAGTGGCATATACTTGTGATCCTAGAAGGAGGTTCTAGGAGGCACAGATAGGTAGGAAGACTGGTTTGAAGCTAGGCAAAATTTTGAGACAATCTGTAAAATAACTACAACAAAACTGGCTGGAGACATGGTTTAAGTGGCAGAGTAACTTCCCAGTAAGCATGGTCCAAGTTCAAACCCCATTAATGCCAAAAAAAACAAGCCAAACCAAATAAAATATAGACTGGTTCTAATAAGGATTTAAAAAGTCACTTGAAACATAAAACAACATTAAAGTTGAATAGGAAGTTACTAAGATGTTCTAAGGAATCTCTTTAGAAAAATGACAGGAAAAATATAAGTGAAAACAATAGAACTTTCAAACTAATATTCAATATGACTTACTGTAATGATGATATAAAGATATACTTTTTGGGGGGGGGTTGGTCATGGGGCTTGGATTCAGGGCCTGGGCATTGTCCCTGAGAATTTTTGCTCAAAACTAGTGCTCTACCACTTGAGCTACAGAGCTACTTCTGATTTTTTGGTGGTTTATTGGAGATAAGAGTCTCATGGACTTTCCTGCCTGGGATAGCTTTGAACTGTGATCTTCAGATCTCAGTCTCCTGAGTAGCTAGGATTATAGGTGTGAGCCATCAGTGCCTGGATATACTTTTAGAGTGGAACAGATTTTAGAAACAGACCCAAATACATATACTAACCTGACTGATAAAGTACCACTGTAACTCAGCAGGGAAACCTGATCATTCAATAACCAGAACTAGGTCAATTGAGTATCTACACAGAAAAAAGTAGAACTGATGTCGGATGAATGGCAAATCTAAATATGAAATATGAAAGGTAAATCAGCATAACATCTTGAATAAAATATAGAAGGGTATCTTCCGGATGTTGGAGAAGGTGAACATTTCATTAAAAAGTACTAACTAGGTGGTCATGGTGTCAAGAGCATGTAGCCCCAGCAATTGGAAGCTGAGGATAGAGGATTGCTTGAGTCTAGGACTTTGAGGACAACCTGAACAACATGGCCAAGCAATATGAACAAGTCTCAACCAATTAGCCAAACTGAAAAATTCAGCACTAGCTGTAAAAGGAAAAAACTGGGAAGGTGGCTCAGTGGTAGAGCGCTTGCCTGGCATGCACGAGGCCCTGGGTTCGATTCCTCAGCACCACATAAGCAGAAAAGAAAAGAGCCAGAAGTGGTGCTTATGGCTCAAGTGGTAGAGCACTAGCCTTGAGCTGAAGAGCTGAGGGACAGCGCCCAGGCCCAGAGTTCAGGCCCCACGACTGGACCCCCCAAAAAAAAGAAAAAAAAAGAAAAAAACTGGGCTGGGAAGGTGGCTCAGTGGTAGAGCGCTTGCCTTGCATGCTTGAGGCCCTGGGTTCAATTCCTCAGCACTACATAAGCAAAAAGAAAAAAGCTGGAAGTTGGCGCTGTGGCTCAAGTGGTAGAGCATTAGCCTTGAGCTGAAGAGCTGAGGGACAGCACCCAGGCCCAGAGTTCAGGCCCCACGACTGGACCCCCCCCCCCCAAAAAAAGAAAAAAACTGACTTCATTAAAATTAATAATTTGTTGCTTAGTAGTATATCACTTTCCTAGCATGTTCAAGGACCTGTGTTTGACTCAGAACTGGAAAAAAGAAAAAAAAGAGGAGAAAAATTTAATCATTTGTGTTCAGCAAAAGACACCACTAACCTGGCCAGGGTAGAAGTGCACACCTGCAATAGTTTGAGCCCAGTTCTAGGCTACATAGTGAGATGTCTTAATAAACAAATCTAAATAAATAAGCAAACAAAAATACCATTAGAAGCAAAAAAAGAATATGTCCAATATAAGACATATTCCAAACATTAAAAAGGAAAACAACAAACAAGCAACCCTATAATCATTGTCTGAGGTTCCTATGCAAAACTTGAAAATAAAGAACAATCAAAAGCCAGAAAGCCTGGGAACACCTTGTCAGTATCTGGGTGGGAAATGCTATGAAAGCAGTTGAGATGGGGAGGGTCAGACAGGGACCTGCTGAGAAGTTCAGGCAACAGAGAGCTTGTGTTGAGGAGGGAGCATTGTCACCATGGATTACTGCAGATACTAAGAGCCCAGAACCCATGGCTAGCAGATAGATAGCCCAGTTTCCTAAGCAGCTTTCATTCTGTGTGTGGTTTGCTGCCTGGCAGGTGTCTGAGTCCAGCCTCAGCTAATGGCTTGATTTCTGCAGCTTCCTCTTTCCTACTGGGCAGTTTATTGCAGGCAGGGTCTGAAAAGTGCTGAGTGTCCTGTTTTGTTGGTCCTCCTCCTTCAGAGCAAAACTCAGTGCTGTTTGCTTCCCCTACTCTCTGATGTAGACAACCTGTAGTAGGCAACCCTTACATTGGATTTTTGCCACTGCTGGGTGGGCAAACTGGGGGGATTTGAAAGTGGGGGGATTTGAAAGTGAGCGGGAACTTGCCCAGCTTACAGGCTGCAAAGCTTTTTGGGGCCAACAATAACTCCTGGTATGCAATGGGAACTATGAAGCAAATGCAGCCTGTCACTGTTAAACTATACCCTCGATGAGCCTGACCTCAGAGTCATATACTGCACCAGCCATTATGGTGGGAAGAGAGAACTACAATAGACTCCAGCTAAAATCCACTACCACCTCCCAACAGACTTCACAGATTCAATATTAGAGGATCTAGAAAGAAACTTCTCCAATTCTTGCCTTATTTATTTTCCTATTTCTATAGTGGAGGCACTAATTTACATTCCCATCAATAGTGTATAAGGTCTTCCTATACCACTAGGTCTTCTGCTGTCCCATCCCCTAGCTTTGGCTATTTTTGTTTTCTTATTGATATCCATTCTGCCTAGGTAAGATGGAATCTCAAAGATGTTGAACAATTTTCATGTATTTTGGCTTTATACTTCTTCTTTTGAAAACTGTCAGTTTAATTCATTTGCCTATATACTGATTAAATGATTTTTTTCCTTTTGGTAGTCTTTTTGTTATTGTTAGTTTCTTTTCTTTTTTTTAATTGTAAAAATACCATACAGAGGGGTTACAATTACATGGGCAAGATAATGAGTACATTTCTTATCAAGCATTGTTGCCTCCTCCTTTGTTTCCCCTTACCATCCCTTCCCCCCATTCCCCCACCCACGCCAAAGTTGTAAAGTTCGTTTTTCCACATAACGTCTTGTACATCTCATTGTTGCAATGGGTCCACCTGTATCCCTATTTAAACAATTTGTTTTTTCCCTTCCCCTCCACAAATTATCCCAACATCAAATACAGTGAAAACAGGGTTATACTGTGGGGGAGGGGCATACAAAGCAACAAAGAAATATCTTCTAAATATGTTAGAAACAATAACAAGAAAGAAAAAAATTTGAGTCCTTATCTTGGGGTTCATTTCGCCTAACATCAACTTATCTGACCGTTTCTGCTTGTCTCAGACATATACTAGTTATTGCAAATAAGGGAAACCATGGGACCTATGTTTCTTTGGGCCTGGCTTACTTCACTTAATGTAATTTTTTTCAAGTCTTTCCATTTCCTAACAAATGGGGCAATGTCATCCATTGTATATATATATACCACATTTTCTTTATCCATTCATCTACTGAGGGGCATTTGGGTTGGTTCCATATCTTAGCTATGGTAAATAATGCTGCAATAAAAAAAATATGGAATGCTTCATGAATTTGCGTGTTGTTAGTTTTCTTGAGGGAGGGTCTCATTATTTCACGTAGGCTGGCCTGGAACTTGGAATTCTCTGCCTTAGCCTCCCTCAGGAGGATTGGATCTCAGAGTAATTTTTTGAGTTCTTTATATATTTGAATATTAAATCTCTATAGTTGAAAAGCTGGCAAAGATTTCCTCCTTTTCTGCACAGTGTCTCTTAACTCTGGTAATTGTTGCCTTTGGTATGCAGAATCTATTTAATTTGATGCAATCTCATTTGTCATTTTTTTTGCTATTATTTCTTGAACTACTGGATCCCTGTTCAAACCTAAAGGTATTTTTCCTATATTTTCTTCTACTAGTTTCAAATTTTCAGTTCTTACATTAGGTCTTCATTTTGAATTGAATTTTGTAGAGGCTAAGAGATAGGATCTAGTTTCAGTCTTCTATGTGTTTTTTCCGGCACCATTTGTAAAAGAGGTTGTCTTTTCTCCAACATATGTTATGGCATCTTTGTTAAGAACCAGATGGCTGCAGCTACATGGTCTTATTTCTTTTTTTTTTTTCTTTCTTTCTTTCTTTTTTTTTCCCCCCGGTCATGGGGCCTGAACTCTGGGCCTCAGCTTTTCAGCTCAAGGCTAGTGCTCTACCACTTGAGCCATAGCACCACTTCCAGCTTTTTTTGCTTATGTGGTGCTGAGGAATCAAACCCAGGGCCTCATGCATGCAAGGCAAGCACTATACCACTGAGCCACCTTCTCAGCCCACATGGTCTTATTTCTGGGTCCTATGTGTCTGCTTTTGTTACTATGGCTGTTTAGCTCTTCCCCTCCCTGCCCTCTTATTGTTAGCCTTGTAATATTAGTATTTCTATACTCTCAATCTTATAGTATTGAAACCAGGTATTATGATACCTTCACCAATGTTTTTTTGCTCAGAACAAAATCTCTGCTATTGGGTTTTTTTGTGGCTTCCATGTGAATTTTACTATAAGCTTAATCTTCTAATGGTTAAGATAGATAAAGGGCAATACTTTAAAAAAAAAAAAAGAAGAAAAAAAAAGCAGGAGGAGAGAGAAGGAAGAGAGGAGGAAAGAATAAAAGGAAACTTACCAAGACACACATCACAAATGGCAAAATGGTATTTTTCCCCCTCTGTTTCATTGTTTGAAGGAATATAAATCTTCATTTGCATTCAACAGGAAAGAATGTGGTGTACACTTAGTAATAACTGTCTCTGGCATAGAATGAAAGTGTAAGTATACCTATACCTATACCTTATTAGATATTTGCCATCCTTAATTCAGAAATATCCTGATCCACTTTTACATTCCAAAGAATGAAAACAAAAATAACATAACCCTAGAAGCATTTAAAACAGACTCCCCAAATATAATTTGTCTCAAATTTTAATTTTTTTTTTTGGATACAGGGATTTGTTTCATAGGCTAACCTGGTCTCAAACTCACAATCCTTCAGCCTCAGCTTCCTGAGGCATGTGCCAACTGCCCAGCCTTCACCTTAGTCTTCTTTTTTATTTTTTATTTTGATTTTTTTGTCTCAATAGTTGTTGCAATTCCTTTAGTAGAGCAAAAGAAAGATACTTTCTGATAAGCAAAGACTTAGAAAGATAATACACAATATACTATCCAAGAAAAAAATCTTTAACTATATATCCCAATGGGATAAAGTATTAGAAGCTCAGTAAAAACATTGTTTTGGAAAATTTAGTAAGCTTCAACAAATAAATAACATAAACAAAAAGGAGATAGGGGATAGGGGACTTTAAATACCAAAAGAGCCTTAAAGAGACATACCCAAATGCAAGTATAGAGCTTGCTAAGGTTTTTGATTTGTTTTTTGCTGGCAAAAGGGCCTGAGCTCAGAGGCTTTGTGCTCACTTGGCTTACATGCTTTTGGCTGGTGTTCTACCATTTGAGCCAAGCCTCTAGCCCAGCTTTTTTTTGGTTATCTTGGAGATAGAATTTTTTTTTTTGTCAGTCGTGGGGCTTGAACTCTGGGCCTGAGGACTATCCCTCAGCTCTTCAGCTCAAGGCTAGCGCTCTACCACTTGAGCCACAGCACCACTTCCGGTTTTATGGTGGTTTATTGGAGATATGAGTTTCATGGACTTTCCTGCCCAGGCTGGCTTTGAACTGCGATCCTCAGATCTCAGCCTCCTGAGTAGCTAGGATTATAGGCATGAGAGTAGCAAGGATTACAGGCACCAGAGCCTGGCTGTTTTTGTTTTTGTTTTGTTTTGAAGGTATAGGCAAATGTCTTATTAGGGAAAGACAAAACACAATTAAAACACAATTAAAACACAAACCCAAGTGGAAATACAAAGCAGGAATGAAATCAAAATGAGGAAGCATAAACTTTCTGAAATATAACAAAACAAAACAAAAACAATTTAGCAAAAGCCCAACTGTAGTGGTAGATTCACTCTATAAAATATCTACTAGGTCAAGCCTGGCACCAATGACTCACACTGTAACCCTAGCTATTTAGGAGGCTGAGATCTGAGGATCCCAGTTCAAAGCCAGCCCAGGCAGAAAAGTCCATGAGATTCTTATCTCCAATTAACCACCAGAAAATACGAAGTGGGGCTGTGGCTCAAATGGTAGAGTGCTCACCTTGAGCTGAAGTGCTCACCGACAGTGCCCAGGGCCTGAGTTCAAGCCCCAAGAGTAACCAAAAAAAAAAAACAAAAAACTACTAGGTTAAACAGTAGTATAGACAATAGGAATGGCGGAATGGCGTGATTCAGAATCCTTTCGAATTCTACAAAAGAGACTTTTTTTTCAAAATCTGTAAAACTTAATAGAAGATTAATATGAGGTTGCACTTTAATTTTATTATTTTTTTTTATTTTTTGTCGGTCATGGGCTTGAACTCGGCCTGGATGCTGTCCCTGAGATCTTCAGCTCAAGGCAAAGTGCTCTACTACTTGAGTCACAGTACTACTTCTGGTGGTTAATTGGAGACAGTGTCTCACAGACTTTCCTGCTGGTGATCCTCAGATCTCAGCCTCCTGAGAAGCAGGAGCCACTGGCGCCTGGCCTGCACTTTAATTTTAAAATCAAATTGAAGAAAACATACTATGATAATTAGAAATAATCACTAGAATAGTACATATCCAAATGGATCACAATGTGGTCCAAGTACTGGCATACTTAAAGTAAAAAGTTCAACATAAGTACATCAAAACAGGTCTAAGAAAAATAAATGGTTGGGGGCACAGACCTATAATCCTAGATACTCAGGAGACTGAGATCTAAGGATCAAGGTTCAAAGTCCTTGAACTCTTATCTCAAATTAATCACCAAAAGAGTGAAGCTGTGGCCCCCCACTCAGGGACAGTGCCCAAGCCCTGACTTCAAGACACACACACACACACACACACTCTGAATGAATGAATGAATGAATGGATAAATGAAAGAAAGAAAAAGAGCTGGGCATTGGTAAAAGAATAAAAAAAAGACAAATGTAAGAGCATAAAATACAATTTAATTAAAAAATAGGATAAACAGAAATTGAAGTTTTGAAAAATTCAGAAATGCACATTGCTATAAATTTGGGAAAATGGAGAATATACAAATAAAATTAGGCATAAAAAAGGCTGCATCAGCCGGGCGCTGGTGGCTCATGCCTGTAATCCTAGCTACTCAAGAGGCTGAGATCTGAGGATCGCGGTTCAAAGCCAGACCGGGCAGGAAAGTTCGTGAGAGTCTTATCTCCAATAAACTGCTAGAAAACCAGAAGTGGTGCTGTGGCTCAAGCGGTAGAACACTTTCCTTGAGCTGAAGAGTACAAGGACAGCGCCCAAGCCCAGAGTTCATGCCTCAAGACGGCGGGGGGGGGGGGGGCTGCATCAATAATATTCTTTTTTATATTTTTTTTTCTTGGCCAGTACCAGTTTGAATTCAGTGTCTTGTGTCTGCCTCCAGCTTGACATCAGTATATTCTTTTTTTTTTTTGGGTCCGGTCGTGGAGCCTGAACTCTAGGCCTGGGCTCTGTCCCTCAGCTCTTCAGCTCAAGGCTAGCTCTCTACCACTTGAGCCACAGCTCCACTTCCAGCTTTTTTCCTTTTTGTTTATGTGGTGCTGAGGAATCGAACCCAGGGCCTCAGGCATTCAAGGCAAACACTCTACCACTGAGCCACCTTCCCAGCCCGATGGTTCTGTTTTTTGAGACAAGGTCTCAATATGTAACCCAGACTGGCCTGAAACTTTCAATCCTGTTATCTCTATGAGTGTTAGAATAACAGGCCTGGACTTGAACCACTGTACATAGCTCTATTCTGAACCACTACACACAGCTTTATTCTTTTTTTTTTTTGTCGATCGTGGGGCTTGAACTCTGGGCCTGGGCACTGTCCCTCAGCTCTTCAGCTCAAGGCGAGCGCTCTACCACTTGAGCTACAGCACCACTTCCAGTTTTCTGGTGGTTTATTGGAGATAGGAGTCTCACGGTCTCTCCTGCCCGGGCTGGCTTTGAACCGCGATCCTCAGATCTCAGCCTCCTGAGTAACTAGGATTACAGGCGTGAGCCACCAGCGCCCGGCCACAGCTTTATTCTTAACTTTCAGTTTCTTGTGAAATTTTTTTTTTTCAATGTGAAAAATTTAGAGAAATATTTGTTTTTGAATTATTTTTTTTCCTGGTCTTGGGGCTTGAACTCAGGGATCCCTAAACTCCTTTTGCTCAAGGCTAGAGCTCTACCACTTGAGTCACAGCTTCACTTCTGGCTTTTTTGGCAATTTAGTGAAGAGTCTCCTGAACATTACTGCTGCAGCTGGCTTCAAACTGCAATCCTCAGATCTCAGGAATCTGAGGAATAGTTTTAAGCATTGGAGATTAGTACAGTAAATAAAAACAAAATTGTTATATTCTAGTGATAAATAGAAGAAAAAGGTGGGTGCTTGGGGCTTATACTTGTACTCCTAAACTCAAAAAGGGTAAGACCAGGAAGAACATGGTTTAAAGCCAGCCTGAGTGGGAAAGTCTAAGACTATCTCCAATTAGATGCTGGATTGGAGGTGTGGCTTAAGAAGTAAAGCCAATCATGAGCAAGATGTGAGGTCCTGAGTTCAGGCTCTAGTAACAGAAACAAAACAAAACAAACAAAAAATAAACCATACCAAACCAAACCAACACCCCTTCCAAAACTGAACTGACAAACAAAAACCCAAAGTCACAGTCACAGATCAAGTGCAGTAAAGGCAGAGAGTGTATCTGGGGGAAGAACTCTGATTAGGCTGACCTCTGAACAGGCATGTAAAGGAAGTCAGCGAGTAGACAGCGTGGTAACAGTGAGTAGGACAGAGAAGAGCAGTGCAAAGCCAAGTAGCATAGGTTATCTGAGTGATAGATGAGATCAGAAAGGAAGGAAGCCTTGAAAAGGACTTGATTTTTTTTGTTTCCTGAGTGACACAGGAATCCACTGGAGGGGTATGGAGCAAAGATGTTAAATATTCTTATTTATATCTCATAAATAACACTCTGGTTGAGTGTTGAGATCATGAGATTAAAAGGGAAGCAGAGATGATGATAATAGGGCCAGTACCAGTGAATGGACACACAAGAGGGAACATTTTAGACTAGGATGGTGCAGTGGAAATGGTTAAAAAGTAATTCTTGACAATTAATTCTTGAGCACCAGTAGCTCAACACTTGTAATCCTAGTTATTCAGGAGGCTTAGGATTGTGATTCAAAGCTGGTCCAGGCAGAAAAGTCCCTGAGGCTCTTATCTCCAATTAACCACCAAAAAGCCCAAAGTGGAGCTGTGGCTCAAGTAGTAGAGTGCTAGCCTTGAGCACAGCTCAGGTACACTGCCTAGGCCCTGAGAGTTCAAACATCAGGACCAGTACACACACACACACACACACACACACACACACACACAAAATATCTATATGTAACAACATAGAGGAATCTTAACAAACTCATGCTAAATGAAAGAAGTCTTGTTCAAGAGAATATATACTGTATGATTTCATTTAGTTGAAATTCGAAAACAGACATATCTAATTTCTAGTTGAAAAATCAAAGAGAGAATGTCTTTGGGGTAGAGTTGGGAAAAAAGAGCATGATAATAAGGCTGTGCTTTAGCTGTCATGTCAGCTACTTGGAAGGCTGAGATCAGGTGGACTGCAGTTTCAGGCTAGCCTGGTATGTGTGGTAAGGAGAGATCAGAAGACTGTACCTCAACAAAAAAGATGGGCATAGTGGCACTTGCCTGTCATCTCAGCTATGTTGGGAAATGTAAATAGGAGGGTCATGGCCCAGGCTTGCCTGGGCAAAAAAATGGGACTCAATTTCAGAAATAACTATAGTAAAAGGTCTGGAGGTATAGCTCTAGTAATAGGGTGCCTGCTTATCAAGTGTGAAGCTCTGAGTTCAAACCCCAGAACCGCCAAAAAGAAAAAGATTCTTGATAGATTTCTTTATTACACAGGTACATGTATTTGTTAGAACTTAGCCAAGAAACACTTAATATTTATGCATTTCATTAGATATGAATTTTACCTCAAAAGAAAGAAAGAAAAAATCTCTAATACTGAATTCAATGATAGATATACATGATGAAAGATTCAACAGAAATGTACTAATGATATACATTAAAAAATATAAAAAGGAACTGGGGCATGTGGCATAAGTGGTAGAATAAATGCCTAGCATGTATCAGGCTCTGAATTCAAATCCCATTACAACTTTCACAAAATGTCTAATAGATACACAGACACACAGACAGACACACAAACAGACACACAGATAGGATGGCGAGGCATAAGGAACATGCTAAGGCAATTATGACAAGCATGACAATAGGTGCTGAGTATAAGTAAATTCACTATAAGACTTAAGTTTGAAAAAAAAAACAAACACCCACCCTTACCCCCTCAACTTTGGGATGGGATGTAGCTCATTGGCAATGTGCTTGCCTAGCAAGTTCAATGTCCTGAGTTCGATCCCTATACCAAAAAACAAAAGACCAAAAAAAAAATACAGTTAAAAACTCAACTTTACTATATAATAAAATGTTGGAAAATCAATTATACACTAAAAACCTTAAAGGCAAAGAATATTTGGATGTCCTGACCATAGTTGGATTAAAATAGAAAATCTGCCTCTTTCCTTGTCACTTACTAAACAGCAGTGTCATGAGCTGTTAGGGAAGACATGCTAAATGAAAACAGTGCTGGAATGCTGGCTTTGCCACCTAAAAAAGGTCATTGGCTGTTTGCCTTATAACACTGGATCTTACATAAATTCCCAGTCTGAAGATGTTGAAAATATAGAGACAGTTTCAATACCCAGAAGGCAGGACTGGGAAAAAGAGATATACATTTGGCTCTGGAAATAGGTAGGGAGGGAGGGGACAATGTCAAAGCTAACACCGAAGTAGCTGGTCACTTAGCTCAGACACTAGTAGTTCTGTCTGGATTTCAGCTCCACACATTGGCCTAAAGCCTCAAGAAACTAGACAATTTCACCAGTGGGACCAGCCATAGCAGCTGAAACACATCCAGTAAACAATAAATGTTTATCTGGGCAGATAACCTGGCAGATAGCCTGGTCCTGATCTTAGGCAACTTGAAACTTCACAGCAGGAGGCTGAGTGCAGAGGGGCTGTGGGTCTTTGGCACATGGGTAGGAAGCAGAGATGGAAGGTGGTCCTGGCTCCTACTACATGAGAGACAGCAGGAAGCCACTCACAAATGCCAGCTTCTTTGCTACTGGGTTAGGGCCAGATTCCCTTAAACACTGAGGGTGGGGACAGAGAAGTCAAGTCAACCAACACTAAACAATGCCACCGCATAAAGCTGGCTGTTATACCACAACCCTGAAGGTATGAGCAGCTCTGGCTTGTTTGGCTGCTGCCACAGGAACCACATTGGCTGAGGGCTTCCCCAGGCCTGGGTGGGAGGCTCGTCACTGACTCTGGCCACACACACAGGCTCAGTCGCCACCTCGGTCAGTGGCAAACAGCTGCTGAGAGGGGAGGACCAGACTCAGGGGTACTGTGTACTACACACAGCAAAATTTCCCACTTTAGAAGACTCCAGACAACATTTATAAGAGCCATATGGCTTTAGCCTCACAGAGGTTCCAGGCAAAAAGTTGTGCAAGGAAAGGAGGCAGCTGGAAGGGACTAGAGGTGAGCTGACTCTGCAGACAATTTTACTACCAGTGTGAAGCCTACTCCCTAACTGAAGACTTGAATATTGGTACTGGCTACCTACCACGATTTAAAGTGGTACTGGCTACCCATCTTTATGCCTCTTCTTAGAAAGGGAGCAGATAAGAAAGTAGAACCCAGTTTGCCTAAAGGGAAAGCTCAACTCTTATTCAGCAAACCACTAACTTCTCCAGGGGAGTAGAGAGATAGTTTAACAAAGATGCTTTGCTCTGAAATATCACTGAAGTTAAGCCCAGCAGAACAATAGGGTGTGGCTCTCAAGGGGAGTCCAGAGGAGTAGTGTGTATATTTTATTTTCTTGGGGGGTGGGGGTTGGGAGGACAGATGCCAATCCATTCTTTTGACTTCATTTGCACTTATAGCTGCTTTATAATCATTTCCTGAAAACACAGTAGGAAGAGAGTGGTATTTGCTCACTCCACCCTCCATCTAACACTGCCCCAGCAATCCAAATATGTGCTTTAAACTGAGAAGAGGCCAGCTTTTTGCCTTTGGCAGTTCCGAGGGCCAGACATTACCAGTACTCCAGTGAACAGCTCAAGGCTCCACCCTAAGCAGACTGCACATGCTGAAATCCAAGAGGAATAGCATTCCAGCACAAAAACCCAGGAGAGAGGGAAGAGTTGAGGAGGTTGGGTGGGGCAGTTAGCACACTTCTAAGATCTGACACCAGAACACCCAAGTGTTAGCACAAGCATTTTAGTAGCATGGTGACAGACCAACTGTAGTGTGGGGGAAAAAAAGCCAGTACAATAAAGAAGTTCTCTCTGTACAAGGAGAGGAGTGAGAATAAGGGTGGGGTGCATGCAGGTCATAGGGTAGTAAGGTTGAGAAATCATTTTTAGTGGACTGACTTGCTGCTGGGCTAGTCCAATTGTGAAAACACAAGGGACATTCTAGTCTTTTTCAGGAGCATCTGATGTGATGTGGTTATGGGGGGAGGCCAGGACACACAGGTTCCACTTCTGGTCAAAGTAGATGTAGGCTACTCTACAGCAACTGTACCTATCATCTCCTGGCTTTCTGAGACCAAAAGCACCTTTTTCTAGCACAGTTGTGTCTTTTAGTCCCTAGGCTCTAAACTCCCAATTGAGCTGAGTGCTGGTGGCTCATACCTGTAATCCTAGCTACTCAGGAGGCTGAGAGCTGAAGACCTAGGTTGGAAGACAGCCCCAACAAGAAATCTTATCTCCAATTAACTACAAAAAAACAAAAACAAACAACAGAAGTGGAGCTATAGCTCAAGTGGTAGAGTGTTAGCCTTGAGCAAAAGCTTAGGGACAGCATCCAAGCCTCAGGACTGGTGCAAATACACACACACAGACACACACTCCATAAAATTTTCTGCTTACTCTGAAAAGACCTGCAGCTCTCCCTAGGGAGTCATTGGAGATACTCTAGGGAGGGGAGCAGCAGGGAACACAGTTGTGAACAATAGTAGGAACAGAGCATACTGCATCCTACCATTACTTACCTTGCAGGAGAGATAATGACAATTGAAGGGGAGTTTTCTGGTATTATTACTTAGAGTTTGTCCTTTATTTTTGTTTATGTCTCAAACTCTTAACCTTCAAGAAAAATGAAATTGAGGGTTGAATAATTACTGACAGATAAAGGTATTTTTGTTGTGTTCTACTGAGAACAGCATCAGAATGGTGACCGAAGTATAAATGTTAAAATAATCATCATCTTCACATGGATAAAGAATCTCTTTTAAAAAAAAGTGCCCAATTTTAACCTTCATGCTTCTATTGAAATAAAAAAGTAGAAAGAATTCAATTTCTACTAGGGGCAGAGTTTTTGTTTTTGTTGGTTGTGGGGCTTGAACTCTGGGCCTGGGTGCTGTCCCTGAGCTCTTCAGCTCAAAGCGAGAGCTCTATCACTTGAGCCACAGCACCACTTCTAGTTTTCTGGTGATGAACTGGGGATAAGAGTCCCATGGACTATCCTTATCCGGGCTGGCTTTGAACCATGATCTTCAGATTTCAGCCTCCTGAGTAGTTAGGATTACAGGTATGAATCACTAGAGCCTTCTATTTAAGAAAAATAACAACAAAACAATAGGTTAGCCAGGTATGATGAAGCCTGACTGTAATCCCAGCACTCAGGAGATGGAGGTAGAAGAATCTGAGGTCTAGGTGAATTTGAACTATATAGGGAGATCTGAGCTATACAGGGAGATCCTCTCTCAAAACAAACAAAAAGCAAATAGAACAAAAAGCAAACAATTCCATTTAAAGTAATAGGTTCTCTTTAGTTCTGGTTTGAAAAACCAAAAATTCCTGAAAGGAAAACAGAAGAGAGAGTGGTGCAACAAGACATTAGCCATCTCATCTCCTGAGGACGATTCTCAAGGTCTGGGTAACCATTAGCTACATATGGAGATTCAAGTTACCTAATCTTAAACATAATGTAAAAACGGGGGCCCATACAGCTCAGAGATACAGATTTTGACTGGAACATACAGGTTGTTGGTTTGAGTCCTCCCAATTCAGGCCATATAGTGGGACCTTGGTTTTTTTTTTGTGTGGGGGGGGGGGGGGGTCCGGTAGTGGGGCCTGAACTCTGGGCCTGGGTGCTGTCCCTCAGCTCTTCAGCTCAAGGCTAACACTCTACCACTTGAGCCACAGCACCACTTCCGGCTTTTTTCTTTTTTGCTTATGTGGTGCTGAGGAATCGAACCCAGGGCCTCATGCATGCAAGGCAAATGCTCTACCACTGAGCCACCTTCCCGCCCCATAGTGGGACCTTGCTTTAAGAAAGAGGAAATAAGCCGGGCGCTGGTGGCTCACGCCTGTAATCCTAGCTACTCAGGAGGCTGAGATCTGAGAATCGCGGTTCAAAGCCAGCCCGGGCAGGAGAGACCGAGACCGTGAGACTCCTATCTCCAATAAACCACCAGAAAACCGGAAGTGGCGCTGTAGCTCAAGTGGTAGAGCGCTCGCCTTGAGCTGAAGAGCTGAGGGACAGCGCCCAGGCCCAGAGTTCAAGCCCCATGACCGACAAAAAAAAAAAAAAAAAAAAAAAAGAGGAAATAAGGGAAAAGTAGAAAGAAAAAGGAGGAGAGGAAGAAGATAACAAAAAAAGAAAAAAGGAGGATGAAGGAGAAAAAAAGGAGGAGGAGAAAGGAAGAAGAAGAAAAGAGGAGGAAGAAGGCATAAGAAATAGGAAGGAACAAGGCGTTGATGGCTCACGCCTGTCATCCTAGCTACTCAGGAGACTGAGATCTGAGGATTGCAGTTCAAAGCCAGCCTGGGCAGGAAAGTCCATGAGACTCTTATCTCCAATAAACCACCAGAAAACTGTAAGTGGCACTGTGGCTCAAGTGATAAAGTGCTAGACTTGAGCTGAACAGCTGAGGGACAGCACCCAGTCCCAGAGTTCAAGCCCTACAACCGACAAAAAAAAAAAAAGAAAAAAGAAATAGGAAGGATAAGAAGGAAGAATGAAGAGAAGGAGGAAGAGGAAGAAGAGGAAGAAACAAGTTTCAATAAGCAGAAAGATATTCCATGTTCATGGCTTAGAAAACTTAGTGTAGGCTGGGAATGTGGCTTGGTGGGAGAATGCTTGCCTAGCCTGCATGAAGCCCTGGGTTTGATTCCTCAGTACCACAAACACAGAAAAAACCGGGGGTGGGGGTGGGGGTGCAGTGGCTGAAGTGGTAGTGTTTATTTAGCCTTGAGCTTCAAAAGAAACTCAGGGACAGTGCCTAGGCCCTGAGTTCAAGCCCCAGGACTGGCAAACAAAACAAAACAAAACAAAAATCTTAGTATAGCTGACAATGCAACTCACTGTAATCTACAGATTCAATGTAATCTCATCAATATCACAAGAACAGTTTTTCAAAAACTACAAACAAAACATTCTAATATTCATATGGAATCTCAAGGAACAATATACAAAGCTAAAGTAATAAAACAATGTGGCTACATGGTATATATATGTGCACATCTGAGGCAAGATAGGAGGACACAGAATCAGAGGTTAACAGGGGAAAATATACAACAGAGGGGCCCATCAGCTGCACTGGACATTGATGAAAATGAACTAAGGAACTCAAAGGCAGTGATGGGAGGGAGGGAATGAGAGGGAAAGAGGGAACAGCTGACACTAAGCAAAAGGAAAGAAATGTACCTATCACCTGATGTGGAAGAAACAATTGTATTGTCAAAGCTCATAGAATTCATAAACATTATAGACCATGATAATGACAATTTGCCTTGTGAAGATTAAAATGTGTTTGTGATTTTAAGTATCACTATCTCACAATACTGTGAAATTTGTGAAATTTATGCAATCACTTATTCTCAAAAACAAATTATTTAAAAATGTGGCTAAACACAGACATGATATCAAATGAAATAGAATAAAGAGCCTAGAAACAAACTCATATATACTCATTTTCTGAGAAGGCTACTGACAGGGAAAGGTTGCCCTTTATAACTAATGATGCTGGCAGAACCAAATATCCACAAAAGAATGATGTTTTATTCTTATCTAACATTATAAAAACCAACTCAAGGGTTGGCACTGATGGCTCAGGCCTGTAATCCTAGCTACTCAGGAGGCTGAGATATGAGGATCATGGTTCAAAGCAAGCCCGGGCAGGAAACTCTGTGAGACTCTTATCTCCAATAAACCACTAGAAAACCGGAAGTGGCACTGTGGCTCCAAGCGGTAGAGTGCTCGCCTAGAGCTGAAGAGCTGAGGGGACAGCAGCGCCCAGGCCTAGAGTTCAAGCCTCACGACCAACAAAAAAAAAAAAAAAAAAAAATCAATTCAAAATATATCAGACCTTAATTAAAAGCTAGAACTAGAAACTTTTTAAAAGAAAATGGAGAATCTTGATGACAGTAACTATGATATTATAGGCACAAGCAATAAAAGAAAAATACACCAAATTTTATCAAGTTTAAAAATTTTTATCCATGGGGGAGGGGCGGGGGGAGGGATGGGAAGGGATGGAAAGGGGAAACAAAGGAGGAGGGTACAATGCTTGCTAAGAAATGTACTCATTATCTTGCCCATGTAATTGTAACCCCTCTGAACAGTATTTTCACAATTAAAAAAAAAATTTTTATCCAAAGTAGAGTTGTGGCTCAAGTAGTACAGTAATAGGCTTGAACAAAAACAAAGCTAAGTAAGAGTGCCCTGACTCTGAGTTCAAGCCTCACTGCCAGAAAGAAGTAAAACAAAATATTTTTTGATACAGTTTTCATTAGAAAACTTCCTCTGCCTTGAGATAAACTCTGGGGGGATTATTTACAAGTCTGAGCTTCTTCTTCTTCTTTTTTTTGTCCGTCATGGGGCTTGAACTCTGGGCCTGGGCGCTGTTCCTGAGCTGTCCTTCAGCTCTTCAGCTCAAGGCGAATGCTCTACCACTTGAGCCACAGTACCACTTCACGTTTTCTGGTGGTTTATTGGAGTCTCAAGAACTTTCCTGACTCAGCTGGCTTTGAACCGTAATCCTCAGATCTCAGCCTCCAGAGTAGGTAGGATTACAGGCATGAGTCACCAGAGAGGGGCCTGAGCTTCTTAAGAAGAAGAGGGTGAATGAAGATGAATATGTTTAAAGCCAACTGTTTCCATGTAAGAAAAAAGAACAATGAAATTTGGGGAAATTATTTTAGGAAGTAGGACATGGATAGAGGGGGTGAGAGTGGTTGGAATACACGGTATTCATGAATATTTCCTCATATAATTAGTGCATGCTAATAATAATTGGAAGAATCTGTTGAGGCTGGTCTTCAGAAGAAGTCTCTCTCTCTCTCTCTCTCTCTCTCTCTCTCTCTCTCTCACACACACACACACACACACACACACACACACACTTTAATTCACCAAAGGACTACTAAGAGAGTAAAAGATTTTCATCGTACTCAATGAGAGAAAATATCTATAAATCATATGTATAACAAGGAGATTTATTTATTTATTTGTTTATTCATTCATTCATTCATTCAGTTGTGGGGCCTTAACTCTGGGCCTGAGCACTGTCCCTGAGCTCTTCTGCTCAAGGCTAGCGCTCTACCACTTGAGCCAGAGTGCCACTTCCGGCTTTTTCTGCTTATGTGGTGCTGAGGAATCGAACCCAGGGCTTCATGCATGCTAGGTGAGCATTCAACCACTGAGCCACTTTCCCAGCCTCAAACAAGGAGATTTATATTCAAAATATATACTATACTCCTACAATGCAACAACTCCCAATCATCTAACTCAAATACAGGCAAAGGGTGTTGGGTATGGTGGTATACACCTATAATTCTAGCATTAGGGAAGTGGAGGCAGAGAGTGGTAACATTGATTTTAGCCTGAGCTATATAATAAGGCTTTCCTCAAAAACAAAACAATAAAACAATGGCAAGCTTGGAATGTGCATTAGTGATAGAGTGCTTGACTAGCATGCATGAAGTCTTGGGCTCAATTCCTCAGTACCACTAAACAGAAAAAGCCAGAAATGGCACTGTGGCTTAAGTGGTAGAGTGCTAGCCTTCAGCAAAAGAAGCTCAGGGGCAGTGAGTTCAAGCCCCAGGACTGGCAAAAAAACAAAAACAAAAACAAAACACTAGCTGTGAAGTGTGACTCAATAGTAAAGTGCTGGACTAGCATACATAAGGGCCTGGGTTGATTCCCAGAACAGCCAACAAAACAAAACAGGTGAAAGACTCTAGAACATTTAGTTAATGAAAACAGGAAATGGCCCATAAGCACACAAAATGATACTCAACATCCTTAGTCGTTAGGGAAATGTAAAACCACAATGATATACTACTTCACACTCATGAGGATGGGTAGAAAAAATAATGAATACTAGTGAATATGTGAAAAAAAATGCAACTCATACACTGCTCATGGTGATGTAACATGGCTCAGATGCTGAGAAAAATGGTTGGTGGTTCTTCAAAAAATTAAATTAAGGGCTTGGAAGGTAGCTCAGTGGTAGAGTGCTTGCCTTGCATGCATGAGGCCCTGGGTTCAGTTCCTCAGCATCACATAAGCAGAAAAAGCCAGAAGTGGCGCTGTGGCTCAAGTGGTAGAGCGCTAGCTTTGAGCTGAAGAGCTGAGGGATAGTGCCCAGGCCCAGAGTTCAGGTCCCCTGAATGACAAAAAATAAAATAAAACAAAAAAATAAATTAAGTCAGGCGACAGTGGCTCACGCCTATCATCCTAGCTACTCAGGAAGCTGAGTCCTGAGGATCCCGGTTCATAGCTAGCCTGGGCAGGAAGGTCTATGAGACTCCTATCTCTAATAAACCACTCAGAAAACTGGAAGTGGTGCTGTGGCTCAAGTGATAGAGGGCTAGCCTTGAGCTGAAGAGCTGAGGACAGCACCCAGGCCCAGAGTTCAAGCCCCATGACCACCACCACCACCACCACCAACAACAACAACAAAAAAATTAAATTATGGAGAGCCGGGAGCTGGTGGCTCACGCCTATAATCCTAGCTACTGAGGAGGCTGAGATCTGAGGATTGCGGTTCAAAGCCAGCCCGGGCAGGAGAGACCGTGAGACTCCTATCTCTAATAAACCACCAGAAAACCAGAAGTGGCGCTGTGGCTCAAGTGGTAGAGTACTAGCCTTGAGCTGAAGAGCTGAGGGACAGTGCCCAGGCCCAGAGTTCAAGCCCCACGACCGACAAAAAAAAAAAAAAAATTAAATTATGGGGGCTGGGAAGGTGGCTCAGTGGTAGAGTGCTTGCCTTGCATGCATGAGGCCCTGGGTTCGATTCCTCAGCACCACATAAGCAAAAAGAAAAAAGCTGGAAGTGGCACTGTGGCTCAAGTGGTAGAGTGCTAGCCTTGAGCTGAAGAGCTGAGGGACAGCGCCCAGGCCCAGGGTTCAGGCCCCATGACCGGACCCCCCCCCCCAAAAAAAAAAAAAGAATTAAATTATGGAAGTGGAGCTGTGGGCTCAAGTGATAGACCACTAACCTTGAGCAAAAATAGCTCAGGGACAGCATCCTGGCTTTGAGTTCAAGCCCTAGGACTGGCACACATACAAAAAAAGTTAAATTATTTTATGATAGAACTTAGCAATTATATTCTAAGGTACATTCCAAAAGAACTACATACACACACACACACACACACACACACACACACACACACATATATACACACACATATATATATGATGTGTGTATACATGTACACATATACATATAGACATATACATATATAACCAATATTTATAGTAGCATTATTTACAATAGTCAAATTGTAGAAGCATCCAAGTGTCTATCAATAAATGAAGAAACAAAATGTAGTATATGTGTGTGTATGTGTACAAAATATGAAGTATCATCCATAAAAAAGTGAACTTGTGATGTATGATTTTATTTTTTAGACAGGGTCTCACTACATTGCCTAGGCTATCTCAAACTCTTCAGTTTAAGTGATCCTTATACCTCAGCCTCCTAAGTGCTAAGATTTTGGTGTGTGCCACCATGCCTAGCTTGACAGGATGAATCTTGATAACATTTTGCAAAGTGAAAATAAGCTTGAAAATAAGCTTGATACAGAAGGACAAATATATGGTTGCACTTCAATGAGATTCTTAGAAAAGGCAAATTCAGAGACAGTAGAACAAAGGTTACCAGGAGCCAGAAGGTGGTAGAAGTAGGGGGAGTTACTATTCTATGGGTACAGTTCTATTTGAAATGATTGAAGATCTTGAGACAGAGTGTAATGAGGGTTGTGTAACAGTGTGAATGTACTTAGTATCACTGAGTTGTAAGCTTAATAATGGTTAAAATGATAAATTTTATGTTATTTATATTTTACCACAATTTAAAAAATCATTTCCGCCTGGCGCTGGTGGCTCATGCCTGTAATCCTAGCTACTCAAGAGGCTGAGATCTGAGGATCACGGTTCAAAGCCAGCCTGGGCAGGAAGGTTCATGAGACTCTTATCTCCAATAAACCACCAGAAAACTGGAAGTGGCGCTGTGGTTCAAGTGGTAGAGCACTTGCCTTGAGCTGAAGAGCTGAGGGACAGCTCCTAGACCCAGAGTTCAAGCCCTATAACCGACAAAAAAATAAAAAAAGAAACATTTCCTCATGCCTATCAACCATATTTTAAGTTCTCAATTAGTTCATGTGTCTTAAAGCTACCAGACTGGGCAATGCAGAATAGAACATTTCCATCATCAAAGAATGTGTGTATCGGAGAGCAAGACGCTAGTTCCCATTAACTGAAATAGAACCATCCCATATGCTGCCTCTATTTGACTTATCCCTTACTCAGGTTTACCACCATCCTGCCTATTGGTTATTATTCTAATAGGTTCCTTAACCACTGTAAATCCATCTAATATTACAAACTTTTTGTGTGTGTGCTGGTCCTGAGGCTTGAACTCAGGCCCAGAACACTGTCCTTGAGCTTTCCTGACCACTTGAGCCACAGCTTTGCATCAGGTTTTTTGTTTTTGTTAGTTAATTGGAGATAAGATTCATGGACTTTCCTGCCTTGGCTGACTTCAAACCATGATATTCAGATCTCATCCTCCTGAGTAGTTAGGATTACTGCAATCTCAGATACTGCAGCTTCTGTCTAAACTCGTCTCTTTACTAAGGTAAGGTTCCTTTTAAGTGCAGCACACTTTGATTTGGTCCCAAATTTCTTCCTCTGTATTGTCCTTAGCATAGTGAACAGTATAAAATACATAGCTGTTGTCTACATATGTTCAGAAAGAATAAATGACAAGCAGACAGCAGAATAAAAAATATTTCAGAGGATCAATACTGTGAATTGAGAATAAACTCATGAGGGGGGTTGGGAATAGCATTGGGCTATTGTAAGAAGTGTATGATAGTTCTACATTCAAAACTCTTTTTTTTTTTTTTGTCAGCCATGGGGCTTGAACTCTGGGCCTGGGCGCTGTCCCTCAGCCCTTCAGCTCAAGGCAAATGCTCTACCACTTGAGCCACAGCACCACTTCCGGTTTTCTGGTGGTTTTTTGGAGGTACGAGTCTCATGGACTTTCCCGCCTGGTATGGCTTTGAAACTCGATCCTCAAATCTCAGTCTCCTGAGTAGCTAGGATTACAGGCAAAGCCACCAGCACCTGGCTCAAAACTTTTTAATTGCTAGGCACCAGTGGCTCATGCTTGTAATCCTAGCTACTCAGGAGGCTGAGATTTAAGGATCTTCCCTGACTGGTCTGAAGCCAGTCGGGGCAGAAAAGTCCCTGTGAGACTCTTATCTCCAATAAACCACTCAAAAACCGGAAGTGGTGCATTGGCTCAAGTGGTAGAAGGCTGGCCTTGAGCACAAAGAGTTTCAGGGATAGTGTCCAGGCTCTGAGTTCAAGCCCTACAACTGACAAAAGAAAAAAAAAAACTTATTAATATAGTTGGCACTGGGCTGGGAAGGTGGCTTAGTGGTACAGTGCTTGCCTTGTATGCATGAGGCCCTGGGTTCCACCCTCAGCACCACATAAACAGAAAAAGCCAGAAGTGGTGCTGTGGCTCAAGTGGTAGAGCACTAGCCTTGAGCTGAAGAGCTGAAGGACAGCACCTAGGTACAGAGTTCAAGCCCCATGACTGACAAAAATAAATAAATAAATAAAAAATATATAGCTGGCACCAGTGGTTACCCTATAATCCTAGCTACTAAGGAGGCTGACATCTTGAGGATAGAAGTATGAAGTGTTGGCCTGGGCAGAAAAATCCATGAGGCTTCATTTCCAATCAACCAGCAAGAAGCCAGGCTGGAGGCAGGGCTCAAATGGTAATACACCATCCATGAAAGCCAAGTGAAAATCGAAGGCTCTGGTACTAGGGATGGAATCTAGGGTCTTAAGTATGCTTAAATTACCCACTGAACATCTAAAACTTTGAAGTCAAAATGTAGATATATGTTCCTTGTGACCTCAGGGTAGGTTAAATTTCTTTTGTCCTAATTGTTCTTGGCAATATTTAACATAATAAGATGATTTTTTTTTGGGGGGGAGGGCAGTCTTGGAGCTTGAACTCAGGGCCTGGGCACTATCCCTGAGCTTCTGTTGCTCAAGGCTAGCACTCTATCACTTGAGCCATAGCACCACTTCCAGCTTTTTTCTTTGTTTATATGGTAGTAAGGAATCAAACCCAGAGCTTCATGAATGCTAGGCAAGCACTCTACCACTAAGTCACATCTCCAGCACAATAAAGTGATTTTTTTTTTAATTTAAAAAAGAATCAAAGTGTGTACAGAGATAAAAAGTAAATCTTTTCCTCCTACATTGCAAGCTTATTGTTAGGCCAAGTAACTTTTCCTATACAATAAATCTTTAAATATTTTTGCAACAAATGCATTCTCATTATCTTGTTTTAAGTAAAATAATTTTATCATGGAAATTTTCAAGCACAGTCAGTGTAGTATAGAAGTGAATACAATAAATGCTGAATGCTGAGGATCATGGCTCTAAGCTAGCCTGGACAGGAAAGTCTGTGAGACTCTTATCTTCAATTAATCACCCAAAAAAGCCAAAAGTGGAGCTGTAACTCAAGTGGTAGAGTGCTATCCCTAAGCAAAAAGGCTCGGGTCCTGGGTAAGCCCCAGGACTGTCACACAAACACACAAAGAAAATGGTACTATTACCCAGTGTCAATGACTGGCAATACATAGCCAGTGTTGAACAGGAAGAATGGAAGAATTCTTCAATCCTCCCCTCCCCTCTCCTCCCCTCCCCTCTCCTCCCCTCCCCTCCCCTTCCCCTCCGTCCCTCCCTCCCTCCCTCCCTCCCTCCCTTCCTTCCTTCCTTCCTTCCTTCCTTCCTTCCTTCCTTCCTTCCTTCCTTCCTTCCTTCCTTCCTTCCTTCCTTCCTCATTTTTGTGATCTTATGAGATCAAAACAGGAACTTAGATGTTAGGCCAATGCTTTAACTTTGAGTTATATTCCCAGTTCAGAAAGAAATGTCCATAAAAAACAAATCATAAGGAAAGTAATTGGTAATTTTGCCATAAAAAGAATTTCTGTATAAACAAAAACACTATAAAAATTTTAAAAGATAAAGTACAGATTGGGACATTTGCAATACACATAGTGGATAAATGATTCATAATCCGAAACCACTTACTTCAGAAGAAGTGGAAAGGGGCAGAGGGTATGATCATGAAATTAAAAGAGGAGAGCTCACCAGGCATGGTGGCTCAAGACTGTATCTTACAAGTAGGGAGGTTGCAATAGGAAGTCCTAACTGCAAGGCCAACTGGGGCTCTAGCCAGAGGAATGAGTTTGAGGCCACCCTGTGCTATACAGAAAGACTTTGTCTCAATGTAGCAGCAGCAACAAAAACTAAAATTTAAAAAGTAAGTAAAAATAGAAAAAAAGGAAGGAAGGAAGGAAGGAAAAGAGGGAAGGATGGAGAGAAGGAGGCATTCTCAGCTAGGTAAGTGAGAGGGTATGGGAGGGTCTATAGTCCTTGCCCTAGGGAGGCTAAAATAGGAGGATACTTGAGCTTAGGAGGTCAAGACCAGCTTGAATAACATAGTGAGGCTACATAAAATTAATAAATACAAGAATTTCAAATGGCAAATAAATGTAACATAAAAAGCATAACCTCTCGAGTCAGAAAAATGCAAAATAACAGAGGATATGACTTAAAATTCTAACAATTCCTAAGCCAACTGGCAAAAATTAAAAGTATGAAAAGTGGTAACTGATACTTTTATAGGAAGTATACTACACACTAGTATGGTCAATTTGGAAAGCTAGAAAAGCTGATTGTGAACTTACAATAATAGCAAGTCTGCATCTGGAAGAAGCCTGGGTTAGATATTCCCTTTTCGTTACTGTGACAAATAGCTCAAAGAAACAGTTTAAAGGAGGAAAGATTTATTTCTGTGCATAGTTTCAGAGGCCCATGATTGGCTGACACCATTGTTCCTGGGCCAACATTTGGCAGAACATCATGGTAGAGAAGATGTGGTACAGCACTTCATGGTAGCCAAGAAGCAGAGACAGACAAGAAAGGGGTTGAGGCAAAGATAAACCCTTCAAAGACACCTCCCCAGTAACAAGTCTTAACTCCTAATTGTTCATTAAGTGTGAACTCATTAATGGATTAACTACCCTGACAGAGCTAGTGTCCTCAGGATCCAATCACTTCAATAGCACCACTAGCTGGGGACCAAGGTTTCAACAACACGAGGGGTGGTACTTCATACTCAAACTGAAACAATACCGTACTACATGTCTGCCAAATTGGTGTCTAAACAGTACCCTTGATCTGCATATTTCTTTACTCTGGATGTAAGAGAATTAATCTTGTTTGTTTAGGCTTATGTGGTTGAGGTTCACAGTTAACTATACCTGTCACTAAAATAATATATTTGGATTCTGGCCTATTATTGAAATACGATCTCAAATAAGTGAGTCTCTCTCTCTTAGTCCTGTTCACCTGTAAAATGTGATAATGGGGCTGGGAATGTAGCTTCGTGGTAGAGTGCTTGCCTAACATATATGAAGCCCTGGGTTCGATTCCTCCATACCACATAAATAGAAAAAGCCATAAGAGGTGCTGTGGCTCAAGAGGTAGAGTGTTAGCCTTAGGAAACAGAAGCTCAGGGACAGTGCACAAGCCCTGAGTTCAAGCCTCAGGACTGGCCAAAAAAAGTGATAATGCCTCCTAGAGCTATAGTGAGAATCCAGTAAAGTAACGCACCATGATGGCACTATGTAAAATGCTGATGCCATTTTCATTAATGAAAACAGAGAAGCTAAGAATGGAAAAGCAGGTATTGATACAGAGATAAAGAGTAAGGTGAGAATTATACCATGAAAATTAATCACTTTGGAGAGATACAATATCTTGTATCCTGCTAAATTCATGACTAAATAATTTCAACATGATTCTTACAATTTTTCAGTCCTTTTAAAATTTTATTTTATTGTAAAGGTGTTGTACAGAGGGGCTACAGTTACATGAGTAAGGTAATGAGTACATTTCTTGTTGAACATTGTTATCAACTCCTTTGTTTTTCTCCTACTATCCCTTCTCCCTGCCCCCCAATTTTTCAGTTTTTGAAGTCTACCACTTCTGATGCAGATTCATTTCTAATGAGGCAACTTTAACCAGACAAATCACAGCATCCTCTGTGTTATAACTAAGACCTTTTAGAAAAAGTTTAAGTGGTTCAAAGCCAGCATGAGACTGAGACCTACTGAAAAATAAACTAAAAGCAAAATGATTGGGGGTATGGCTCAAGTGATAGAGCAGTTCTCTGAAAAGTACAAAACCCTGGGTTCAATTCCCGGTACAAATAGAAGTTTTATTTAAGCCAAGTGTGATGGGACAAGCATATAGTCCCAGCACCTTGAAAGGCTAAGATAGGTATCACTTGAGCCCAGGAGTTTGAGACCAGCCTGGAACAACATAGTGAGACCATCCCCATGTAAAAAAAAAAAAAAAAAAGAAGTTTTGGCCAAGTACCAGTGGCTCATGCCTGTAATCCTAGCTACTCAGGAGGCTGAGATCTGAGGATCACAGTTCAAAGCCAGCCGGGGCAGAAAAGTATGTGAGACTCATCTCCAATAAACCACTCAGAAAACCAGAAGTGGCCCTGTGGCTCAATTGGTAGAGTGCTAGCCTTGAGCTGAAGAGCTAAGGGACAGCGCCCAGGCCCAAAGTTCAAGCCCTATGGCTCATGCCTATAATCCTTGCTACTTAGGAGGCTGAGATTTGAGGATCACGGTTCAAAGACAGCCCAGGCAGCAAAGTCGTGAGACTCTTATCTCCAATAAACCACTCAGAAAACCAGAAGTAGCGCTGTGGCTCAAGTGGTAGAGCACTAGCCTTGAGCTGAAGAGCTGAGGGACAGCGCCCAAGCCCAGAGCAAGCCCCATGACTGACCCCCCCCAATAAAATTCAGTTGTATTTATTATATGTTTGCATAAATGTACAACATTATAAAATGACCAAATTAGACTAGTTAACACATAATTAAATGCCCTATTTTACCATTGCTTTATGGTGAGAATAAAAAGCTATTTTGAAATACCCTTTATCATTCAGTGTAATCACCATGCTGTGCACTAAATTACCAGTTTTCCTCCTATATCAAACTTTGTACTCATTTGATAGTATTTCATTTCCCCCAAAACCCCCTTGTCCACCCCTCAATGTTAATCAAGTCACACTTCTCAATCTTATCACAGAATAGAACTGCCCAAGAAAACTTCTGGCAATAATGTAAATGCTCTATTCCTATGCTTAACAATACAGTAGCCTTTTAACTTCATGTGGAAATTGACTACTTGGAATGTGTGACCCAAGACCCAAGAACTGAATTTTAAATCTTATTTAATTTTGATCTATTTAATATTAGATAGATGAGAGAGTAGTGATTGTTATTAATGACAACTGTAGAATAAACTCTAAGAAAGAGCAGACTATATGTCATTTCCTTCACTCCCATAGGATTTATCTGATTTCTTCTCAATTATCTATGTCAAACTGCTATCTTTTCTAGACTATTCCTCATGTGAAAAGTCCCTACTTCCCTACTTGGAATTTGAGTTTGATGATTTTCTTTCCAAAGGAGCAGATACATATGTTCAATGCATACTCACACCCCTTGGACAGGTGGGACAGACATCCTCAGGCTTTACTAAACACCAAAATAACTGGACATGTGAAATTCTCACAAAAATGCATTAAAAAAGACACTAGGCCAGGCACTCACGGCTGTAATCCTAGCTACTTAGGAGGTTGAGATCTGAGGATCACGGTTCAAAGCCAGCCCAGACAGGAAAGTCTGTGAGACTCTTTAATAAACCACTAGAAAACCGGAAGTGGAGCTGTGGCTCAAGTGGTAGAGTGCTCGCCTTGAGCTGAAGAGCGCAGGGATAGCACCCAAGCCCAGAGTTCAAGCCCCATAACCGACCCCCCACCCCAAAAAAAAAGAGAGACACTAGAAGTTTATCCTTTCTGCTAAGTCCTATATAGCAAATATGTCTCACATGCCCTTTTAAAAAAATTAAATAGGGACTGGGAAGGTGGCTCAGTGGTAGAGTGCTTGCCTTGCATGCATGAGGCCCTGGGTTTGATTCCTTAGCACCACATAACCAAAAAGAAAAAAGCCGGAAGTGGCACTGTGGCTCAAGTGGTAGAGCGCTAGCCTTGAGCTGAAGAGCTGAGGGACACGCCCAGGCCCAGAGTTCAGGCTCCACAACCGGACCCCCCCCCCAAAAAAAAAAAATTTAAATAAAACAAAGAGAAACAAGCATGTTCTGCTTCTTGGAGGTCAATCTAAAAGAAATAGCCTGAGGGCTGGGAAGGTGGCTCAGTGGTAGAGTGCTTGCCTTGCATGCATGAGGCTCTGGGTTCGATTCCTCAGCACCACATAAGCAAAAAGAAAAAAGCCAGAAGTGGTGCTGTGGCTCAAGTGGTAGAGCACTAGCCTTGAGCTGAGAAGCTGAGGCACAGCGCCCAGGCCCAGAGTTCAGGCCCCATGACCGGACCCAAAAAAAAAAACCAGAAAAGAAATAGCCTGAATCACGGTAACTCATCCTGAGAATTCCTCGGTAAACAAAGCTGTCTTAAATTAGCAACCCAGCTAGGGGTGATATTGTATAGATCTATAATCCTGGTACTCAAGAGGCTGAGGCAAGAGGATCTTCAGGCTAAGGCCAACCTTACTACATAGCAAGACCCTGTCTCAAAACAACAACAAAATAAATAAGCAATTCATCAATGGGATGTACAAATAGGCTCATGAAGAGAGATGGGAGGTTGATTAAAATAATAATGCTAGCTGGGTGCCTGTGGCTCATGCCTGTAATCCTAGCTACTCAGGAGGCTGAGATCTGAGGATCATGGTTTAAAGCCAGCCCAGGCAGAAAAGTCAGTGAGACTCTGATTTCCAATAAACCACTAGAAAACCAGAAGTGGCGCTGTGGCTCAAGTGGTAGAGTGCTCACCTTGAGCTGAAGAGCGCAGGGACAGTGCCCAGGCCCAGAGTTCAAGCCCCACAACTGACCAAAAAAAAAAAAAAAATGCTGGCGATTTAATGTCAGTGAAGCATCTGCTATCTCTCAACAGCATTAGCCAAATCCCAAGAACAGGTGGTAGACTATTTACTGGCCTGTTTCATCTGCCTAGATAATACATTTCTAACTAGGATCTGTGTCTTCCTTTCTTTTACTGTGTATATTGTACAGACCCTCTGGCTCTTGCTTACCCTTTTTGCTCAAGGCTGACACTCTACTATTTAAGCCATACACCTCCACTACTGGGGCTTTTTTGCTGGTTAGTTGGAGATAGTTTCTTGGGTTTGTCTGCTCAGGCTGGCTTCAAATCTTGAGCCTTAGAACTCAGCCTGCTGAGCAGCTAGGATTATAGATGTGAGCCTCTAGTGTCCAGCAAGGTCTACATGCTCTAACTGAGATGTCTATATTTCAACTTAGGACTGGGTAGCTTCTCTTAGGTTTCTACTCTCAGATTGATAGACAGATGAGCAGAAGAAAAGCTACTCCAGAGAGGGTCACCAAAGGTGGTGATAACACACAGAATTTTTTTTTTTTCCTCAAAGGACACATGTGGAACAAACACCCTGAACCTGAGAACTTTTCCAGGTTGCAACTCAGGTGCTCATGTTCTAGATATGAACAAAAGTGTAATTCCTTCAAAAACCCCTTGATATAACTCCAAGAAATGATGTGACAGTACTTGCTGCAGAATTTCCTTAGGGCATACTAGTAGGCCTCAAATGCAAATTGGCTTACTCATTCCAGCTGTCAGGTCTCTTGGGTAAGAGTTTAAAAGAAACAGCAATACTCTGCCCTTCAACTGAGTTAAGGAGTATGAACAATCCTGAGAATGAAGGGATAAGGAAGACAAGAAAATGACCCCTGTGAGCAGAAGGCACCATGGGACTTGACCAGGACAAACCTGGTGGGGTGTCTGGCTTTACAGAGTCTCAGCTTGAGTCTGACCACTGTGATTGATTCTGGGCCTCCTGTGGTGCATGCTGGTTAGGTAACTCACCAGTCTGCCACCTCCCAGTCAGCTCTCCATTGTCCTTCAGGCAAGAGTGTCCAGAAACCATGTCATTCAGCTATGTCTCACTGGCTTACTCACATGCTCTCATGAGATCTGTGACACCACAGCACATCACACCACAGTCAGGATGTCAATTAGCGAGAAGTCTCAGGAAGCTCACAATCTAATGTTTAGTGTGCAGTTTTAAAGAGTAAAGTAGTGAGAGATTACCCTGGGGAAGTGTGTTCATACTTGGACAACTATGGTCATTTTAGAGATTGCTATATAATAATATGGGGATAGTTATTTAGCAGAAGATAGTAAAAAAGCCTTGGAACTTCAGAAATAAGAAAAAATGTGGGGTAAAAGCTAGTAGTGGCTGTGACTCTTAAAATATAAAGGCCAAGGAAACAAGAATTAGAAATTCAAACATGCCTAGATTAAGGAGCTTGTCCCCATCTACAGGAAGTTTATCCCTAACATCTAAATAGTTGTGTTTTAAAATCAACAAGTTTGCTGGGTTTCAGCTGCCACTGACTATGACTTCCAATTGCTCTGGCCCACAGTATAGGCAGACTGTGCCCAGCAGGATTAGATGAAGACAAGCAGCCGGAAGCGGTCCAGCCAGCCTGACCCCTCCCCACTTCAGGACTTTGAGCAAAATGTTACCTCACCACAGGGGATGACCAGATGCTTTAACCTTAGTAGCACAAGGCAATACTACGGGCCCTACATCTCACTCAACAGTTTCTGAGAATAAGTGATCTAGCAATGAGAACAGAAACCTACCATTAAGTTCAGCAGGACCTTTGTCCCCCTCCATGTCCACTGCAGTTGCATATTCACGTCCACAGTCACATATTTTTAAAATTTGATATAATTATCTCCTAGAAATTACTGCATGCAGTCTCCTGGGATCTAAAGCAATTAAGTGAAGATAAATTTCTTTCATGGAGCAAGCTGTCAAAGGATGAAGCAATTTCATTCCCCATTTGAAGTGGAAGCTTTGGGTCATGCATGGTTTATTTGAAACAATGCCATCACCTAAAGCTGCTGATCTTATCTTTAGCTCGGTTCTCCATTTCAAACTGCTGGAGATATGTAGCGTGGCACTGCCTGAAGTTATGACATCTGGCTCAAGGCCAACAAAAGAACAAGCCAACTCCTCTTCTAGGTTTCAAGCTGAAAAGGACAAAAATCATATTAAAAGAAAACAACTATATATGTGAAATTTACTAATCCCTAAAAAGGAGGGGGTATTCCCAGGTCATTGGGTGTCACTAGAGACACCCTAACAATGGGGAAATAATCGAAGAGCAGACAGGAATGCCCCCCAAAGGGGGCAGGGTGAAGTACATGCCAAAGAACCAGCTTTTTCTCTTCCGGGAGACACCAAGCCAAATAAACAGTGGGGCTTATTTCATGAAACAGCCGAATAGATGGAAAACATAGCAGGCTGAGAATCAAAAGCCCGTGGTTCTATAAGGCTGTGGATGAGATTTAGTGGGACATTCCCCTTAGCTTTTTTTTAAAACTTCATCTGGTACTTTTTTTAAAAATAATTTTTTATTGAGATTAGGTGATTACATAAATTTCACATATTTCACAGTATTGTGGAATGGTGATACTTAAAGTAGCAAACACATTTTAACCTTCACAAGGCAAATTGTCATTATCATTGTCTATGTTTGTGAATTCTATGGGCTTTGGCAATACACCTATTTCTTCCACATCAGGTGATATGTACATTTCTTTCCTTTTGCTTAGTGTAAGCTGTTCCCTCTTTCCCTCTCATTCCCTCCCTACCATCGCTGCCTTTGAGTTGCTTAGTTCATTTTCATCAATGTCCAGTGCAGCTGATGGGTTCCTCTGTTGTATGTTTTCCCATTTCCCTCGGATTCTGTGTCCTCTTCCTCCTAGCTTCCCTCATATGTGGCACTTTATTATTTTTTTAAATCCAAGCTTCTCCACCCCTGCCCCTCCCCCTGAAACCATGCCTGAGTATTATTTTTAACAAAAACCTTGAAAACCCAGAATTGGCTTTCAAGCTCTAAGGCAGTAGAATAACCTGTTAAACCAAGACTGCTGAGCTCTACTCCCAAAACATTTAGATTCATAGTTCTGGGGTATGGCTTTAAATACTGCACATTCCCACATGAATCTGATGCTGCTTGACTGGTGGCACACTAAGTAATACTGAGGAAACAATCCATAAGAATGTTTAGAACTCCAGTGTTTAAAGCAGTACACACTAGCCACATGTGAATATTTTAATTTAATTACCTTTTCTGATTCTCAATATTTAATTGTCACAGATCACTAGTGGCTACTGCAAAGAATGGTGTAGACACAGCACTTTTCCATTGTCACAGAAAGTTCTATTTCATAGTACTGGTCACGAATCCTTCCTCTTCCTGCCTTTCTGCTATTCTTTTTGTGCAGAAAACCCAAGCTTAACTCAGGTCTTTGATCTCTCAGTCATTTATTTATTTGTTTGTTTGTTTGTTGGTTGGTTGGTCATAGGGCTTGAACTCTGGGCCTCAGTGTTGTCCCTGAGTGGCTCAGCTCAAGTTGAGTCCTCTACCACTTGAGCCACAATGCCACTTCCAGTTTTCTGGTGGTTTATTGGAGATAAGAATCTCATGGACTTTCCTTGCCCAGGCTGGCTTTGAACCATAATCCTCAGAGCTCTCAGCCTCCTAAGTAGTTAAGATTACAGGTGTGGGCCACTGGTGCTCAGCTCAGTTATTTTTATTGCTCACAGCTGACACTCTATCACTTGAGCCATGCCTCCAGTTCCAGCTTTTTGCTGATTAATTGGAGATAAGAAGCTCTTGAATTTATATGCCCAAACTGGCTTTGAACTTTAATTGTCAAATCTCAGCCTCTTGAGTAGCTAGGATTACAGGTATGAGCCATTGTTGCAAACTCCTTCCTTCCTCCCTTTCTCCTCTCCTCCCTCCCTATTTACTCTCTCTCTTCTCTCCCTCCCTCTCAGGGCCTTTGTGCAGTTTGCTTACTCAGCTGGTATTCTGCCACTTGAGCCACACCTCCAGTCCAGCCTTTCGCTGGTTAATTTCTGCCCCAGGTTGGTTTTGAACCTCAATTTTCTGGATCTCAGCCTCTTCAGTAGCTAAGATTACAAGCATGAGCCACCTGCCCCTGGCTAAGAATCTATTTGATTACACTGGAGAATGTATGTTTAGCTTTGAGAAAAGAAAACTTCAGAATTTCAAGTATACCAAGGTGTGTTAGAAAAAAACAGAGTTGTAATTCCTGAGAAATCCTGTCTAAAACCAATCAGTGGAAAAGCAGACTGTGCTTAGTCTGAGAAAAAAAAATTTTAATAGTGACTTTTTCATGACAGAAAACTCTGGGAATGATCTAAATCAGACACTTCTGCAAACTCTGGAGGACTACTGACTTCCTTAGTCAGGAGACTAATGTTGGTCGTGGGGCTTGAACTCTGGGCTTGGGCACTGTCCCTCAGCTCTTCAGCTCAAGGCTAGCACTCTACTACTCGAGCCACAGTGCCACTTCCAGCTTTTTCTGTTTATGTGGTGTTGACCCCAGGGCCTCATGCATGTGAGGCAAGCACTCTACCATTGAGCCACCTTCCCAGCCCCCACCCTGATATCTTTGAAGGAGCCTCTTGACTCTACTATAATGAATCAGATCTAGTTTTATAATTACTATCACTTCTCACCATTCTTTTTATGCATCTGGGATAGTTTTCTTAAAATATATTCTCTAGGTAGAAGGAATTTCCACTAGTAAGGACAAATCCTCCTGCCTTTGTTCACCTATTTCCCCCACTGTACTAGGTATTGAACCCAGAAGCTGTAAGCATAAAAGGTAAGCACTTTCACATTTCAACCCCACACTCAGTCCAGTATTTGTTTAAAAATGTCCTCAGAACACCAAAGCACAAGTAACAAAAGAAAAATGGATTAATTAGCTTCATCAAAATTAAGAACTTTAGCCAGGTGTGGTGGTATACACGTATACTTCCAGCACTGGAGGCTGAGGCAGGAGGACTGAAGGGTTTGAAGCCAGGCTGGGTAACATTAGTGAGATCCTGTCTCAGGAAAGGGAAGGGGACGGCGAAGGGGAAGGGGAAAGGGAAAGGGAAGGGAAAAAATGTGAACAAATAGTTCTGCTAGGAAGATATACAGCACATTAAAAAGATGGGTAACATAATTGTTATTGAGAAATGAAAATCAAAACCACAATGAGATACCATTTCACATTCATTAAAGATGGTTTTAATTTTAAAAAAAGTGTTGGTAAAGAAATGGAAAAAATGAAACACACATTTGTTGCTAATGAGAATACAATTTCACACCTTTTTGGAAAATAAGTCTAGTCTAGAAGTTCCTCACAAAGTTAAAGTTTATCACATGACCAAACAATTCCATTTCTAGGTATATACCCAAGAGAAATGAAAACATGTCCAAACAAAACTTGTACATAAATATTGAGTGACATTACTCATGCAAAAATAGGAAATAATTCAAATGCCAATCAACTGATGAATGAATGAACAGTGCCACAAAATTTCCATTAAGTGGAATATTATTCAGCCAGAATATGAAGTACTAATGAAGTACTGATACATACAGCATAATGAACCTTGAAAACATTATACAGTGAAAAAAGCCAGATAAAAAGGTCGAATGATATTCAACTCCGGTACCTAATCCTACCATACTAATAAAAAGGAAAGACCCCATAAGATGTGTTGAATCTAAAACTCTGCATATATAATTGAGGAAAACAGAATTGAGCCTTTTATTTGAAAATTATTTATTTAGTTAACAAGGAAAACATCATTCCTTACCAACTATGTAGATCTAATATCTTTCTTTTTTTTGGGGGGGGGGGGGCCAGTCGTGGGGCCTGAACTCTGGGCCTGGGCGCTGTCCCTCAGCTCTTCAGCTGGAGGCTAGCGCTCTACCACTTGAGCCACAGCACCACTTCCGGCTTTTTTCTTTTTGGTTATGTGGTGCTGAGGAATTGAACCTAGGGCCTCATGCATGCAAGGCAAGTGCTCTACCACTGAGCCACCTTCCCAGCCCCTAATATCTTTCTTTAAAAAAATTTTTTTTAACAAGTTTGGCAAAAAAATGTACTTATTACCTTACTTATGTAACTATAACCCCTCTGTATATTACCTTGACAATAAAAAAATAAATTAAAAATTTTATTTATGTGGTACTGAAGAATTGAACTCAGGACTTCATGCATGTTAGGCAAGCACTCAATCACTAAGCCACATTACCAGCCCCTAACAGATTTCTTGAGATGAGGGAATATCCTCATAGTGGTTAAGGTGGTAGATTTTTTTGGAACCCAGCAGCCCTGAGTTTAAATTCTAATTCTGTTACTCAGTAAAAGTATGACTTTGTGCTTGTTGCCCATAAGCTTTAGCTTCCTTGTCCTGTAAGAGAAAACAATAATGCTAAATCTTCTCAGGGATACTGTAAAGATAAGTTCAAATAACCTAGGGATCTGGCTGTAGCGCAGAAGAATGTGTGCTTAGGAAGGGTGAGACCCCAACTCCACTAAAAAAAAAACAAAAAAAACAAAACCGGAGGGGCTGGGAAGGTGGCTCAGTGGTAAAGCGCTTGCCTTGTATGCCAGAGGCCCTAGGGTTCTATTCCTCAGCACCACATAAGCAAAAAAAGAAAAAAAAGAAAAAAGCCTAAGGTGGCACTGTGGCTCAAGTGGTAGAGTAATAGCCTTGAGCTGAAGAGCTGAGGGACAGCACCCAGGCCCAGAGTTCAGGCCCCACGACTGGACCCCCCCAAAAAAAAACAAACAGGAAAAAGAAATCAATGCAAAGTACTTAATTAACACAGGGGCTGGCACATGGTGACTATATAATTTCAGAATTGTTGTTGTTATTACTGCCATAATAAAATATACCTATAAGCCTAGATTCCTGGCAGCTTCTCACTCGTATTTCCAGAAAAAGGCTTTTAAAAAAATTCAAAGATGATGAGATTATAACAAAGAGAAGGAGCTGAGCACTGGTGGCTCACACCTGTAATCCTAGCTTCGCTGAGATCTGAGAATCAAGGTTCAAAGCTAGCTTAGGCAGAAAAAGTCTGTGAGACTTTTATCTCCAATTAACTATAAAAAGCCAGAAGTAGCTCTGTGGCTCAAGTGGTAGAGTGCTATCCCTGAGCAAAAGAGCTCAGGGACAGTGCCCAAGTCCCCTAAGTTCAAGCCCCAGGACCAGCATGCACGCACACACATACTGAAAGACTTAAATGAAAAGATATTTGTAGCTGGGTGTGTTGGCTCACACCTGTAATCCTAGCTACTTGGGAAACAGAGATAGGGAATAATGGTTTGAGGCAACCTGGTATACAAGTTCATAAGATTCTACCTTTTTTTCAATCTCAAGATGTAAGACTATAGCCTTCAATATGGCTTTATAAAATACTATATGCCATAAATAGTATACCGTTTTAAAGTAGAATGTAAATTACAACCTGGGAAAAAAGAACACTAAATAAGACAAAATGTTACTAATCTATGCATTCTCACAAATAAAAATTTAAGGTAATTACACTGGGATAAATACTTTAATGAGATACAGATAGGTAATTGAGACTCCATCTTGACCAATGGCTAAGCAGTAGGGCCTGCCTGTCATGGGTGGAGGAGTCACAAGGGCTTAGGTACAGTGGCAAGTGCTTGTCATCCCCAACAACAGGAAGAATCACAAGTAGTAGTAAGATCACAGCCCAGATCAGCCCAGTCATTAAGCCAGACCCTACCTCAAAAATAACAGGCAGGGACTGTGATACAGGGATAAAATTGATTTAAATACAGTATAACATGTATTGAGCTATGACAATGAATCCCTCTCCCAATAGCTGATATAAGCCAATAAAAATTCCTTCCACTAAAATTTTTAAAAAATTAAAAATAACCAAATCCCCCCCATTGTCCTCCAAAATCTCCTAAGACAATATACTTTGGACTAGCAGTCATACAAAGGAAAGCCTGACCACCCATTCTGAACTCAATTAGGAAACCATAGCAGTTGTAGGAGCACTAACCATCTTGAGCTTTAGAGCCATCCAAATTCTAACATAACAACGGATTCGGAGGAGATCAATGATGCTCATCCTAAATCTTAGGTACATTTTATATCTATGTCATTCAGATCTATATCCTTCCCTGAATATTTTACTTTTCAGAAGCAAAGAAATTGCAGGAGAAACAGGGCCTACAGGACATGATTAATAAAATAAAATACAACGTTGTATGTTGAGGCTCACAAATATCAACAATAGTAATACAAATTTTAAATAAAACCTGGCAAGGTAGAGGGGAAGCATACATGTGGGTGCTTGAGAAGTACTAAGCAGTAGGTATCTGTTACACTATATAATATGCTTATTTATATATAAGTAATGGGGTCAATGATCGGCATCCCTACACAAAGCTGCTCAGACTGTGTGGTCATATTGTGGGGGATAATACATGTCAAGGAGCTGACCCCTCACTGAGTTCGGAGAAGAAAGTTCAGGCTGGGACACGAAGAGCTACGAGTAAGTAGATCTGCTGTGTTCTGTTCTCCTTACCTACCAAAGAAACCTATAGCGTTTGGTCAAAGGCAAAAAGATGATGAATGTTTTACCTTAGGTTTGATGAGGAATTGCAGCAATAATAGGCTTAATGGCTCAGATGATAACATCTATATTGTACTTCCGTGTAATGTTTCAAGATGAATTCACATTCCTGATCTCCTTTATTCTTACAACAGGGAAGCTGGGGGTAGGGAAGTTACAGAATAGTCTAGGGTTTTAGATAGCAAAGGTAAGTCCAGAGTCCATGTAGGATACTTTCTTTAATTCCACTTGGCCTCTGCCTCCCTTTGCCTCAGAAAGAAGTGAATACTCAGGCAGTCAAGATCAATCAACTGAGAAAGCAAAACTTCTATTTTTAAAATGTAGAATGGGCTGGGATATAGCTTAGGGTAGTATTTGCTTACCATGTCCTAGGCTCTGGGTTTGCTCTCAGAATATACACAGACATATACAAATAAATACATGAAAAGACACTCAACATTACTAGTCAACAAGAAAATGCAAAATGAAAACCATAATGAGAAAATCAAAATAATTTATACCTACTAGTAAGGTATAAATCAAACAAAAAACCCCAAAATACAAAAACTTAGAAAATAGGAAGTGTGGGTGAGAATGTGAGAAACTGGAACACTGGTATAGCTAGAATGTAAAAGTATACATCTATATCATATATTAAAATATATATCATATATAGCTATACATAGCTGTTGTGAGAAATGGTGACAATTCCTCAAAAATCTAAATATAGAATTACCTATGAGTGGCAATTCTACTCGGGTATATACTTAAAAGAACCAAAAGAAAGTTCCCCAAAGAGATTCTAGTACATCTTTGTTCATTGTGGCATGGCTCACAGTAGCAAAAAAGTGGAAGCAACCCATGCATCAATCAATAGATGAAAGGCTCAAGTAGCAGAGGTGCTAGTCTAGCAAGGGACAGGCCTGGCCTGAGTTCAAACCCTACTATGCAACAAACAAACAAATACCCTCAGATGAACAGATAAGCAAAGTGTGATATACATCTCTAATGAAATATTCAGTTTTGCAAAGGAAGGAAAATAATCTGTGCTGGTACTAGGGCTTGAACTCTGGGCTTTGTGCTATTACTTGTTTTTGTTTCTTTTTCTTTTTTTTTCCCAGGGCTGAGGACCGAACCCAGGGCCTTGCGCGCGCCAGGTGGGCGCCCTTCCGCTGGGCTAAACCTCCACCCCCCCCCCCTTTTTTTTTTCTGCTGAAGGATGGTGTTCTAATCATAAGTCACAGCTCCACTTCTGGCTTTTTGCTGGTTAACTGGAAATAAGTCTCATAGATTTGTCTGTTCAGGCTGGCTTCAAACCTTCATTTTTAGAGCTCATCTTTCTGAATAGCTAGGACTAAAGTGCCCTGAAAAAGGAAGGAAATTTTGACATGCTACAAACATGGACAAGTATTGAAGATATGACACTAAGCAAAATAAAACAGTCATAAAAGGACCAATATGAAGTTCATAGAGAGCCAAATTCATAGAGAGAGAAAACAGAATTGTAATTGCCCCAAACTAGGTAGAGACTCAAGGGGGGGACTTATTAATTATTGGGGAAGATGACAAGTTCTGTTGATAGACTGCACAATAATGTGGCTATATTTAATACCACAGAACTGCATACTTAAAAAAATGGTTCAAATGATCAGGTGCAGTGGCTAGTTCTTGTTACTCCAGCTACTCAGAAGGCAGGGATTTTGGCTTGAGGCCAGCCTGGCAAAAGTTATTGACACTCCGTCTCAACAAAAAAACTGGTACAGTGTCTCACCTATCATCCCAGGTATAGGAGGTTTAGATAGGATGATCTCTGTCTAGGTGGTCTTGGGCAAAAAGTGTGAGACCCTATCTGAAAAATAAATAAAGTAAAAAGGGTTGGTGGTTGTTGGTAGAGTGCTTGTTGGATTCTGTAAAGTTATCTTTGGTCTATTATGTTCACAATCTACAGAATCAAGGGCCTAATCAATGTACTGGACAGATACTACTAAGCATTTCTAAAGTATTTTTTAATGTGCTCCTCAACATCTCCAAAGAACATAATTATGTCCCCATGTACTCGAAGTTAATCTCTCAGGTGCTTCTGTTCCCTTGGTCCTTACATGCCATGGTGATCAGAAGCAACTCTGATGGTCATCCTGAGATGATCCTTATATTGCACTTAATTCCCAGAGTCAAACAAAGCAAATGATAAAAAGATTTCTGCCTGTGTTTAGTAAAACATTTTGAAAAATCACAAGAGTGTCTGTCTAATTAGGATACTTAATAGTTACAACTCATACCAAGGCTATGAAATACCTTTTCTGCCAACCCTCAAGCCTAGTCTCATGTGAGTGTGGAGAAAAACTTTTTTTCTTTTTAATATCCACAACATAGCTATAATACTTCCTTCCAACTCTACCTGTACATCTGTTTCCTACAGAGTACTGCTGCCTCAAGTGAGATGTGTGAGGCTTCTGTAGATGCTGGGGAACAAGATGGAACAAAAATCCTTCACACCTGGCTCCCAAATTACAGGAACGCTGGACTGGGGCCAACATAAGCTGGCACAGTACCAGTTGAGATGGACATCAATTAAGGAGCTTGTCATCTTTCAAAACTACAGAGTCTTTTTTCACTCCTCAATCTGCATTGCTCCACAAACCAGCCATGGCACTATTGGTAGGGTTTTCCAGATGGGATCATTTCACTTAGATTCCACATTTGCTGATTTACTGCAGAACTTGTTTTTTAACACCACCTTCTGTTTTTAAAGCAGTGTGAACTAGTATTCTATATTATGGCTTTATTTTCAATTGAATTTATTTGTCCTTAGTAAGGAGAGAAATATGTACCTTTATGAGAAGAAAAAGAAAAGCTACAAGCATGCCTACAAGCCTGCTTTGTTTACAAAAAAGCATCCAAATAACTAAGATTAGTAAAGGGTCAGAAATTCTTTTCTGTACATATCACTCCTACTAGAGTCAGAAGCCAGAGAGCCTTGACCAGACACCATTATTCTGGAGAAATAGCTGGCCCTCGAGTACCAAAGCAGGACCCTGACCATCACAGTGATCCATGTTATCATGCAGAAAAAAAAAAAAAAGCAACTCTGCAAAAGTGTGGTTGGTGGCAACTGCTGTTTAAGAAAAACAATTCAACAGGGATCTGCCATTAATAACAATATTTGCCAGGAGTCATGACACAAGCGTGTAATCCCAGCACTCAGGGAGGTGGACATCAGTGTGCGGCACACAGTGGGATCCAGTCACAAATAAGCAAGCAAAGTGACAAGATTCCATCTTTTCTTGACTTTTGTTCAATGGGGGCAGGGTGGGATGCCTTGTGGAAAGAATGCATGGTAAGTAATTATCTCATCCACACTGAATATATGTTCTGAGAACTGAACCTCACCTGCCTCTGGGGCTGTCTGCGCCAATTTGCTCTCATGGCAGAACCCTGAGTGTCTGAACCCTGTCTACTGCCGATGCGTGTTTGCAAAGAGTCCAGTTGAGGCAGAAAGCAGCTCTTCACAGAGGGTGGCTCCTTGGATGATATCAATTAGGGACTTAATCACAGGGTCACACTCTGGACAAGAAGCTGGCAGGAGCTGGGCGCTGGTGGCTCATGCCTGTAATCCTAGCTACTCAGGAGGCTGAGATCTGAGGATCGCGGTTCAAAGACAGCCTGGGCAGGAGAGACCGTGAGACTCCTATCTCCAATAAACCACCAGAAAACCGGAAGTGGCGCTGTAGCTCAAGTGGTAGAGCGCTCACCTTGAGCTGAAGAGCTGAGGGACAGCGCCCAGGCCCAGAGTTCAAGCCCCACGACCGACAAAAAAAAAAAAAAAAAAAGAAGCTGGCAGGACTATGCTGTTAGTTTTTTTCAGAGCTGATGAGGCCTCAATGGGTCTAGAATGATGGGAAGTAGAGTCCAGTTGAACCCAGGCAGGAGAAAGGAAAGGAAGCGAAAAAAAAGCTTCAAACATTTGTCTGCACAACTCAATCTTAGCTCACCCTTTTCTTCCCTATTTTAAATAAACAGCTCCAAAAGGGGTGGTCCTCACATTTTTGTGCTAAGATCTCAATTTTCTCACTTTCCTCCACCAAGAAAGTCTGAAACCTTCAGCTTTCAGCATTTAATCAGTCAAAACTTAAGTCTCTGAAATGAAAGACCTGCCACAGATTGAAAGAAAATATTTGTAACACATACATATATGACAAAGGATGTGTATCCAGAGTATATAAAGACCTCACAAGACTAAGAAAACAAATTGTTCAATTTAAAAATATGCAAAAGATATGAACACTTATTTCACCAAAGAAGACATACATACAACAAATAAACATATGAAATGATGCTCAAGGGCTGGGAAGTTGGCTCAGTAGTAGAGAGCTTGCCTTGCATACATGGGGTCCTGGGTTCGATTCCTCAGCACCACATAAGCAAAAAAAAAAAAAAAGCTGGAAGTGGCGCTGTGGCTCAAGTGGTAGAGTGCTAGCCTTGAGCTGAAGAGCTGAGGGACAGCGCCCAGGCCCAGAGTTCAAGGCCCCACGACCGGACCGCCAAAAAAAAAAAGAAAGAAAGAAATGACGCTCAACATCATTAGTCATCAGAGAAACACAAATTAAAAACCACAATGGAGTATTACAATGACTCAAAGAAAAATATCCAAGTACTGGTGGCTCATGCCTGTAATCTTAGCTACTGAGGAGGTTGTGATCTAAAGATCACAGTTCGAAACCAGCCTGAGCCTGGGCAGGAAAATCTGTGAGACTCTTATCTCCAATTAACCATCAGAAAATGGGAAGTAGCACTGTGGCTCAAAGTGGTAGAGTACTAGCTTTAGCAAATATCTCAGGGACAGTGCCAAGGCCCTGAGGAGTTAAAGCTCCAACACACACACACACACACACACACACGCACGCACGCACGCACGCGTGCGCGCGCGCGCGTTCACATAAAGCCCTATGGACAAATATCCATGACTATAAAAATTTCCAACAGTGCAAATGTTTATCAGCTGAATAGATAAAAACAAAACAAAAGTGGCATATCTATATAATAGGATACTACTCTGCAACAACAGTAAAATGAGTTACTGATACAGACAACAATGACAGATGAATTTGCCATGTAGTATAAGATTCTGGTAAGTTACAGAGACAGAAAATAGATGAAAAAATATCTAGAACTGAAAGCAAGGAGAGAGGAGATGGATGAGGGAATTTGGGGGGAGGGGAGTGATAGAAATGTGATATTGTAAATTTAACTGTGATAGTGACACAACTGTATGTATCTTGGTCTCAGAGTTCCTAGGGAAAGCGCTGAATTAGAAGAACATTTCTCTATTTTGTGAATGGGATGCAAATAGTTACAGTGTGAGGGGCCCAACCTACTTTCACCACCAGCGGTTCATGCCTGTAATCCTAGTGATTCAGGAGGCTCAGATATGAAGATCACAGTTGAGGCCAGTATAGTACATGAGACTCTTTATCTCTAATTAACCCCCAAAAAGTTGAAAGTGGGGCTATGACTCAAGTGATAAAGCACTAACCTTGAGCAAAAAAAGCTTACAGACAGCACCCTGGCCCTGAGTTCAAACCCTAGGACCAGCACACATACACATATACATATACACACTAAGCTACTTTCTGTTGAGATAAAAGGAATTTTATGCCCTTGGTGCCTCAAACTTTTCATTGTTGCAGAGATGTAACAACCTTCTTCATGCAGATAAAAAGATACCAAGTCCAGTCTGGTTTTCCTTCTCCCCCCTTCATTTCCTGTTTCATTTGGGCAGACGTCTGTTTCTATACACAGGAAAGCATATGCAAGTTTAAATCACTGGGGAAATCAGAGGCCTAGGCTAACTGGAGGCCTTGTGGCCTATATGGGTTAATATGCACAGAATCTAATAAAAATAAATCCTCAAATGCATTTTTAATAATAAACAAACACCTGCCAACCTCTCATTTAGAGCATACTCTTAAGAAATCTGTCATGTTTTCAGTGAGTAAGGTCAAAAACATAAAGTAACCCGGTAATAATAAAGTTTCTCTTAATATCATTGTATCTAGTAATGAAATGATGGGGAGAGGCCCCTCTAAAAGTGCAATACTTTAAAAGAAGAAACATTTTATAAGGTCACATGGCCACAGGAAACAGTGGGTCTGGCGGATAAAAATGTGTTACAGCAGGACCTAGAGAGCTATGAGTGCCTTTAGACTAAAAAAAAAACAAACCCAAAAACCATTCTCACTCTGTCCTAGTAGCAGGTCTTTACACCTCTGTGTCACAGAATAATCTACCTAGCACTTTCTGAGTGCTTCGAAAGAACCTTCATGAGCACACACATGTAAGTGTATGCACATACACAAATGCAAATGCAAAAAAAGTTTTAAAAAATTTAAATGGAGGAAGTTGCTATGTCTATCTCTATAAGCAAAAGTATTAATCATCCACCGTCTGGTTTTAATCCACTCGCTCCTGATCCTGCATCTGAATGTATTGTTATCAGGGGAAGGAGCATTTCTGCTCAGTCTTATTCACCAGCCAAAACACTGAAAATGTGAAAACCACATTGGTGAAGTACCTTTTTGGGGACCTAGAAATCTCTGAGTTAAGTTGGTTTAAAAAAAAAAGTTTTCTTTCTTTCCTTTAAAAAATTATGAACAAATGTGAATTTCAGGGGGGCCATGGGGAGGTGGGGAGGCCCGGGGAAGGGGGAAGATACATCTCAAGTTACAGATTCTTTCATATCTTGGAGTGACACTATCCTCAGGGAAATTAGCACTCTCTCTTCTGTATGTACCAAAGGGGACACAAGCCACACAACCTGACTGACATCAGCCTGTCAGCTTGGGTGCCCAGGTGCATCCCTGAGGAGCATTTACAAATGAAATGGCAAGCCCAAACAGTGAGCTTTCTGAACCCTTGTCTCCATTTTTCTATTTTTTTCTTTGCTAGCAATGAAAGCAGGGACTAAAAAAGGCACTGGGGTTGGGCATGATGATTTGGTTCAGGCCTATAATCCTACCTACTTGGGAAGAGGAGAACAAGAGGATCATGGTTCACAGCCAGCTTGGGTGAAAAGTCAGTAAGCTTCCCAATCTCAAAAAAATAAGCTGGGGGGCTGGGAAGGTGGCTCAGTGGTACAGCGCTTGCCTTGCATGCATGAGGCCCTGGGTTTGATTCCTCAGCACTACATAAGCAAAAAGAAAAAAGCCGGAAGTGGTGCTGTGGCTCAAGTGGTAGAGCGCTAGCCTTGAGGTGAAGAGCTGAGGGACAGTGCCCAGGCCCAGAATTCAGGCCCCATGACTGGACCCAAAAATAAATAAATAAATAAGCTGGGCAAGGTGGTTCACAACTGTCATCCTACCTACATGGGAGGCTACAGAACAGTCAGAAACTAGTCTACGCAAAACCTCAAGACCCTGGAGGCTCTGAGTTCAAACCTTGTTACTGCTATAAAAACAACAACAACAGGGAAAAAAACCACTACCACCAACAAACTCAAAATAACAACAACAAAAACATCTGTGTGAGCCTAAGCATGCTTTTCCCATGGTCTGCTCTGAAGACCCTTTTCTGTCCTAAAGAGAACCCCTGAAAGGGTCCAACGCCCATATGTGTGCTTGAGCACCCTCAGAATCATTCACTAGTCACCACTCTTGCAGCCCCACTCCAAAATGCACGTGGGGCCACCCATGACACAAAAACTCTGGCAAGATGAGAGAATAGCAAGCGCAGAAGAAACCACAATACGCCCAAGACTCCCAGGAGAACAATGACTAGTGCTAGTAAGGAGCAGACTGACAGACAGAGCAGACAGACTCTAACCAGGCCTTGCTCTGTTTTCGATGCAACACAAATGTTTTCCATTAGAAGTTCCCTGCCCCACAAACACTCGTGCATGTGGCTATGAAATCCACATACTTAACTTCTACTTTTCTGGCACTCTGACCCAACTACCTCTCCTACTCCTCCGGAATAGAACAAAGATGAGGATGAACAGGTTCCAGTACCCTCATCACAAAGGTAAGTGGAAGAGAATTTGAATTAGAAACATGCATTTGAAGCTCATGGTGTGAATGAGCAGGCTAAAGGGAAGAGGAGAAAACACAAAGACGTTTCTTTCTTTCTTTCTTTTTTTTTGCCAGAGAAAACTCCTATCTAATTCTGGATCTTACTGGTTGGCTCCTATGTTTTCAGCTTAAAAGTTTGATTTTACATTCTAGTAATCTCTGCAGCTGATCTTCATCAGAAGGTGTTGGTCATTATTAAAAACAAGACAGGCAACAAACTAAACTTCAGAACACTTGTTACAAAGTCTGCAAAATTCTAATATTAAGAAATCAGCGAATTCAGGCTGGTTAGTATCCTATACTTTAAACACTCAGAATTCCACGACTGCTGGGTATTGTACTTGTGAAGAAGCTAAACTAAAAACCCCTACATTGTGAACATTCCTACTACTAGATGACTCCTGCTCAGTCATTTCTAGTCAAAGTCACAGAAGTGGAGGACATTAATTCCTCAAGAGAAAGAATAAAAAAGAAAAAACAGAAACAACCAATTCAAGAAAATAATAGACATAAACATTGAAAAAGAGGGGAAAAGTGATTTTTTTAAAAAAAAGTGGTATATAAGAAATAGAAAGGAAATTCCTTCTTCAGGCAGCTCTGGAGTTCCCTAATTGCGCAAGAGCAAAGGACACCCCCAATGTGTAGGCCTTGTTAAGCAATTGCTCAGCCTACATTCATTGTGCAATTCCAACCTTCCAATGCTTTTTTGCTGCACATATGCAAACCACGTTTTCCCTGCACTCTAGAATTAAGAACAGTTTTTCATTTTTCTCTTCTTCACTAGTGTGTGTGTGTGTGTGTGTGTGTGTGTGTGTGTGTGTGTGTGTGCAGATGAGCCAAAAAAAAAAAAGTCATCCTAGATAAGCATTCACTACAAATGAGGTTTTATGATTTTATCTGCTTATTTCTGAGCTTACTGGTAGTTAAGAAACATTTGAATTTACTCTAAAGCAGCTAAAGATCCATTCTCCTGTCACCTACAATAATGGTATAACACAAAAAATACACAAAAACATCAAATTCTGAAAAACGTTTGCTCTAAATGATGGCTATTCTGAAATATGTGGTGCAGTTAAAAATGGCATGCCTATTTTTTTTTGGTCCGGTCGTGAGGCCTGAACTCTGGGCCTGGGTGCTGTCCCTCAGCTCTTCAGCTCAAGGCTAACACTCTACCACTTGAACCACAGTGCCACTTCCGGCTTTTTTCTTTTTGCTTATGTGGTGCTGAGGAATCGAACCCAGGGCCTTGAGCATGCAAGGCAAGCACTCTACCACTGAGCCACCTTCTCAGCCCGGCATCCCTATTTTATAGCTAAAACTGCAATGGAAGCCTGGCTAAATCATGGTGAACCTGATTAATCACCAACTTTCTTTTTAGAAAAACCAAGTTAAACAGCAAGAACAAGAATTGGAGTATACAAAGATGAAGGGACCATGATTTTTAAAAACCCAAAAAGCACCAATAACAAAAAACCCAAGAGGTCACATAGGAAAACAGACCAATTTACCTCTACAAAAAATATTAAGTTGCCAGGCACTGTTTGTTCACACCAGTATCCTAGCTCCCTGGGAAGCTAAGAATGAGAGAATCAAGGTTCAAGGCCTTCCTAAGGGCAGAAGAGTTTCATGAGATACCATTCCTAGCCTAGCTGTGTACAATGGCTTACACCTTTCATCCTAAACTATGTAGAGGGCTAAGATTAGGAAGATAGTGCTTCCAGTCAGCCTGGGCAGAAAAGTCTGCAAAACTTCACCTCAACAGAGAGAAGATGTGTCCAAGTAGTGCATGCCTGTCATCCCAGCAAATACAGGAAAACAAAACAGCAATATCAGGGTCCAGGTTTGTACTAGGCAGGAAATGAAATTATATTTTAATGGTAATCAGCAGAGTTGAGCATTGGTGGCTCAAGCCTGTAATTCTAGCTACTCAGGAGGATAAGGGTTCAAAGGAAGCCATACAGAAGAGTCAATGAGATTCTTATCTCCAGTTGACTAGCAAGAAGCCACAAGTGGAACTGTGGCTCAAGTGGTATAGTGCTAGCCTTGAACACAAAAGCTCAGAGACAGGGCCTAGGTCTTGAGTTCAAGCCTAGCACTACTTCACAAGCAAAAAACAGAGCTGGAGGCATGGCTCAACAGTAGTGTGCCTTGGCTAGCAAGTATGAGGCTTGAGTTCAAAACAATAAAATAAAATAAAAGGCAGATACCGGTGGCTCACACCTGTTATCCTAGCTAGAGATTTGAGGATTTATCTCCAATAAATTATTCAAAAAAGCCAGAAGTGGTACTATGGCTCAAGCGGTAGAGAGCTAGTCTTGAGCAAAAGAAGATCAGGGACAATGTCCACGCCCAGAGTTCAAGCTCCAGGACTAGCAATAAATAAATAAATATTTGCAGTGCATGAAATAAAATATGACTAGTAGTAAACAACAATGTTAAGACTGGGTAAGGCCATAAATATACAAGGAAGACATAAACAATAAACATGTAGAAAGATCACTTACTCTGCTAGTTAACAAATGGCAGTTCAAGTGATGTATCTCTGTACCCAGAGTAACAGGAACTTAAAATACTGCTATCAATAAAATACTGATATACAGTAACATAAAATACTGATTGATATACAATGTTGATGCGAGTACAAGGGAAGAGACAGTTACACATTGTTAGGAGGAGTACAAATTGGTATTTGAATAACAATTGGGCTCCAAATTCCATAAAATACTAAAACAGTATCTTTTGACAAAGTGATTTTACTTGTAGGTTCTATCCTACAGAAAGTCTAGATGAATACAAAGATTTCACATAAAATAAGTCCATTCTAGTATTGTTTATAATAATAATTAAACATGAATATAAATTAATAAATAAATTACATGTTTATATAATGGGTTATAGTACAATTTGAAAAATGAGGTAGATTTATATGTACTGATTTAGAGTTCTCCAAGATATATTATGAAAAAAGAACATATATGTAGCATGCCCTTTAATTTTATTAGAAAAATTAAGCTGTGTGTGTCTTAAAGGATGGCTATTAAACTGTTAATAACAATTACCTTTAGAAGGGAAGGGCTCATATTCATTCTCCATATTTTGATATTACAGAAAGTATTATTACTTTGGTTATTAAAAAGTAAAAGTAGGCTAGCTTCTGCTTCTGAATATAGTGGAGTAACTGGTAGTGGGTCAGTCTTCCCAAAATCAACAGCTATAAAATATATGAGCAATAGACTTTTAGGTAGTGGATAAAAGGCAGTGTAGAACTGATCCCTGAGAGAAATTTATGTTTTTTGTTTTTGTTTTTTTGGGTCCGGTCATGGGGCCTGAACTCTGGGCCTGAGAGCTGTCCCTCAGCTCTTCAGCTCAAGGCTAGCGCTCTACCACTTGAGCCACAGCACCACTTCCGGCTTTTTTCTTTTTGCTTATATGGTGCTGAGGAATTGAACCCAGGGCCTCAGGCATGCAAGGCAAGCGCTGTACCACTGAGCCACCTTCCCAGCCCCCCTGAGAGAAATTTATGAAAGGAGCCTGTGATCATCCAGTCTTCTGCTTTGGAGATAATTTCCCATCTATAAGAGAAGTTTAATCTCAAACTGATTATGGTGGTTCTGCTGGGCTGAGAAAGCAGAGTGCGGAATCTGAGATACTACAAGTGGTCAAAGTGAATAGCATCTGTAAGGAAATGAGCAGGAAGAAATTATGCAAAGAAAGGGCACAAAGTACATGTTAGAATCCTTAGTGAATATGCTGGTGATGGCTAGACTATATCCTGACCAATATTACCAGAAGCTTTCCGTGCAGTTGGGGTGAGAATAGAACAGAGATATGGGCTGGAGGTATGTATGGCTCAGTTGGTAGAGTGATAGCTAATGAGTGAAAGCATCAGGTACTTAGTTCAAATTCCATTTGCTGATTAAAAAAAGAGAGGAGGGAAGGGAGAGGGAGAGGGAAAAAAAGGGAGAGGGAGAGAGAACAGAACTGAACACAACACAACACAGAGATACTGATGGTCTTTTAGTGCTAGGGAAAAGCAACAGCCTGGGGATGTTGGAGCAGGAATTCTAGCACTGGCAAATTGGAGATTTTAACACTGTAAATACTTAGCACCCAGCAGAGACTGCAGAGCACCCATACTTTGGGAATAAGAGCCACATCCTACAACTGGACCTCATCTGAACCGCTTGTAATAGAGTGAAATCTAGTCTAAAACAAAAACTGCAGAGATAGGATTAAGAAGTTTACAACTGTCAAAATACTGAAGCTGAGGAAATACCCTGGCTTTCTATATATCTTCACTAATAATGCAGAAGAGCCCAACCTGCACAAGTTTAGGATCATAAGACAGTACATTAACTTTTAGCTAAAATTAAAAACAAAAAAACTCTCCGGCCAGGCACTGGTGGCTCACGCATATATAATCCTTAGTTACTCAGGAGGCTGAGATCTGAGGATCGTGGTTCAAAGCCAGCCCAGGCAGGAAAGTCTATGATACTCTTATTTCCAATAAACCACTCAGAAAAGTGGAAGTGGCGCTGTGGCTCAAGTGGTAGAGCGCTAGCCTTGAGCTGAAGAGCTGAGGGATAGTGCACAGGCCCAGAGTTCAAGCCCCACAACCAAAAAACAAAACAAAACAAAAAGAACTCTCCAGAGGAAAACAATGAAATCACAGTCTCTATGGATTGGAAGACACAATGTGCATTGATACTAAACAAATATCAAAGAAATAGGAAAATGCAATTGATAAAAGTAAATGTGAGATGACCCCAGATGTTGGAATCAGCCAATTCTAATAACTGACACAGCTTTTAGAAATGTGCAAAAATATTAATGGGAGAGATTTCAAAGAATTAAAGGAAAACAATGTTTTGATTTATTATTTTGTTTTGGTTGGTGGTGGGGCTTGAACTCTGGGCCTGGGCGCTGTCCTTGTGCTCTTCAGCTTAAGGCGAGCGCTCTACCACTTGAGCCACAGCACCATTTCCAGTTTTCCAGTGGTTTATTGGAGATAAGAGTTTCATGGACTTTCCTGCCCGGGCTGGCTTTGAACCGTGATCCTCAGATCTCAGCCTTCTGAATAGCTAGGATTACAGGCGTGAGCCACCAGCACCTGGCTTTAAAGGAAAACAATTTGAAACAGTGTCTCTCACTCTGTATCTCAAGGCTGTTCTCAAACTCACAATCCTCTTGTTTCAGCCTCCTATAGGTGTATACTATAAAACCCAGTACAAAAAACAGTCTTAGTGAGTAAATTAATAACAGAGAAATGGACACTGTAAAAAAAAATAAAGCAGGAATTCATGAGCTGAAAAGAAAAATGAGGAGGAAAAAGTTGAGTAAATGAGTTTTAACAACATACTGAGTGGTAGAAGTAAATCTGAGGATACAGCACATAGTGGTAGAGTGCTTGCCTAACATATCTGAGGTCCTGGTTTCAATACTTAGCACTTTTTTTTTTTTAAGTTAGAGCCTTGAGCAAAAAAGCTCAGGGAATAGCACTCAGGCCCTGAATTCAAGTCCCCAAAAAAAGCACACACACACACACACACACACACACACACAAAGATAAGGACAGTGCCTAGATTTTGAGGTCAAGACCCAGTACAAGCACGCATGCACTCATGCACACACGCAGGCGCGTGAGCGTGCGCACACACACGTGCACGCACACACACACAGACACACACACAAATTATGAAGACAAAAATGGAAATGAAGGCAGGTATCATAGCACACACTATAATCTTAGCTACTTGGAAAGTGTAGATTGTGAGGATCATAGTTTTAGGCTAACCTAAGCAAAAAGTTCAAAAGATTCCATTACAACCAACCAACCAACCAACCAAACACACAAACAAACAGTGTAACTGTCACCTCAGTTATGTGGGAAACATAAATAGGAGGATCATAGTCCAGGCCAATCTGGTCATATGCCCAAAACACCTAAGCAAAAAAGGCTGGGGCCATGATTCAAGTGATAGAATTGTTGGCTAGCAAACACAAGGAAGGCCCTAGGTTTGAGACTTTACTCAAAAAAAGAAAAGGAACAAAAAGAAGTACAATACTGAAAGCACTTGAGAAAATCCTCATGACCTTTGGGGCAAAACAAAAATTTCTCAGACAAAAAGGCACTATCCAACTTCAACCTCAACTTTCATCAAAATAAAAAATTTTTGCTGTTAATTAAGGCTATGGAAACAAACAAAAGACAAACTTCATCTATATCCTACAATAAATATTTGTAGGACACATCTGAAAAATATTTGTGATTAGAATATATAAAAAAAAATTACAAGGGCTTCTTGAATCAAACCGGTAATACAGAGAAGGAAATACAACATAGTTTGTTCCTAAATATTTGGCTGAAAATAATTTTTGTAAAGATATACCAAGATATTGTACTAATAAGCATGTGCCAGCATGCCCAGCAGAAGGTGAGTTTTGAAGTCATTAAACAAGGATTCTAATCCTATACCCATTTTTTTTACTAACTATATTACCTTGGGTAAACTATTTAATCTTTGAATTCAGGTGCCTACCAGCCACTCAATGAATATAAGATCACTTTCTTTCCCTTTGGATGGCTCCAATTGGTTTCAATACCTGTGACTTTTCTCTTAAAAGGTAATCAGCTCCACCTATCACTTTAATCCTAATGATCTTTTTGTTGTTGCTGTTGGTCGTGGGGCCTGAAATCTGGACCTGGGCACTGTCCCTCAGCTCTTCAGCTCAAGGATAGCGCTCTACCCCTTGAGCCATCATGCCACATCCGGCTTTTTCTGCTTATGTGGTGCTGAAGAATAGAACCTAGGGCCTCCTGTATGCAAGGCAAGCATTCTACCACTGAGCAACCTTCCTAGCCCTCTAATGATCTTTTTATTTCACTTTTTTCCCCCTGTGAGTTATGGAGTTTGAACTCAGTGACTCACTTGGCTGGCTCACTTGCTCAAAGATGGGACTCTATTCGTTGAACTACTCCTCCAGTTTGGCTTTTTGCTGGGTAATTGGAAGTAGAGTAACATGGGTTTTTTTTTTGCCTGAGTTGGCTTCAAACCAAACTCCACCAATTTCAGCCTCCTCAGTAGTTAGGAATACAGGTGCATCTTCTGAATAATTTTAAAATCAGTTTTTTTTTTCACTTCTTGCTCATCTTATACCTGGGCTTTCTATTGTGGTTTATTTCAGCCAGAATACTAATCCTACAAAATGTGTAACAAATAAAAAAGAGCGAAGAGCAAGCTTGGGAAAGTATCCAATGGCTATTCTTCTTGCAATGTACATTATAATGTTAAAACATACAAGAATTTTTTTTTTTTTTTGCCAGTCCTGGAGCTTGATCTCAGGACCTGGGGACTGTCCTTGAGCTTCTTTTGCTCAAGGCTAACACTCTACCACTTGAGTCACAGCATCACTTCCAGCTTTTTGTTTGTTTGTTTATGTGGTACTGAGGAATCGCATCCATGGGTTCATGCATGTTAGGCAAGCACTCTACTACATTCCCAGCTCCATACAAGAAATCTTGTAGTGGTGAATTCCATTTAACACAGATTTACTAATTTGATTATAAAACTTTCAACATCTTACTGGAATACAACCAGCTCAAAAAAAAAAAAAAAAAAAAAAAAAACCCAACTACAAGAACTTCTCACTGCTTACAGGCTAAAATCAACATACACAGTTAAGGACATATTTATATGTGCCATAAATGGTCTCTCAAAAGTAGAATATCTGAAGAGAGGAAAGGTTGATGAAAACAGTCATAATTTTCAATGTACATGTGTGAAAATGGAATCAACTTGAGGGGATGAGTAGGGCTGGGAGAGATGGAGGAGAACAACAAAAGGGGTGACATTGATGAAGATACATTGTACTCATAAACTGAAACCTCTTGTATACACTATTTAAAATAAAAAAAAATTAAAGCACCAGGCAACGGTGGTTCATGCCTATAGTCTTTGCTACTCAAGGAGACTGAGATCTGATATGTGCGTTCAAGACCAACCCAGGCAGGAAAGGCTTTAAGACTCTAATCTTCAATAAACAACCAAAATAAATAAATAAAAAGCTGGAAGTGGAGCTGCAGCTCAAGTGGTAGAGTGCTGGCCTTAAGCACAAAAGTTCAGCGACAGCACTTAGACTCTGAGTTCAAGCCCCAAGACCAGCACATACACAAAAGGGCAATTAAAAAAAACAACAACTAGACTATCTGCTTTGTATATCTGTCTCTCCCAAGTTATACAGGTAATGTGTGCTCAGGAAATGTATTATTAACGAGCATCCAGGTTGGACCGAACATATTACTGATGTCAACTAGTAATGAAATCACTCAGTTGTTGCAACTGAGTCCTTGAAAGTTTTACATTTCATAGTAATGACCACTAAATGTTGGAGAAAATGTCTATCATATTTTTTAAAAATATAATTTTATTATTATTAAGGTGTTATACAGAGTTGTTAGCATTTCTTAATTCAGGGAATGAGTAAATTTTTTTTTTTTTTTTGGACAATGTCATCCCTTCCTTTACATTCCCCCAGTCTATCAGATTTCTAAAAGGTCAAGAGTTCCTAAAGATTTCCTCTGACACATCTCTACTAATCTAGATCAGCCAAGGAGACAACCTTGGTGAGTGTTTCATCATTCTTCATTCTTCTTTTAAGCCTCAGGTTCTCTTTTAAAAAGGAAGGTACATATATGGCAGGCTTAGTGGGAGTAATACTGTACAGAAATACCTAATTCAGGGTCTGATACATGATAAAGAATTATTTCTCCTCATCATGGAGTACAATAAAGTAGAGTAAAAGGAAAAAGAAGGCAGGCAACACTTTATAAAGAGTAACCAGAGGGGGCTGGGAAGGTGGCTCAGTGGTAGAGCACTTGCCTTGCATGCATGAGGCCCTGGGTTTGATTCCTCAGCACCACATAAGCAAGAAGAAAAAAGCCAGAAGTGGTGCTGTGGCTCAAGTGGTAGAGCGCTAGCCTTGAGCTTAAGAGCTGAGGGACAGCGCCCAGGCCCAGAGTTCAGGCCCCACGACTGGACCAAAAAAAAAAAAAGTAACCAGAGAAGACCTCTCTAGTGAGAGAGTTATACAAGTAGTTGGGACAGCGTATTCCAGGTTAAGAGAAGAATAACTGTAAGATCCTTAGGCATGGGTATGTGGTTCGCTTGAGGAACAATAACAAGGATGTCAATATGGACAGAGTATATAAGAAGAAGAATAGAAGCTGAGATCAGAGAATTAACAGGATAGAAGTGTAGTCATATTGCAGAGGACATCAGAGGCCATTGATAAAACTTTGGCCTTTACTTCAATAAAGAACAGTCATTGGAAAGTTTTGAAGAAAGAACTGATGATTTTCTAATGTTTTAAAAGATCATTCTAGTGGCCATGCTTAAACAGACTGGGGAATAGGAGGGAGGAAAAACCAGAGAAACTGGTTAAAAGGCCTTTCAGTGAGTTGAACTAAGGAAAGAGTTGTACCTGCATATATTCTGAAGGAAAAGAAGACACGAATTGCTGACAGAGTAGGTATGAAGGTGTTGAGAAAAATAAGATCCCAAAATAACCCCAAGATTCTCTCTTGAATCACAACTAAAAAGCCAATGCTGCTGTTTGCAATAGAAAATATTGAAGGAAAAGTAGGTGTAGTAATAGGAGCAAGGTAGGATATTGGGATGCTACTGTTTAACATAGCCATTTCACCATCCTTGAAGTGAAGTCCTTGTCCTAGACTGAGTGAGCTGCAGCCATTCACTGGACAGAGGGCGAACTGCTGGCTCTATGGGTTTTTTTTTTGTTTGTTTGTTTGTTTGTTTTTGTAGCCAGGTTACAGACTTAGTATCTAGCACTACAGCTAGGAATGTTGATAAGTTGAAGAAGACAAAGCTTAGGAAGTCTAACCTAGTTAGGACTTTACCCTTGTTCTGCACTAAGAAAACAACAACAAAAACCACTAATTCATTGACCATCTCTCAAAAGGACTCTCTGGAATCAAGACTACCCTGTAATCACAAAATCTATTAGCAAGTTCTGGTCCAAGACATACTTATTCTAATTCAGTATCTTCATCTCTTCTAACACAGTACCTTCCATAGAGAATAAACAACTTGTTAGCTATCTTCAGCCTCAAGTGCTATAGTGCTACACATCCATATTATTATCCCTTTCTGACACCACAGGAGCAGAATTTTACTCAAGGGATTTTTTTTTTGCTGGTCCTGGGACTTGAACTCAGGGCCTGGGCTCTGTAGCTGAGCCTCTCTGTGCTCAAGGCTAGTGCTCTACCACTTGAGCCACAGCGCCACTTACAGCTTTTTCTGAGCAATTTATTGGAGATAAGAGTTTCATGGGTGTTGACTTTGGCAGTACATATACTAAAATTGGAACAATATAGAGAAGATTAGCATGGACCCTGTGCAAGGATGGCAAGCAAATTCATGAAGCGTTCCATATTTTTTTATCTGAATTTGGGAAGGGAAGGGGAACAACAAGATGGTGAGACAAAGGACAAAGAACCAATGCAGCAGCAATACCCACAAGACAATATGTTGTAAATGATCTGTACAACTTGGAGGGGGAAAGTTGGGAGGAGGGAAAGTGAAAGAAAAATGAGGGAGGGGTGTAACAAGTTTGACAAGAAATGTACTTATTACCTTACTTAAGTAACTGTAAACCCTCTGTATATCACCTTGAAAATAAAAAAAAATTTTTTTTAAGTTGGTTTCTAAAAAAAAAAAAAAAGAAAGAAAAAGTTTCATGGATTCTCCTGACCAGGCTGGCTTTGAACCTCAATTCTTAGCTCACAAGCTCCTGAGTAGCTAGGATTACAGGCGTCGAGGACTTTTTTTCTGCAAAGGCATAAAATGAATATTCTTCATTTCTCAATTATCTTCCTAAGACCCAATATTCATTAAGTTTATCCAGAGAATATGTTTTTTTTTAATTTTCCAATTAATGTTTAGATCCTCTACCTACTTACAGAAATTTAACCAAAGGGAATATATGCTCAAATTCTAGAGGTATCAATTTACTGTTGTAACAGTGAAAATACTGGTAACATTCCTTTGGGTTTATAAAATAAAGATTGATTAAGGAAACTATGGGACATAAAAAATACTTAGCTGGGTGCCCACTCAGGAGGCTGAGATCTGAGGACCATAGTTCAAAGCCAGCTCGAGCAGGAAAGTCCATGAGACTCTTAATCTCCAATTAACCTCCAGAAAACTGAAGTGGTGCTGTGTCTCAAAATGGCAGAGCATTAGCCTTGAGCGTGACCAAAAAAAAAAAAAAAAAAAAGGCACAAAACTAAGTGCTCATAAAAATGATTCCATACTAAATAACCTAGCACTACACAAAAGGCTGGGAATGTAGCTTAGTGGTAGAGTGCTTGTCTAGCATGCACGAAGCCCTGGGTTCAATTCCTCAGCACCATATAAACAGAAAAAGTCTGAAGTGGCACTGTGGCTCTAGTGGTAGAGTGGTAGCCTTGAGCAAAAGAAGCCCAGAGACAGTACCCAGGCTGTGAGTTCAAATCCCAGGATGCAGAGGGGAGGGCAGGGGAAAGAATTCTATATAACAATATGTTAAAAATATTAAAGCAGACTACAAGTAGTATGTATAACATGCTCCCTCAATTTTTGTTTTGTCTTATTGTTTTTGTCAGTATTGAGGATCAAACCCAGGGCTTTGTGTATGCTAGGCAAGACTCTGCCACTGAGCTACATCCTCAGTTCCACTCTACACTTATAAAGCATATATATAAGTTATACTAAAATGTATTTATATAGGATTAACAAAATAGTAGTGATGTTATCACCATATAGAAGGATGTGGATTTTTTTTTGTCTGTTTCAAAATTTTATTTTCTTTTCTTCTTTGGTCGTGGGCCTGGGTGCTGTGCTTGACCGTTTTTTTTTTGTTTGTTTGTTTGTTTGTTTTGGGGGGGGAGGTGGCGATCCGGTCATGGGGCCTGAACTCTGGGCCTGGGCACTGTCCCTCAGCTCTTCAGCTCAAGGCTAGCGCTCTATTACTTGAGCCACAGCACCACTTCTGGCTTTTTTCTTTTTGCTTATGTGGTGCTGAGGAACAGAACCCAGGGCTTCATTCATGCAAGGCAAGCACTCTACCACTAAGCCACCTTCCCAGCCCCAGTGTGCTTGACCTTTTTCACTCAGGGCTCTACCACTTTGAGCCACAGTACCACTTCTGGTCTTCTGGTGGCTAACTGGAGGCAAGAAACTCATAGACTTTTCCTGCTGACTTCAAACCACAATCCTCAAATCTCAGCCTCCTGAGAAGTTAAGATTACAGATGTGAGCCACTGACGCCTGGCTTGTTTCCAAATTTTCTACAGTGAATATTGTTTTATATTAAGAACAAAAGTTTTAAAATATTATGTTCAGTATAAAATTTCTCAGATTTGCGTCTACTATAGCAACACATATTAAGTTCTCTTATATTTACAGTTCATGTTAGGAATTTAGCTTTTTCTTTATGTTGGGAGGGTTTCATTTGTTTCTTATTTTTGGTGGTGTTGAGGACTAAACCCAGGGTCTTAAATATGAATATTAGGCAAGTACTTTACTATATCCTCAGTCTAACAATTTAATTTTTACTGATTTTTATGTGTATGCTGGTCCTGGTGCTTGAACTCAGGGCCTAGATGCTGTTCCTGAGTTTCTTTTGCTCAAAACCAACATTCTACCACTTGAGCCATAACTCCACTTCCAGTTTTTTCATACTTTATTGGAGATAAAAGCCTCATGGACTTTCCTGCTGAGGCTGGCTTCAAATTACAATTCTCAGATCTCAGCCTCCTGAGGAGTTAGGCTTACAGGCATGAGCCACCAGAGCCCAGCTTTACTGACTTTCTACAAATCATCTCTCTGCATATACTTTATCTGAGTCAAAACACTTCCTCCTGAGAAGACATTTATGTATATACCCTTTGCCAAAGGCCACTCCCCCAGAAGGATGTGATGCCCAGCCACTTTGATGAGAAGTAAGGCACAGGATTCCCTGTCTCAGCACAGGAGATTCTGCCCTCAAGGTCTGTGACTGCTACTTCCCTGGATAACTGACTGCTACATGAGACGAGTAGAGCCCAGACTGCCTACTCTCCACCTGGCTGAAGACCCAACTGTTAAGCAGAGACTAGAAGCTCCACAGTCCCCATCGGCCAACAGGGACAGGGCTTTGTTTTCTATAAACAGACAGACAAGGAGAAAAAAGTCAGGTTAAAACAGAGTCCTTAGAGGAAGGAGAATAGAAACCAGGCAGTAGGGAATGCTTCATATTCCTAAAAGCTTTTTTTGTAAGTTAACACATGGTGTCTGCTTCTCTCTAGTCACCTATTTATCACTCTCCTCCTTAGAGAAGGGAAAAAGCCCTGGCTGTTTTCCTAGTGCAGAGTTTTGTGGCTGGGGGAAAGAGGAAGGGGGGAGAAAGGAGGGTGCTTTAAGCATGATGCAAACCATTTGGAGCTGAGTGAGAGCACTGCCAACACAAGCTGCACTATTTAAACAAGTGAGGAAATGATCGTATATACAACATGCCAGTGAGCACACACACACACACCAAAGGAAGTTGAGAGGGATTTTTTTTTTTCCAGGACATAGAGCTGGATGTCAGCGGCTAAAAGGTCGATATTTTCCCTTAACACCCTTCTCAATGACTTAATCATGTTCCGTTTGCACAGAAAACTTCCCAAGAATAAAAAAGTCTGGAGAATTGAGAAGAGGAGTGAATGGGGAAGGACGTTTGGCCTGGGGCTGACCTTATCCGAGGTTTTCTCCACGTAGCAGGGGTCCTGAGGGGCAGCCAGCAAGGGGACAAAGCCCGAGAGAAGCCGATCCTCTTCCAGGATAAGAAGGGTGAGGTCATCATCCGGGTCCTTGTACAGTGGCACTTCAGACTGATTCACCGCTGTCAATATGTTGCAGAAATCAGCCAATGTTGCCCACACATCCACAGCAACCCTATGAGAAATAAGTCAAAAAGAGCAGCTCTAAAGAGAGACCAATGGAAGTATTCTTGGCACTTGTCAGAAAAAAGGTACTTGCAGCAAAAGTTGTCTAGGCTGGTAGCTGCCAAGAAATCATTCCAAAAATGCTAGGATATGAAATTGTGCTCATGGCAGCAATCTGGGATATATGTGTCCCTCTACACAAATTGATTAGGGGGAGTTTTAATCCTAACCAGAAAGGAAAAAGAATTTGGAGAATCAGTTGCCTAATGCAGATCCTGTCACCTTTCCAGACAGAGTGCCGAGACAGTTATTCAAACACTCCAAACATCCAATGCCTAAAGCAGTTCCCTCAACTCTCTTCTATTGTGCAGCCAAGTATATGCCACATAGCAAGAAAATGGGCACCAGCTTCATTCCTCTAGCCACAGCAACATAGGTACCAGTCAAACTATATGAAGAGTCATGTGGGTTTTCCTCTTACTTTAGATCACTTCCACATATACATTTATATATTTATATCTACATGCAGATATAGATATATATGAAAACAAACTGAGATCCAACAGAAACCTCATTCCTGGCCTACGTAAGATCTGCCCAAGAAGGTAAAGCCTCTCATGCATTTCAACCACTACTAGTGCTATCTTGGCTATACTAGACCCTGTCCTTTTCAATTACAGAAGGTTAGATACAGGGTGACCAACTATTCTGCACTGTCCTGGTTTTAGTACTGTAAGTATCATCCTTCACCCTATCTCTGCAATTGCCCAGTCCTGCAAAAATCAGAATGGTTGAGCCACCCTCATTGCATATCCACAGATCCAGGTAAAACCTGAGAAGAAACTCTCAAATAAATAATAAAGTTTTACTCACTCCACTTAAAAGAATGTTCATTTTTCTCTCTCACCATCACTTATTGGCAGATTGTGTTTCTATTGTGTTTCAGATTCATGCTTGATGGGTACTAAGGATCCATCAAACTATTTTTAACCTCCCAGTAATATCTCAAATTGGGGTCTGATATAGTCTAGGGAGCTCTCTCCCTTAACTTTTTCACTCTAGGATAGAATCCTACCACTTGAGTCACACTTCCACTTCTGGCTTTTTGCTGGTTAGGGATAAGAACTGCATGGACTTTTTTGCCTAGGTTGGCTCTGAACCACAATCCTCAGATCTCAGTCTCCTGAGTAGCTAGGATTTCAGGTGTGAGCCACTGGTGCCCAGCCACTGGCCAATTTTACAGAATTGGCTTTTTTCCTCCAGAGAAACCTCTAACATGGGAGTCTCAAATAGGCAATGTCCTGTGGATGTTAAATTTTACTCCAATAGGAGTGAGATGCATAGGAGAATTACAGGAAAACTTTAGCAAATTGAAGAGACGGAGTGTGAAGAGACAATAAGCAAAAATTGTCCTGGAGTTAATGTACATGAGGACCTCTGACCTCATGTCATGTTTCTCCTGGAGACTAGAAACCTTGAGAAGGCACTGAAGGCTTATACAACTGAAGGTGATGCTGGGAGAACGTGTGGGGGAGAGGTATGGGAACTCCTTGCCTGGCTCCAGGTGGAAGGAGGCTGAACTAGGTTATTTACTGTAATCACTGCACTAGGAAAAGGCAATGAAATGAAACATCTTGTTTTCAAGAGTGTCCTGGGAACCAGGTGGAACATGGCCCCATTAATCACACAACAGCACATAATCAACACACGTGTACTGCAGAAGTAACTCACTTCACAGGCTTTGCCCAGGAAAAAGAACATGTTCAGGAAGAATCACCGGAGGGATGAGAATTTTTCTAAAGCCTTTCTCTGCATAGAAACCAACAACCAGACTCATTCACAAAGCCCCATATTTTGGCTCAGCCGGGTTTGGCTGTCAGAAATGTTTAAATATGGAAAAAAATAAACAGTTGCAACACGTTTCTGTGCAGAGATCTGCCTGAGCCCCTTTGTGATGTAATGGGAAACGCAGCATTCAGGCTACCAGCTGTAGAATAAACAGAACTTTGAGGGTTAAAAGGAACTGAACTTTCCACGACCCCATCTGCAGAGAAGAAAATAATAAGAGGAATGATGCACTGCCCCACAGCTCTGATAGTTTATCCTCCGGTCCGGCTGCAGAGACAAGCACCGGATGTGATAGGGCTGCTCAGGGCCGCCTCTGAGGTTAGTGCTGCCCATGGGAGATGCACAGGGAGGCTCTTCCAGTTCCCTGTTTCCTCCCCTAGTGCCCTGCTGGCCACTTGAGCCCACTGCCTGAGTCTGATCCCACAGCTTTGGTGAGCTTTGGCCAAAAGGCACTGCTCGGCTGCAGAGCAGCAATTTGAAAAATAAACAGGAAAGACAACAGTGAGAAGGAAGAAGGTGAAAAGTCTCCCAGCTAAATTCTTGGCTTGGGAGCCCTGGTTGGTGGTGTGCAGGTCAAGGCTGCTACAGGACACAGTTGGGGAATAAGGGTGTGGGCAGTGGCATCCCCAGCCAGAGAGAGGCAGCAGAAAAATCACCCACGTCTGCCATAGTGGGAGGCCCCATATCCCTCTCTCATCCTCCCACCCCTACCATCTTGGATCCAAGATGAAGAAATATGTGGTACCATGTGGTTCTTATTACCATGCTCTCTTGTCCCCCAAGGCTCAGATAAAACAAAATTGACTCCTCCCAGAGACTGCTGGCCACCACTAGGGACCCCTGCCCACATCTGCCTTTTGCCCATTACCACCTACCTTGTGCCAAAACCTTAAGACTCACTGCAAAATAAGGTGGATGAGAGTTCCTATTCTAATGTTAATTTTGTAAGACAGAAGCTGGTGCCAAAAGACATAGGAAGTGCCCTGAGTTCCCAACTCAGAAATATAAATAAAAGTGGTCCAAGGGTCAAGACTAGACTGATCAAGGGAATACACAAAATGTTTCAATGAAAGGTCACTTTTATACTGGTCAATCCAGCCTGAACTTGTACTTGAACTCTGATTCTGAGTAGCTGCTTTCTTCTGGTATCACAGTAGGATTACCTAAGCTCATTTCATGTTTCACATCATGTTAGCAACTCCTGGCAAACACCACAGACACACATTCAACTAGTACCCACAGGCCATACAGTGACTCTTTACAGGGGTGTGGGAGTTGGATATGTCAGGAAACTAACACTAACAAGGGGAGGTGCTCTGAAAATCTAGGTGAGATACCTGGACACAAAGTGAGTATTTGCAAGAGGATGAGGTACTTCCTGGAACTCTGGCAACATCACCTCAGCTTACCCCAGTTAGGCCTTTGGGCTGGGTGGTCAGTTCTGTGAGTGAACAGAGTTTCCTGTCTAAGTAGAAGGGGAAAGGCTTAGCATTTTCCTGCTTTAGGTCCATATCCCAACCAGAAGTGCCTTCCTAACCTTCACCCTACAGCAGCCCCTGGACCCTAAGGATTCAAGATTGGCTAAGGAACCCCAAATCAAATTCTTGTGGCTATGAGGAACTTCAAACAGCTGCCATTTTTTTTTTTTTTGAAATGTCTGAAAAAGGATTCCCTGAAGTTATTTCTGATCATCTCAAATCACCTTTGATTCTAAATGGTTACTCTAGAATGCTACGGGCTCAGTAAAGTTCTTCTAGCTTATTCTGGTTCAATCTATACTTTGGGGAAGCTCCCAGAGAGTGCACAAAATCCTACTAAAGTTAGGGTGCACTCTTCACCAAGCAGACACAAAGCAGCCAGAGAATATGAAACTGTGTCCAATAAACCAATTTATGGCTCCCAGAATGATGGCAAGGGAGTCTCTCTCAGCAGCTGGGATGTGATTAGTGTGCAGGGATCAGCAGTTACAGAGTGACCCACTGGCCCAACCCCACAGAACACACCACACACCAGGAAAGCAGACCCCTGGCTGGAGTCTGAACACCAGATCCTAGCCTGGGACAGACCAGCAGTGACTAGTTAAGAGGTATGTATTCAGAACCAAAGCTCACTCACTTCCCTACAGACATGCATTCACTTACTCCACCAGGAAAGGAAAAAAATAAGAGTTAATTTACTTTTTATTGCCTCAGAATTCCAAGGTTTAATGTAGCTGTCAGTTTGAGTGCAGTGCAGCTGCTGGCCGATACAATGCAGCCCAGGCCAGCCCAGGTGACTGGGGAAACACATTTCACAGAAATGAACCAACACACACACTCATGGCTGGTTGTTTGGGGGATATTGACTTGGGGAATCAGATTAACTCTTCAGGCAGGGGTTAGTTCTGCAAATAGCATTAGAAAGCATTTCAGTCCAGGGCACTAAGGAGCCCTTCTCTCAGGTGGGACAGTGGGCTGCTATGTTCCTAAATTCTGGAGTTCCCTTACAGAGGATACTACTCAAATTCAATATGCCCTGAAAGATTACAGGGTGATATGGGTGTATGGTGTGTTATACCACAACAATCTACCTCTTTTTCTGGCTCAGAAAGAAAGGTAGAGCTACCAACTTAATAGAAAACGGGTCAAGTACAACTACTCCGAATGCTCCAATCGGTGTGGGACTGAGAAGGCTACATTTTGGAATGAGCAGACCAGGCTCAGTTAGTTTCTCTTTCTAGAGAGACTAAGGAGGACTAAGTACTTGCACACGCCTTCATATTTTTACTGAGGGAAAAGGCTGACTGGTGATTAATATCAAGTACAATGACCCCATGTTACAAGCCTGCAGGGGCCTGTGGAGGTGGCCATTTCCTGTGTAATACCAGCTTGTTTAAACACTAACATTCAAACTCCACAGCTGCAGAACAAACCCGGAAAGAGTTGAGTGAGAAGAAGCCTTGCATTGTGTTTCAGAGTTATGGAAGATCGGAAAAGTAGTACAGATGGGAAACAAGTTGGGTCATTTGGTTCCTGGGGTGAGGAGATCTGGAAATACAGCCAAGATGGCACAGAAATTAGGCATAAGGAAGCTGAAAAGGAAAAAGTAGAGACACAAAATGTAATATAGTTTAGTACAGACACAAAGGCTGAAGACTATAAGTAAATGTTCCCGCAATGTGCAATATCTGCTTTTTAAACCATTTCTCTATGGGAGCCCAATACTCTCCAATTTACTAGTTCAACAGCCAACACATGCCCCTGGTCACTGTGGAGCACTTCTCACTGAGATACAGAAAGTGGCAGGAGCTGAGCAAGCTAATAGCAGAAATGAACCTAAATTCATAAGTGTATAGTAGAGTTAAAAGGGTAATACTTGGTCTTACATGGTTTAGCAAGGTCTGTTGAAAGCCAAGATGTCATGCCAAACCTGTGTGCAGCAGGATGTTTCTAACATTACAAAAGGCCCTGGGATGGGAAATGAGAAGAAACCTATATAGTTCCTTCTCTGAGACTTAGGACCCATAGTGTGTCTTTTCTAAATGCCTTCTCCATATAAAGTAATCAGAGATCACTCTTCCACAAGTTCAAGACATTGGCAGCTACCCTACAAGAAGAAGAGATGTTTCTTATGTGAGCAATAAATAATATAAGTCCTAGTTGAATATTTATCCCTTCAACAGTCCTGACTTATACAAGCAAGTCAACTTGGGTCTTTGAGACAAAAAAAAGTGTCTAACCCTAATCAGATTCTGAAGCTCAGTCATCATGTATTACTGCAAGGACATGTTCTCTGTGTATTAGGCAGTCAGCTGGAACCTTATGCCTAATAACAGGTCATCATAACCTCATTCTAGGACTTCTCAAGAACCAGAGTATCTCTAATATGTCCCTTCCCTAAATTTATCTAGGTCAGAACACTATTTGACTTTAGATCTCTCAAACCATGTGTGTATATGTATCCTCTGTCATTTCAGTATGGTGTGTTAAACCCATCAGCACTGTGTTTTGGGAAAGAGCAGCCCCTAGGGGATCTTGACATCTCCGCCGCATGAGTGGAGCTCTTGGTGGCCTCCCTAGTGCGGATTCTCACGGTTCCTGCCTCTCCAAACTTTTAGCTGTAACCACTCCAACACGTCTTCTCAGTTCAGCACACACTGGACCCAAATAACCTCAGCTCAGAGCTGGAAAGTACTCTCCCTGGGGTCAGCTGCTGTACCCTGCTAGGGTCAGACTAGAGGCTTAGGCCAACACCCCTTCCTCTCACAAGGAGTCCTGTGGGAGGAGTAGGGAGGGGACAAAGGCTCCTGCCATGGGAGAGATCACGTGTGCCCCCTACTCGGCACTTGGAGGAAGAGGAACCCCCTTGGTGCCAGGCTGTAGCACTGACGCCCCAACATGGAGCCAGGGAGACTGGGTGGGGAGCCAGGGTAGCAAAGGGGCTTCCCACAGTCACCACCACTTCCTTCAGGGAAGTGCTGATGGACTATTACTTGGTGACCTCCTAAAATGTCCTTTTGGGAAGACGTATTAAGTGTCCTTGAAAGGGTGCTGATTAGATTTGGGATTAGTTCTTCTTTCAGAGCTGCCCTATAAGGGTGAATGAACTAGCTGGCTTTATAACTCAAGAATTTCTGTTTCTTCTGCAAGGTCAACACATGTAGGCTCCCTGTGGAAATGAGCTTATGGTTTACTCCCTATACATCCCTCCTTCTCCCTATGTGACGGTACCTCTGAGGGCTCCTATGAGCCTTTTCCAGTATGTTATGCAGACTATACAAGACAAGCAATGGAAAAGAAGCAAGGAATTTCTAGAGGTTTTTTTTTTTTTTTTTTTTTTTTTTTTTAAACAGTACTCCAATCCAACTGTGTGATAAATGCATCTGAGCTACAATTAGGAAGATATATAGCATCAGAATGCGAAGGTCTGGGCAGCCTGGTGAAACGCGGGCTCTCCAGAGCCCCAGCTATGTTTCCCATTATGTAACCCTGGTCATGGGCAGACAGCCAGACTCCAAATGAAAAAGAGACTCTGGCTTGGCACTGGTTCTATTTTCCTATCCTCATTCGGGGTCAGCGCAGTGTCATACAGCTGCAGAGAAAGCTCTGGGGATTAAACCTGGGAAAGCCTCCAAGACCAGGACCTGGGTTCAAGTACCAGCTGAAAGCAATAAACCAACTGCCACAGCTGGGCTAGGTTTGGATGTTCTCAAAGTCCCCTGACTCTTTCACTTACTGAGAACTAGAGATCAAGATGAGGGAAGATTTGGCTTCAGCAGAGACTGAAATAAGGTAGGCTGTCTCACTGCCCTGGCCCTGCCCAAGGTCTTTGGATGCCAAGAGTCCCAGGGAAGCCTGCTGCTTTGCTCAGCTGACATTTATACCTTTCCTCATGCTCACTTGGTGAAGTAGTGAGCAGCTGCCTCTCCTGAACCACAGGAAACATAGTGTGCAAAAAGCACAGAAACTAAGCTAGCTAACAGGTCAAGTAGATGGCCTCTCTACACACTGCAGTGTACTCTATAAAGACCAAAGAAACTCTACACCCTGCCTTTTACAGTGGACAAGGCCTTTTCCAAACACTACTATACTGCTCTATCCCAGAAATCATCTAGAATATTGATGCCCTTATATTACAACTCATAAGAGATTAAAAAAAAAGTAAAGTCAATTTACATGCCAGCTATACCACACAGACCTAAAATGCCACTCTAAGGGAAGAAACAAGGGAGCCTGAAATCCTTCCCTTATCACAGTGCCATTGGTATTTGTTCACTAATCATCTTAAGGGTTCCATATGTGTCTGCTATTGCCTAGGAAAAATAGATCTGACTAGAGAGAAGAAGAACATAGGCAAAGAGGAGAGAGCTAAGAAGACTAATACTGGACTTTGGAATTCCCCGAGGAGAGTGGTGGATGCTGTGCAATAATTCTGTAACCATACAAGGAGAGAGAGAAACAAATGAAGGATGGGGAAGGAATGAAAGGGGAGCAAAATGAAGTAAGGGTCCAACATGCCAGAGGGACCATTTGGGAGTAGTTTCTGGAGGAAAAGCAAGCGGAAATATAGACTATCTGGTCACCTTATCTTAGGATCAGAGGAATTTTTGTCTTTGCAGAGAACAAATGCAGGCAAGGACCAAGGAAAGCATGCCAAGGAGAGGGAGTAAATAGAAGCCATTTCTTTCCTACTCTCTTGAGAGCATCCCTAAACCCTCCAAAAAGAAGATCAGCAACAAGGACCTTCCCAGTGTCTGGGAGTTACAATTCTCATATCTACAGAATCGTTTGGGGTGTGTCACTCTCTATGGTTTAAAAAGCTCCACAGTAGTAGTGGGTACAAGATACAAGCTTGAAACCCACAGAACCATCACACTTTGCCCATTTCTCAATCATGGTTTTGACTTGGCGTAGATAGGGCACTAGTTATATAAGAAAATAGAGGCTGGGCACCAGTGGCTCATGCCTGTAAGCCTAGCTACTCAGGAGACTGAAATCTGAGGATCATGGTTCAAGTCCAGCTAGGGCAGGAAAGACCAAGAGACTCTTATCTCCAATTAACCACAAGAAAACTGGAACTGGTGCTGTGACTCAAAGTAAAAATAGCACTAGCCTGGAGAGGAAAAAGCTCAATGACAAGTGCCCAGGCCCTGAGTTCAAGCCACACAAAAGACCCCCCCCCCCCAAAAAAAAGGAAGGAAGGAGGAAGTGAGGGAGATAGGGAGGGAGAAAGAGAGAAAGACAGAAAGAAAGAGAGAGAGAGAAAAAGAAAGAAAGAAAGAGAGAGAGAAAGAAAGAAGGAAAGAAAGAAAGAAAGAAAGAAAGAAAGAAAGAAAGAAAGAAAGAAAGAAAGAAAGAAAGAAAGAAAGAAAGAAAGGAAGGAAGGAAGGAAGGAAGGAAGGAAGGAAGGAAGGAAGGAAGGAAGGAAGGAAAGAAAGAAGGAAGAAAGGAAGGAAGGGAGAGAGAAAAGAAAATTCTTACGCTTTCTTGTTCTCAGATCTGAAGATTACAAGGTGAGAAAAAACTAGTCTCAGTGCTAGTCAGATGAGATTTACTCTGCTGCACAGAGGTACCAGTCTTTAAGCAACCATTTATGGATAAGGGGGTATTGGCTTAAATTATGCTTAAATTAACATTCTAGAGATAGCCTGACTGAAGGCAGTGCATACTGACTTTTCTTGCTCAGACTAGATTCACAACAGAGTAAGTGGATCAATAGCCACAGAACTTACAATCACATTCAACATATTGTTGGGTCAGATTTGTTCTCTCTGTAAAGTGAACTCTGAAGAGTTGAAGCAAGTATGTTTCACATGTCCCAACTCTCTCTAGCCCCCCTGGGGAAAGCTGCAGCTTGGACCACGTGCCCAGCTCCAGGTTGAGCCTTTGTTCAAAAATGGGCAGCAGCTCACAGAGCCAGCAACAGGCTATTTGCTGCAGCATCCAAAGAGAAAACAAGATTCAATACCTTAAGCAAATGAGGCCCAGAACTTACTATGTGAGCTTTCCATGTCTGCAGCCAAACGAAGGCCAAAGGGAGTGGGGGAGAAAGGGGATGAAAGAATGAATGCTGCAGAAGACAGCGAGCAGACCTGATTGCTCAGGATATGGATGGATCATATCTAAGAGAACTGTGGTTGTGAGGTAAGGTGAGCAAGGAAGGCCCAAGCTCTAGGGAAAGTTGGTCTCTTTCTCTATCCCTAAGAGGAAGAGGTACTATTCAGTAGCCCATGCACATGCTCAGAAGCACTGGCTTAGATATTTGAAAAGCTGAGATTTTCCCTGTTTTTTTTCTTTCCAAAATTATTAGTTTCCGGGCTGGGAAGGTAGCTCAGTGGTAGAGTGCTTGCCTTGCATGCCTGAGGCCCTGGGTTCGATTCCTCAGCACCACATAAGCAGAAAAAAAAGCTGGAAGTGGCGCTGTGGTTCAAGTGGTAGAGTGCTAGCCTTGAGCTGAAGAGCTGAGGGACAGCATCCAGGCCCAGAGTTCAGGCCCCACAACCGGACGCAAAAAAAAATTTAAAAAAAATATTAGTTTCCCAGTACACATTACAGAGTAATAGCCTAAAAGTTTGATACTGTACTTGGTATCTCTTTGGGGATCACCTGCTATGAAAGAAAGGCCCATAACTAGCAGATCCATTAGTATATTTATGTGACCCCAGCTGCCCAACTGAGGGCTTGCCTTGGGGCTCATGAAGCCTCAGGTTGGAGCACAATTTGGAAACCTAGGAGAGCCCATAGGAAAGATGCGAAGTGATGCTGTGAGCATCATTTACATGGTTATAGAGCTAGAGTGGGGAAGGATGAGAGAAGTGAGATGAATAGTTTAGAGGTAGCTTTTGGGGTGAGGAATAAGAAAAAACTTTGGGAGGAATAGAGGAAGTTTGACTATACTACACAGCACACACAGAAAACACAATAACTGCTACCCAGAAGTCTTTGCTACAGCCTTCACTCTATGGGTTACCTGAGTCTAGAGATACATACACATGGAGACTATCCCACAGAAACTTCCTCTCTCTCCTCTCCAGCAGCAGCCAAGGTCTCCATATTCTAGTCTCTAGTATTTTCTCCCTCCTACAGAAGAGCCCTACACATGAATGATGAGGTACTGGATATGGATGCTTGTGGTGAAACACATATAATCACACATATAGAACCTGAAGCTGTCTTGCCTCCAGAAAGACTATAATGCAGAGAATAGGTTTGGGGAAGGAGAGGGAGAAAGAAAGAAGTGGTGACTGACAGAGAGAAAGGCAGTAATACTGAAAGGCAAAGATGAAAAGGAATTGGGGAATGAGTGACAGAGACAGGGACAGGAAGGAAAAGAGGGAGGGAGTGGAGAAAGAGAGTGCAGAAGGAAAAAGGTAGACATCAGTAGAACTAAGTTATGGAGCCTACACATACATACAGCAGACACTACTATACAAACAAGAAAACACAGAGGGAAACTACAGATATCACAAGTCGGTGAGCTTCCTCTGTAACGGGTTGGATTCAGTTTTAGGCATTGTGGGCTGCACAGTCTCTGTGGCAACCATTCAACCCCAGCACTGTAGTGTGAAAGCAGCCACAGACCAAGTGTAAACAAATAAGCATGTCTGTGTTCCCATAAAACAAATCTGACTTTCATATAATTTTCACGAGTCATGAAATAGTATTCTTTTGATTTTTTTCCAACCCTTTAAAAATGTATACCATTCTTAGCTTGTGGTTCATAGTATGCTGACTCCTGATATAATTACATACATACCCAGCAGAGAGAGACAATAGAAGCAGGCAGAGACAAGTTGGGATAGGCAGGCAATCACAGTCAAAGCCACATACACAGAATCCTTCTTCAACAGAGATCCAGACTAGCACAATGAGGCAATCAGACTGACACATACAGACATGGTTTTGGAAAAACATGGACACAAACACAGACTTTTGGGAACATATACAAAAGCACAATCTTAAAGGAGAGTCACATAGAGACATGGATAGGACTACAGCAAAGACTGATACAGATCCAGGCATTCAAATAGAACCCTGATGACATATGAATTCTATAGAGACAAACACAGACCCAAGAACACACAGAGTACACAAGCACAAACTGTCATAGGCCCTCATCAGGACATATCACACAAACATATATAAATACACCATACATGGCTACAGATAGATACACATGAGCAGGCATTCTGAAAGATTCCTAGAGAAACAACCATATGGAGACAGAAACACCAGATCTTCACACATGGCAAAGATAGACACTAAGATACACAGACTTTTGGACACACATAGACATAAGGTTCCAGTCAGGGTCAGACAAAATCCAGACATGAACAAAGAAACAGCCATACCTTATTGCACAATACTGTGAATGTAATTTATGCCACTGAACTGTAAACATAAAAATGATTAAGATGGCAAATTTTGTTGGATGTTTTACCACTATTTGAAAAAGGGAAAAATACCCATACAGACATACAAACAGATCTACACAAACTATCCAGACAGGTAGGCCCACATACTTTCAACTCAACATACCATACTGTACCCCAACAGATGTCTTCAGAGATACCATACTGACACATGGAAAAAGAGATGGAGACTAGGTGAGAAAATAGGGGATGCATGAAGAAAGAGAGAATGAAGAAAGATATGCACATACTCATGCTCTCCAACACTAAAAGCCATGAAAGGAGATAAGGAAACTGAATGCAGAAGACAGTACCAGTAGAAGTTACAGAAAAATGAAAAAGGAGAAAAAGAGAAGAAACAAAGTCTCTCCCACATTCATCAACACATATCCAAAACTCTAGAGGCAGCTGAAGGAACAGTGAGTATGAACAATATAAAGTGAGGATGAGAGTGCAAGAACAAGGACAAAGAACAAAATAACAAAACAGAACAAACTATGGAGCAACAGAAAGGAGGAGCAACAGGACCAGGACTGGAGAACAGACCAAAATAATTTAAAACATCAGAAGGTGTTCATGGAAGGACAAAATCAAAATTCAAATAAGAAGGGAACAGGGAAATGTGTGGGCTGTGGGTAGGAGAAAGCAAGGATAAGACAAGGAGGGGAGCTAGGGGAACATGGGTGAGTCAAGGCTGGCAGTACAAAAGGAATGGGCAGGAAAACTCACTGTGAGGGTAGATCCAGAGCAGTGGGGGGAGGATTCCAGGTGTCTGGGTAGCCGAGCATCCAGTCTGACCAGACTTTCACACTGGGAAGCAGTTCTTTCAGGTCTGGGACGAAGGAAGACACCTTGATGTCATCTTGGTCATCCTGGCCCTCAGGAGAGGACAGCTGAGCTGCAGAGGCAAAGGGTGAGAACTGGGCCTATGTCTGCTGTGGTCCCCGAGTGATGCCTGTGATGCTGGGACGGCAGCAAGCTCTTAGGGAAGGGAGACCAAGTCCACAGGAAAGCTGGGCCCAGAAGCGAGGACAAATGCCAGCACCTAAGAGGATTCTGAAAAGTAGGACAAAGAGAGAACCAGTGCACTGGGTTTGCCCTGGAGATGACTCTTTCTGCTTCACCTGAACACTGATTGAAATCTCTGCTCTGGCCTTTAGCCCATTCTTTTAGTGCTCCTTCAACACAGTGCCAACATGGCACCAGAATTCCTGCCAAAACTGCTTAACCTGAATCATAAGAAAACAGCACATAAACCCAAATTGTAGGACTTTTTTTTTTTTTTTTTTACAAAATAAATGGCTTGTACACTTCAAAAATGTCAAAGTCTATGAAAGACAAAGAGTAAGAAAACATTCCACATTAAAAGGCACTAAAGAGATATGACATCTAGGGCTGGGGACAAGTGAGGATAGTACATGTACAAAGCCTTAAGTTTGATCCCAGCATCTTAAAAATAAAAATGGTTAAAAAGGATTGGGGATTTAGTTCAGTGGTGCAGTTCTTGCCTTATGTGAGCAAAGCCTGAAGTTCAATCCCCATCTCATAGGGGAAATAAAAAGGGGAAAAAAAAGCATGTCAATCATATAAACACAGTGTTTGATTAGATTCTACAGCAGAAAAAAATCATTTTCTTTATAAGGATCATAAGTAGACCTGAGTGTGTATAGCATACATTTTGGAGATAGAGGCAGGAGGATCATGAGTTTGAGGTGAGACTGGAAATGACATCCTATCTCAAAAACAAAGAAAACGAACTTTATTATGGACCACTGGTACAAACTGAATAAGAACTATAGATTCAATAATAGCACTATATTAAAGTTGATTTTCTGATTTTGATAACTGTAGAGGGAATGTCTTTGTTTTAGAAAATAGGGAGTTAAGTAGTTAGGGGTAAAGGGCTACTATACCTACATTTTTAGGTCAAATAGTCCAGGACAACAATAATGAGCTTAAAGGCACACACACACATATATACACACACACATGTGTAAGAATATATGGCAAAATGCTAACTAGCAAGGTGTCTGAAGAAGGGTATGTAAAAACATTATGCACCATTCTTAAAACTGTTCTGTTAATCTGTTATTATTTCTTGTTATTGTTTGTGTTCTAGTCCTGCAGCTTGAACTCAAGAGTCTAGTCATTGTCCTTAGCTTTTTTGCTCATGGTTAGTACTCTACCAAAGCTGCACTTCTCACTTTTTTTGGTGGCTAATTAGAGATAAGAGCCTCACAGACTTTCCTGCCTAGGGTTGGCTCTTCAATCCTCAGATCTCAGCCCCCTGAGTAGCTAGGATTACAGGTATGACCCATAGGCACTTAGCTTTTATATTATTTCTTAATAATAAGTTGTGGCTTCCTCATGCTCCTGAAAAAATGACAGCTCCAAAGGCTAAAGGCAAAGCTGGTTTGGCAGTAAATAGTGGAACCTCACTAATTACCAGTACTAATACAGGAGGTGAGACCAAAGTGTGACTGTCAGCCTTACCTTACATAGCTACAGTAATCAAGCCTAGAATTCTAAGGGCACTTTAAAAGGTAATAACCTTAATCTCAGGGCTAAAATGCCTGCTGGATCCAGTGAGCCTCCCAAGATGTCTGTCTTATGGTGGTTATAGCACCTACCAGGAACCAAAGAGGGACACAGAGATCAACAGGATAAAAAGTAAAACGTTAATTGTAAGCAAAAAGGGAAGCATACTGGATCCCTAGTACTTGGGGAATGGGGGGAAGGAAACTCACTTTCCTGGTCTTTTTAAAAACCACACAGTAACTCTTAGGTACAGTGTAAATCATAACAGAGGGCAGGGGTGGGGGGGAACAGATCCACAAGAAAGAGGACCTATGAGCTTATCAGATTGCAAAGAAATGGAACTAGTTAAATGGCAAAAGGCAAGGTGGGAGGAGGAAGACTTCAGAGTACAAGAAAGACACTGAGAAAGCAGCTTGGCACTTTAAGGCTCATTTTGATAGGGCAGAGCAGCTGGAAAGTCAACTAGTCAGGGGCCATCCTGCTTACCTTTGGCAGATTCCTTAAGTAAGCAGGTGCAGCGCCGTACCAGTAGAGAAAACATGGCCAGGCCCAGGGCTGCAGCTTGCTCCTGGATCACAGAACGACACTCCTCTGAGAAGCAGTCTAAGGAGAAGCAAAAGAAACTTCATTACACCAGGGAGCCCATGATTACTTTCACATCTTATGATGTGTACCTCCTTGGCCACATTATTGAGCTTCCTTTTTTTCATCTAAGACTATGGATAGAAATAATTCTCTCTCTTGAAGGAGGGCTATAAGGCTAAGTAAAATAATATAGGAAAAATACTCACCAGTATGCCTCGTGTATGGATAAATGTTCAATAACTCTAAGAATCAATTGTGAGAAATTCTGTTCTATATTACTTTCCCAGGACCCATTGCTCAGAGTAGGCAAGGTGAGCTAGAGCTGCAGAGTCTCTGGGTTTAGCTATTAATAAAACTACAGTAACAAAATTAATCTTTTTTGCTGTTGTTGGTGGTGGTCAAGGGGTTTGAACTCAGGGCCTGGGTACTGTCTCTGAGATCTTTTACTCAAGGATAGCATTCTACCACTATAGGCCACAGTGCCACTTCTAGTTTTCTAGTAGTTAATTGGTGATAAGCATCACATGGACTTTCCTAGCTTTGAACTGTGATCTTCAGATCTCAGCCTCCTGAGTAGCTTGGATTACAGGTGTGAGCCACCAAGACCCAGTCAATTAATCTATTTTTGCTAAATAGATAATTATATAGTACTTGGCACATAATATACACTTTAATCGATGCTAGTGTTCATTTTTCCTAATGGCAAAAATAATAAACCTGGCTCCCAATACCAGCACCCTCCATCCCTACTTTTTCAGCCTGGCTAACTTCCTTCTGGCTTCAGGACACTGAAAAGAGCCAGTCTTGTCAGTGGGTAGAGTTGGTCTTTGAAGGGAACAATGTAACACACACATTCCTGCTTGCTCTGATTCAGTGTCAATGGCTTCCCCAACAAGCCATTTCATCCAGACTTGGAGGGAACTGGTTAACAAACAAGGCAGCAATCCAACTGGTAGCCTCAGGGGAGGAGATACCCAACACTCATAAGAGATGAATCCAGGGGTCAACCTCATTAGTTTTGGCAGAAGCTAATTTGTTAGTTTCCTCTGTAACACTGGAGAACTCAGAATCTCCAAGTGTTAAAAGGATAATTAGCCACAGGTTTGATCTTGGTCCTTACACACATTTCAACCTCTGTCAGCTTGCTGGTCTTCTCAATGAGCCTAACTGAAGTTGTTACTTCAGGAGATACTATACAACCACAGCTATTCCTTACAGTAAAGGTCTGGAAGTGAGGAGCAGGCTGCTGCTCAGGATAGTCCAACATGTGAGTAGCATTAATGGAGTGATTTTTCTATTGTGGCCAGCCTTCAAGCTGCCCACTGGTTCTAAATGTCACCTTCTAACTTCCCAATTCAACTGTGGCAGTTAGTGGGAAAGTGATAAGAATCCATGAGATCAGAACGTATCATCACACTCAGTCCCCTGGTAAGGCACTAACTTCTGTTAAAGAGGCAGAAAACAAGCAACCAAGAGCTAGATGGATATCAGCAGGAAAGGGAAGATGTGTAAGTTGTCCCAAGGAAAATTTCTAATGTCTTCCTTCCCCGCACAGCTACAGGTAGCAGCACCATCTATGCAACACTGTCTGTTCAACCCCAGCTAATCTATCAGCCTAACTCTTAATTTGCAGTCAGGTTGAATAGAGAATAAATCCAGAACCCAGAAAACTGAGATAGGACAAGTAGAGGCCAAATCCTGCCACCTCTCTAACTCTATCAGCACCTCCTCATTGTCTGTGCATTTTAGGTAGAAGATGTCTAAAATGAGATTACAACAGAGAAAGCTATCAGAGACAGAAGGGGATATCTTTGCTCCAAGAGACTAGATACAGCAAGGCACTCTCAAAAGCCTGGCTAAGAGTAAGATGGGGCAGTGAGAACTTACTTTGACCAAACATTCCTATTTTTATGATGAACAGTAATCAAACTAAACTGTCTTTCAGAGTTCAAGCTGGGAGCATAAGGAACATGGATTGCTTAAGTGTATCCATGGCCTCTGGGGAATCTGTTGTAGTTCCTACAATAAGGTGTGGGACCAAGTAGGGTAGCAAAAATAGGAACCTCTTTGGTATACGCCTGAGAGGGATCAACTAATAACTCTCAGAGAAGTAGCTAGGAGACGGCTTCATAGCTATTCTGCATATTTATGTCACCTCAGTTGCTTCATTTTAGCATCCTCTTAGGGTAGGGTCCAAGGGCACTGTTTGCTCAAGTGTCTGGCCCAACTAATAGAGAGATACAAACCAGGAAGCTCTAATCAAGCAGGCAGACATTTCACAAGCTATCCCAGAAGGTCTGGGTCTTGGTCAGCCTTGGACTGACGATGCTATCTGTAGCACTTTCTGAATTGCTTGTTCTTCTCCCTGGTTCAATAGTACAATAAGCACACGGAGCATCTATACTGTGCTTGGTACTGTGGTACAGCCACAAATAAATCATGGTTTCCATAACCAAAGGACTATGTAGTTAGTTGAAGGGAATTTTTTTTTTACTCAAGGAACTATGGCAACTTGGATTTAAATGTATTTCAAATGCATGGTATTTTCAGAGGATGCTCTTGGCCTTTCATAGGCTTCTGTGGGATAGAAGTTATAGATACACACTCAGGAATATTCTTGAGATTATTTTCTCTCATATAAGGTGGGAAAAAGTCATCTAGATTACCAGAGTCCACCCACTTTGGGGCCAGACTTAGGAAACTGGACCTAGTCTGAAAAAAATGTCCGTATGTATCCCTGGAGTTGGGCTGGGTCAGGCAAATAAGTGATGTAGGGTGGGGAGGAAAAGGCATTGTTTATCTTGGTATTTGCCTGGGTTCCTCTGGCTTTGTGTCAGGTAGCAGGAGCCTGACATGAGCTGAGGAACTCATTAACATTGTGAAATAGCCTTTCCCCTTCTTTCCAAAAGCAGCCTTGCTCAAGGGTTTAGGGGGATGGTTTTGGCTAAGAATGTCAGATGGAATTATTTCTTACCAATAAAGTCACCTGAGGTCTGAACTTGATTTTGCCTCTTTCCACATGTGGGCAAATGACCACAACTCCCAGTATTCCCCAGGCTAAATACCTGCTCAGGCAGAAGTATCCTTCTTGCCCCTGTGTAACAGGGAGAGTTTCTCATTTTTCTGAGAACATATTCATGGAAAACATAAACCAACTGTCGTCAAAGTTGTATGAAATCAGGAAATGGAGCGGCCGGGAGAAGGCTGCCATGTGGCCGGATGTTATGTATTTCTAATTAGTGCTATACATCTTTCAACAGCAAGTGTCCTTCTGCTGGGAAACACAACACACTGCCCTTGTTATTGTAACTGTCAGAGAAGTGCTTAAACAGATAATCTCCAGGAAAAGTGATAAACATGTCCCTTCTCCCACCAGTGTGTGTGCAATGGTGCTGCCAAAGCAAAGCTGTGCCTGATGGCTCCAGGATGGCAAAGCATCCTCCTGCAGGAAATGAGAGTGAGGCAGGAGGGGTAGGGAGGGATTGGAGGGGGAGAGGGGATAAGTGGAAGCAGGCTCACCTGCCTTGGTCTCTAATCCCAGCCAACAAATAGTGATTCAAACCCTTGCTCCTGATCAACTCTGGGACATAGTATCAAGTTTTTATAAGGGAGTGATTTAGAGAAAAACCATATCAGTGGGCTGGGGTTTGGCTAGTCACAGAAAAACCTGGCAGCAATGAAATTAGTAGAGCTCTCTTGGTGCACACAGCCAGCTTCCTGGCAAAAGGATAAGAAGAATAATGAAGGGTAGACATAGGATAAGTAACACATAATCTGCAACCCTGATGGCCGGAGGAAAGATTCAGAGGGCCCTAGATTCCATCAGCCATTCTACCACAGAAAACCAACTATCTGCTTTGCTATTTCACTAATAGTTAAAGAAAAATTCAGGGAAGATGACCACTGTGTCTCCTTTCAAAGAGAGAAAATAAATGGTCAGTCACTTCCAACTAACACCAAATCACCTGGGGGTGATTTGTTGGCTCTCTATCTTTCAGCTATCAGGCTACTTTCTCACGAGTCAGTCACCAGACAGACATAGGACTGGCACAGTTCCTAAGCAGCCCATCCAAGAATTCTTGTCTATAGGAAGTGGGCAGTGAGAATTAGAGCCAGAGTTCTCTGTTGCTGTTGACAACAACAAAATTTCAGAGCAAAAGCAGAGCTGTTCATGCCTTCTGGGCACCATTTTATTCCCTAAGGAATAAAAATTGGATCTTCATTTTATTCCCTGAGGAATAAAATGACTAAGTCATAAAAATCAAGCACTGATACACCCAAGCAAAGTACCCCGGTACTATGATGAAACAATTAGGCATAAGGTAAGCCATGATATATCCCTGAAGAGAGACTGGGAAAGTAGTCTCTCCTTCTTAGGAGCTTTCACTGTTCTATCTGCTGGTCCCTTTGGATCTTCTAGGACTGTAATACTTTAGCTTACTCTACCATTCTTCTGGAAGTAGGGAGGTATAAGAGCAGAACGAACCTCCTAAAAAAATGATTTCTCTCATTAATTAAAAAAATTATTTGGGGGCTAGGAAAGTGGCTCAGTGGTAGAGTGCTTGCCTTGCATGCATGAGGCCCTGGATTCGATTCCTCAGCACCCCATAAGCAGAAAAAGCCAGAAATGGCACTGTGGCTCAAGGGGTAGAGCACTAGCCTTGAGCTGAAGGGCTCAGGGACAGCCCTCAGGCCCAGAGTTCAGGCCCCATGACCGACCCCCCCCCCCCTAAAAAAATTATTTAGGGCCGGGCACTGGTGGCTCACGCCTGTAATCCTAGATACTCAGGAGGCTGAGATCTGAGGATCGCGGTTCAAAGCCAGCCCGGGCAAGAAAGACCGTGAGACTCCTATCTCCAATAAATCACCAGAAAACCGGAAGTGGCGCTGTAGCTCAAGTGGTAGAGCGCTTGCCTTGAGCTGAAGAGCTGAGGGACAGTGCCCAGGACCAGAGTTCAAGCCCCACGACCGACAAAAAAAAAAAAAAAAAAAAAAATTTAGGTATTCAATTCTGGGATACTAAAACTAGGAGCTGGGTTCTGGTATCTCATGCTCCTAATCCTAACTACTCAAGAGGCTGAGATCACGGTTCAAAGCCAGCCTAAATGCTTTTATCCCTAATTAAATAGCAAAAAGCCACAAGTGAAGGTATAGCTCAAGTAGCAGAACACTAGCCTTGAGCAAAAAAAAGCCAAACAAAAGAGTGAGGCCCTGAGCTGTTCAAGTCCAAGTACACCACAAAATAAATAAATAAATAATAATAAAATTAAATCTTGGTTTGGGAATGTGGCTTAGTGGTAGAGTGCTTGACTAGCATGTAAGTTCGATTCTTCAGTAGAAGAAGCTTCTTCACAAGAAGCTCCGGGCACTGGTGGCTCACATCTGTAATCCTAGCTACTAGGAGGCTTATATCTGAGGATTGAGGTTCAAAAGCCAGCATGGACAAGAAAGTCTATGAGACTCTTATCTCCAATTAACCACTAGAAAAAAGGAAGTGGCACTGTGGCTCAAATGGTAGAGTGCTTGCCTTGAGCTGAAGAGCTCAGGGACAGCACCCAGGCCTAGAGTTCAAGCCCCATGACAAAAAAAAAAGCTGGAGTGGTGCTGTGACTCAAGGGGTAGAGTGCTAGCCTTGAGCAAAACAAAAAGCTGGAAGTGGTGCTGTGGCTCAAGGGGTAGAGTGCTAGCCTTGAGCAAAAAGCAGCTCAGGGACAGTGCCCAGGCCTTGAGTTCAAGCCCCAGGACTGGAAAAAAAAAATTGGATCTTCCAGGACTGCAATACTCCATAGCTTTTTCTACCACTCTTCTAAAAGTGGGGAGATATAAGGTCAGAACAAAGTTAAACTTTCTAAAAAAGTGATCTCGCTCATTAATCAAAAAAAATTTATTTGGATATCCAATTGTGGGATACTGAAACTAGGAGCTGGGTGCTGGTGGCTCATGCTTGTAATCCTGGATACTCAGGAGGCTGAGATCTGAGGATCATGGTTTGAAGCCAGCCCAAACTCTTATCTCTACTTAACCAAAAAACCATAAATGGAGGTATAATTCAAGTAGGAGAGCAAGAGCCTTGAGCAAAAAAGCCAAGAAAGAATATGAGTTCCTTAGCTGTTCAAGCCCAGTTACCAGCACGTGCACACGCACACGTGCACGCGCGCGCGCACACACACACACGCAACACACACACACACACACACACACACACACACACGCAAACACACACACAGAGAAAATGAGAGTTCTGTGTATAAGAATACATAGAAACTCAAGGAACTACAACTCAAGCAACATATCACATGTTATAGGGAAAATGGAAATAAGATTCTTTTTTCCATGGGAGAATAGAAAATCATTTCAGCTAGTATGAAAAAGACTATTTCTGAGATGAGCTGTAAGACATGAACATTAGCAGAACTGGTGAAGGCAGGAAGGATTTGAGTTACTTGCGGCCCTCTTATATAACTGGGGCTACAATGTTCAGGGCCTGTAATGCTGAATAAAGAACATGGACTTGCTTCAACAGACAGTAAGGGAGCACTCACTCAAAGTTTCTGAATGACACAATGGTATTTTAGGATTAACCTAGTTAAAACATTTAGAACAGGTTAAAGTAGTTAGAAAAAAGTAATAGAGAGGGAGATCAGTTGGAAAGTTAAGAGGGTATGAACTTGTTTAAATTAAGAGAAAATATACATAGAACATTTCATAAACTTTATAATGTCAAGTCAGTGAAATGCATATTAGAAAAAATGCTGCAGAAAGAGGAAGAGAATGTAGAAATGATGTTGGTAAGTGAGGGAAGGAAGAGATGATGACTGTTGGTTGAACAGTCAAGACTGTCACTGATGCTCTCACCAGATTCTAGAGGATCCTGAGACTCAAGAAAGGCAACTAACTTCCACCAAAAGAGATCCAGGAAAGGATTGCAGAACACCTGGAGACAGGGAGGTATATATCAAAAAGTCCCCAGGCTCCACCAGCTTGGCGCTGGGCCAAGTTCTGTCTTTCCAGAACAAAGACACTTCAGGGGGTCAGAAATACTTGAGGAAGACCTTGCATGAGGAAGTCTGGGAAGTCTGAACTGGCTATCCCTGTGGAAGCCATTAGATATTCAGCACTTCATTTGTTTCCAATTCTTGTAGGAGTGCAGTTCCAGGCTGTGGGGTGAGAGGCTCCTCTCTGACGTAATCAGGAAGCAGCTGCAAAATTAAGGAATCCCTCATGACATCATAAAAAGGGTCTATGGTTTACTGGGGAAAGTATAAAAATTAATTACATATTCCCACATGACTCCTTTCCCCTAATTCTGTATACACTCTTTCCCATCTCTACACATTGTCTCATCAACATCATCCAGAAGCCACCTTGATGGTTACAAAAGGACAAACAAAATTCAGAATGTTTTCTGATGCACTCACCATCTGCCCCATGTCTTCAAAATTTAACACCTCCTAGAATTTTTATATAGGTAGCATGGTTCTCTAACCAAATTATAAGCCCCTTGAGGACAAGTCTATGTCAAGACTTCATATCCTTGAAAATTAGCACCATGAAGAGGTTCAAGAAAAGTCTGCTGGGGCTGGTAAGTTGGCTCAGTGGCAGAGCGCTTGCCTTGCATGCATGAGGCCCTGGGTTCGATTCCTCAGCACCACATATGCAGAAAAAAGACAGAAGTGGCACTGTGGTTCAAGTGGTAGGGCGCTGGCCATGAGCTGAAGAGCTGAGGGACAACACCCAGGCCCAGAGTTCAGCCCCCACAACCGACAAAAAAAAAAGAAAGGAAGGAAGGAAGGAAGGAAGGAAGGAAGGAAGGAAGGAAGGAAGGAAGGAAGGAAGGAAGGAAGGAAGGAAGGAAGGAAGGAAGGAAGGAAGGAAGGAAGGAAGGAAGGAAAAAGAAAAGTCTGCTGGGCTGGGAAGGTGGCTCAGTGGTAGAATGCTTGCTTTGCATGCAGGAGGCCCTGGGCTCCATTCCTCAGCACCACATAAGAAAAAAAAAAAAAAAGCTGGAAGTGGCACTGTGGCTCAAGTGGTAGAGCACTAGCCTTGAGCTGAAGAGCTCACGGACAGTGCCCAGGCCCAGAGTTCAGGCCCCACGACTGACCAAAAAACAAACAAAAAAAAAAGAGAAATAAAGAAAAAAGTCTGCTGCTCTTAATCGGCTCTTGCTTGCAGTTCCTAAGCATGGAATGATTCTACTGCAGGCAGAGTAAATCCAAGACAATGAGATCTATTTTTGGGACACCACATTTATATGTGTTGTCACAAAACTTTAATGAAGATATGCATAGGTGGTATTTATTCCCTCATCTTAACAGTGGAGGAAACAGGCTCAAATTAGTTGCCCAAGGAGGTCACAAAGCTAGTAAATTCCAAAGCTGTAATTTGAATGTAAGTCTGTCTGCTCTTATATCCACACTGTTTCTATATCAGGTTTGCTGTTTCTATATCATATTACTTCTCAGACTAATCTCTGATATACTAGTTCTGTTTAAAAAGTTTCATGAACTGCAAGACTCAACACTGTAGAGATGTCAATTCCCTCTAATATATTCCTAGATTTATATAATTACTATCAAAAACCTCATGAAAAGTTTTTATAGACAAAAACAAAACAAAACAAAAAGCACTTACTTTCACGTAGGTGCAGTGGCTCTTATCTATAATACCAGCTACTCAGGAGGTGGAAATGAGGAAGATGAAAGTCCAACCTGGCAATAAGTGAGCCCCCCAACTCAGTGAATAAGCTGGGAGTGATGATGCGCACCCGCGGTTGCTCCAACTATTGGTGGATAAGTAAAGAGGAAGATCACAGTCTGAGCGCAGCTCTAGAAAAGACAGACCTTATCTGAAAAGTAGAGTAACTAAAGCAAAATGGACTGGAAATATAACTCTAGAGGTAGAGGCCCAGAATTCAATCCTCAGTACCAGAAAACAACAACAACAAAACAAAAAAAAGCTCAATCTACAATAGCTAAAATAATTTGAAAAATTAGAATAAAACATGAAGAATGTTAACGCCTTCCTAAAGTTAGGTCAGAAAAGAAAGGGTGGTCTTTTTAATAAATGATGCTATGTGCAAAAAACCCAAAAAACAAAAAACTTGATATACCATTATACCTTATAAAAAAGTTAGCTCAAAATAGATCAAGAGCCAGGCGCCAGTGGCTCAAGCCTGTAATCTAGCTACTCAGGAGGCTGAGATCTGAGGATCACGGTTCAAAGACAGCCCATGTAGGAAAGTCTGTGAGACTCTTATCTCCAATAAACCACTAGAAAATTGGAAGTGGAGCTGTGGCTCAAGTGGTAGAGCGCTTGCCTTGAACTGAAGACTTGAGGGATAGCACCCAAGCCCCATGACCGGGAAAAAAAAAAAAAAAGATCAAGACTTCCTCAGATTAAGTGAAAAATTCTAAGACTTATTACAAAACCTAATATATGAGGGAAATTTTATACACTGCATCTATAAAAATACAATAATTGTTCTACATAAAGACTGTGAGAAGTTAAAAATATGTGTAATACATTAGGAAAATAGATTTGGAAGCTATGTATTTGCCAAAGTACTAGTAATTAAAGAATTCTTATAAATTAGAAATCACTAATACTACTTTTATAAAATGGTCAAGAGATCTTGGTGCTAGTGGTGACACATGCCTATAATTTTAGTTAAACAGGAGAAATCTAAGGACAGAGGTTCAAAGCCAACTGCAGAAGATATCCTCAATTTATTTTTTATTTTTGGGTCCAGTCGTGGGGCCTGAACTCTGGGCCTGAGCACTGTCCCTCAGCTCTTCAGCTCAAGGCTAGCGCTATACCACTTGAGCCACAGCGCCACTTCTGGCTTTTTTCTTTCTACTTATGTGGTGCTGAGGAATAGAACCCAGGGACTCATGCATGCAAGGCAAGCGCTCTACCACTGAGCCACCTTCCCAGCCCCTCCTCAAAACTTTTTATCTCCAATTAACTGGCAAAAAGCTAGAAGTGGAGGGATAGCTCCTGCCCAGGCCCTGAACTCAAGCCCCAGTACCAACACACACACACACACACACACACACACACACACACACACACACACACACACACACACGTAAAAAAGTTAAAAGGGCAAAACACATCAACATACATTTCACCAAAAAAGGATATACAGATGGAAAATGTTCAATATCACTAGCCAATAGGGAAATAAAAACTAAAAAGGACAAGGTATCACTACTATCAAAATGGCCATAATTTTTTTTGTTGTTGTTACAGTCCTGGAGCTTAAACTCACGGCCCAGGTTCTGTCCCTGAACTTTTCTGCTCAAGGCTGGTGCTCTACCACTTGAACCACAGCTCCACTTCCAGTTTTCTGGTGATTAATTGGAAATAAAAGTCTCATGAACTTTCCTGCCCAGGCTGGCTTTAAACTGCAATCTTTAGGCCTCAGTCTCCTAAGTAGCTAGGATTATAGGCATGAACCACTGGCACCTGGCAGAGAATGATTATAAAATAATAAAAAAAGTAACACAAAATTGTTTGTAAAGATGCAGAGAAATCAGCTCATGTATACATTGTAGAGGGGAATGTAAAATTGTACAGGTACTCTGGAAAATAATTTGGCAGTTTCTCCTAGAACTAAAAAATATACTTATGACTCTAGCAATTGAATTCTTGGGCTTTGTCATAGCGAAATAAAAACTTAACATTTATCAGAAAACCTGTACACAAATTTGCATAGAACCTTTATTTATAATAGCCCAAACTAGAAATAACCCAAATATTCTTCTATAGTGAATGTTTAAAGAAACTTTGAAACATCCGTACTATGGAACATTAGTCTGCAGTAAAAAGGAATAAACAATTAATGCATGCAGTAAGTTGGATAGATCCTAAGAGAACCATGCTTAGCCAATTTCAAAATGTTATATGTTACTAAAATCATATGTATTATAGAGACAAAAAGATTAGTTATTGTTTAGAGTTAAGAGCAGAAAGGAATAGGAAGGATTCTAAAGGTATATCATGAATGAACCTTGCAGTATGCACATCAATTGCGCAGCAGTTATATCAAGCTAAATATGTGGTAAAGGCACATAAAACCATATGCACAAGCATCTGTCTACATATATTACACTAATGCAAGACTAACTGGAATCTGAATTAAGTCTGGATTATACTAATATTTCTTCTATATACAAAAGGATAGCTTAGATATTTGGAGGACAATTGCTCAGTGATGAACTGTAGCTGATTAATGTTGTCCAGATGTAGCTCTTGTTCTCATCTTGGGCTGCCTTGCCTAAGTTGCTGGAGATGTGCAGGTGCCCTAGTCCTTATCTGGCCTAAGCAACAAATTGCCAAGGGCAAACAAAAGGAAAACAACAAAAAAGGAAAGAAGGTTCACTAAAAGCAGAGCTTCTATCTAAAGGATAAAGAATAATGAGAACTTCATCATCAAGGCTATGACTCATCAAATCAGTAAAATCCATGTCAAGCAGCATCAGGTGAAGATGATGAGAAAGTGAAGAAAGACGACAAGAACAACAAATTGTAGAAGTTAAATGAGCTGTTTAAACATGCCTTGCTTCTGAAAAAATAAGTAAAAGAACAAATCTCAAACCAATGGTATGTATAGTCTTCAAGTAAAGACAGCAGTAAAAAAAAGTTGCTTAAAACATGAGTCTTAGAAAACTGAGTGCCAGTGGCTCATGCATGTAATCCTAACTACTTAAGAGGCTGAGATCTGATGATCTCAAAAAGAAGGTAGCCTGGGCAGGAAAGTCTGTGAGATTATCTCCATTTAACTCCCCCCCCCCACACCCCCGCACCGCCCCCAAAAAAAGCTGGAAGTAGAGGTATGGCTCAAATGGTAGAGCTCTAGCCTTGAGCAAAAAAGCTTAGGGACAGCACCCAATCCCTGAGTTCACACACACACACACACACACACACACACACACACACACACACACACACACACACACACACACACACAACACCATCAGTCACAGCACCCAATCCCTGAGTTCAAGCCCTAGGACCAACACCACACACACACACACACACACACACAAAACACCATGAGTCACAGCACCCAATCCCTGAGTTCAAGCCCTAGGACCAATACCACACACACACACACACAAAACACCATGAGTCACAGCACCCAATCCCTGAGTTCAAGCCCTAGGACCAACACCACACACACACACACACACACACACACACACACACACACACACACACACACACACACACACACACACACACACACACACACACACACACACACACACACACACACACACACACACACACACACACACACGAGTCTTAGCACTGTTTTCCTCATAAAACTACTTTTCCATTTTCAGTGTTGCTTTGGAACATTAACCAAATTGATGTTAACACATTTTTGAAAATTATTTTATCTTTTGGTTTTGGCAGTATTGAGGATTAAAGGCAGGGCCTGATATTTGTAAAGCAGGTGTTCTACCACTGTGTCTTGTCCAGTCCCTTTTTATACTGGTTATTTTCAAGGTAGGACCTTGCTTTATGCCTGAACTGGCCTGCCTATGATCCTCTTACTTGTTTCTTGTGATGGGGACAAAAAGTGTGTACCATTGTGCCTAGCCATTATGCTTCCTTGTAGATGGGATAACAGGCATTCCACCACTCCCAGATGAGGTTTGGTGAACTTTTATGCCTCGGCTGACTTTGAATTCCCATTCTCCTGACCTCTGCCTCCCAAGTAGCTGGGATTATAGGCTTCAGTAACTGTACTTACTAGGTATAACTGTAAAAAACAGGAGACTTCATTAAAATAAAAGTTGCTGCTTTTTTTTTTCTGGTAGTACTGGGGTTAGGGGTTGAACTCAAGGATTTGAGCTTGCTAGGCAGGTGTTCTACCACCCAAGCCATGGCTCCAACCAGTGCTTGCTTTTTTTTATTTTTTTTTATTTTTTTAATTTATTTTATTTGTGAACATACTGTACAAAGGGGTTACAATTACATGGGCAGGATAATGCATACATTTCTTACCAAGCATTGCAGCCTCCTCCTCTGTTTATCCTTCCATCCCTTCCCAGCCTCCCCCCTCCCCCCCAAGTGCTTGCTTTTTAAAGGAATTATATTAAAAGACAACCCACAGAAAATTTTCTAACTGGTAAAAACATTTCTAAAATATCTATCTAAAGCTGGCTGTGATGGTATACTCTTATAATCCCAGCTTCTCAGGAGGTAGAGACAAGAGAATCCCAGGTTTGAACAAGCCCTGGCAAAGTTAATGAAACCTTATCTCAAAGACAAAATTCAGATACAGATTAGAGGTATGTACCAAGTAGTAGAGTGTTCCTAGCAGGAAAACCCTAGTTCAAACCCTAGTGCCACAAAAAAAAAAGGGCAGGGGGCTAGGAGTATGGCTTATGTGGTAGAACATTTGCCTAGCACATGCAAGAATCTGTGTTCAATGACCAGTATCACAAAACAAAAACAAGAACAATAATCAGAGAGCTGGGGATGGTTCAGGGTAAGCACTAATCTTGAGACCCTGGGTTCAATCCCAGGACCAAAACAAATAAAATAAATTCCTCAAAATAGCAAAAGATGAATTCATACATAAAGTATATAAGAAACTTTTAACTTAAATAATAAATGAAAATTTAGACAAAAATAGAGAGAGCTGGCCAGGCGCTGGTGGCTCACACCTGTAATCCTACCTACTCAGGAGGCTGAGATCTGAGGGTCGAGGTTCAAAGCCAACGGGCAGGAAAGTCCGCGAGACTCTTATCTCCAATAAACCACTAGAAAACCAGAAGTGGTGCTGTGGCTCAAGCAGCAGAGCGCTTGCCTTGAGCTGAAGAATGCAGGGACAGCTCTCAGTCCCAGAGTTCAAGCCCCACAGCCGACCAAAAAAAAAAAAAAAGAGAGAGAGAGCTGAACAACCACTTTGGCAAAGTAGCAGGATACAAAATTAACCCACAGCCGGGCTCTGGTGGCTCACGCCTGTAATCCTAGCTACTCAGGAGGCTGAGATCTGAGGATGGCGGTTCAAAGCCAGCCTGGGCAGGAGAGACGGTGAGACTCCTATCTCCAATAAACCACCAGAAAACCGGAAGTGGCGCTGTAGGCTCAAGTGGTAGAGCGCTTGCCTTGAGCTGAAGAGCTGAGGGACAGCGCTCAGGCCCAGAGTTCAAGCCCCACAACCGACAGAAAAAACAACAACAACAAAATTAACCCACGATAATCAGTAGCCTTTCTGTATGCCAACGATGAACAAGCAGAAAGGGAAATCAGGAAAACAATTCCACTTGCAAGGGCCTCAATAAGGAAAAAACAAACAAGCAAAAAAACACACCAAACCTAGGAATAAACCCAACCAAAGACATAAATGATCTCTATAGTGAAAACTATAAAAATCTGAAAAAATAAATCAAAGAGCACATCAGGAAATGGAAAGACTATCCATGTTCATGGATAGGTAGAATCAATATTCTGAAAATATCTGCAAGTATCACAATCTCAGACCTCAAGCTCTACTATAGAGCTATAACAAAAACAACTTGATATTGGCACAAAAATAGACCCAAAGATCAATGGAACAGATTAGAAGACCCAGAAATAAAACCATACACTTACAGTTATTTGATATTTGATAAGGGAGCCAAAGATATACAGTGGGGAAAAAAATAGCCTTTTCAATAGTTGGTGCTGGGAAAACTGGACATCCATATGTAGAAAACTAAAAGTGGATTCCTGTTTGTCACCATGAACTAGTATCAATTCAAAGTGGATAAAATATCTCAACATCAGACCTAAAACTTTGAAATTACTGAGAGACAATAGAAGAAACATTAGAACTTACAGGTATAAATAGAAACTTCTTGAAGAGAGTGCCAGGGGCACAATAGATAGAAAAGAGACTTGACAAGTGGGACCACATCAAAATAAAAAGTTTCTGCAAGCTAAGGACTAGTTAATAAACTAAAAAGACAACCAACAGACTGCGAGAAGATCTTTACCAGCAATACATCAGACAAAGGCCTAATATGCAATATATACAAGGAGATCAAGAAACTAACCCATCCCTGAGATTCCATTTCATCCCATTTAGATCGACCAACATTGTGAATTTGAACAACAAATGTTGGTAGGGGTGTGGGGAAAAAGGAACCTTATTTCACTGTTGGTGGGAATGTAAACTAGTACAACCACTCTGGACAGCAGTGTGGAGGTTCCTCAAAAATCTAAACATAGAAGCCGGGCCCTGGTGGCTCATGCCTGTAATCCTAGCTACTCAGGAGGCTGAGATCTGAGGATCTCAGTTCAAAGCCAGCCTGGGCAGTAAAGGCCGTGAGACTCTAACCTCCAATAAACCACTCAGAAAACCAAAGTGGCTCTGTGGCTCAAGCGGTAGAGCACTAGCCTTGAACTGAAGAGCTGAGGGACAGTGTTCAGGCCTGGAGTTCAAGCGCCACGATCAAAAAAAAAAAATACTAAACAGATCTTCCCTACGGCCCAGCCATACCACTCTTGGGCATCTGCACAGAATATCATGAACTAGAGGGGCTGAGAAGGTGGCTCAGTGGTAAAGCGCTTGCCTTGCATGCCTGAGGCCCTGGGTTCGATTCCTCAGCACCACATAAGCAAAAAGAAAAAAAGCCGGAAGTGGCGCTGTGGCTCAAGTGGTAGAGTGCTAGCCTTGAGCTGAAGAGCTGAGGGACAGCGCCCAGGCCCAGAGTTCAGGCCCCACGACCGGACACAAAAAAAAAAAAAAAGAATATCATGAACTAGAATATGTTACAGACACCTGCACATCCATGTTCATTGCAACACTATTCACAATAGCCAAGACATGGAAACAGCCTAGATGCCCCATAATAGATGAGTGGATCCAAAAAATGTGGTACCTACACACAATGGAATTTTTACACAGCCTTTAGAAAGAATCAAATTACATCATTTGCACAGAATGGATGGAACTAGAACAAATCATGTTAAGTGACGTAAGCCAAGCTCAGAGAGACAAATAGTACATGTGTTCTCTGATATACAGAAATTAGATCTAAAATACACAGGAATATGATAAAATTATACCAGGAGTCAAGATACTCACACACCGTGAAATCAAAAGAGGATACTCTCAGGAGAGAAACACAAGATGTACCTTTTCATATTTATATAAAATAATATATATATTGAAATGAAGTCCAAGATATGGAAACAGGAGATTTCTTCTTTTTTTAAAAATATTCATTTTTTGATGATTCTTCTTTATGTATAGTATACTCAAGGGTATATCTTTGGGAGGGGAGGGAGGGGACAGAACTGGAGGGAAACAGGGTGAAAAAGTGCAGCAGTGGAGCACACAGGACACTGATAAAAGTGAACTATACAACTCGTGGGTGGAAATGGTAGAGAGGGACTGGCAGAGAATGAGGGAAGGCAAGACACTGTACAAAAGGAAGCGTACTTAATGCCTGACTCATGCCATTGTAATCCTCTGTACCTAACCTTTATAATAACAATAAAGTAAATTAATTAAAAATATAGAGATGGGAGCCGGGCGCTGGTGGCTCACGTCTGTAATCCTAGCTACTCAGGAGGCTGAGATCTGAGGATCGCGGTTCAAAGCCAGCCCGGGGAGGAGAGACGGTGAGACTCCTATCTCCAATAAACCACCAGAAAACCGGAAGTGGCGCTGTAGCTCAAGTGGTAGAGCGCTCGCCTTGAGCTGAAGAGCTGAGGGACAGTGCCCAGGCCCAGAGTTCAAGCCCCACGACCGACAAAAAAAAAAAAATATAGAGATGGGGGGCTGGGAAGGTGGCTCAGTGGTAGAGCTCTTGCCTTGCATGCATTAGGCCCTGGGTTCGATTCCTCAGCACCACATAAGCAGAAAAAAAAAGGCCGGAAGTGGTGCTATGGCTCAAGTGGTAGCATGCTAGCCTTGAGCTGAAGAGCTGAGGGACAGTGCCTAGGCCCAGAGTTCAGGCCCCATGACTGGACCCAAAAAAAAAATATATAGAGAGAGAGATGGCAAATAAGCATATGAAAAGATGGCTCAACATCATTAAGACAATGAAAAATATAACTCTACCACCACCAAGATAGCACCAATAAAAAAGATGAACAGATAACAAGTGCTGGCTACAATGTAGAACAACCAAAATTCTAACATACTACTTTGAGAATATAAAATAATATAACCACTTTGGAAAAAAAGAAGTTAGTTTCTTAAAAAGTTAAAATACCCTTACTACCTAGCCACTCACTCTTGAGTATTTATACCTAAGAGAAATGAAAGTAGGGGTTGGGAAGGTGGCTCAGTAGTAGAGTGCTTGTCTTGCATGCATGAGGCCCTAGGTTCGATTCCTCAGCACACATAAGCAGTGGGGAAAAAGCTGGAGGTGGTGTTGTGGCTCAAGTGGGAGAGCACTAGCCTTGAGCTGAAGAGCTGAGGAACACTGCCCAGGCCCAGAGTTCAGGCCCCATGACCAACCAAAAAAAAAAAAGAAAGAAAGAAAGAAAAAAAGAGAAGAGAAGGAAAAGGGGAAGGGAGAAAGAAAGAAAGAAGGAAAGCAAGAAAGAAAGAGAAGAAGAGAGAGAGAGAGAGAAAGGAAGGAAGGAAGGAAGGAAGGAAGGAAGGAAGGAAGGAAGGAAGGAAGGAAGGAAGGAAGGAAGGAAGGAAGGAAGGCAGGCAGGAAGGAAGGCAGGAAGGAAGGCAGGAAGGCAGGAAGGCAGGAAGGCAGGAAGGCAGGCAGATCTTGGCACAAACACTTCCACTTGAATGCTCATAGCAGTTGGTTTTTTGTTTTTGTTTTAACTCACTGTTCCTGAGCTGCTTTTACTCAAGACTAACACTCTACCTCTTGAACCACAGCGCCACTTACGGCTTTTTCTGTTTAAGTGGTACTGAGGAATCGAACTGAGAGCTTCATACATGCTAGGCAAGCATTCCATCACTAAGTTACATTTCCAGTCCCACAAAGGGCTTTTATTGTGATATTTTACCATGATATTTCTATTGATGCTTCTAATGTATGTTAACCAAATCCACCCCCTCTTCTCTCTCTAAGGCTTCTCTCTCTTCCCCTGCATTTCAAAAGTACTTACTGAGTTTTTATTGATAACTATGGAAAAATGTTGATCAATAAGTAAATGAATAAACAAATTGTGGTATATCCATACAATAAAGACTACTCAACAATGAGAGAAAATTTTGAACCACTCCACATCATAATTGTCAAATCATTATTCAAAGTGAAGAGAACAAAATGTCAAATTCCATTTATATAAAATTCTAGTAAAATGCAATGTCAGAAAAGTACAACAAGAGAAACTATAATGACAGAAAGCAAATCAGTGGCTACTTAGGTATTGAAAAAGAAAATTCAACAATGGATTACAAAGGAATATAAAGGAATTTCATAAAGGACATGGTCACTGTCTTGGTTCAGTAATGGTTTCATAAAGTATAAATTATTTCAAACTTCATAAAATTGCAAACAGTAAATATATAGTCTAAAAATACACTAAAGGGCTGGGAAGGTGGCTCAGTGGTAGAGTGCTTACCTCACAGGCATGAGGCCCTGGGTTCAATTCTTCAGCATCACATAAACAGAAAAAGCTGGAAGTGGCGTTATGGCTCAAGTGGTAGAGTGCTACCCTTGAGCTGAAGAGCTGAGAGACAGTGCCCAGGCCCAGAGTTCAAGTCCCACAACCAACCAAAAAAATAAAAATAAAAAAATACACTATGCCTTAATAAAAATGGTAAATTGGAATATCTAGTATGTACCACGGTCCTAGGTAAAGGGGTATACTTACCTAACACTTGGAAAATCCTTTTCTGCAAACTGACATTGATACCCTATTTAGAGACAAACTAAACCTCAGAAAGGACAAGTAAACGTGCTTCATCAAGGCCATACAGTTAGTCATACAATGAGGAATTCAATCTTTTGATCAGGTCAATTCCTTTACAACATCAAAACAACAACCAAAACCTTCTGAAAGTGAGAAAAAAAATATCCAGAAGAGAAAGAACATCTCGAACACTTGGTTTTCCCTTTTTTTAATGAGGCTCTAGGGTCAACAGCTTCCTGGGGCTCTATCAATACATCTTTGCAAGATGGACAATAACCATCTACTCTCCACTAGGAAAAATAAACATACTTCTCAGTGAGTGCTGAACTTTTCCTAAGAAATACCCAAGCAATTTTAGTATTGGTTTGCCTAAGATTTCCTGGAAAATAAGTAACACACTAGTCAAACTACACACTGGATATTTCTACCTTAGCTGTATCTTTGAGTAAGTATTTTTGTCACCAGAAGTTCCTGCCTAATTCTAGAGTCATTCAAAAATATGCTTACTCTTGGGCAAGGAGCTGCTGCCAGCAGAATGGCATGCTGGCACAAGATCAGTCTTCTAGTAATGGGGCCCAGGAGAAGAGGGCTTGCCATTCCAGCAGCTCATTTGGAAGAGTTACAAGTAGATCTTATATGACTCTGCTTGCCAGAGGTTTAGGAAGTTTGCCTCTCTCTCATTATTTAGGGGAAGAGAGTTACTGCAAAGAGCAGTAACTAATTATATCAGCCAGTAAGCTTATAGAATTTGACATAGATCTAGTGTCCTGTGTCAGAAGTTATCTCAGGGTGTTTAAGGAGCAGAGGTATGAAAGAGGCTTCCTAACAGACATACCCATTAACCAACCTACAAAAAGATGTTTTTTTTTAAATAATAGTAAGAAGGAATTATTAATAAACTACAACCATTCTGAAAGTAAGGAGAGGGCTGGGAAGTGGCTCAGTGGTAGAGTGCTTGCCTTGCATGCTTGAGGCCCTGGGTTCAATTCCTCAGCACCACATAAGCAAAAAGAAAAAAGCCGGAAGTGGCGCTGTGGCTCAAGTGGTAGAGCGCTAGCCTTGAGCTGAAGAGCTGAGGGACAGCGCCCAGGCCCAGAGTTCAGGCCCCACGACCGGATCCGCCCCCCCCCCCCCAAAAAAAGAATGAAAGTAAGGAGAGATTTGACAGCTGATTCAGACAGCTTGAAATGCACCTCTGATGGTATGAACCTTTAGAAACACTTTGGCTGAAAATAAAAGTTAACAAGAGAAAATATGTGCACACATCCTGATTCAGAGAAAGCTCCTAAATTTAATACAGGCAGGCAGAAAAGTGAGACAGAGAAGTGTTCAGCTTCCATATTAACATATTTTCTTTCTTTTAAAAGCTTCCGAAAAGATTTCCAAAACAAAAACAAAAACAAAACCATCTAAAAAAGTTTGTAAACAATGCCAAAAATAGAACAATGCTAAGATAGACAGGACAGAGAAATACTTCGGACATAAAGTATCTCTTGGAAGGTTTTTGAAGAGTTAGCCATCTGAGAGCTTCCCAAAATACAAAATACAAGATCACAGTCATCAACCAAACAGACGGTTAGTAGTAAAAAGTGAGACTGTTTAATTTGTTAATACTATTTGTAGGGCTGAGAAGGTGGCTCAGTGGTAGAGCGCTTGCCTTGCATGCATGAGGCCCTGGGTTCAATTCCTCAGCACCACATAAGCAGAAAAAAAAAAGCAGGAAGTGGTGCTATGGCTCAAGTGGGAGAGTGCTAGCCTTGAGCTGAGGGACAGCGCCCAGGCCCAGAGTTCAGACCCCAAGAACGGACCCCCCCCAAAAAAATACTATTTGAAGAGTTTGGCTTGCTCCCCACCTTGATAGTGGCAAGTCTTCAAGTCACTGGAAATATGCCCTTTATTAAAGGAGATAGGAAGGAGATAGGGAGACCTTACTACCTCCCCTCCACTTCTGTGTCCTGGCCATGAGAAGAGTGCCTTTGCTCTGCCATATACTCTAAAGCAACAGAATCCCTCAACTATGGAACTGAACCAAATATCTTAAGCTGATTATCTCAGGTATTTGCCACAGTAACAGAAAGTTGACTAACACAGTCAATAGTACGTATATGGAGATCTATCTATCTATCTATCTATCTATCTATCTATCTCATTAGTAGTACACAAAATAAGTTTTATGAGATTAAACTTTTTGTTTCTACTTATTTCTTTATACATTATCCAAAAAGACTTGTGATAAGAGCAAATCATACTCAATGAGTAACATTAAAGTAGGTTAGAAAATCAGATCAGATGGGTTTAATGATCTACATGAATCGCCTGATTTTCTGACAACCAAATCAAAGAAGGAAACACCAACAATTGTATAGCTGTCATTACTGGGAAGAAATAGGTGGATCAGCACTCCAGGAAAACAATCTTTACTTAGCACTGAGTTCTAAAGTAATGTTTTAAAACCTGGACTCTATGCAAGGGGTATATGGCAAAAACAAACACACAAATAAAAAACAATCTTGAAAAAAGTTTTGGGTTATTTTGGTACTTTTTTGGTGCCTGTCTGGTCTTTTTACATTTTTTGAACCCGGCAAGAACAGGTCTATCCATTCAAATAGAGAAAATCTCACCAAGAAATTGAAAGAGAATTAGTACTTTAAAAACTGCTTGGCAAGAGGTGCTAATCTCAGAATTATAGTGTCTTGGTTTCTGTACTAGCATTCAAGTATAAAAGCTTTTTATGTATCCCCTTGCTTTACAGCATGCTGTTATGCTCTTTTGTTTTAGAAACATCCCCAAAATGCCCATAATCTGAAACTTATAGCCAAGATAATTCCCCTTTCACATTAGTACCTTTGTGTTTATATATGTATATATATATTTTTTTTTTACATGTATATTTTGATATACTTGGTCCTTTCATTTATTTTTGTCAGTTGTGGGGCTTGAACTCAAGGCTGGGCTCTGTCCCTGAGCCTCTTTGTGCTCAAGGCTAGGGCTCTACCACTCGAGCCACAGTTCCACTTCCAGTTTTTGAGTAGTTAATGGAGTAAGAGTCTCACAGGGACTTTTCTGCCTGGTCTGCGATCCTCAGATCTCAGCTTCCTGAGTAGCTAGGATTACAGACATAAACCACCAGTGCCCAGCTATTTGGTCCTTTTAAAACAAGAATATTTTCTAGTATCGTGTCACTTTAATATTATAGAATTCTTCAGTGTTCTTTTTCTGATGCTGTTCGTAGTGGGGCTTGGACTTAGGGAACGTGGGCACTGTCCTTGAGCTTCTTTGCTCAAGGCGAGCACTCTACCACTTTGAGCCACAGCACCACTTCCAGTTTTCTGGTGATTAATTGGAATAAGAGTCTCTTGAACTTTCATGCTGGGGCTGACTTTGAACCAGACCTCAGGCTCCTGAGTACCTAAGATTTAAGGATTTACAGGTGTGAGCCACAGGTACTCAGTTTTCTTTGTATTGCCAGTACTAAGGTTTAACCTCAGGGCCTCAAGCTCACTCAGCCAGTACTCTACCACTTTGAGCCAAACCTTCAGCCTGACTGTCTGCTGGTTATTTTTGGAGATGGAGTCTCTGACATTTCTGCCCAGACTGTTCAAGAACTACAGTCCTCTGGATCTTAGCTTCCTCAGTAGCTAGGATTATGGGCATGAGCCACCAGCACCAGCTCAGTCTTCATTCTTAACTGATCTTTAATCATCAATTTGCCTGAAGCACTTAAACTTGAGTTTCTATGACACTCAGTTTCTCTGTCATTTTGGGTAAGCATGTAGATTAGTTACCAGGAATCTCTAATTTTAAAGAAATCCATCAAGGATTTTTGTTGTTGTTGTTTTCTATGGTTTTGTTTGGCTTAATCTGGTTTGGTTTTATGAGGAAGAATCCTGATGTATAGCCTATGCTGGTCTTGAACTTTCTTTTTTTTTTTGGGTCCGGTTGTGGGGTCTGAACTCTGGGCCTGGGCACTGTCCCTCAGCTTTTCAGCTCAAAGCTAGTGCTCTACCACTTGAGCCACAGCACCACTTCCGGCTTTTTGCTTATGTGGTGCTGAGGAATCGAACCCAGGGCCTCATGCATGCAAAGCAAGCACTCTACCACTGAGCCACCTTCCCAGCCCTGGTCTTGAACTTTCGATCTTCTTACCTTAGTGTACCAAGTGCTGGGATTTCAGGTGTATACCACCACTCCTGGGTCTTTTATAAGAGTTATTTTTTGAGTTAGTGTCATTTGTAACTTAGTTTTATAGATCTTAAAGAACAATATATATTATCAGTATATTTGTATTTCTATATGTTTTTGTAATAATACTCATAGATTTGATACATTTGTCTTACCATACACATAATAGAATAGTATTTCTTGGGTACCTTTTAATAGTTTATTTACATTTAATTCATGTGTTATAAACAGGCTCACACCTGTAATCCTAGCTACTCAGGAGGCTGAGATCTGAGGATCCAGGCTCAAAGATAGCCTAGGCAGGGAAATCTGTGAGAATCTTATCTTCAATTGACTACCAAACAGCTGGAAGTTAAGTTGTGGCTCCAGTGGTAGCCTTGAGCACAAAAGTTCAAGGACAGTGCCCAGGCCCAGAGTTCCTGCCCCAGAACCAGCACAAAAAAAATGAAATAAAAAGGGGTGGAGGGCTAGGAAGGTAGCTCAGTGGTGGAGCGCTGGCCTTGCATGCTTGAGGCCCTGGGTTCGATTTCCTCAGCACCACATAAGCAGAAAAAAAAAAGCCAGAAGTAGTGCTGTGGCTCAACTGGTAGAGTGCTAGCCTTGAGCTGAAGAGCTAAGGGACAGCGTCCAGGCCCAGAATTCAGGCCCCACGACCGGACCCCCCCCAAAATAAAAATAAATAAAAATAAAAGGGGTGGAGGGGCGTCCTATACCAAAAGTTGGTAGAGGAATCAAAAGAGCAAACCTGCTTCCTCAAAGTTTCCTTCTTCCTTGTTATCTAAGCCCTTCTTTCAAAATTCAGCACATATTAATCCTATACTGTGCTTCCTGATTGACCTTCTTCCTCTGGGCTCAGTATTTCTGTCTATAACACTTACAGGGTACACTTGGCAAAAAGCTGCCCTAACACAGAATTTATAATCTGTCACATTCCCCCAATCTTACTGGGATGACTAATTCCTAATAGGCTGGGATCTCCTGTGCAGACTCCAGTAAATCTCAAGTATACATACTACAGTGCCTGGTAATTACAGCTTATCAGTTCTGATAGATACTTCACATAGTGCTGGTCCAATTCATTCACAGTATTTACTAAAAGTAACTATTGCATGTGATACACGTAAAGTCCTGTGCTAGCCATTTAGTTTTTCAAAGATGGATTAGATATGAACTAAACCCTCAAAGAGCTAAAGACTAAGACTTACCACTATGATGAGGCTTTGCTAATTTCTTTCAGGGTTGGTTCAAACCACAATCCTCCCAATCTCTCTTTCCTAAGGAATTAGAAATTATAGGCCCGGGCACCATGCTCAACAAGAAAATCTGATTTTTTTTTATGCTGGTCCTGGGGCTTGAACTCAGGGCTAGGACACTGTCCCTGAGCTTTTGTGCTCAAAGTTAGCTCTCTACCACTTAAGCCACAGCTCCAACTCTGCTATTTTAAGTGGTTAATTGGAGATAAGAATCTCATGGACTTTCCTGCTCAGGCTGGCTTAGAAACGGGATTCTCTTATCTCAGCCTCCTAAATAGCTAAGATTATAGTTGTAAGCTACTGGTATTCAAGGAAACGCAAAAATTTAAGAGTGTTGACAAGTGCCAGTGTCTCACATCTGTAATCTTATCTACTCAGGAGGTAGAGGTCTGCAGATCTCAGTTCAAAGCCAGAATGAGCAAGAAAGACCACATCCAATTAACCACCAAAAAAGGCAGAAGTGTGTCTGTGGTTCAAGTGGTAAAGTATAAGCCTTGAATGGAAAAAGCTAAGGGAGAGAATCCAGACCCTGAGTTCCAGCCCTAGTACCAACACAAAAACAAAACCAAATGAACCAAAAACTTCACAGAAACAGTAAGGCTGAGACATGAGACAGTCTTAGTTTGTGGAGGGCACTTGGACCAACAATAAAAATATTGTGCATAGGAAGAACTGAATCATAACTGCAGTAAATGATTTGGTGCTTGCTTTAAGAGCACCTCCAGAACTAAAGCACTCCCCGGCCTCTGCCCGCCGCCGTTGGAATTGATGGCATTAGTGGCTCTCGGCTGATTGCCATTTCCAGATTTGCCCTCCAAGTGAAGTGCTTCCAAAATGTCACTCTACAAGTGAACTGATTGCTAGGGAGCAGAAGAAGGTACATAAAGAGTCAGCCCTTGAGGTCAATTGTTCTTAAGGAGCTAACCTAGCTCCAGAGTTTCGTGTAGGATTGGTCAAGGCTTTTGTTACAGCTGCAACTTCTCCCTCTGACCTAATCCTGCTCCCTGCAAGTCCTCTCAGGTGTTACAAGAAGTTGGTTGGAGAATAAACTACATACAAATCTCTATCTTAAGTCTGCTTCATGTGGAACCTAACTTATATACAATAGGAAAAAATAGGTGAGACTATGGATGAAAATGTCCAGAAGAAATTAGAAATTTGGGAGAAAGCTCAAGAAAAAGTTCAGACAAAAGTGACTCAGAACAGGGAACTGGTGGTTCATGCCCATAATCCAAGCTGCTCTGGAGGCCAAGATATGAGGAATACAGTTAAAAGTCAGCCTGGGTAGAAAAGTCCAGAGACTCTTATCTCCAATTAAATCACCAAAAAGCCAGAAGTGGAGCTGTGGCTCAAAGTGGTAAAGCACTAGGCTTGAGCAGAAAAGCTCATAGATAGTACCCAGCCCTGAGTTCAAGCTCCCAGACTAGCACCAAATAAAAATAAAAGGAGAAATATTCACGAAGGATTGATAACTGAAACTGTGAGATTTTACAATCCACCAAAGAAAGAGGAAAAAGAAAGTCAAGGTAAGAACTTTAGTAAATGCTGATTTTTTAGCATGCCAGATGAAAAAGGACTCCAAGAAAACAAAGAGAATTTAGACAAGCATTTCTGAAAAGTCTAAATTGAAAAAGCAAAAGCCCCTTCAAAAAAATTAAGAAGAAGGAGACATAATGAGTGTTTAACAAACTTGCTAACTGAGCTGGGTGCCAGATACACCTGTAATCCTATCTACTCAAGAAGGTAAGATCTGAGGACCTAGGTTTGAAGCCAGCCAGAGCAAGAAAGTCCATGATACTCTATCTTCAATTAAACACCAAATAAATAAATGTGAGAAGTGTGGCTGTGGCTCTAGTGATAACAGTGCTTGCTTTGAGCAAAAAAGCACACAAAGAAAGGAGGAGGTGTATAAGGTAATAATTTATAATTATTTAGCAACATCACACTGATTTTTTTTTTTTTGGATCGTGTGCTTAAACTCTGGGCTTGGGAACTGTCCCTGAGCTCTTCGTCTCAAGGCCAGCGTTTGACAGCTTGAGCCACAGCCACTTCCGGTTTTCTAGTGGTTTATTGGAGATAAGAGTCTCACTGAAAACAACAAGGAGGCAACAATGCTTGATAAGAAATGTACTCTTTATCTTGCTCTTGTAATTGTAACTCCCCTGTATGGAATTCTCGCAATTAAAAAATAAATATATAGGGGTTAGGAAGGTGGCTCAGTGGTAGAGCGCTTGCCTTGCATGCCTGAGGCCCTGGGTTTGATTCCTCAGCACCACATAAGAAAAAAGAAAAAAGCCAGAAGTGGCGCTGTGGCTCAAGTGGTAGAGCGCTAGCCTTGAGCTGAAGAGCTGAGGGACAGTGTTCAGGCCCAGAGTTCAGGCCCCACGACCGGACCCAAAAAAAAAAAAAAAAAGATAAAAAGAAAAATAAGGAAGTTGAAAAAAAAAAGTCTCACCGACTTTCCTGCCTGACCTGGTTTTGAACCACGATCCTCAGATCTCAGCCTCCTGAGTAGCTAGCATTACAGGCTTGAGCCACCAGTGCCTGGCTCATCACACTGATTTGAATGCCAATAAATAAATTCTTCTTAGAAATAGAATCCTAAAGAAAATAATGAACCACACAAACAGGTGTTATTATACTTCTAGTCTTGGCTGTAGAACACAGAACTTACCTTTTGTAAATAGAAGGCAGTTACCTCCAGTTTCTATGCCCAACAAAGCTACGAAATACTCTTCAATGACTCACTGCCTTCCCTGTTTTCTTCTGGGTGTGACTGGGGATCCCCACATCTACATCTGCCCCAAGTCCTCCTGCCCAACCTTGCAATTCAAGGCCAAAGTGAAAAACACGGAAGACTTCCCAAGAGCCAGTGTGGCTGTATTTCCTGCAGAGATCTGAAAACCCGAAGTTACAAAAGTCAGCACCAATTTCAAATCTGATCAGCATCTCTCAAAGTCCCAGTTACCATACGGCTGAATAAAATACTTTTTCACAAATTTAACGCCAGCATGTCTGTATTTGGAAACTTTGAAAATACATGTTGTGTGGTTTACTGCACTGGAAAAGGTGCCAACAGAGTTTCAAAGGAAGGGAAGTGTATAACTGTTTCCTTTCAAATGCATTTTCCAATGGGATCCATTCAGAGAAAAGGCTGGAACTAACTAAAACAGTATTAAAAACTGCTATGGAAAGAGACAGGGAGATGGAAAAAGATAAACCTAAAAAAGTGAAATACATAACCAAGAGTGAGACAGTCACATAAGCAATAAGAAAGAGGATTTGGGCAGAGAGAAAGGTTGGATAAGGGAATGGGGTGAGATGGAGTTTTGTCTGGCAGTTACTATTCGTGGTTTCATATTGCTGCAGATCAATCGATCAGGACTGCAATGCTGCTGGCCCAGTGGCACAAGGCAACCACAGAGTTGGCTTCAAGTTTAGCACTTTCGAACTGCTGACCTTCAGTTTTCAAACCAAAAATATTCTTTGGGAAACAGTAATACCAGGTTGAGTCCAACCAGTCAAGCAAAAACAGGAACTACTAACCTGAAGTAACACCCTATTCCGTTACATCAGGCAACAACCCTTTGCTGGCATCAACCAGAAAGTCTGCAAACCTGAAACCACACCCTACCAAACTAACTCCAGGTTCTGACTCAATCAAGGAGGCAATGATAACCAGAAATGCTCTAACAAGTGGAATGGTATTTCAATGTTGGCCTAACCAGAACTATTCAAGAGGGAAAGCCAGTCCTCTCACAGAGCCAGATATAGCAATTCCATCTGAGGTCACATGTGCAGGACTCCAGTGGAATCTGCATGCAATGCTGAAGGCCAGGTTTGCACTACACCTCAGAAAACCATTACATTTCTATTACAAAAAAAACTAATGGTTTGTAGGAAGTAGTGTTTTTGTCTGTTTGATTTTTGCTAAATTCATCTAAGCTAGAGTGATGCCAAATTTTATGACCTAAAGGTACCTTGGAGAGCAAAAGATGAGCTATTAGTAATTCATAAGTAGTAAGTAAATATCACAACAAAACTACTCACTTAATAATATACATTAATTTTTAAAAAATCTCAAACAGTGAATATCTATTCTCTAAGCAAACCAGACTACAGTCACCCTAAGTCAAAGCCATAGTAGCTTTTCTTTTCCCTGGGTTGGGTATCATAAAAAAGCGTAGGCTCAACAGAATCATTTTTTAAAAGGCAAAACAGAACTGCTCCTAATCAGTGCCAAAACACTTTCATTTTGAGCTCCTCCAATGGAGAGGTAAACAAATCAATTAAGTTAACTGCAAAAACTAACAAGACAGATTGAGCTGACAATTGGGATTCTGGAACTGAAAATTCCAGGCAGTGGTTTCAGGAGAAAGGGAGAATGTGCCACAGATGGGGATAGTGAGCCTGATCCACAGCCTCCCAGTGCTAGGCCCTGATGCCTCAGCCAGCTTCAAACAGCAAGGCGGGCAGACCTTGGTGCGAGTTTGCTGAGTTCCAGGATATCATTCTTGAGGGTGTAATAACCATGGGCTGTAGCACACATGTTGAGGGATGAGGGAAAAAATAAACAGAGAGACAAAAGAATGAGGATGCACTGCCAATTTCAATTGTGCAGCTTTTATTTTTAAATGCTTATCAAGCTGAGAGAGAGAGCAGAGTTCTTGGAAAACAAAGTTTCCTTTTTTCCAATGCCAGCGTAAAGCACCCTCAAGGACGGGCACTGCACAGACTGTAACAACAAGGAACGTGGCTCTGCATCCTCCCAACAACACAATTGGCCATGGGTCCCAGGCTGCTCTGATTTCAACTCAGCTGAAAACTTGAAATAACAGGCCCTTTGCCTCTGTTAAAAAGTGCTCTTCTTACATTTTTTATTAATCTCCAAACTAGCTGTGTTAGAATTATAGCCCATTACACACCAACTCTCTTCACTAATAAAATAAATTTGTAAAAGGCCTAATTACTACTTTCACTGAACTATACTGCTTGGGGATCAAGTACAGGAAGCTGAGGGCTTAAACAATTGTCAGCGAGGGGATGACGGGAAGGGATTGGGGGAGGACCTATAGCCACTAGCAGGAAAGAACACAAGGTCCAGAGACAAGCCTCAGAGCACATGCCCAAAAAGAAACAAAAGGGCACTAACCCTGTTTTTGTTCTGAACCGCTCCATGAGGATCCATGCCATCGTGGCATGTTGGGAGGCCTGTCACGAGTTATACAGGCCTATGCTGCCCACGCCCCAGCTCAGCAGAAAAAGAGAAGTGCAGTCCAAGACAGATGGATCCGGCCCTGACTCTCAGCAGAGGGCCTGGAGAGTGACCAGTAAGAAAACAAACAACCCATCTTCCCACCTATCCTGCTAACACTAGTCCAGGGCCACAGAGAGAAACAAGAGCAGGCAACTGCACGAGAGCTATAGCATGAAGGTGAGGTCCACTGCAACAACTTCTGGGCTGTGCCCTGCACAACACCCCACAATACCGATCACAAAGCTGAAAAAGTTACTCACAATCAATCAAGGCTGGTGCTGAGAAGTCCAATTAGAAACCAGCAGTCAACTGTGACATACTCATTTATAATAAAAGGTGAGTATGAAACAAATCAATCCAAACCTTAAACAAATATTAAGGGCAAAACATGACTGTCATTCTTAACTGACCACACAGACAATCCCCACCTATCTTTTAGACTTTAAATGTTATTTTCTCTCCATGAAATCAACCATTGCCAAAGTTTCTCTGCTGCAAAGAAATAAGATAAAACCTCCAGCAGGTGAGTTAAACCTGTGGTGGACACCCCATTTGGGGATGGACACACTAGAACACAGTCGTTAACTGAAGAAAAGGGGTCTACATAGGTACCCTGAAAAGTGAGGAATGCTCTCAACAGGAAACGCACAGCAGCAAATGCTGTGATACCAAAGCCACAACTCCATGGGTCCCTGGAGCCTCTCAAACTGAGCTGCCAGCTAGGGAGCTAACACTAGTTTTGGATGAAACACAGCTCTGGTAGAGTAATTAATTTTTTTCTTAACTAGGATTACATTAATTTTCAAGGACTAATGGAGTCCAGCTGTAATGGGAAGAGCGGCTGCCGATGCACAAAGGCACTTGTGCGTACATTATAAACACACACACACACACACACAGACTTATAAAAAGGATCCACTATAACAGGATATTTTTAGTTTCTACAACGCTGCACTAAAAATACAGCCCCGGCTGATACATCATGGCAGAACTATTCTATCCCTGTCCCTTCAGGAACAGTTTAAAACATTTATTTTTGTTTCCTTTTGCAATGGTCAGAGGAGAGAGAAAATAGCAACTCATTGATAAGAGGAAACGAGAGAGACATGAAAAATTGAAAACTACCTAAAAACTCATGGAGAGGTTTATTTTATTAGTTCTTAATAAATATCTTGCAGATTTCCTCAGGAAATACACCAGATCACATGTAAAATAGTTTGATACTGATGTCAACTGCATCAACATATGAAGTCTATTAGGGTGAAGCCGCAGCAGGGTGATCAGCGTGCTGAAAAACTCCACAGTACTCGTGGGGAGGGGGAAATCTCACGGCCTTCCAAATTCTTCGAGAGGTAAAAAAGTCAGCCAAGACGCAGAGAGAGAGAAAGAGAAAAAAAAAAAAGATCCCACATCCTGCTTTCAGCTGCCAGCAATGTGAAGTGCCCAGAGATTAATTCTACGTCTGGCCTGGAAATGTGACTTTAAAGCATGAGGGAGGGGAGTGGGGGGGGGGGGGGGAGTAAAGAGAAAAGAGGAAAGAGAAGGGCAGGCTGAGGCTGGCAGAAGGCCACCAACCCCCTCCCAAGCCATGTTTCAATGTAGACAGAAGTAAACCCCAACAGACAGCAGCGCCTCAGCCTGCCAGGGCCTTACACCAGCTGCGGCGCATCTCGCTTTCTCCACTCAGCCCCAAGTGCAGATGTTCCCTACAGCATCACTTCCGCTACACTCTCTTTTAAAGAAATAGCACACATATTGCAAACATTTCCACCCATTCCCAGGACAGCTCTAAGCCTTTAGTGGCCTCAAGTAAGGTCAAAACTGATGGCAGGTTCTATCACTATGGTTGAAATGACTGCTCCAAGTCTCCCTTCTAAGGAAGCATCCTGGCCTAATAGGTAATTAAAAGGAATTTTCCTATTAATTTGGTTTTCTATTCTCCTTAGAGTGAGAGTGAGGTCCTTCAGTTTGGGGATAAGAGGAAGGGAATAGATAGATAGATAGATAGATAGACAGACAGACAGACAGACAGACAGACAGATAGAGATTTTAATTCAGGCTGAACACCCGTGGCTCACGCCTATAATCCTAGCTACTCATGAGGCTGAGATCTGAGGATTGCATTTCAAAGCCAGCCCAGGCTTGAGTCCATGAAACTCTTATCTCCAATAAGCCACCAGAAAACTGGAAGTAGTGCTGTGGCTCAAGTGGTAGAGTACTTGTATTACAATTTTTAAAAATGTTTCTTTCACTCAAGTATTGTGATCATTAAAAAAAAACTTTTTAAATTCTGATTTTCAATTCATATATGTATGTGTATTCTTTTACAAAAATGGGATCAATTACAAAGTTCATAACCATGAGGTCACATGGCATTCAGAGCAAGGAAAGATCTCATTTTTGGCAGTTAATCCCAGTCTTTTCTTCCAAGAGTCAACCAGACCAGAAAATGGAAAAGTCACAATCCAACTCTCTACAATGGGCAAGATAGATCTGTCCTATCCCTATACCTTTCTCCAACCTCCATAAAGCACAGAAATTTTAAAAAACATTACTCTCTATCCATCCTCCTGAATAAATAGATCAAAATAGCCAACTGCTCCAACTCACTACACTACACTATAAAAATGCTGCCCCCAGCATACCTTCCATTGTGCTTTTAAAGACAAAGTAGCCAGGCGCCGATGGCTCATGCCTGTAATCCTAGCTACACAGGAGATCTGAGGGTAGCGGTTCAAAGCCAGCCCAGGCAGGAAAGTCCATGAAACTCTTATCAATAAACCACCAGAAAACTGGAAGTGGTGCTGTAGCTCAAGTGGTAGAGGGCTTGCCTTGAGCTGAAGAGTTGAGTGAGGGACAGCGCCCAGGCCCAGAGTTCAAGCCCCACGACCGACAAAAAAAAAAAAAAAAAAAGACAAAGTAATAAAGCAAGTATCTAGGATTGCAGGTATGAGCCAACAGCACCTGGCTCTCATGCTGTTTAATTTAGTTAAGCATGGTACTCAATATCTCTTCCCAACTGGAAAAAAAAAAAAAAAAGGTACCCAACAAAAGATGCTGACACCTGTAATCCTAGCTATTCAGGAGGCAGAGATCTGAAGATCTCGTTTAAAAGCCAGCCTAGGCAGGAACGTCCTTGAGACATCTCCAATTAACCACCAGAAAACTGGAAGTGGTGCTGTGGCTTAAGTGGTAGAGTGCTTGCCTTGACTTAAAGAGCTCAGGGACAGCACCCAGGTCCAGAGTTCAAGCCCCACAACCCACCAAAAAAAAAAAAAAAAATGCTACGATTCCCTTTAGCTGACAAAAATGCAAATATATTTGTGGAGAGTGTGGAGGTACATGCCAACAATATTAAAGCAAGCAAGATAGTCATTACAAAGCTAGGCATGAAGACTCACACTTGTAATCCTTGCACTTTGGAGGATGGGCTTACAAGAGTATCTCAAGTTTGAAGCCAGTAGGGACTACAAAATGAGAACCTGTCCCCACAAAAAATGTATTTTATAATCCAAGTATTTACAGAAAGTTAAAATAGTACAACCAAACACTTTATATTAGTATATTTTCAACTCTGTTAAAAACTGAACTGTTCTACAAACCTTGAAAGGAATGTCATTGTTAGGTAGTTGGCTTACAGATAGTTTCCACTTTCTTATCTTTCGTATAGGCTAAACAAGACTCAAAATGCTAAATCTTTTTAAATTATTTAGTTTACATAAACAGGATAAAGTTGCTTAATAAAATTATAGTAAAAATATGGGAGATGAATATAGGAGAATTTAAAAGAATATTTATGAGAAGGGAAAATGGACAGTAAAAGTTGGAAGATTTAGGAAACCAGAAAATACAGAACTTAGGCTGCTTTGAAGAAATTTGTTTTATAGAACCCCAAAGAGACTGACTTAAGCACATTTAGTGTATTTAATTTAATGTTAGGGTTCAAACACGCATTTGAAAACTGTATTTTCTGGAGATGCATCTGAACAGAAAACAGGAAGTGAACAGATGCCATTCAACCTTCACTGCTCACACTGACAAACTATTTTTTGACTTGAACTAAATTAACAATGTTCACTGAGAAGTTATAACAGTCCAGGCATGATTCTAAATCCCCATAACACTTAGTGAACAAGATAGGTCAAAGAAAACTTCTGCAGGGAGCTTACATTCTGGCAGAGTAGTAGTAGAGAGATGTAAGTGATAACATAGGCATAATAAGCAAGGTTATTTAGTATTTGGGAAAAAAGTGAAAGGGATAGGAAAGAAGATTAGAAATGCAGGTAAGAACACAGCACAGTAGTATTAAATATTTAGCATAGTTGGGAAAGAAACAGAGTAGATGATAGGAGGTGAAGTATTCACCATGCAGAAAGCTAGAACATTCCAGTTAAAAAAAACAGCTAATGCCAAAGGCCAAAGGTAGGGGAATCCCCAGCTTACCAGAGGACCCGCAAGAAGGCCAGCATGGCTGAAGCAAAGTAAGTAAACCAGAAGAACAGTAGTAAATGAGGTCAGAAGGGAAATGTAGGTGAGAGGATAGGTCTACACAGGAAGGCCTTGTAAACACTGTGGTTTTTATTTGAGTGAAATGGGAAGCCAGTGGAGACTCTGAATAGAGGAGTGACATGATCTGATCGTGTGTGTGTGTGTGTGTGTGTGTGTGTGTGTGTGTGTGTGTGTGTGTGTGTGTGTGTGTGTGTGTGTGTGTGTGTGTGTGTGTGTGTGTGTGTGTGTGTGTGTGTATTTAGAAGGGAGGCAGGAGGCTGGGGCTATAAGAGATCACTTAGCAATTTTAAGAATATCCCACATGGGGCTGGGAAGGTGGCTCAATGGTAGAGCGCTTGCCTTGCATGCATGAGGCCCTGGGTTTGATTCCTCAGCACCACATAAGCAAAAGGAAAAAAGCCAGAAGTGGCGCTGTGGCTCAAGTGGAAGACCTCTAGCCTTGAGCTGAAGAGATGAGGGACAGTGTCCAGGCCCAGAGTTCAGGCCCCACGACCGGACCCCCCCCCCCCAAAAAAAAAATTTCCCACAATAGGTATCAGGTCATGTTTGTAAGGAGGGTTTCTCTCTTCTAAGGAAGAATTTCTTTTTTTTTTGGGGGGGGGGGTGCTGCAATTTAAACTCCAGGCCCCTCACTCACTAAGCAACAATGAGGAATCTTAAATAATGTGATAACAGCCTGAGTGCATGTTCTTAGCCCGCATCTCAAAAGTAATGATTACCAAATATTTCTCTCTGTTCACCACCCTGACATGAGTTCTGGGCATCACCCTCTCTCAGGGGAGAGGTGAAAAGAGGTTTTGCAGAACAGACAATGATAACAGGGTGACGTCACAGATGTGCCTCACAGAGTCCCCAGTGAGTTCAGCTCATAACCCTCTACAGTGATTTACTCTACCCTACCAACGCCAGCTGGAGAAGAGGAAGAAGAAAGCTGACACAGCCTGTAACCCTGACAGGCATTAGGAGATCTTTCTCCTTCCTGTTCCCTGCCAGCCCCTCTCTTCTTTCGGCCACTGATCCTTTCCTCAGAAGCCAAAGTGTGAACAGCACGTGTCCAGATTTCAGAAATTTACCCAGAGTTGGAAATTCCCTGCAGCATCTGCTGTTGGTACTTGGGCCAATGGATCACATGGGCATGTTCTGAACATAAGCTTCAAAATGGATTTTATAGCTGAAGAGAGGACTTAACCAAGCTAGAGGCTCCCGTAACCCTAAGCACATTCCAAAATATATGACAGACTGCCTTCTGGAAAGAAAACTGAGCCATGCAAGTAACCAAACAGTTCTAAGATATATAAAGATGAATAGTAGCAGTTTAGAACAAAAGCACAGAGGACCCTAACTAATGGAAAGGGCTTTATGAGCCATCTGGGTTCACCACAAATGCAATGTAATGTGACTGAAACAAGCGATCTTTTCTACATCTTTAGCTCACAGTCTTCTGGCAATAAATGGTTCCTATCACTCCAACTGCTGTTTCCCTTCCCCTTTTCTTCAGCTTATTTCTCTACCCAATTAGCTTTCAAAATATGTATATTATACACTGAAAACCTCTGGGAAAATTTTTTTTTAATGTGTGACCAATATTACCATCTGCCACGATACAAATGGGACAAAAATGGACAGGAGCTAGAAAAGGAAGAACAACCTAACAAGCTTTGGCCATCCTGGATATTGGTTATACTTTATCACTGCAGAAGGGAAGAAACAAAAGCTTAAGTGTGATGATAAAAAGTAAAAAAGAGCCGGGCGCCCGTGGCTCACACGTGTAATCCTAGCTACTCAGAAGGTTGAGATCTGAGGATCAAGGTTCAAAGCCAGCCCGGGCAGGAAAGACCGTGAGACTCTTATCTCCAATAAACCACCAGGAAACCGGAAGTGGCGCTGTAGCTCAAGTGGTAGAGCGCTCGCCTTGAGCTGAAGAGCTGAGGGACAGAGCCCAGGCCCAGAGTTCAAGCCCCACGACCGACCAAAAAAAAAAAAGAATAGTAGCATTCTTAGTAGTCATATGGTAAGCCAATTAAATACATAGATTCACTTTTCCAATGGCATAATTAATTATCCTAGAAAAGGTATTTTTTTAAAGGCACTGATGAACTAGCAAACAAATGGAATCCAATGGTCAAGGAATGAGTAAAAGCCTTTATCCTCAGAAAACTTGCTACCTGATGAATTTGAACTTTGGTTTCCAATGTTTTGTGGGTATATTCAACATTAGGGGGAAGTCCAAGATGCCTGCCATAAAGCTGGGATTCCACAAGGCTTATGTCCAAGCCACACCATTTCAGATGATTGTCTCTAAAATAACCATGTATAATATATTTCAAGGAAATAAAAGATAAGCTCACAGATATGTTCATGGAACGAGAAAGCATAAAGTCAGAGCAGATGACAAAAAAATAAAAATATCTGGAAATGATAAACATATAATTAAGATTTAAAACTCAAAGGGGTATATTTAACAGCAGATTAAATACAGTTGAGAAGGTTCAATAAACTGAAAAAGGGAGCTAAAGATATGACCTGGAATGCAGAAAGAGTCAAAAAAATGAAACAGACATTTTAAGAGACATCAAAAACAAAGGACATGCTGGACACTGCTGGCTCATGCCTGTAATCCTAGCTACTCAGGAGGATGAGATCTGAGGACCAAGGTTTGAAGCCAGCCTAGTCAGGGAAGTCCAGGAGACTCTTATCTCCAAAATACTACTCAGAAAAAGCTAGAAGTGGTACTGTGGTTCAAGTGATAAAACACTAGCCTTGAACAAAAAAGAAGCTCAGGCCCTGAGTTCAAGCCCTAGAACCGACACAAAAAAATAAAGAAGAAACAAGGCTGGGAAGGTGGCTCACGGTAGAGTGCTTGCCTTGCATGCACAAGGCCCTGGGTTGGATTCCTCAGCACCACATAGCAGAAAAAGCTGGAAGTGGTGTTGTGGCTCAAGTGATAGAGCATTAGTCTTGAGCTGAAGAGCTGAGGGACAATGCCCAGGTGCAGAATTCAGGCTCCACAACCGGCAAAATAAATAAATAAAATTTAATTTGAAAAAAAAATCAAAGAAAGTCTAATATATGTCTAATCAGAGACATAGAGGAAAAGAGAAAACATGGGGAGAGTGATATTTGAGAAGTGAATACTAAGAACTTTCTAAAACTGATGAGGAAAAAAGAACTCAGAAACAGATGAAGCCTAATAATTCCCCTAATATGAAAAAAAATGAACAAATAAATTCAAACCTTGACAAATCACTAAACTGCAAACATCATAGCAAAAAAAAAAAAAGAGAGAGAGAGAAAAAAAGAAAAAAAGCTGGAAAGCACCCAGAGAGAGAAGATAGATTACTTTTAAAGGAAAACAATTAGAGGGACAGACAGCTGCCCTCAATCACCAACAGTGGAAGTTCAAATACAGTTAAATAGCATAAATAGGCTGAAAGGGGGAAAAAAACCCCATGAACCTAAAATTCTATTATTAGTAAATATAATCTTTAGGAGGAAAAAGGTAAAATAAAGCTTTTACAAATAAACATAAAACAGAAAGTGTGTCATCAAGGGAATTTCACAAGCTGGGTGCTTATGGCTCATACCTATAATCCTAGCTTCTCAGGAAGCTGAGGTCTGAGTATTGCCATTCTAAGACAGTATGATCAGAGAAATCTGTGAGACTCTTATCTTCAATAAACCATCCCAAACCTAGAAGTGTAGTTGTGCTTTAAGTGGTAGAGGATCTGCCTTCAGCGAAAAAAAGCAAGAGTGCAAAGCATTTACTTCAAGCCCCATTAACAGCGGCACACGCGCGCGCACACACACACACACACACACACACACACACACACACACACACCTTCACTAAATAAATTCAAAAGAATATGCCTCAGGTATAAAGAAAGCAATAGTAAGAAGAATCTGAAATGAAAAAAAAAGTAACTAAAACTAAACACATAAGTCTATACAAACCTCTATTTACGAAAAATGACAATAACAACAACAAACCAATTAAAAAGTAAGAATGCGTCTTAAGCCAGGTATGGTAGGTGATATATGCCTATAATGTCAGCACTTGGGGAAGGCAGAGGTAAGGCTGGGGGTGTGGCATGGTGCAGGTGGTAGGTCTCCCTAGCAAACTCAAGGCAGTCCTTGAGTTTAAAAGAAAAAAAAATTCAGTAATAGCTAGGCACTTCTGGCTCATTCCTATAATCCTAGTTACTTGGGAGGCAGAGATCAGGAGGATCAAGGTTTGAGGCCAACCCAGACGAAAAAGCCTATAAAACCTCATCACAATCAGTATCTGGATGTGGTGATCCACATCTGTCATCTTAATTATGTGGGAAGCATAAATAAGAGGACTGAGGACATATAACAAATAAAAAAGCAAAAAGGTCTGGAGTGTTGCATGGTGCTCAAATGGCAAAGTGATTGGCTAGCAAGTTCAAAGCTCTAAGCTCAACCAACCAAAGAAAAAAAAAAACAAACCCAAAAAACTGATTTTAAAAATAGGATAGTGGGCAAGGCGCCTGTGGCTCACACCTGTAATCCTAGCTACTCAGGAGGCTGAGATCTGAGGATCGAGGTTCAAAGCCAGCCCGGGCAGGAAAGTCTGTGAGACTCTTATCTCCAATAAACCACTAGAAAACTGGAAGTGGCGCGGTGGCTCAAGCGGTAGAGCACTCACCTTGAGCTGAAGAGCACAGGGACAGTGCCCAGGCCCAGAGTTCAAGCCCCACGACCAACAAAAACAAACAAAAAAATAAAAAATAGGGGCTGGGAAGGTGGCTCAGTGGTAGAGCGCTTGCCTTGCATGCTCAAGGCCCTGGGTTCGATTCCTCAGCACCACATAAGAAAAAAGCCGGAAGTGGCGCTGTAGCTCAAGTGGTAGAGCACTAGCCTTGAGCTGAAGAGCTGAGGGACAGTGCCCAGGCCCAGAGTTCAGGACCCACAACCGGACCCAAAAAAAAAAATAAATAAATAAAAATAAAAAATAAAAATAGGATAGTAAGGCTGGGAAGATGGCTCAGTGGTAGAGTGCTTGCCTTGCATGCATGAGGCTCTAGGTTCAATTCCTCAGCACCACTTAAACAGAAAAAGCCAGAAGTGGTGTATATATAAATACAATGACTGTCAATCCTTGTCATAGCCCCAAACAAAAGAACCCAAATGTTCATTGATACAAGAACAAATAAACTAGTAAATGAATAAAATATAGCAATGAAAATGAATGAACTATGACTGTATACATTAACATGGATAGAACTTAAAATGTACACTGAATCAAATAAGCCTGAGAGAAAAGAAAAGAGTGAATGAGGATGAATATGGCCTGTGTAGTTTGGTTGCATATAGGAAAGTAAAACAATGAAATCTGTTCAAGTTGTTTTTAAGAAACCTGAAGGGGAATAAGGAAGAATGATAAAAGTAAGGTTAATAGAAATGAACTGTATACATGAATGAAAATGTCACATTATGGGGCTGGGAAGGTGGCTCAGTGGTAGAGCGCTTGCCTTGCAAGCATGAGGCCCTGGGTTCGATTCCCCAGCACCACATAAGCAAAAAGAAAAAAAGCCAGAAGTGGCGCTGTGGCTGAAGTGGTAGAGTGCTAGCCTTGAGCTGGCTGAGGGACAGCATCTAGGCCCAGAGTTCAGATCCCACAACCAGACCCACCCCCCCCCCCCCCCAAAAAGAAAGAAAATGTCACATTAAACTCATCTTGTACAACTAGTGTATACTAATTTTTTAAAAAACACAAAATTTTGCTATGCACTAGTGGCTCATGCCTGTAATCTTAGCTACTCAGAGGGCTGACATCTGAGGATCTTAGTTTGAAGCCAGCATGGACAGAAAAGTCTATGAGACTTACCTTCAATTAATCATTAGAAAAGCTGGAAGTGGAGCTGTGGCTCAACAGGTAGATCTACGCACTACCCTGGAGCAAAAAAGCTCAGAAACAGTGCCCAGTCCTGAGTTCAAGCCCCAGGACTAGCAGAAAAAAAATTATAATTAAAAAAAGTCACTATGCATGTTGAAAACGAACTACACAACTTCTAGGTGGGAATGGGAAGGAAAAACTAGGGGAGAGTGAGGGAAGAGGTGACATTGTCCAAAAAGTGACTGACTTATTTAACTATAACCCCTCTGTACATCACCTACATAACAACAACAAATAATTATTTTTTAAAAAGTACTTGAGCAGGGTGCTGGTGGCTCATACCTATTATCCTAGTGACTCAGGAGGCTGAGATCCAAGGATCCCAGTTCAAAACCAGCCCAGGTAGCAAAGTTTGTGAGACTTCTTATATCCAACTACCAGAAAACTGATGTGGTTAGGTAGACCTGTGGCTCAAAGTGGTAGAGCAGGGGGCTGGGAAAGTGGCTCAGTGGTAGAGCGCTTGTCTTGCATGCATGAGGCCCTGGGTTCAATTCCTCAGTACCACATAAGCAAAAAGAAAAAAGCCAGAAGTAGCGCTGTGGTGCAAGTGGTAGAGCACTAGCCTTGAGCTGAAGAGCTGAGGGATAGTGCCCAGGCCCAGAGTTCCACGACCGGATGCAAAAAAAAAAAAAGTGGTAGAGCATTGGCCTTCAGCACAAAAGCTCAGGGAGAGCACCCAGGCCCTGAGTTCAAGCCCACAACTGACCCCCCTTCCCCCACCAAAAAAAAGGACTGGAACAAGCACTGGTAGCCCATACCTATAAACCTAGTTACTCAGAAGGCTGAGATGTGAAGATTATGGTTCAAAGCTGAGGCAGGCAGAAAAGCCCATGAGATACTTCTCTCCAATCAACAAGCAAAAAGTTAGAAGTAGAAATGTGGCCTGAGTGACAGAACACCAGCCTTGAGCAAAAAAGCTAAGGGATATGGCCCAGGCCTTGAGTTCAAGCACAATACAAGCACCAAAATAAATAAGTAAACAATAAATATACATATGTATTATATGTAGTATAATTAGCATAATTCCAAGAGAAATATAACACTTTTTAAACCAACTGATCATGAACAATGCTCTCTACCATCAGAGGAAGATTTTCCTCTATACATGACAATACCAAACATGAACCACAGAAAGACTTAATTTGCCCAAACCATATCCTTCTATCAGCTTATTACATGCGCCTGAGTTCCAAGCTACTTGGGAGCATTCTGATTTCCTCTAGCTCTCCCACTTCTACTTCTGATCCTCTTCTATTCCCAGATCTGAGTGATGGATCTGAATACTCAGATTAGTAGAAAAATTCTTCTACTGTCTAGCTGGCCAGAGTCATCTTTATATCTTTTGATGGAAAAGGCTGAATATTTGAGACCTAGGTATAATTTACTATGTAAACTTACCTAAGTAACATAGCCTTTCTGATATTATTCTTATCTATGAAGTAGGACATCAAATATCTGTCCAATCTGTCTGAGGACTAACAGGAGAATCAAATGAAAACATGTATATAGTAACTGTATATAACATGTATTATCACATTTGTTTCTACTCCTGTATGACTAGTCGTATCCTCTGAAAATTAGAATTATTTTCTTTGTGTATTCAACACCTAGTATAGATCTGGCCTGTGGCTTCTGTATAGCTCTCAATACCTTGAAGATAAACATTTATAATTTACTCCTCAAGAAAAGTTTTTCTTTCTTTTGTTCTTTTTCTTTCTCTCTTTCCTTCATTCCTTCCTTTCTTCCTTCCTTTTTTTTCTTTTTTCCTTCCTTTCTTTTTGTCAGTCCTGGGGCTTGAACTCTGGGTCTGGATGCTGTCCCTGAGCTTTTGTGCTCAAGGCTAGTGCTCTACCACTTGAGCCACAACTCTACTTCTGGCTTTTTGTGGTTGAGATAAGAATGTCACAGACTTCCCTGCCTGGGCTGGCTTCAAACTGTGATCCTCAGATCTCAGTCTTCTGAGTAGCTAGGATTACAAGTGTGAACCACCAGCACTTGGCAGAAAGTTTTTTCTTTTGTTTTGGTTGGTTGTGGGGGTTGAACTCTGGACCTTAGTACTGCCCCTCAGCTCTTCAGCTCAAGGTTAGTGCTCTACCACTTGAGCCACGTACCACTTCCAGTTTTCTGGTAGTTTATTGGAGATAAGAATCTCACAGACTTTCCTGCCTGGGCTGGCTTTGAACTGCAATCCTCAGATCTCAGCCTCCTGAGTAGTTAGGATTACAAGTGTGAGCAACCAGCACCCGGCTTTTTCCATGTTTTTTTCTTTTGTTTTGGTTGGTTGTGGGGCTTTAACTTTGGGCCTGGACACTGTCCCTTAGCTCTTCAGCTTAAGGCTAGCACTCTACCACTTGAGCCACAGCACCACTTCCAGCTTTTTCTGCTTATGTGGTGCTGAGGAACTGAACCCAGGGCCTCATGCATGCAAAGCAAGCACTCTTACCACTGAGCCACCTTCCCAGCCACTTTTTCCATGCTATTTTTTTTTTTTTTGGTTGGTTGTGGATCTTGAATTCTGGGCCTGGGTACTGTCCCTGAGCTCTTCAGCTCAAGGCTAACGCTCTAGCAGTTGAGTCACAGTACCACTTCCAGCCTTTTCTGTTTATGTGGTGCTAAGGAATTGAACCCAGGACCTCATGCATGCAAAGCAAGCACTATTACTACTGAGCTACCTTCCCAGCCCCCTTTTTTCATGCTTTTTAAAAGAAACTTCTTGCAGGGCACCAGTGGCTCACACCTAAAATCCTAGCTACTCAGGAGGCTGAGATCTGAGGATCACAGTTCAAAGCCAGCCCGGGTAGGAAAGTCTGTGAGACTCTTATCTCCAATAACCCCCCAGAAAAAAAAAAAAAAAAACGGAAGTGGTGCTGTGGCTCAAGTGGTAGAGCACTAGCCTTGAGCTGAAGAGCTAACCATGCTCAGGCCCAGAGTTCAAGCCCCACGACCGACAGAAAAAAAAAAAAAATCATGGAAAGGGTAACTGAAAATCCTTGCTGCCAAAATTCTCCCAAACATTATCTCTCTTTCAGAGTTAAGTCCATCTGGATGGGAAAAAAAAAATCAAATTGAGAAGCAATAAAAGCCACAACAGAAATGATAAAATTTACAACAACCATTGGACAATGGAATACTACACTTATGCACTCCATACCAGGCTGGCCATAGACACCAAGTCATATTATTATCTTGAGGCAAAAATGACTATTTCCTCAGCTGACATGCTAACTTATATGCTAATTTGATTGTTATAAATGATTTTCTTGTTTTCTTTAGCTTTTTACAACTGTTTCTTTTTTCTCAGCCTAAAAAGTAATAGGTTGATTCTCAAAACAAAACCCTAGAATTCAGAGTTGGACAGGTCCCCTCCTTCAGTAGGTCCCCTCCTTCATATATTCTTTTTTTTTTTTTTTTTGTAAGTTTTTTCTTCTTTTGCAAGGAACTATACAGCTAGATAGCTAAGAGAAGAAGCCTGTGCTAAACAACAGGTTGATAGTTATCTCTCCCCATTAGGAACAGAATGCAAAGTTTAAGAATGTAGCCTTAGCTAGGCGCCAGTGGCTCATGCCTGTAATCCTAGCTACTCAGGAGGCTGAGATCTGAGGATCGAGGTTCAAAGCCAGCCCAGGCAGGAAAGATCGTGAGACTCCTATCTCCAATAAACCACCAGAAAACCGGAAGTGGTGCTGTGGCTCAAGTGGTAGAGCGCTCGCCTTGAGCTGAAGAGCTGAGGGACAGCTCTCAGGCCCAGAGTTCAAGCCCCATGACCGACCAAGCAAGAAAGCAAGAAGGGAGGGAGGGAAAGAAGGAAAGAAAGAAGGAAAGAAAGAAAGAAAGAAAGAAAGAAAGAAAGAAAGAAAGAAAGAAAGAAAGAAAGAAAGAAAGAAAGAAAGAAAGAAAGAAAGGTGGACAGAAGCCTTCTCTGCCCTGCCTTCAAAGTCTAACCCATTCTGACCTTTAACACTATTTCTCATAAAAGTTGCTGGTCACACTGGCCCTCCCCCTATTAATTTGCCTGAAGAAACCTGAAACTACAAGTTAGCACTGCTTACCTAAAGCAATCTATGCAGGGATCCTTGTGGATAAAGAGTCCAAGGACTCTATAGACATAGGAATAAGAGGGACAGTTTACACAGCTAAATTCAAGCCTAACTCCTTATGAAAGGTGGATTTCCTGTACAACTGTTTTGAAAAGCAGAGGATTAGGCACTTCATACATTTTGCTTCAGTAAGAGAGTCAGATATGAATCAATACAGGGAGCAAACTGCTTTTGGTAAAGTTTCCAAAGTTGTATGCCACAAGACAAATTCTGGTTCTGAAGTAAAGTTCCCAACTAGTGTCAACATGTATACATAACAATGAGTTAAAGCTCTGGAAGTCCCATATCGATAGCTGTAGTTTTCTATCTCTCTGAAGACACACAGATGGCATTCTTATAATTCAGCACTACTCACACCATAAAACAGGCAGAAGCCAGGCACGGTGGCACACCAGGAATCCTCACACTCAGGAGGTAGAAAGATAGCCAGTTCAAGGTCAGCCCAGGCTACATAGCAAGGCATTGTCTTACAAAAGACAAAAATAAAATAAGCAAAATCAAGCACAAATGATCATGAAAGAAAATCCAGTCTAGTTCTACTTTAATTCTGGCACCTAAGTGTTCTCTCAAAGCAAGCAACATCAATAACACACGAAGAAGTGTCTCTTGGGTGCCCTCTTGCTGCTATCAGGGCTTTTCAGCAAAACTGAAATGGAAATATATTCTATGAACCTGGTAGAAGAGGAAAAAGAGGAGGCCAGGGCAAGAAAAGGGAAGTTATTCCAGCAGTGGCCAATGAGTAACATCCAATGATTTATAGGAAATATAATCCAATAATAGAGTAAAATAAAACAGTGTGTGCCTGAAATGGTTTTGATTCCAAATATTATAAAACACGTTTTTAAAAGAAGATTAAGAGGGGAGAAAGAAAGGAAGAGGAGAAAGGTGGGGGTGAGGTAGGCTGGTCAGGCTGGAATAAATTGGGCACAGATGGGATGCAAAGGGGTTTCAGTGATGCCCTACCATAAATGTTGCTTCAATTATTCATCTTCAAGAACCTAGATTTGTTTCCTCAAATTACAGAATTTTTTTAAAATTAAAATTCTTGGAGTGCTTGTGGTTTAGATCAACAGTTCACCCTTACCTCAAATCAGCCAATCAGATGGCTATTGCAGTATTAAATACTGAGGCATGTGGAGAAGGCCTTTCTCCCTTCAAGCTCAGAATGCCACTGAAAGATTACCAATTGTGACATCACTCTGGAACCACCTATCTCACCACCAGTTTGGATACAGGCCAGGTAAGGAACATGGCTTTCTCGGAGCTGTGACCTTCCTCATCCATGCATTCAGCAATACTATATGCCTAATAAATACCAAAGCTCCCTAACATCCCTTGTCCAATCCCTCAAATTTATTTGTCTTCAACCACCTCAGTGTAGAGTATTAAGACTCTAGACTCTATAGTTCCACTAAAATAAGATTTTGCATAGGGCCCACATGATAGGAGGAAATAAAAATCTTTCCACAAACAGCCCCAACCCCATGAGTTTTAAGGTAATTGCTAAAATCTGAATGTCTGGTTGGCTAAATGATATGTCAGAAAGCTCACATCTATTCCCCCTGTGGGTGGGAAGAGAGCTGAATCTGGGTGGAAGAGAGGTCAAGTTAACCTCCCAACTTCCACCTTCACTGGCAGAGTTAGCTCAAGGGAAAAGCCTTACTTAGGGAAAGATATTCTTTCCCCATCATCTCAGCTTCCCTCCATTTTAACTTTGAAGCATCCAAAGCTTTTAAACAGCTCTACATCCACAAAGAAAACAGATCTGAAAAATAAGCACCCTGAAGTGCTAATGACAGTATGATTTCTATCCCTGGGCTACTGATATTGTGAAAAGGAGGTGGCTATTACAAAGGCAGCTTTCGAGCACAAAAATGAAAGATTCATGATAGTATAAGAGGCATAAGCAAAGGACATGCTTTTTAAGTAAGGGCTTTTCTGTTGCTCTCCAAATCATACTTCTGACCCTGCATCTTGGGGAAGACTCAAGCACAGATTGAAAGGATCTGGACTGCTTTGTGGGCCACAAGATCACTTCTGCTTCAGGCTGGAATGCTCTCCTCCACAGAGTCCAGGAACTGACATACACAAACACCCACCCAGAAGGACACATCCAAGAAAGAATGGAAAGAAAAATGATGGCCCAGATGTTCTATAACTTGCAGTGACTGCCAAATCACCACAGACCCCAAGCACCTGGGAGGGCCAGGCAGCATCAGACCTTGTACTTCCTGGTTTTAGACAGCCAGGGACCTGTGGCTGGGTGGCGACTCTGACAGCATGCAGACTGGTGCAGAGAGAAACCTTTAGAAGGGCACCAGCTGACAGCACTTGGGGGCTGAACACGCAGGGCTAATTTATCACTTCCTTACTCATAAAAATGTGATTCAAACTGCTGCTGATTAGTGAAGGATTTAAATCTTTACCCTCTCCCCAACCCTCTTCCCTCTCCACCCCCGGCACAGATGCTGCTACTCAGCCACAACACCCCCTTCTTGCCACTGTCCATGCAAGCACAGCACAGGGGCCCAGAGAAGATGACTCATGTGCTGGGAAATGGAAAAGTGCATCTTCCCACCAACCAGCCCTGCTGAGTGCTCTGCTCACCCCTCTCCCAGTGGCAGCCCACACAGTGGGGTCTGGACAGCCGCCTCAGCTGCACACCGGGTACTTGGCAGCATGTCCACAGAGCTCTGTGTCCTAGCTGAGTGTTATATCCTGTGGCCTGGGCTGTTTTTCCCCAAACTACCCTTGAGCCTGTGACCAATCACCCCAGCTCAGGCTCCTCTTGTGTCGTAGAGGTGAGAGCTGGATCATGGCCAGTAATGAGGAGGAGTCACAAGGATAGATTTTTATATGTCATTCCTGGCTGGAGGGTATTTGTTAAGACCAACCATGGAAAATATCTACAATAACTGGCTTCAAATGGAACCACCTACTTCCTTCTTTCTTTGTACTTACCTTACTTCCATTCTTATATTCTTTTTTAACCTGTACTTAACAACTATAAGAAAATTCACTGGTGGCCTATGAAAAGTCCAAGGTGCTGGAGGCATGGCTCAGCAGTGGAGTGTCAGCCTAGCAAACAAGAGGACCTGAGTTCAAATTCCAGCACCAACAAAGAAAAAACACAAAATTTTTACTTAAAAAAAAGCAGCTGGGAAGTTGGCTCAGTGGTAGAGCGCTTACCTTGCATGCCTGAGGCCCTGGATTCGATTCCTCAGCACCACATAAGCAAAAAGAAAAAAGCCAGAAGTGGCGCTGTGGCTCAAGTGGTAGAGCACTAACCTTGAGCTGAAGAGCTGAGGGATAGCGCCCAGGCCCAGAGTTCAGGCCCCACAACTGGACGCAAAAAAAAAAAAAAAAAAAAAAAAAAAAAGCAGCCTAGAAATGACCAAGGTATTTCTTTGGACAAAAGCTGCCAAAAACAGATCCTTCACAGGCAAGAGCTACAGGTCCTTTACCTTCACATCTACAAAAACCATAGGTCTTTTGATGTTAATAATGTGTTCTAGTTTTATCATAGGTCTCTAATTCAATGGTGGTTATTTTAATAGAAGGGAGGAAAATGAGTAGGAGGGAAGCTCTGGAGACCCACTTCCAGAGTTCAGTGAGGTTCCTTCTTGGTAGCAGACTCTCCCTTCTCTTTACAGCCTCACCAAGAAACAAACATTGTTTCCTCCTCCTTGAAAACCAGCTCTGCCCCACTGGACCCCATTCCTTCTCACCATCTCATAATAGCCTCAAGAATAATTAGCCAAGGGGGGAGGCTGGGTAGGGATGTGAAGGGTAAACAAAGGAGGAGGCTGCAATGCTTGGTAAGAAATGTACGCATTATCCTGCCCATGTAATTGTAACCCCTCTGTACAGTATGTTCACAAATAAAATAAAATTAAATTAAAAAAAAAAAGAAATGTACTCATCACCTTGCTTATGTGATTGTAACCCCTCTGTACAGTATTTTCAGAATAAAAACTTATTAAAAAAAAAAAAAAGAATAATTAGCCAAGTTCAAAAACGTTCCCAAAGCCTCTACATCTTGATAGCAGGCTGCTTGAAGAGGAGATGGTCCTCTAGAATTCAGATGTGATTGAAAGCCCAAGTAGCTAAGGACCTACCTATACAAATCCTTTGAAGAATCCTGTTTCCAGGGAAAATGTAGTACATCCACTAACAGGGGGAAAATTCCTCACCACCAAAAGTTGAGCATTACCCCCCCAATTATAAACAGAAAGATAAATAAACTTTAGAGTTAGGGAAAGCTCCAAGAAAAGGTACAATAATAGAGTCAGTAGCATGCTGCCCAGAAATGCCTTATCTAAGCTTAGTGTGGAGGTTCACACTTAAAATTCTAGCTACTTGGGAGGCTGAGATTTGGAGATCACAATTTGAAGCAGCCTGCATAGACTAGATTCCATCTAGACTGCATCTCCAAAACAAACAGCAAAATGCAGGAAGGTGTAGCTCAAGTGGTAGAATACCAGCCAAACAAACAAGTTAAGTAAATGCATGGTCCATAGGACCACCAGAAGAAAAGGAAACACAAAAACCAACCGTCTGCCAATATGCCCTCCTTCTCTTCTTCTCCAACTCCCTATCCCATCTCTGTCTCTACGTCTGTCTGTCTCTCTCTTAAACACACACACACACACACACACACACACACACACACACACACACACTGTTCAAGAAAGGAGTTCAGAATACATGCCAGTACACTAGCCAAATTTTGGGCCTGGTGGATTTTTTGCTTCCAGATTTGAGTCACCAAAGCTCATCAATTCTCTGTTCTTATTCTTTGGCAGACTCCCACAAGGGATATCCCATAGGGAGCTAGACTTTTCCATAATGAACAAACAGGGTACATGAGTCCAGAAACAGCCATTCCCTCTCCTTGCCAAGTGTATGGTCTCTGCAGTGAAACATTTCAGCAATGCCTCTCCCTTGGGAGAGGCTCTGGGTCTGTAGCTTCCAAGAAGACTTGATGCTGCCTTTAGCATAGCCAGATGTGCAACTTCATCTCCTGGTTTGCAAATTAAGCTCTATAACCATGATCTCCTCCTTCCATCCTACCCAAGCACTTGATAGTCTTACAGATTTCAGAGACTAGACTTTGAGTCAATGGTAGGAAGGGCAGTGTGTGTGTTTGTTGCACGGAAAAGGTGATATGGTAGACAGGACAGAAGCTAGACTAATCTCTTTCTAGGTGAAATAACTAGAGGTTCCTTACCTTTCAACTGTGAGTTGTGTACAGCAAACATGTTGATGGTCATAAGCTGTAGCATGCGGGTACTTCCAATAGGAGATGGGCTATGCTGCAGCAATACCTGGAACTCCTTGAGAACCTTCTCGGCCACTGCAGGGAATGTCTCCATCCTGCAGATACAGGGAGCCTATTAGTGAGGAACAGTCCCAAAAGTAGTGACTATCCACATACACACCCCCTAAATGCAAACAATTAATGCCTAGGATGCTTCTTACTTCCGGGTATCATGCCACTTTGCACAAATTTAATAAAAAGGAATAAAGGATTCAGGGTTCAGATATGAAAACAATTCTTGGGATAATCACTATGAATTATTATTATGCATTGGCATTCTATTTCCTAACCCCAGCAATATTGAGTTCAAGATAACATAGAAGTTTCTCATTAAAAGTTTTTCTAAATAGTAAAGAAATTCCCTTTAAGCATGAACACTTCCTTAGTTCTCAAACTCTCTGATATTAAAACTATATTCTAGAGCTGGGCATCAGTGGCCCACATCTATAATCCTAGCTACTCAGGAGGCTGAGATCTAAGGATCATGGTTCAGAGCCAGCCCAGGCAGGAAAGTCCATGAGACTATTATCTCCAATTAACCACCAGAAAACCAGAAATGGCGCTGTGGCTCAAGTGGTAGAGCTGAAGAGCTGAGGGACAGCACCCCCGGAGTTCAAGCCCCAAGACCATGACCACCACCACCACCACCAACAACAACAAAAAACAAATAAATAAATTATATATAAAAACAAATAAATAAATTATATATATATATATATATATATATATATATATATATATTCAGCCGGGCGCTGGTGGCTCACGCCTATAATCCTAGCTACTCAGGAGGCTGAGATCTGAGGATCACGGTTCAAAGCAGCCCGGGCAGGAAAGAACGAGAGACTACTATCTCCAATAAACCACCAGAAAACCAGAAATGGCAATGTAGCTCAAGTGGTAGAGTGCTCGCCTTGAGCTGAAGAGCTGAGGGATAGTGTCCAGGCCCAGAGTTCAAGCCCCACGACTGACCAAAAAAAAAAAAACTATATTCTAAGCTTGGCTTAGAATGTGTTGTTATATGCCTGTAATTCCAGATATGCAAGAGGCACAGTAAGAAGGATCATAATCCCAGGCCAATCCTAGGCAAACACAATACTTTATCCAGAAATAACTAAAGCAAGAAAGGGCTGGGGTTGGGAATCAAATCAAGATATAATAGCAAATGTATGTATAGTCTAGGATGCTTCTCATTCCTCTTTCTTTTGATAAGAAATGGACACTGAAATGAACAATTAGGAGATTGTTCATATGGCTTATTGAGGTGTAGTTAGGATAAGACAACTAGTTATATTGCCCCTTTTTCCCTCTGAAAAATTAAAGCATGACATTTTCTTTGGGAAAATAGGTATTATTTTGTTTGTTTTTTGCTGGTCCTGGGGCTTCTTGAACTCTAAGTCTGGGTGCTGAGCTCCTTTTGCTCAAGACTAGTACTCTACCACTTGAGCCACAGTGCCACTTCCAGTTTTTTCTGTATTTGGAGGTAAGGGTCTCATGGAGTTTCTTGCCCAGGCTGGCCTCGAACTGTGATCCTAAGATATCAGCCTCTTAAATAGCTAGGACTACAGGCATGAGCCACTGTGCCTGGCTGGTATTATATTTTTATAGCCATTAAAATTTTTGAGTATAGATTAAAAAAAAGAGAGAAAGACTGAGGGCATGGCTCGAGTATCTACCTAACAAGCATGAAGCCCTGAGTTCAAATCCCAGGACTGACAAAAAAAAGAAACAGGAAAGAAAAAGAAAACTATATTCTATAAAAGGAATGTCATGAGCTGGGCGCTGGTGGCTCACACCTGTAATCCTAGCTACTCAGGAGGCTGAGATCTGAGGATCGCAGTTCAAAGCCAGCCCGGGCAGGAGAGACCGTGAGACTCCTATCTCCAATAAACCACCAGAAAACTGGAAGTGGCGCTGTAGCTCAAGTAGTAGAGCGCTCTCCTTGAGCTGAAGAGCTGAGGGACAGCACTCAGAGGGCCCAGAGTTCAAGCCCCATGACCGACAAAAAAAAAAAAAAAAAAAGAATGTCATGAAACTATTGAGATGATTTACTTCAAGAACTCAGTTATAAGAGCTTGTGTGATAGTACATACTCGCAATCTCAGTACCTGCGAGTTTGAAGTAGGAGGATCCCAAGTTAGAGACCAGCCTAAATTACTAGTAAGACCTTGTACTAAGAAAGGAAAGGAAAGGGAAAGAGTGGGAAGAAAAAGGGGAAATTAGGGAAGGTAATGGAAGGGGAGGGGAAACAAGACAGTTCTGTTGTGGTCTTCCTAGATGTTTTCAAACTAACTGCTCCACCTAAAGATCCCGAATTTCCCCTTCACAATTCTCAAGACCTAGGGCCTCAATCATTTGTTTCAGCCTTTCCTGTACTGTTGTTCTTTTCCCTCTTACAAGCCTCTACTCATCAGGGTCTGTATGTTTTCAGGCCAGTGGAAATATAATGCCCTGGCCAACTGCCACTCCCAATACAGGAAGAGCCTGTAATGGAGGGAGGCAGAAATCCAGCCAGTGACCTAGGGCTCCTAAGGAGAGGTCATTCAAACCACTGCTTGCCAAATGTGGCCACTGGATCCTAAACAGTGGTGCATGCCTGAAGCTCCTTTGGCAACAAGAACAAACCACAGTTGAAGTCCTCCGAAATAAAAAGCAAACTAAAAACTGGTGAGCAAGAGAGAAACCAGGCACACGGGCCTTAGAGCCATGCTAACAATTCGTGGTCAGCAAAGTATCTTTTATCCACCCTCACCTCCCCCTCCCCCCAATCAAAGAAAACTGCCTGTGGTACACTGAGGGGTAGGGTGGGGAACAGCTCTAGGATGGATTAATAAATAGCTTCTGGAAAGCCACAGAGAAGGGTTTCTTCTCAAAAGACACAAAACAATCTCAAGTTGTAGAAAAAGGTGCTGCTAGTTTTTCACCCCTAATTTGGCCTTTTCTGGATGAACAGTAACCACTACAGATTAGAAAACCCTAAAACTGAATCGAATTTTGGTGATCTTCATTCTTTGCCCTTGGATGGCAACTTCTATTACTGACCCCTCTGGTGCCCAGAAGTCATGCCACAGCTATGGGTCAATTACAGTTTACATTCCAGTTCCCTTCTCTGCTGAGCTGTCCTCATTTTCATTGGCACAAAACCTGCCATGCATTTGCTTTTTTCCCCCACATGCCATTTCAAGTGCCTCCCCAAAACAAAACAAGACAAACTTTTTCCCCTCTAAAAAGTTTCAGAGATGCCAAAACTCTTGGTAAATTTGGAATGGCAGAGAGTGATACGTTTGGGGCTGGACTGGATCCATTTTTCCCCCATGGGCTATAACAAAGGTTTCATTTTAAATCCTGACACTGTGCAGCACTCTCTCGGGTTGGAGGTGGGAAAGGGGGGCTAGCACGTCTCATTACGAGAAGAGCAGAGTTCACTCTGCTTGAAATTCAGCCACACTGGGCAAGTTTCAGAGCCATGTGTCTCCGTGTTGAAAGGTAGGAAAGAGCCAGCACAGAACGACAGGACAGAAGTATCACGTGGACAGTCTTGCTTCGAAGCCGAGTCTGAGGAAGCCTCTTCCCTCGGGTAGGAATTGAAACGAGTCCATTAACACTTCTTGGGTCTGACTATAGTCTCATATGAAACCAGAACAAATAGCCATAATGTTATTTTTTTAAGCTTCTAAAAGTCTTCCCTTTGCCTCTGACCAGCACAAAACGATGAAAATCAATACCAAAAAAAAAACCCAAAACACAAATAGGAAAGATGTAAGTAGGAGATGTATCTACTAAGAAAAAAATCAGATGCTGGGCACCGGTGGCTCATGCCAGTAATCCTAGCTACTCAGGAGGCTGAGATCTGAGAAACATGGTTCAAAGCCAGCCCAGGCAGGAAAGTCCGTGAGATTCTAATCTCCAATAAAAACCACTAGAAAACCGGAAGTGGCGCTGTGGCTCAAGTGGTAGAGCGCTTGCCTTGAGCTGAAGAGCTGAGGGACAGTGTTCAAGCCCCATGGCTGACCAAAAAAAAGAAAAAGAAAAAGAAAGAAAGAAAGAAGAGAAAAGAAAAAATCAGCTTTGTTAAGCAATAGCAGAGGAAACACAAATAACTCTAACTTTCCTCAGAGCCTAATAATGAGGCTTCTGGTTCTCAGTTTTGGAACAAAAATTCTCTCACTTTTACCTCAAATTACCTCACCTGTCTTTGTCTTTAGAAATAATCTTTGCTCATATTACAGAGAGAAAATTATACTAAAAGCAAATTAATAATGGTAGGTTTAAAAAAACCACAAGATAAAAGACACAATTATAAGTATATAAATGCAGTTAAAAGATCTCAAAGAGCCGGACGCCAGTGACTCACGCCTATAATCCTAGCTACTCACGAGGCTGAGATCTGAGAATTGCGGTTCAAAGCCAGCCCAGGCAGGAAAGTCCATGAGACTCCAATAAATCACCAGAAAACCGGAAGTGGCTCTGTAGCTCAAGCGGTAGAGCACTTGCCTTGAGCTGAAGAGCACCCAGGCCCAGAATTCAAAGCCCCAGGACCAACCAAAAAAAAAAGATCTTGAAGAAGGGTTGGAAAGATGGCTTAGTGGTAGAGTGCTTACCTAGGATGCACGAAGCCTTGGGTTCAATTCTTCAGTACCATATACACATAAAAAGCCAGAGGTGGTGCACTAGCCTTGAGCAAAAGCAGCTCAGGGACAGTGCCCAAGCCCAGAGTTCAAGCCCCACAACAACAACAACAAAAAATCTCGAAGAATAAATAACAATATCCCATGTTATCTCTTTGGAGGACCCAGGGTTTGGCAGAGTTGAAATTTTAGCCTTAATCATTATGTTATGTTTCATAATGATTCTCTTAATGTTGTTTATGTAAATTATAAAATTTAAGCCAAGATGATTAAGAAATTGCAGGTACAACAGCAATAGAGGAGGAATTAAAAGATCAGAGTAAATAGTAAAAAACTGGAAGCAACCTACAAAGCAACAACAGGAGATGACTAAGATGGCACATCTGCACATCAAGTACTATTTTTTAAAGGCTGTATTACATTTTGTAATCATGTGGGGGGAACAAATATGCCTTAAGAGTAGTTTTAAAGCAATTTAATATGATCACTTTTTGTACATACTATCTACATACAATTACAAAAATATGCTAAAAAGAACCTATTTTCTTAAGTATGTTCGCTTAAAAAGTAAGTGTAGCCAAGCATAATAATAATCCCAGAAGACTGAGGCAGGAGACTCACAAATTTGAAGCCAGTTTGGGGTACACATCTTAAGACCTTGTCTACAAAAAGGAAACAACAACAACAAAAAAAACAGGTGTGTGTGTGTGTGTGTGTGTGTGTGTGTGTGTGTGTGTGTGTGTGTGTGTGTGTGTGTGTGTGTGTGTGTGTGTGTGTGTGTGTGTGTGTGTGTGTGTGTGTGTGTGTGTGTGTGTGTGTGTGTGTGTGTGTGTGTGTGTGTGTGTGTGTGTGTGTGTGTGTGTGTGTGTCCCAAAAAACAGACATCAAATAGGCAGTTATCTCTGAGTGATAGGAAATAGAGTTTTTTTTAATTTTTTTAAGTTTGTTTTTTTTTGGGGGGGTCAGTTGTGGGGTTTGAACTCTGGGCCTGGGTGCTGTCCCTCAGCTCTTCAGCTCAAGGTGAGAGCTCTACTACTTGAGCTACAGCGCCACCCCCGGTTTCCTAGTGGTTTAGTGGAGATAAGAGTCTCCTGTCTGGGCTGGCTTTGAGCCACGATCCTCAAATCTCAGCCTCCCGAGTAGCGCCCTGCTTTTTTAAGTTTTCTAAATATTTTAGAGTAAGCACCATGTAAGAAAAAGGTTTTCTTCACAATGAATACATACTTCAGTATTTTAAGACATTTGTTAATTAACAAAGACACAAACACTATATTTTAAAAAAATTTTAGTCCATAATTAAAATCCAAAATAAATATACCAGTCTTTAAATTCCAAAGCCCTTGAAGCTATGCAAATAGCATGAGCATGCAAGCAGGTGAAAACCGAAGTAGCAACTTTAAAATAAAAGGAAGCAAAATGACCTCATCTGTCACAAATCCAGGCTGCCAACTTCCCAACCTCTCAGTGGAGGCCACGTGCATGGCTGATCTGCCTCTGATCGAGAAAGCATCTATCAGGAGCCACCCAGCACCCGATTTCTCTTCCTGAGTCTAAGAAGAGGATTCCAACACTATTCTTTAAAACTTCAAAAGACAGGCTCATTTTCAGGCTATGCGTTTCACTGCCTTAAGTGCCTGTGAAGTATCTCTAGAAACACCTTGTCTCATTTGAATGGCAGTTTTAAGAAACGAATCTTTCAGACATCACTGGGACCCAGACTCCAGAGTGACTCAGATAGTGACTAACAGGGAAGGACCCAACCCCTCAGATGCTAAGGAACACAGCTGGGCTAGACAACATTCATTGTAGAAACAATCAGACTCCCTAACTTTTCTTAGTAATTTTTTAAAAATTGAGCAAGATCGTACTAACTAGATGGAATGGTAACTTCTTTATACTACTACTACTTAATTTTAAAAAGATAGTAGTAACTAAAAGGCAAAGAAAAAAGAAGAGGAAAAGGAAAAAAAAAGATTGTAGACACTGATAAGGAAATTGAAGCCCACAACAATACACTGATAAGGAAATTGAAGCCCACAACAATTTTGACTTGTTTGCTTTCGAGGACTGATTGTTTAGTGCCAGTACGGGGGCTTGAATTCAGGGCCTGGACACTGTCCCTAAGCTTTTATGCTCAAGGCTAGCACTCTACCTCTTAAACCACAGCTCCACTTCTGGCTTTTTGGTGGTTAATTAATTAAAGATAAGCCACTAGCACCCACAGGCTGGGTGCTGGTGGCTCACACCTGTAATCTTAACTACTCAGGAGGCTGAGATCTGAGGATATTGGTTAGAAGCCAGCCAGAGTAGGAAAGACTGCAAGACTTATCTCCAATTAACTACCAGGAAAACAGAAGTGGTGCTGTGGCTCAAAGTAATAGAGCACAAGCCTTGAGCAAAAGAGCTTAGTTAGGGACCTGACATCCCAGACCCCAAGTTCAAGCCCCGAAACTGAGGAGGGGAGGGGGAGTCTCATAAGACTTTCTAGCCTACGGTCCTCAGATCTCAACCTCCTGAGTAGCTAGGATTACAAGAGTTGGCCACCAGCACCCTGAAGATTAACTTTTTGTTGTTTTAACTCTTTTTGGTATTTAATCTCATTAAAGCTATAACCTCTTGTTAACTGAGGCTGGCAGGAAGCAGACTTATCTTGTACACTGTAGGCATTCAAGTGCATATGGATGCAACATGGATGCCAGTACAGAAAACACTGAGATCAGTGAAGTGGTCAGTTTTTCTAAAAAGGCAGACATGATACTGATGTGACTTCAGCTGCTCAACATTACAATCTCCTCAGTCTTAATTCATTTTCAACGCCTCCTACACTTCATATCTTCTTGATAAATTAAGCAACAGGCCATGATGTTATATCTGGGGTTCACTGCATTTCTAGTTTTACGGACTCCCACATTAGTTTTTTCCCCCTTTTTTTAACAACAGGAATGTTACTAGCTGCTCTGTCTTGCTGAATAAATTTGGAACTAATTTCCTTTTTCTTTCAGGACAGTGTAAGAGGAATATACAACCAGGTGCTGAAATATACATTTTCTCACTTGAGAACTAACATAAATCATCCTTTGTAAAGGTAAAACTGAGTTGTCTTTTTATTTTGGGGAGGGCAAGGGAAGTGTTACTAGGGTTTGAACTCAGGGCACTTACCTGGTTTGGTAGGCACTCTAATCACTTGAACCATACCCTAGCCCTGACTCTTTTATGACAATGGAACATATGGAAGAATGAAAGAGAACCTGAAAAATAATCTGAATCACAGTAAAAAAAATTTCAGACAAATAAGACCTATTCCTTTTTAAAGCTTGCCCGTGAAGGAAATTCTCAAACATTTTCACTGTGAAATTTTCTTAAACCTAACCCACACCTCTCCAACTGGACCATAAGCCTATTTAGATTACTGGGACCCCATAAAGAGTATCAAGTTAATGACTCTTATTTAAATGAAATAGGGCACTTTACTGATGTCTCTAAATAATATATTAATGTCTCTAAATTATATATATATACATATATATATGGAATACCATAGACTTTCCTGCCAGGCTGATTTTGAACAGTGATATATCTTGGGCCCAGTTCCTTTATATATGTATATATGTATATGTGTGTGTGTGTGTATATATATATATATATATATAAATATTTATATACACAATATATAAAATGTGTATATAAGCATTTATATACACACATATTTTTATATTGTGTATATAAATATTATATTTTACATATATATATATGTGTGTGTGTGTTTGTGTATGTGACAGTACTGCAGATTGAACTTGGGGCTTTGCACCTCCTAGGCAAGCAAGCACTCTAACCACTTGAGCCATGTTTCCAGCCCTCTAAATAATTTTTTTTTCTGTGCCAGAACTGGGCTTGAACTCAGGCTGCATGTTCTCTCTTGGCTTTTTTTGCTCAAGACTGAAGCTGTACCACTTGAGCCACACCATCACTTTTTTTTCTGTCAGTCATAAGGCCTGAACTCTGGGCCTGGGCGCTGTCCTTGAGCTCTTCAGCTGAAGGCTAGCAGTCTACCACTTGAGCCACAGTGCCACTCCGGCTTTTTCTGCTTATGTTGTGCTGAGCAATGGAACCCAGGGCTTCATGCATGCAAGGCAAGCACTCTACCATGGAGTCACCTTCCCAGCCCCTTTGTTTTTGTTTTTGGTCTGTTGTGGGGCTTGAACTCTGAGCCTGGGTACTGTCCCTGAGCTCTTCAGCTCAAGGCAAGTGCTCTACCACTTGAGCCACAGCAACACTTCTGGTGTTTTCTGCTTATGTGGTGCTGAGGAATTGAACCCAGGGTCTCATGCATACAAGGCAAGCACTCTACACCTGAGCCACCTTCCCAGCCCCAAACCGTCACTTCTGACTTTTATCTGGTTACTTGGAGATGAAAGTATCACAAATTTGTCTGCCTAGACTGGCTCCAGACCTAGATCCTCACATCTTGGCTTCCTAAGTAACTAGGATTATAGGTATGAGTAGCACTTTGTATTTTTTGTTGTTGTTGTTTTTAAATAATTTTTTTCTTCCCAGATATATTTTCCCAGCTTTTAATAATTATTGTGGTTTCTTCACAAACTTCCTCCAAAATATGTGTTTAAATATGAGAATTTTTATCTGGGTGTTGGTGGCTCACTCCTGTAATCCTAGCTACTCAGGAAGCTGAGATCCTAAGAAGCCTCAGAAGTGGCATAAAAAAAAAAAATGAGAGGAGCTGGGAAGGTGGCTCAGTGGTAGAGCACTTGACTTGCATGCATGAGGCCCTGGGTTCGATTCCTCAGCACCACATAAGCAAAAGGAAAAAAGCCGGAAGTGGCGCTGTGGCTCAAGTGGTAGAGCACTAGCCTTGAGCTGAGGAGCTGAGGGACCGCGCCCAGGCCCAGAGTTCAGGCCCCATGACTGGACCCAAAAAATTAATTTAAAAAAAAAAAAAAGGAGAGAAAATTTTTTAAGGGGAAAATAAAGGTATAATTAACACTTAGCTTAATAAAATATCTTGAAGTATGATTTGTAAATTTTTTGATCCCAAAACTCTCTAACAGAGCAAGAAATAGCTAAATGATATTTCTCAATGATGGGCAAATTTGCACCCTGCCCCCTCCCCAAAGGAACATTTGGCCTGTCAGGAAATGTTTTTAATCTTCAGACTTGAAGCATGTGAAGTGTCCTACTGGCACATAGTTAAAAGGAGCAGGATGCTACTAAACATTCTCCAATGCACAGGGCAGCCCCCTACAACTAGGAATTATCCAGCTCAAAATGGAAAATCTAAACAACAAAAACAGGAGAGAAACATGCAGAGAAAAGGCAGTGATAGTAAGGGAAAGGAAGATAAAAAAAAACGGAAAAAAGAGAATGAGGTAAGGGGTAAAAGAACCTTTTTAAGTTTTGGGTTTTTTTTTTTAAGTATATCACAGGGCAGGGAATGTGGCTTAATGATGAGTGCTTGCCTAGCATGCTTGAAGCCCTGGCTTTGATTCCTCTATACCACATAAACAGAAAAAGCCAGATATGGTGCTGTGGCCCAAGTGGTAGAGTGCTATCTTTGAGCAAAAAAAGCTCACAGACAGTGCCCAGGCTGAGTTCAAGCCCCAGAACTGGCAAAATAAACAAACAAACAAAGTATATCACAATAGTATTCCCTACTATGATGTATTGTTTTATAAAACACCACCAAGCGCAGCTTTACATTACTCACCAGTGAGGTGGTTCGAGTCTACTGTAATCTACTGACATACCAGATCCTTTATCTCCAATCTTTAACAATGCATCCATTGCTTATAATGATTTACTCATTCATACAACAACTATTAACTAAGTGCCTACAATATATGTCATGTACTCAGCATTCAACAATGTTAGGGGAAAAAAAAAAAAAAACTAGCAGAAGGATCACAGTTTGAGGCTAGCCTGGGCTAAATAGCAAGTTCCAGGCTAAACACAAAACAAAACACAACTCCTGCCACAGTAGAGCTTACACAGGTGGCAGCTACTAATGCATATGGCTTATTTTTCCTAAATGATTAACTTCACACTTATTTCTCCTGATAGAGATTCATCTCTTGGCATTTGTCCAATTCCCCAAGTCATTTCAAAATCCAAACTGCCCTTGAAATGGCCATTACTGTCACATTTGCCCAGGCTGACACCAAACAATACATGCAGACATACAAACCATACTAAGCATACTTTCTTTCTTCCTTCCTTCCTTTCTTTCTTTCTTTCTTTTATTTTTTTTTTGGGGGGGTCCAGTCGTGGGGCCTGAACTCTGGGCCTGGGCGCTGTCCCTCAGCTCTTCAACTCAAGGCTAGTGCTCCACCACTTGAGCCACAGCGCCACTTCCGGCTTTTTTTCTTTTTGCTTATGTGGTGCTGGGGAATTGAACCCAGGGCCTCATGCATGCAAGGCAAGCGCTCTACCACTGAACCACCTTCCCAGCCCCTAAGCATACTTTCTATGTCAACATTCACAGGGCAGCATTTCTTCAAGCAGGACAAAGTGTTTCAGCTTCTCAAGAGAGTTAAATACAAAAGTATGTGGAAACTGACATAGTTCCTATTCCTTCCTTAGTACTAAGAAGTCTAACATTACAGCTAAATTTACAAATTTATGACAGAAAGTGAAAGGGAAACACTGTAACTGGAGGATTTATCATCTAAAACAAATCACCTCAAAGGGTAACTCACAAAAAAAACCCCTCCAACTCAGAAAAGATTAAAATCCAAAATAAAGCCAGGTATAATGGTACACACCTGTAATCTAAGCAATCAGAAAGCTGAGGCAGTAGGATGACGATTTCAAGGCCAGTCTGGGCTCTGTGGCAAGATACCAAATCCAAACCAGAACAGAACAGAACAAATTTAACAACAACAAAACTATCTTGTGAGCACCACCATCTCTTTCTCTCTTCACTATCTCATAACTAAGGAGTCCTGTACTAGAGACTCTTGGCATAAACTGCCTTTGTTGTGAAGGCATCTTCAGTCTTTAGATAATGAATTTTATACTTAGAGGAAGAATTAAAACTCAAATATCTGGCAAGAGGGAGGAGTCTGATCAGGTACATTTTATGCATATGTGGACATGTCAAAATAAAACTCTCTTGTAAAACTGATGTTAATTTAAAAATGTATGTGGGGCTAGGTACCAGTGGCTCATGCCTATAATCCTAGCTACTCAGGAGGCTGAAATCTGAGGATCATGGTTCAAAACCAGCCTGGACAGGAAAGGCCGTGAGATTCTTATTTATAATTAACCCACCAGAAAACTGGAAGTGACACTGTGGCTCAAGTGGTGGAGCATTCGCCTTAAGCTGAAGAGCTCAGGACACAAGGCACAGGCCTAGAGTTCAAGCCCCACAACTGACAAGAGAAAAAAAAAGCATGTGGGGAAACTGATCTTTTTCCACTGAATTAAGGTATGAAGTAGTAAGGTTTTCCATGTACTTCCCTGGTATTATATGTTGACCCATCAGTTTTGGATGGCAAAACCATGAAATAGTTTTGGTATTTACTGACACCACTGTGGTACAGGAAACTGCTCAGAAGGAAGAGGTATAAGTCAGAAGGGCATGGAATAAAGTAAATATTCCTCTTGTCTTTGAAGGAATATTAATGAACAACTTTTTCCCAAGGAGGTCCCCTGTCAGCTGCTCTCAGGGGTATACACGTATGGCCTCACAAGGGTTCACCAGGGGCCTAGTTGGAAGGTACAAGAAACAAGAAACCCAAGCAGACGAGAGGAGGGGGTTAGGAAAAGAATGTCCTTAAAGAGGGTTTTAGTCAAGGTACAAAAAAAGACAGAGAAATGGAAGAGTAATATTTCTCAAACTTTACAAGCATTGCAGGAGAATGGAGGGAAGAGAAGGTGGAGGCCCTCTACAAATTCACACCCTGTGCCCTCAGTTACAAACACAGTCTAGTTGCTAACAATATTGAATTCCAAAACGACTTGTAATGTAGGAAAATAAAATAAACATCCTGCACACTTACCCAATCCGGGTAAACAGCTTCCCATGGGCATGTAGAAAACTGAGGATGAACCTTTTGTTCAGCTGCATGGGAAAAAGGGAGAGGAGAAAACAATTAAACTTTCCCCAGTTTCCTGTTACTGAACAGAGTCCCCAGTGACACAATAACCTGGCCAGGGTCTAAAGGGGTGGGCACTGGGGATGTGAACCAAATGGACATGCCCAAACTCTCACAGAAACCCAGGGCACATGCCCAACAGCTGTTGCTTAGCTGAGCCAAGACTACAACAGGCTTGGTGAGTAGACAACACCCTCTGCTGGTAGTGGTGCCTCTGTGCAGGAAATGAAGCTGTGAACCAGACCCAACTAACAGAGAAAATAAAGTTACAAGAGCCTATGGCTCTCTGGAATCTAGAAGCCACTCTTCCATAAAGGAAACTCTGACAAGGACAGGATAGTAGTAAATTAGAAGAAATCTTAATCTTATTATTCCTTTCCTCTTCCTCCTCCCTCCTCCCCTCCCTCCCCCTCCCCTCTCCTCTACCTCCTCCCCTCCTCCTCCTCCCCCCACCTTCTCCCCTCTCCTCCATGTCCTCCTCCCCCTCTTCCCCTCTCCTCTACTCCCCTCCTCCTCCTCCTCCCCCCACCTCCTCCCCTTCTCCTCTACTTCCTCCCCCTCCTCCCCTCCTCCTCTTCCCCTCTCCTCTATCTCCTCTACCTCCTCTCCTCCCCTCCTCCTCCTCCCCTTCCCTCCACCTCCTCCTCTCACCCCCACCTCCTCCCCTCTGCTCCTCCTCCTCCTCCCCCCCTCCTCCTCTGCCCCTCCTCCTCCTCCCCTCCTCCTCCTTTTTTTTTTTGCTGGTCCTAGGTTTGAACTCTGGGCTTGGGTACTGTCTCTGAGCTCCTTTGCTCAAGGCTAGCACTCTCACTGGAGCCACAGTGCCACTTTTTCTGTGATTTAATTGGAGATAAGAGTCTCAGGGGCTTTCTTGCTTGGGCTGGCTTGGAACTGCAATCCTCAAATCTCAGCCACTTGAGTAACTAGGATTGCAGGCATGAGCCACTGGCCCCCAGCTATATTTTTTTGGGGGGAGAGGGTCCTCAGTACCTGATGCTGTCACTCATTGGCTAGCACTCTACTAACTGAACCACATCTCTAACCCGCCTAATTTTATTTATCAGTTATTTTTCTACCAACCCAGGAAGACAAAACTCTTCTTCAATAATTAGGGATAATAACTACTAACTAGTTCATCAATTTTTACTTTACCTGCTTTTAAAACTGGAGTTCTAGGTCTGAAGCATTCATATGTCTAAAATGTTGGGCATGAAGAAAGCTAGTAGAGATAGTAGCAATGGCTATTACTTTCCAGTTCTAGCCAGATGTTCTATGTGGGCCCAAAGTAGAAACCAGAATGTGGATTTTTATACGAACTCCTTTGGCTGCTAATTTTAATACTGGCTGCTAATTTTAAAAATTTAAATAAAGAAACAAAACACAAAACAGTTACAACAAAAAGCACATTTGCTAGCCATCTCCGGCTCATGAGCTATCAATTTACAATTTTGGTCCAAGTTTCTAAAAAAAAAAAAAATTTACACACACACACACACACACACACACATATTCATGGGCTGGGAATGTGGCTCAGTGGTAGAGCGCTTGCCTTGAGCTGAAGAGCTGAGGGACAGTGCTCAGGCCCAGAGTTCAGGCCCCAAAACCGGACCCCCCCCCAAAAAAAAAAAAATACACTTTCAGTAGGAAATATGGTTTAGTTGGTAGAGTGCTTGCCTAGCAGGTATAAGGCCCTGAGTTCAATTCCTCAGTACCATATTAGCAAAAAATAAGATTAAAAAAAATGAAAGGAAAAACAAATTATTTTTTTTAATCTATTTTCAGAGGTTGGGAAGGTGGCTCAGTGGTAGGGTAGAGTGCTTGCCTTGCATGCATGAGGCCCTGGGTCTGATTCCTCAGCACCACATAAGCAGAAAAAGCCAGAAGTGGCACTATGGCTCAAGTGGTAGAGTGCTAGCTTTGAGCTGAAGAGCTGAGGGACAGCACTCAGGCCCAGGGTCCAGGCCTATGACCAAAAAAAAAAAATCTATTTTCATCAAAATAGACCTCTCTGGGCATAATAAAGGAGAAGGGAAAAAATTCAATATAACTCCAAAGAAAGTGCACGCAATTTAAAGACTAAATCTTACTTTCATCTTCTCTGTTTTCCTAGAAGCAGCATGCTCAGGACCCTGTATACTACAGGAAGAGGACTATAAACTTTCATTTCAAGAAGGTAGTTACTAGTGTAAGGAACAGTCCAATAGCCCAGATAGTTCCCAGGGCCCCCAAGGTGAGGGTAGGTCCTCTTCTGGTTTATCCCCCTGCATACCAGAATAGCAGTAAAAATACAGCTGTTCTCAGCTCCATGAGACACTTATTTCAACCACCAAAAAGTAAAACTGTGACTCAAGTGGTAGAGTGCCAGCCTTGAATGAAGAGGCTAAGGGATGGCACACCTAGGCCCTGAATTCAAGCTCAGTACTGTCACCAAAATAATGAAATAATGATGATGATCAAAAGTCTTAACAATAAAAAGTGAGGTCAAAAGCCAAGCACTGGTGGCTTATGCCTGTAATCCTAGCCACACTAAGGTTGCTGAAATCTGAGGATCCTCTGGTTTGAAGCCAGCCTGGCCAAGAATGTCTCAAAGACTCTTTTTTTTTTTTTCGGGGGGGGGGGGGGGGGTCTGGTCATGGGGCCTGAACTCTGGGCCTGGGCGCTGTCCCTCAGCTCTTCAGCTCAAGGCTAGCGCTCTACCAATTGAGCCACAGCGCCACTTCCGGATTTTTTTTTTTTGTTGTTATGTGGTGCTGAGGAATCGAACCCAGGGCCTCATGCATGCAAGGCAAGCGCTCTACCACTGAGCCACCTTCCCAGCCCTCTCAAAGACTCTTACCCCCAATTAACCACCAGAAAACTAGAAGTGGCACTGTAGCTCAAAGTGGTATAGTGGCCAGCTTTGAGCACAAAAGCTCAGGGACAGCACCCAGGCACTAAGTTCAAGCCCCACAACCAAGGGAAAAAAAAAAAGTGAGGCAAAGCTAGGTGCCAGTGGATCTGATCACACTTGTAATCTTAGCTACTTAGGAGGCTGAGATCTCAAGATTTCAATTCGAAGCCAGCCCAGGTACCCAGGTTCAAGCCCCACAAATGACCAAAAAAATGACAGTCATTCTATCTCTCTTTGTTTTGTGTGACTAGGCAATGTCCCTTACTCTACTTTCAACTTTTTGTAGTTAATTAAAGATGGAGGCTCATGGTCTTTTCTGCCCGGGCTGGCTTCAAACCAGCCTCCTGAGCTACTAGTTTTACAGGCTAACATTACTGGCACCTGGCTCCATCTCTTTTATATGGAAGCTACTATAGAAAAAGTCACCAATAACTTCAACTTGAATTTAGTATATGAGCCAAATTTGCCTTTATTTTTGCCTTAATTGAATTATACTGATCAGCTATTCTAGATTCAAGAATAATCTCTAGGAAGTGGTGCTGTAGCTCAAGTGGTAGCGCGCTTGCCTTGAGCTGAAGAGCTGAGGGACAGCGCCCAGGCCTGGAGTTCAAGCCCCACGACCGACAAAAAAAAAAAAAAAAAAGAATAATCTCTATAGGGCTGGGAAGGTAGCTCAGTGGTAGAGCGCTTGCCTTGCATACATGAGGCCCTGAGTTCAATTCCTCAGCACCACATAAGCAGAAAAAAAAGGCCAGAAGCAGCGCTGTGGCTCAAGTGGTAGAGCACTCGCCTTGAGCTGAAGAGCTGAGGGACAGTGCCCAGGCCCAGAGTTCAGGCCCCAAGACCGGACCCCAAAAAAGGAATAATCTCTATAGCTAAAACACTCAAGATAAGGTTTATAGGACCTGTCTAGCAAGCATGAGGCCCTAGTTAAAAACAAAACCAACAACAAAAAAAAAAAAACCCCTCAGGATACTTCATTGAAGATTCTTTTTAAGATGAGTTCAGGATCAGGGATACTAGATTTCCATTAGCAGAAAGGAAAGATCAACTGTTGAAAATAAATTGTTAATTAGAGTACTGATGTTAGCAAAACCTGCATTAGAATACAAGTCTCTAGGTCCACTATAGAAGATGGTGAGAAATAGGAACTTTTTCATCAAACAGACTTGTGTTATGCTTATGTTCTACCAACTCTGTCAAGTATTTACCTGCTGTGGGATCTCTGTGAATGGATCAAACCTACCCTAAGTCCCACTTTTTCTCCTTTCCTTTCCTTTTTCTTCTCTTTCTTTTCCTTCCCTTAACTCTGCTTCCTTTCCTTCCTCTCCCTTCTTCCCTGCCCTTAATTTCTTCTCTTCTTTCCCCTTTCTTCCCTTCCCTTTTCTTTTTCCTTTCCATTTCCCTTCCTTTCCCTCTGCTCCCTTCTGCTCCCTGCTGCTGCTACTGCTCCTCCTCCTCCTCCTCTTCTCCTTCTTCTTCCTCCTCTTCCTCCTTCTGTCGGTCGTGGGGCTTGAACTCTGAGCCTAAGCACTGTCCCTCAGCTCTTCAGCTCAAGGCTAGCACTCTACCACTTGAACCACAGCACCACTTCTGGATTTCTGGTGGTTTATTGGAGATAAGAGTCTCATGGACTTTCCTGCCCAGGCTGGCTTTGAACCATGATACTCAGATCTCAGCCTCCTAAGTAGCTAGGATTACAGGCGTGAGTCACCAGCAACCAGCTTTGTTTTCATCTTTGAGACAGGATCTCACCTATACCTTAAGCTGGCCCTGACCTCAAGATCCTCCACCCTCAGCCTCCTTAGTGCCATCTGCTCAGCTTCTTACAACTTCTTTTTTTTTGGTTGATTGTGGGGGCTGAATTCTGGGTCTGGGCACTGTCCTTCAGCTCTTTAGCTCAAGGCTAGCATTCTACCACTGGAGCCACAGCGCCACTTCCAGCTTTTTATGCTTATGTGGTACTGTGGACTTGAACTCAGAACCTCATGCATGCAAGGCAAGCACTCTACCACTGAGCCACCTTCCCAGCTCCACAACTTTTTTTATATAGGTATGAAATTATTTCAAGTGGAAAGGTAAAAATATGTATTCTCTATTCCTATTTTAAGTCACCCCTCTTCCCACATCTGTAACTAATATGCATTATTTAACTCATTCCTAATTGGGAGGAATACTTTGTAAAGTTGGGTGCATGTACATATAAGGGGTACTTTGGCAGGAATAAAAGAAGGATGTTAATCTACCTCATTTACTTCTAAACCAACCCCCATACCCCAAAACTCCCATGAGACTCTTATCTCCAATTAACCACTCAAAAACCAGAAGTGGTGCTGGGCTCAAGTGGTAGAGTGCTACCCTTTAGCACAGAGATTCAGAGACAGCACACAGGCCCTAAATCCATGACCCACAACCAACAAAAAAAGAAAAGAAAAAGAAAAAGAAAAGACAAAGAAAGAAACAAACAAACTTAAACCTAGGTCTTTAGATGCCAAATAGTTTTCCTTCTCAAAAACCTCAGAAAAACAACTGGTAAACTGATTTAATGAACAGTTTTGATGACGGAATGAGAGTAACTGAAAAGGAGTTCAAGTTTTGCTTTTAAGTTTCCTTTACTTGGGGCTGGGAAGATGGCTTAGTGGTAGAGTGCTTGCCTTGCATGCATGAGGCCCTGGGTTCAATTTCCCAGCACCACATAAGCAAAAAGGAAAAAAAGCCAGAAGTGGTGCTGTGGCTCAAGTGGTAGAGCACTAGCCTTAAGCTGAAGAGCTGAGGGACAGCACCCAGGCCCAGAGTTCAGGCCCCACGACCGGACCCAAAAAAAAAAGTTTCCTTTACTGGATTGTGGGAAAAAACTTATACTGTTTGAAAGCAGAATGCTACCAGGAATATAGTCGGAGCTTCAAGAGGTTTTGGAACATCAAAGTTCTATCTATACTTCCCCTTAGATCTATACTACCCCTTAGGGCAGTATATGCTATAGACTTCTCCTTACAAGTAGTAAATAAGGCCAACTTAATTTGCCACTATCTATTTAAACTATATGTAGGAAAAAGTGGGTTTCACCAGTTGAAACCGTTTTAAAAGGAGAGGGGAGAAATAAGAGGAAGTGAAAAGAGGGAGTGGGTTGATGGAATACATTGTCTGCATAATATAGAAGTGTTACAAAGTACCCCTCCTTGTATAACTAATGTATACTAACAAACCTTTTTTTTAAAAGTGCTGGTGGCTCACACCTGTAATCCTAGCTACTAAGGAGGCTGAGCTCTAAGGATCCCAGTTTAAAGCCAGCCCGGGAAGGAAAGTCTGTGAGACTCTAATCTCCAATAAACCACCAGGAAACTGGAAGCTGCACTGTGGCTCAAGTGGTAGAGTGCTAGCCTTGAGTTGAAGAGCTTAGGGATAGTGCCCAGGCCCAGAGTTCAAGCCCCATATGTTTATCTATCTTGGGGAGGGAGGTAGATAGGGCACAGAAATGGAGGGACAAAAAGTGAATAAATGCAGCAGTGGTACTCACTAGACACTATATTGAAAATTAATTATACCCTTGTGGTCAGGAACCATAGGAAAAACTAGGAGAAAGTAAAGGAAGGGGTGACATTCTCCAAAAAGAAATGTATTCATTACCTGACTTGTGAAATGGTAACCCCTCTGTATATCACCTTTATAATAACAATTAAAAGTGGGCCTCAATCATTTTCAACTAGTAAGAGTGAAGGGAACTTTAGAGTATGCACACATTTCTCTCTGATCTTCAGAAACACTGCTTTGTTTTTAATCTTAAAGTATCTGTCACCCTAAAAAATAGTTCTTTTTTGTTATCACCAATAATGTTTCAATTTGGAAAGGAGCTACAAATTTAGAAGTATCCTAGAGGTAGCCATATTATCTGGAGGGAGCAGCTTCATTATACATTGTCAAAATGGGCCATAGGGACTGGGAATGTAGCTCAGTGATAAGAGTGCTTGCTTACCATACATGAAGTCCTGAGTTCAATTCCTCAGGACCACATACACAAAAAAAAGCCAGAAGTGGCACTGTGACTCAAGTGGTACTGTGACTCAAGTGGTAGAGTGCTAGCCTTGAGCAAAAGAAGCTCAGGGACAGTGCCCAGGCCCTGAGTTCAAGCCTAATACTAGGTAGGGGTAGAGAGCATAAACAACATCTACACCTGACAATGTGCTAGCATAAAGCAGACCTTTGGATATATATATTTTTTTCAGTGCTGAGGATTAAACCTAGGGCCTATACATGCTAGGTTACCACTAAATTCTGTCCTGAGCCCTTGTTTTTGGTTTTTATTTTTAAGAGATGTGTGTTTTGTTTTGCTTTATTTGTGAGACAAGGTTTAGCTATGTAGTCCAAGCTGGCCTAGAAATTGCAATCTTCCTTCCAGCATCTCCTGAGTGCTAGGTTTATAGGATTATAATTCATTATACCTGGCATCTGGAAAACTCTTTAACTGATGCCAAGATCACAGTCAGAAAAGCCTTAGTCAAAGTTTCCTCTTTGTCTAACGCATCACCATGGACTGGTTTCCACTTCTGTAACTTTTTAGGAAATTAGGTAGAGAAAGAAATTTGAGTCTGTCAGCCTCCAGATCTCCCTCACACCTTCACATACTGTACATCAGAAATCAAAATTGCTTCTTGGGTGCAGCCATGAGAGGTAATATTGGAATAATCAAACTGCTATCTCCTTAGCTCAAGTCTGAAACTAATTCACTATGGACTCCTTAGCTAAACCCAGAGATGCTAAAAGCAGTTGGAAGGTCTCTAAAATGAAGTCTGTCAGTCACTGGCTATGAGATAATGAGTTTAAGAGAAAAAAAAAAAAAGATTTTTGGATTTTTCTTAACTGTAAAATAGAATTTCAACCACACAAAAATCCATCCTTGTAGGGTGCTAGCCTTGAGTTGAAGAGCTGAAGGACAGCACCCGGGCCCAGAGTTCAGCCCCTAAGACCGACTCCCCCCCCCCCCCCAAAAAAAAAAAAGTCCATCCTTTTTTTTTTGGCTAGTACTGGGACTTGAACTCTGGGCCTGGGTGCTGTCCCTGAGCTTCTTTTGCTCAAGGCTAGCATTCTACCACTTAAGCCACAGTGTCACTTCCAGATTTTTTTTTTTTTTTTGTCAGTCATGGGCTTGAACTCTGGGCTTGGGCACTGTCCCTGCACTTTTCAGCTCAAGGTGAGAGCTCTACTGCTTGACTCACATCGCCACTGCCGGTTTTCTGGTGGTTTATTGGAGATAAGAGTCTCACAGCCTTTCCTGCCTGGGCCAGCTTTGAACCACAATCCTCAGATCTTAGCCTCCTCAGTAGCTAGGATTTCAGGTGTGAGCCACCAGCACCCGGCTCACTTCTGCTTTTTTGGGTAATTTATTGGAGATAAGAGTTTCATGGATTTTCCTGTCCAGGCTGGTTTCAACCCACAATCCTCAGATCTCAGCTTCCTGAGTAGCTGGGATTTACAGGCATGTCCTACCAGTGTCCAGCCAAAATCCATCTTAATATTCCTTATTTGACCAAAAAGCCACAACAAAGCTGAGGTGGTGGAGAGGGGAGGAGTGACTGAGATGGGAGAGGGAAGGGATAGTGGGAGAACAAAGAAAGGGGTAACAGTGCTCAACAAGAAATGTACTCATTGCCTTACTCATGTAACTGTAACCCCTCTATACAGCATCTTTACAATAAAATAATTTTTTAAAAAAGCTGAGGAACAACAGGAATGCAAATACTCATCATCTTGACTTGTCTCTACCCCTGAACTCTTCTGGAAAGAATGACAGCTCAATTAGCTATAACTAAGTACAAGTTCCATACAAAAATACTTCATTCAGATAGCTGGATCTGGGCCATGTGAATTTAGAAGTAAATTGTGTATTTTAAAACCACCCCATTCTGGGTGAACAAATGCAATCATGTTATTCAGTATACACTATGTGGAAAATGAAGTAACTTGTGGGCAGAGACAGGAGGGGAAAACTGGGAGAAAGCAAAGGAAGGAATGAAATTATCAAAAGAAGAAATGTACTTATAATGGAACTTATGAATGGTAACCTCTCTGTACAACACCTTACTAACAATGAAATTATATATATATATATGTATATATATATATATATATATATTTTTTTTTTTTTTTTTTGGTCGGTCATGGGGCCTGAACTCTGGGCCTGGGTGCTGTCCCTCAGCTCTTCAGCTCAAGGCTACCACTCTACCACTTGAGCCACAGCGCCACTTCCAGCTTTTTTCTGCTTATGTGGTGTTGAGGAATCGAACCCAGTGCCTTATGCATTCAAAGCAAGCACTCTACCACTGAGCCACCTTCCTAGCCCGAAATTATACTTAAAAACTACCCCTTCTAACTAATATACTCTTTGAAACAATGGTTCTCACTCATGCGTTGTAGTTTTATGCTGCTTTAAACGAAGTCTTATACAATATTAAAACAATTCACTTTCTCTTGCTTCATCATTTCTCTGAATTATATCCAGCAAACTAGAGGGAAGGTAGGCTAAACTTCCAATCAGTAGTCAACTACTGAAAACACAGCAGCAAGCCTAGAACAGTTGAGCTTGGAAGACCTGGCTAGATCTGAGGAGAGAAATCTGTATTGGGTATAAAAAAGGAGTCGTAAATATGTGACTGTTCTGTATTTACTGCTTGTATGTTTACCAGAGGGAAGGAATAGGACAGAATAATATGAACAAAGATTACTTACTGATCTGATCCTAGAGCTGAAGCTTACATGCTCAAATTGTAGTTATATCATTTATTCTCTATGTGCTGCAAGTCACAACTTTATAAAGCTGCTTCTTCAACTATAGAATGAGAATACTAAGTGAGATCACTATGGGTGATTTCATAATCCTGAAATGCACGTATATCACTCTAAGCAGCTTTTTAAAAATCTTTCAGGGAAGTGGCACTGTAGCTCAAGTGGTAGAGCGCTCGCCTTGAGCTGAAGAGCTGAGGGACAGTGCCCAGGCCCCGAGTTCAAGCCCCATGACCGACAAAAAAATAAAAAAATAAAAATAAATAAAATAAAAATCTTTAAGTAGTTGCACAAAGGAATTGCCATTTAACAAAGCAGTTTAAGAATATAATACACTTGATCAATGTCATCCCTTTCAACATTTCCACCTATCCCTCTCATATGCACCCCTTCCCTCATCTGCTTAATTTTTGTAGGATATAATTAGATTCTTGACTATATTTTCCCCCTATTCTCTTCATTTGTCTAGACCTATCCCCTTGACCTCCTCCTACCCCTTTTTAGTACATACTTCCTGGTGTTTTATTTTGCTAAATTTTTTTGGGGGGGGTCAGTCATAAGGCTTGAACTCTGGGCCTGGGCACTGTCTCTCATCTCTTCGGCTCAAGGTGAGTATTCTACCACTTAACAACAGCACCACTTCTGGTTTTCTGGTGGCTAATTGGAGATAAGAGTTTCACGGACTGGGCTGGGAAGTTGGCTCAGTGGTAAAGTGCTTGCCTTACATGCATGAGGCCCTGGGTTTGATTCCTCAGCATCACATAAGCAGAAAAAAGCTGGAAGTGGCACTGTGGCTCAAGTGGTAGGGTGCTAGCCTTGAGCTGAAGGGCTGAGGGACAGTACTCAGGCCCAGAGTTCAGCCCCCACGACCAACACAAACAAAAGAAAAAAGTTTCACGTACTACTTTCCTGCTGGGGCTGGCTTTGAATCTTGAGCCCTGAGCCTCCTGAGTAGCTAGGATACAGGCATGAGCCACCTGTGCCTGGCTTTTTGCTGAACTTTTGATGTTGTCTTTCTAAGGAATTACATTATTTTAGTTCTCCCTTGAATCTACCATATTCCATTTAATACATGCACTTGCATACCATTCAATAAGCTTTTTAAAGAAAATGATTCCTCAGGTCTACAGAATCAGAATGGGTGAGCTATGAATCAATATCTTTAGAGATCTCTCATTTGGGAACTACTGGGATAGATCCTGGATTGGTAAAATATGGCTTAAGGGTTAAATCTAGCACATGAGCTAAGAAGTGTTTTTACTTTTTGTGGTTATTCCTTGCATTTCTGGCTTTCTTGCTCACAGCTAGCTCTACCATTTGATCAGTATCTCCAGTTGTGCATTTTGCTAGTTACTTAGGAGATGGAGTCTCTCAGACTTCTTTCTTTCTGCCTAGAATGGCCTAGAAACAAGATCTTCCAGGGGCTGGGAAGGTGGCTCAGTGGTAGAGCGCTTGCCTTGCATGCCTGAGGCCCTGGGTTCGATTCCTCAGCACCACATAAGAAAAAAGCCGGAAGTGGCATTGTGGCTCAAGTGGTAGAGTGCTAGCCTTGAGCTGAAGAGCTGAGGGACAGCGCCCAGGCCCAGAGTTCAGGTCCCACGACTGGACCCCCCAAAAAAAAAGAAACAAGATCTTCCAGGTCTCAACCTCAAGAGTAGCTATGATTACAGGTGTCAACCACTTTTTCTTGGAGGGGAGGGCAAAGTCTCACTATCAAGGTTAACCTTGATACACTTTTGCTGTTTGGGAGGAAATTTTTTTATAATATGAAAATTAAATGGATTTAAATTGCACTGTAAAAAATTGTTGAAACATAGCCACACTCATTGTCCACATGCTGTCTATGACTGCTTTCACCCAGGTTAATATTTATGAGTCCCTAGACATGGCCTGACAATCTGTAGCAACCACCTCAAAAGTGCCACCAGCTTAACATCTCAAGATCTGCAGAAAAAAGACAGAGAAAGTTCAGCCAAAGGGCAACACTGTTACTCTGACTGGCTTACTTTCTGAATGACTCTGCTTTCTGACTCATCTTATCTCAGTGCCTGGGAACTCTCATACCCATCTCACCCAAACAATAGGAAAGCTGGGACATCTTGTGTCTCCACTGAGGCTCCTATTTGGTGATTAGGTAGACAACCAGAAAACTGTTCTCTACCAGCACATACTCAAGCTCAAACTCTTTTTATAAATGAATGTATCAACAGAATGTAAGAGGATGGTAAGGGCCTTCATACATTGTTCTTTCATTCATTCATCCAACAGAAACTTACCATGCACTATGTACAAAACATTTGACACAAATTATGAACCAGATAGAAATAATCCTTGTTTTAAGTGAAACAAACAATTATAAAGTGCTTTGATTAGGAAAGATAAAATGCTATGATATACATGACAGAAACATCAGAGAAACTCTTGGAAGAGAACTGAAGTTGAAATCTAAAGGTTGAGAAAATTAATCAGTTGGCTTTGGAGGGGTGGAAAGGGTCTTGCTTCAATGTTATAAGCAAAGGAAAAAACTTATGGCTAGAAGACTGATTCTGTAAGAGAGCCTGGAGAGGTAAGCAGGACCAAGTCATTGAAATCCTTGTTAAAGAGTTTCATCATAAAGACACCGAAGGGTCTTCAGAAGGAAAGTGACATAAGCAAAGGTCTTTCTGGCAACTGACATAATTTAGGAGTTTAGGAGGAAGTGGAAATGTTGGAAGTCAGGAAACCAGGTAAGAAGCTATGGTTGCAATCATCCTATAGTAATGGAGTTTGAGAAGGAAAGAAAGACAATGAAGGAGGTAAGTAATCCACACACTATCACAGTCTCTGTCCTTAAGTCCTAGTTGTTCCAGTTCCAAGTAATACTGCAGTCTTTTTTTTTTTTTCATGCCAACACTGGGGCTTGAACTCAGCCTTGTACTCTGAGTTGGCTTTTCCACTCCAAGGCTGGCTCTCTATCCCTTGAACCGTATCTCCACGTCTAGCTTTTTGCTGGTTAATTGAAGATAAGTGTCTCAAGGACTTCCTGCCCAAGCCAGCTTCAAATCTTGATCTTTAGCTCTCAGCCTCCTCAGCAGTTAGGATTATAAACCACTTGTATTAGCAGGAGTCTTTTTCTAGAAGCCTTAAACTAAATGAAACACTGGCTTCATTTTCAGAAGTCATTCAGATATTCTTATTTTACTTCCTTTCAATAATATTTTAAGTTATCTAACATATTTGGCACTTAGTACACAATACCAACTGAAAATGTATTAAAATATAGGTTGGACAATAATTAATGCACTACCTAGGTAATTAATACACACACACACACACAAAAAGAAACAATACGCTACTAGTATTAATGTTGTAGAAAAATAGAATAAGAATTCTCAACTCTTAGTTAGAAGGTAATTGAGCAAAACCTAGAAAAAGGTATTCAAAGAAAAAAGTGAGTTCTGTCAAGATTTAAAGATTTTAATCTAAGCAGTAGCAGTTTCATCTGCTACATTCCAGGCCAACTGAATGGGCAAGAAAAGACTAAGTTAATATCACAGTAAAAGCCAACACCTGACGTGGCCTTCAAACAGCCCATATTTTCTTTTTTTTGTTGTTGGTCATGGGGCTTGAACTATGGGGCCTGGGCATTGTTCCTCAGCTCTTTAGCTCAAGGCTAGCACTCTACCACCTGAGCCACAGTGTCACTTCCAGTTTTCTGAGTGGTTTATTGGAGATAAGAGTCTCATAGACTTTCTGGCCTGGGCTGGCTCTGAACTGTGATCCTCAGATCTCAGCCTCCTAAGTAGTTAGGATTACAGGCATAAGCCACTAGTGCCCCGCAAGGCGCACATTTTCTACTGCTGTTGCCTCCAGTTCTGTCAATGAGCATACTCCCACCTTAAAGCCTTAACATTTACTATCTTTAAAATGTCCCTACATCTTTACAGCAAATTATAACTGCCCAAGAATTTTTTCAATGATGTCAGGCTTCTATTCCAACATTTTTATCAGGGCTGGGATATAACTCAAGTGGTAGAACAAGTAAGTACATCTGACTGGCAAGTACAAGACCCTGAGTCCAAGCTCTAGTACCAAAAAACAAACAAACAAACAAAAAACAAAATAAAAGCCAACCTGGGCCAGTGGCTCACACCTATAATCCAAGCTACTCAGGAGGTTGAGATCTGAGGATCACAGTTCAAATCCAGCCCAGCCAGAAAAGTCTGTGAGACTCTTCTCTCCAATAAACCACTAGAAAACCAGAAGTGGTGCTGTGGCTCAAGTGGTAGAGCGCTCGCCTTGAGCTGAAGAGCACAGGGACAGCGCGCAGGCCCAGAGTTCAAGACCCATGATTGACAAAAAAAAAAAAAATCAAATGATATACTTTTTTGGTGGTGGTGGTAGTGGTCATGGGGCTTGAACTCTGGGTCTGGACACTGTCCCTGAGCACTTCAGCTCAAGGAAAGTGCTCTACCACTTGAGCCACAAGCACCACTTCCGGCAGTTGCTAGGCAGGCACTCCATATCTCTTGAGCCACATCCCCAGTGCTTTTTTTTTTGGCCTTACTTTTCAAAAAGGGTCTTGCATTCTGCCAAATTTGGGGGAGTGGGGGGTGGACCATGATCTCCTATTTATATTTCCTGTATAGCTGAGATGACATGTACGACCATGCCTTCAGTAACTTGCTGAGATAGGGGTTTCAATAACATTTGCTGAGGCTGTCCTTGAATTACAATCCTCCTGATATCTGCCCCCTGAGTAAATGGGATTACAATCAAGAGCCAACACAGCTAGTTATTATTAAAATGATACTGTGTAACAAAATGGGAAAAGAACTGCTTTTGTTTGCTCTGCTTTCAGAGTATGTTATCACCAAATGATTTTATTTATTTATTTATTTTATTTATTTTTGGGTCCAGTCATGGGGCCTGAACTCTGGGCCTGGACGCTGTCCCTCAGCTCTTGAGCTCAAGGCTAGCGCTCTACCACTTGAGCCACAGCGCCACTTCTGGCTTTTTTTCTTTTTGCTTATGTGCTGCTGAGGAATCGAACCCAGGGCCTCATGCATGCAAGGCAAGCGCTCTACCACTGAGCCACCTTCCCAGCCCCCAAATGATTTTTATATATGTAAAAGTGTATCACACACAACAGATACATATCCTAACATTAATTATGTATTTTGGTCATCAGAGTATCTTCAGTCATTCCTATCAGATGACCAATACTTGGTGAAAAAAATAGTATTTCCTGTTTTGCTGCTCCTACATTAACCCTTGGTAACAAAAACTACCCTTTGGTATAGTACACTAAGTTCAGCTTTTTTGGGGGGGTGGGGAGGGGGTCCGGTCGTGAGGCCTGAACTCTGGGCCTGGGCACTGTCCCTCAGCTCTTCAGCTCAAGACTAGCACTCTACCACTTGAGCCACAGTGCCACTTCCGGCTTTTTTCTTTTTGCTTATGTGGTGCTGAGGAATCGAACCCAGGGCCTCATGCATGATGCAAGGCAAGAACTCTACCACTGAGCCACCTTCCTAGCCCCTCAGCTTTATTTTTTTGCAGGGGGGGGCGGGTGTTGGTCATGGTGCTTGAACTCAGGGCCTGGGCACTATTTCTGAACTTTATCACTCAAGGCTAGTGCTCTACACCACTCTAAACCACAGTACCACTTCTGGTTTTCTGGGAGTTAATTGGAGATGAGAGTCTCAGACTTTCCTGCCTAGGCTGGTTTCTAACCACAATCCTCAGATCTCAGCCTCTTGAGTAGGTAGGATCATACATGTCAGCCCCTGGCACCTAGCCAGCATTTTCTTTATGCTGCTGCCCTCTCCGCCTTACAGAATGTCTTCTTATGCGCTCCTTTCTTTAATAAAATCCCATTTTTTCTTTGCTTAAATCTGCACAGCATCTCACGCTTCAGGATGAGTTGATATCTTATTATCCAGGCTCAGAAAATATTTCAAATACTTTTGTTTTACTGGATATCATAACATTTCTTAATTATGCACACACATCTTTCTTTAGACTAGCTCTGTTGGATAAGCATTCTCATGATTATGGAACTATCTGCATTTACCAATACAGAAGCCACTAGTCATGCAGGGATGACTAGTGTGACTAAGGAACTGAATTTTTATTTCATTTTAGCTAATTAAAAACAACTAACATATTTATTTATCAGCATAACTGTAGACTGTGATCTCTATTAGTGACTAGTTCATTTCTGTATCTTAGAAACTAGTAAAAGGTGATATGTGAGTAAATTAAGTTTTAACTCTAAAAATTAGAGAATGCTCATATAATTTCCAGGATGCTAAATAGCTTCAGCAAAAGAGACACTCTGGGACTCAAACAGGGTTCAGTCAATGTGAGCCAAGGACTGGTTGCTCTGCTATTCTACCCAGCTATATAACCTACACAGAAGGCAGTGTAGCCTCACATCTTGTTTTAACTATTGGACTGCACCTATTAGAAATTTGGGGATAACATCCCATCTACAGACAGTTTGAATTGATAGTGCTGGCTTGTACTTACAAGTTATAAGTACTCCAAAGTTAGTCACTGATGGCTCACACCTGTAATCCTACTCAGAGTAAAACTTGGAAGATTATAGTTTGAAGCCAGACCAAGCAGGAAAGTCTGCAAGACTCCATCTCCAATTAACCATCAAAAAACAGGGCTATAGTTGTGTCTCAAGTGTCAAAGTGCCAATCATAAGCAAGACAGCCATGTGAGTGTGAGGCCCCTGAGTTCAAGCCCTGGTATTGCCAACAGTAAAAAACAAAACAAAAACAAAAACAAAAAAAGTACTCCAAGTACTCAAGCACATTTTAGACATTAAGGTCTCAAGTTTTCCCAACTGAACAAAATGAGTGTTTAATATTCAACCACCTTAATAATAATAATAAACTTCTGTAGCATGTTATATGCATAGGGAAATATTCTTTTTTTTTGGGGGGGGGGGTCCAGTCATGGGGCCTGAATTCTGGGCTTTGGCACTGTTCCTCAGCTCTTCAGCTCAAGACTAGCGCTCTACCACTTGAGCCACAGCGCCACTTCTGGCTTTTTTCTTTTTGCTTATGTGGTGCTGAGGAATCAAACCCAGGGCCTCGAACATGCAAGGCAAGTGCTCTACCACTGAGCCACCTTCCTAGCCCGCATAGGGAAATATTCTAAGCACTTTCTTTTCCTTTCTTTTTTTTTTTTTTGGTCGGTGGTGGGGCTTGAACTCTGGGCCTGGGCACTGTCCCTGTGCTCTTCAGCTAAGGCGAGCTCTCTACCGCTTAAGCCACAGTGCCACTTCCAGTTTTCTAGTGGTTTATTGGAGATAAGAATCTCATGGATGTTCCTGCCTGGGCTGGCTTTGAACCTCAATCCTCAGATCTCAGCCTCCTGAGTAGCTAGGATTACAGGCGTAAGCTACCGGCGCCCAGCTTTAAGCATTTTATTTCTAATAACTCATTTCACCTTGCAACAATTTTATAAAATAAGTACTATTATATATAAATACTATTATATATGCTGTTATATATTATGTATCAATACTATTAATATATATAAAAAGTATAATATATTATTACTATATGATTTTTTATTATTATTTTTATTTTACAGATGAGGAAACTGAGCACAGAAGGTCTGGCTCTAGAGATTGTACTCTTCATCTTCAGCAGAACAAAGAGAGATATTTCAGATTATATAAAGACCAAAAACTAAAGAAACCTCAAACACAAACCACCAATGGTTTCAGATGTCATTCACTGATACAACCAGGCCAAACCAACTGAGTTTTGCAAATTAAAGGAAATGGATGCTTCTAGCCCAACTAATACTATGCAAGTAGGTAGAAGCACTTAACAAATGCATCCTAGAAAAATGCCAGCAAGATAAGGATGGAAAGAAAAGTGAACAAAGCCTACTCTTCATGACAATAAAATAGTAATGATAAAACAATAAAAACTCAACATTTTTCTAGATAAATCTACCATCTTGTTGACTGATAAAGAGTTCTTCTTTTTTTCTTTTTTCTTTTCTTTCTTTTTTTTTTTTTTTTGGCCAGTCCTGGGGCACTGTCTCTGAGCTTCTTTTGCTCAAGGCTAGCACTCTACCCTTGAGCCACAGTGCCACTTCTAGCTTTTTGTTTATGTGCATGAACCCAGGGCTTCATGCATTCTAGGCAAGCACTCTACCATTAAGCCACATTCCTAGGGCCAGGAGAAGAGTTCTTAAGAGTCAAAGAATGCAAGAGTAGCTGGCACCAGTGGTTTATGCCTATAATCCTAGCTACTCAGGAAGATGAGATCTGAGGACCCAGGCAGGAAAGTCCAGAGACCACCAAAAATAAAAGCCAGAAATGGAGCTGTGGTTCTTGGTAGAGTGCCAGAAACAGTGACCAGGCCCTGAGTTCAAGCCCCAGGACCAACACAAACAACACACACCAAAAGAATATGTATGTACCATCATTAAAAGATTTTTCACAGCCCAGAAAAAAAAAATATTTGAAGCAACTTCTGCCTACCTACCTACCACAATAATACAGGAAAACTCTTAAGTCTCTCAGGAAAGGGAGAGGCAAAAAAAAATCTTAGAACTAAAGGCGAATGAGGCTTCAGTTTAAGGCACATGTGGTCACTAAAATAATTTCACAAACTACTCAGCTGTGGGCACCAAAAAGCAAATAACCAGCATACAGGGAGTGCTGGCAACCTCATACAAGCTTCACATTTAAACAAGGCACCAAATAAGGGAAGGATTCTGGTGCATCAACTCCTAGGAAAAGTGTTTCAAGTTAAAAATGGCTATTCAGGTTTGGATGTGAACCTCTGTATCTGTTCTTTATCAAAAGAGGCAACTCTACCTCACTGGCAGCTAACAGCAGAAAGAAGAAAACTTAGAACAAAAATGTATTACACAGTGACAACAAAAGTCTAGTACAGCCTGTCATTTACCTTGACACCAAAGACAAAGCTACATACAGAAGTTCTGGGATTCCACATCTGACCTGAAGCAAGCATGTGCAGATATAAGCAGGCCACAATGTTATTCTCTCCCTCCAACAAGATTAAGGTCAAGATCAAAATACTTTTGATAGAGACTCAGTTTCAACTAGTGAAAATAGTGACTAAAGGCAAGGCCGACTTCCAAACAGATTTTTGTCAGTCTTACCTTTTCTCACACCCAAACTATCAATTTTAAAACAACAACAATAACCACATATCACAGGGAGCTCACGCCTGTAACCCTAGTTACTCAGGAGGCTGAGATCTGAGAATCAAAGTTCAAAGCCAGCCTGAGCAGGAAAAGTCCATGAGATTCTTTTCTCTAATTAACCACCTAAAAACTGGAAGTGGAGGGGCTGGGAAGGTGGCTCAGTGGTAGAGCGCTTACCTTGCATGCCTGAGGCCCTGGGTTCAATTCCTCAGCACCACATAAGCAAAAAGAAAAAAGCCGGAAGTGGTGCTGCGGCTCAAGTGGTAGAGCTCTAGCCTGGAGCTGAATCGCTGAGGGACAGCGCCCAGGCCCAGAGTTCAGGCCCCAAGACCGGACCCAAAAAAAAAAAACAAAACTGGAAGTGGAGCTGTGGCTCAAAGTGGTAAAAACTTGAGCAAAAAAAGCTCAGGGACCGTGTCCAGGGTCTGAATTCAGGCCCTATGACTCACAAAAAAAAAAAAGAGAGAGAGAGAGAAAGATAGAAGAAGAAAAAGAAAGAAAAGATATCAAATCAGATGCCAATAATCCTAACTATACAGGAGGCTAAGATCTGAGGATCACAGGTTGGAGCCAGCCCAAGCAAGAAAGTTTATAACTTTTATCTCCAATTAACTATCAAAAAAAGCTGAAGTAGAGCTGTGGCTCAAGTGGTAGTAGCCTTGAGCAAAAAAGTTCAGGGACAGCACCCACACCCCTGAGTTTAAGCCATAGTCCAGGGAAAAAAAAAAGAAAAAACTCACAACTCAAACACCTTTTGAATCTATCTTTAACTTATCTTCCAAGTTTTTCATTCATTATTCTTATCTTCTCTTAACGAAAATCACTTTTTTTTTTTTTGGTCAGTCGTGAGACTTGAACTCTGGGCTTGGGCACTGTCCCTGTGCTCTTCAGCTCAAGGAGAGCACTCTACTGCTTGAGCCACAGCGCCATTTCCGGTTTTCTAGTGGTTTATTGGAGATAAGTGTCTCACGGATTTTCCTGCCTGGGCTGGCTTTGAACCTCGATCCTCAGATCTCAGCCTCCTGAGTAGCTAGGATTACAGGCGTGAGCCACTGGCATCTGGCTAAAAATTACTCTTTACATGGATACCTGAAAGCAAGGAAAGCATTGATTTTGTGTGTGTGTGTGTGTGTGTGTGTGTGTGTGTGTGTGTGTGTGTGTGTGTGTGTGTGTTCTAGTCCTGTTACTGTTACCATTAGAAGAATAAGAAGGGAAAAAAAGAATAAAAATGATACAAGTATAAAACCACAAGTGCACTCAGTTTGTGACAATTTATCAACTTGAATCTGTACTTTTTTCCTGCCATATATCACAATGCAATTTCTTCTTCTGTTCTGTAAAATGGCCCTATTCTAATAGACAATACCCTTTCTCATATGTGCTAACCCCAGCAATTCAAACTGTAGGGTAGTAAAAATTAAGGTGATTGTGCTAGAAGTTTTTCACTCTACCCCGTATATACTTACCTCCATCACAATTCTAACTCTGATGTGGTCAAAATTAAAAGTAAAAAGTTTAAAATTTTGTAGGCTCTACTTGGGTGCAGAAAGCTGCATTGGTGTTAAATAGCAAATTGATCCCTATTTCACAGAAGCAGAAAAAAATTCCTTTATTGTAAATGAATAAAGGAATCTGTTAATAGAAAAATTTAAATATATATTCCAGGGCTGGGAATGTGGCTTAGTGGTAGAGTGCTTGTCTAGCATGCTGAAGCCCTGGGTTCAATTCTTCAGTACTACATAAACAGAAAAGGCCGGAAGTGGTGCTGTGGTTCAAGTGGAAAGTGCTAGCCTTGAGAAAAAGAAGCTAAGGGACAGTGCCCAGGCCCTGAGATCAAGCCCCAGGACTGGCAAAAAAAGAAGAAAATATTCTAGAGTGGGGAGTGGTAAGCAGGAGAAAATGAGGGAGGGGATAACAGTGTTTAAAAAGAAATGTAGAGGGGGGCTGGGAATGTGGCTGAGTGGTAGAGTGTTTGCCTTGCATGCAGGAGGTCCTGGGTTCCATTCCTCAGCACCAGATAAGCACAAAAAGCTGGAAATGGTGCTGTGGCTCAAGTGCTAGAGCACTAGCCTTGAGCTGAAGAGCTGAGGGACAGCACCAGGCCCAGAGTTCAGGCCCCATGACCAAAGGAAAAAAAAGAAAAGAAATATAGGGGGGCTGGGAATGTGGCTTAGTGGTAGACTGCTTGCCTAGCATACATGAAGCCCTGAGTTCAATTCCTCAGTACTACATAAACAGAAAAATCCAGAAGTGGTGCTGTGGCTCAAGTGGTAGGGTGCTAGCCTTGAACAAAACCAAGAAACTCAAGGACTGCCCAGGCCCTGAGTTCAAGCCCCAGGAGAAAGAAAAGAAAAGAAGAAGAAAGGAAGGAAGGAAGAAAGGGAGAGAGGGAGGGAGGGAGGGAGGGAGGGAGGGAAAGAAAGCAAGAAAGAAAGAAAGAGAGAGGAGGAGGGAGGGAGGGAGGGATATTCATTACCATACTTGTGTAACTTTACCTCCCTGTTCATTACCTTTACAATAATTTTTTTTTTTGTCTGGTCCTAGGGACTGAACTCTGGGTCTGAGCGCTGTCCCTCAGCTCTTCACCTCAAGGCTAGCGCTCTACCACTTGAGCCACAGCGCTACTTCCAGCTTTTTTTAATTCTGCTTATGTGGTGCTGAGGAATCGAACCCAGGGCCTCATGCATGCAAGGCAAGCACTCTACCACTGAGCCACCTTCCCAGCCCCTAAATAAATTTTTAAAAAGAACACATTCCAGATCTGCACTGACCTGAAGGGATAGCATCTCATAGTACCAAGGGCATCTATTAATGCCTTATTCAGCCTTCTGATATATGTCACTTTTAGGTATTTTAAATGTCATACTGTTTAACAGATCTGTCCAGAACTGCAAAGGAAAACCTGCCCAAGAAATTCCTCAGAGAAAATGTCAACTGCCTCAAAAAAGTTTGCTTTACAAATTAGGACCTCACATCACAAAGTACAAGTCAGTTCAAAGTAGTACAAGTCAGTTCAAAATTTCATTAGACAGAAGTAGATTTTAGCGTCCTTACCAAAAAACACTCAAGAAAAATGCAAATATAAATTCTTACCCAGTTTCTCTTTTCCTTGTGCTTCACTAGATAGTCCTACTACATATATAAAGAGCAAGATCAGGACTTATTGCCAATGGTTACAACACAAAGCAGAACCTATTCCTAAGCCAAGCTGGGTTTGGCTCAGAAAGCTTCCCAGAATGATGGAAGGCCATGACTTTAAGATGACTCAACTTTAGCTAATGCATAAAATAAAACAGGGGAGAACTATTTGAAGGATTCACTTCTAAGCTTGGGCCAAATCAAAAGCCTAAATCTACTTTGTGATGAAACCTCAGTTCCAAATGAGACAGCATCAGTGTGGACATCTGTATCATGATCTAAGGTATTCCAATAATAGACTCTCAGCTAGGAATTTCAGAAGCAACCATTCTTTGCAGGTTTTCTCTTGTTTTTGGCAGTATTAGGGACTGGACCTCATGCATATTAGACAACTGCTGTTACCACTGAGCTATCTCACCAGCTCTTTTTGTTGTTGTTCTTTTACTTTTGTGTGTGTGAAATAAGGTCTTGCTAGATAGTTAAGGCAAGCCGCCAACTTGTAATTCTCCTGTCTGGAATTATAGGCTTGAACCACCATACTTGGTTTCTATCAATTTTTAACCACACAATTTTATTTATTTGCCAGTCCTAGGGCTTGAACTCTGGGCCTGGGAGCCGTTCCTGAGCTTCTTTTGCTCAAAGCTAGCACTCTACCAGTTGAGCTATAGTGCAACTTCCAGTTTTTTCTGAGTAGTTTATTGGAGAATAAAGAGTCTCATTCATGGACCTTCCTGCCTAGGTTGGTCTCAAACCATGATCCTCATATCTCAGTCTCCTGAGTAGCTAGAATTACAGGTGTGAGCCACCTGTGCCCAATCCACATCATGTTTTTATCTTTACTGTTCCTTCCTATCTACACTTAAAGAATGTCCATTCTTGAAAATTAAGAACACAAACTATCTTCTGTGACTTTTCCTAGTCATCCATTGTCAATCTTTCTTCTCTATATTACCTCTGTAACAGTATACCTGTTTATATTAGTACACTTGTAACATTTTATCACAGCTATTTATTTATATATGTTTTTCTTACTATACTGTACCTCTAAGGAAAGCATCTTGATATACAAAGTGCCTACAATAATAATTAACATATAACATTTATGGAAACTACCTAGATGGGAAAAGGTGATCAGAGATAATCAGAATCAGAGAGTGCTAGCTGACCTAAGAAGGGGTTTTACAACTGAATATGCAAGTGAAAAGAGAAAAATGTTCATATTAAACTGTGAAGCCAACAGTGGCTCATACATGTAATCCTAGCTATGAATAGCTGAGAACAGGAGAACTGCAGTTGGAGGCCATTGCAGACATAAACACAAGACTCTCTTCTCAACCATGAAATGGGACATAGGGACATATGCTTGTCATCTTTGCTATGTGGAAGGCTGAAATTGGAAGGATCTCAGTTCAAGGCTAGCCCTAGGAAAAAAAGGTTCTCGAGAGACAATTTCAACAAAAGAAACTGGGGATGGTGATACATGCCTATCATATCAGCTACAAGAAGTGAAAATAGGCAGATTGTGGTCCAGGTCTGGGTTTCGGCACACCCTATCATAACATAAACAGTACAAAAAAATGGGTGGGAGGTATGGCCAGGCCATGGAATACAGCCTAGCAATTGAGAGCCCCTGGAATTCAAAAAAGAAAGGAAAAACAAAAAGCAAAAACAAACAAAAAAACAACTGGTGAAGCCAGTTATTTAAGGCAATTTACAAAAGTATATGCTATGTTTTAAAAATGTATTTTTATTTATTTTTTGTCAGTCGTGGGGCTTGAACTCGGGTCTGGGTGCTATCCCTCAGCTCTTCAGCTCAAGGCTAGAGCTCTACCACTTGAGTCACAGCACCACTTCCAGCTTTTTCTTTATGTGGTGCTGAAGAATCGAACCCAGGGCCTCATGCATGCAAGGCAAACACTCTACCACTCAGCCACCTTCCCAGCCCCAAAAAAGTATTTTTAAATAAGATAAAGAGGTCACCAGTATGTCTGATACTTATTAGAGGAAGTTACCAGCTTAGCTATAATATCTGGAACAATTAAAATAGAGAATCACTATGAATTGTAAGTTCAGAAATGTGAATGGGATTTTTTTTTAAAGCCTATACAACTATCTCTAGTACTAAAAGGAGAAATTCCCACAATTGATACCATGTAATACAAATAGCAATGACTCACCAGGTCTCTGTTATTATTTGCCATAATACAGGATGATTATACACAGAAGGACATATTGGTAAAAAGTAACACTACTGGTAATGAACATGTTTCCTAGTTACATAGCTCTGTGATGGTTCTAGGCATGACTGATATGTAAATATAATAGAGATGCCTTACAATTCCCATAATAGATGTTCAACAGATACTGGATCCATGGATGGAAGATTAAAAAAAAAAAAGCCAAGCACTGGTGAACTATCTGTATTAGCTACTTAGGAGGAAGATATCGGAGAATTACAGGTGAAGATAGCCTGGGCAGAAATGATCCATAAGACACTTGTCACAACCACCAAAAAGTAGAGCACCAGCCTTGAACAAAAAGCTAAGGGATAATGCCCCGGCCCTGGGTACTGGCACTAAAATAATAAAATAATGATGGTGAAAATTCTTAACAATAAAAAGTGAGGCCAAATATATTTTCTAAGTACTTAAGCATCAAAAACATAGTCTAGATATTATTTTTAATTACTTCAGGTCTAGAGTCTATATATACTAATTCTCAAGAGACTAAAACTAAGCAGGAATTTCAAAACTAAATATTTTTGAGTAAAGCAAAGGTTTTCAATAGGGGAAAAACCCAGAGAATCCTTCTAAAGTTTAAAAAAAAAAAAGTCCACAAACAGGGGGATGACCAAGAGCCAAGGAAACAATTATTCACATTCTCTATTATAGCCCAAATGTTATTTCACCATAGTGAAATAAGGGAAGAGAGATGGAATACTGCAACTTTTAAGAGCAAAAAGAGATTATAGAATGACAGAATTGCAGGTATATTTCCCCAAGAGTTCAATCAGAAACAAAACAAACAAAAACAGAAAATTATGAGAACCAGGTGCTGATGGCTTGTGCCTATAATCCTAGCTACTTGGGAGGTTGAGACTTGAGAATCAGGTTCAAAGCCAGTCCAGACAGACTTATCTCCAATTAATCAGAAAAAAAGTGAAAAATAGAAGTGGCTCAAGTGGTAGAGTGCTAGTCATAAGCAAAAAAGCTAATAAGAGCAAGAGGCCCTGAATTGGAGGAGAAAAATGAAGAGGAGGAAGAGGAGGAAAGGGAAAAAAAGATGGAAGAGGAGAAAAAAGAAAAAGAAGAAGCCAGGTGTCAGTGGCTCATGCCTGTAATCCTAGCTACTCAGGAGGCTGAGATCTGAGGATCAAGGTTCAAAGCCAGCCCAGGCTGGAAAGTCCATTAATCTCTTATGTCCAATAAACCACTCAGAAAACCGGAAGTGGCACTGTAGCTCAAGTGGTAGAGCACTTGCCTTGAGCTGAAGAGCTGAGGGATAGCACCCAGGTCCAGAGTTCAAGCCCCAAGACTAACAAAAGAAGAAAGAAAAAGAAGGAAGGGTTTGGGAAGGTGGCTTAGTGGTAGAGTGCTTGCCTAGTATGCATGAAGCCCTGGGTTCAATTCCTCAGTATCACATAAACAGAAAAAGCTAGAAATGACACTGTGGCTCAAGTGGCAGAGTGCTAACTTTGAGCACAGAGAGACTCAGCGTCAGTGCTCAGATCCAGAGTTCAAGCCCCAGGACTGGCAAAAAAAAAAAAAGGGGGGGGGCGGGGGGAGAGAGAAGAAAGAGGTGGAGGAGGACAGGAGGTGGAAGGGAGGAAGAAAATCATGAGAAAGACAACATGGGGAAAACAAAAAGGTCAGTGTAGTCCTTCAACCCAAATAACTAACAGTATGTTATATAACGTGATCTGATCCTATCACCTTACTACTGTATTCCTTCCTATAGAAGCTACAAACTGAGCAAGATGCAATGTATAACACTCACTCTTATTTGGAAGGCTCTTCACAGACTGGGAGTTGGATCCTAAGGGACGATTTATAGTTACATACATTCCATTTGGCTGGAACTCAGCAGCTGATTGCTCTCTTGTCTAACTTGGTAAAGAGCCAAAGGAGGACTTTCTCAGTCAACCCTTCCAGGCTGGAAAATTCTCTAACATTCTCTGCATAAATCTGGATATCAGGTTATTCATAAGATGCCAAAATGATATCTTTACATTGGCTTTGAACAAATCTCTGAAGTATACCACACAGGTTCCCACAAACCTCCACATCATCTAGACATTAAGGCCAAAGACAGCTATTTCTCAGAGGAAAATACAATACTTTTCAAAGTATGTGCAACAAGAAAAAAATCTTTCATGAATTACAAATCAATCTCATTGATTCTTAAAATGGATGAAAAGGGCACAAACATATTCAAAATGGTTTCCTTAAAATATTTTATTCTGTTTTTCAGAACAATCCTTTCCACTCAAGTTCTCTCTCACTATTGTTGATCTATGCCATGAATATGTAAACCCAAGACTGCTTCTCTGAGAAGAAATGAAAAGAAAATCTTATGGTCTATTTCTTAACATATTTTTAAAAATCTTACCAAGCTTGGAAATCAGTGGTTCTCAATCAGAATAGGACTGTTCTTCTCAGGAAGTGTTTGGAAATGTGTGTGGACCACTATGGGCATTTAGCAATCTAGTGAGCAGGGCCAGGAATGCTAAATACCCTGTAATGGCAGGCCTACAAAATGACGTGTGTGCCCTCAAAGGGCTCTCAAAGTAATCAGTATCCTAACGGAAACACCTCAGCAAAACTGACTCCTCTCCTAGCTCCTAAAGAAAGTGATACAAACTTTTTCTGCAAGAGGCCAGAGTAATTTAGACTTAGTAGGGGTCTTTATCACAATTCTTTATAATTTTAAACTCTTTTTTTTGGAGGGGGGGTCCAGTCGTGGGGCCTGAACTCTGGGCCTGGGTGCTGTCCCTCAGCTCTTCAGCTCAAGGCTAGCATTCTACCACTTGAGCCACAGTGCCACTTCTGGTTTTTTCTGCTTATATGGTGCCGAGGAATTGAACCCAAGGCCTCATGCATGCAAGGCAAAAACTCTACCACTGAGCCACCTTCCCAGCCCCAATTTTGAACTCTTTATGTAAGAATATAACCACTCTTGGGCTGGGAAGGTGGCTCAGTGGTAGAGTGCTTGCCTTACATGCATGAGACCCTGGGTTCAATTCCCCAGCACCACATAAGCAAAAAGGAAAAAGCCGAAAGTGGCGCTGTGGCTCAAGTGGTAGAGCACTAGCCTTGAGGTGAAGAGCTGAGGGACAGCGCCAAGGCCCAGAGTTCAAGCCTCCTGACCAACAGACAAAAAAAAAAAAAAGAATATAACCACTCTTAGCTTACAAGGAATTGAGAAGTTTTTGTCTACCTTGTTTTAAAGCATTACCAGATTCATTTCATTCTGTTTACATTAACTTAAAGATGTTGATAACACCCAGGGCTACTTCACAGTTAAAAGGAAATGACAGCTACTCCAGAAGCTAAGGAAAGAGAAAAGGATCTATCTATCTCTTATGCTTGGAGTTTGAAACCACCCTGGGCAACATAAATAGACTCTATCAATAACAACAACAATTTAAAAATAAGCCAGAAATAGGGACATAGTCCTCTAATCCTAGCTGCCTGGAGTGTAGAAGCCAAGAGAATCTTAAGTTCAAGGCTAGCCTGGGTAAAAGTTTGAGACCCTTGTCTCAAAATAACTATAACAGCTTACACTAAGCAAAAGGAAAGAAATGTAAATATCACTTGATGAGGAAGAAATAATTGTACTGTAGAGCTTATAGAATTCACAAACTTTATAGACCATGATAACGACAATTTGCCTTGTGAAGGTTAAAATGTGTTCATGACTTTAAGTATCACTATTCCATAATACTGTGGAATATGTGAAATTTATGTAATGACTTAATCTCAATTTTTAAAAAAAGAAAAAAAAACAATTAAAGGGGGGGAGGGGCTGGGAATGTGGCTTAGTGGTAGAGTGCTTGCCTAGCATGCATGAGGCCCTGGGTTCAATTCCTCAGTACCACATAAACTAAAAAAGCCAGAAGTGAGCTGTGGTTCAAGTGGTAGATTACTAGCCTTGAGCAAAAGCTCAGGGATAGTGCCCAGCTCCTAAGTTCAAACTTCAGGACTAGCAAAAAAAGAGGGGGGACAGCTGGGGCTTGACTCAAATGGCACAGCACTTGCCTAGCATTTGAAAAGCCCTGGGATCAATTCCTAGTACAGTGGAAAGGAAAGAGGTAGGGAAAGGAATGAGAGGGGGAAGGAAAGAAACACCAAGGGGAGGGGAAAGAAAAAGGAAAGAAGGAAGAGAAATGGGAGAAGGAAAAAGAAAGTTAATTGCTAGGTTGGAGGCTTGGCTCCTGTGCTGCAATTATCTAATAAGCAAAGTCCTAAGCTCAAAGCCCAGAACTACCAAATAATTAAAATAAAATGTGATGGAATATGTTTTAAATGACTCTAATAGCATATAGTACACAATTTTAAAGAATGAAATAAGAACTACAGAATTCTTTTAATTTTGTTTATTTTATTTTTTTCCAATTCTGGGGCTGGAACTCTGGGTCTGGGTGCAGTCCCTGAGCATCTTTGCTCAAGGGCTAGCACTCTACCACTTGAGTCAAAGTGCCCCTTCTGTTTTTTGTTGTTGTTGTTGTTTTTTCTGTGATTAATTGGAAATAAAGAGTCTCATGGACTTTTCTGCCCGGGTTGGCTTTGAACCATGATCCTCAGATCTCAGCCTTCTGAGAAGCCAGGATTACAGGCACAAGCCACCAGTGCTCAGCTAGAATTGACCTTTAGACCTAAGAATTGGAACATACCTTAAGAGTTCTTTAAAAAAAAAAGACGAAAACAGGAATGTAAAAAGGTGTTTGGGGACTTAGCTCAGTAGAAGAGCACATGCCTATCAAGTGCAAGTCCCTGAGTTTAGTCCTCAACTCTATCAAAATAAAAAAAAGACTGAAATAAGAGTTCTAATCTATTAATAATTACCTAGTTTCCTCCTTTTCCCCAGTGCACTTCAGTTACCACATGTTTACCTTTTTTTCTTTAACTTAAAAAACTAACATTTGCCAGGTACTGATGGCTTATGCTTATAATCAGAGCTACTCAGGAGACTGAGATCTCAGGATCTCAGTTAGAAGCCAACCAGAACAGAAAATCCAAAAGACTCTTATCTTCAATTAACAAGCAAAAAGTCAAAAGTAGAGATGTGGCTCCAGTGGCAGAGCACTAACATGAGCACAAAAAGCCAAGTGAGAGCCAAGGACCTGAGTTTAAGCCCCAGGAGCAGCGCGCACACGCACGCACACATGCACATGCATGCGCCCCCCCACCCCCCCACACACACATATACACCAGCTGGGTGCTGGTGACTCACACCTGTAATCCTAGCTACTAAGGAGGCTAAGATCTGAGGATCACAGTTCAAAGTCAGCCTGGGCAGGAAAGTCCGTGAGACTATTATCTCCAATAAACCACCAGAAAACCAGAAGTGGCTCTGTGGCTCAGTAGTAGAGCACTAGCCTTGAGCTAAAGAGCTGAGGAACATCGCCAGCCCAGAGTTCAAGCCTCATGACCAACAAAAAAAAAAAAAAAATTATTGAGAGCAAGTTCAATTTCTTTCAATAGAACATAAAAGATAGTGCCATAGGGCTGGGAAGGTGGCTCAGTGGTAGAGTGCTTGCCTTGCATGCATGAGGCCCTGGGTTCAATTCCTTAGCACCACATAAGCAGAAAAAGCTGGAAGTAGCGCTATGGTTCAAGTGGTAGAGCGGGCTAGCTTTGAGCTGAAGAGCTGAGGGACAGCGTACAGGCCCAGAGTTCAGGCCCACAACCAGAAAAAAAAAAAAAAAGATAATGCCATAAATTTCCTGTTATTTCAAATGATACACAGTGTTCACTTTTCATAATGGCTTGTATGCTTGGTATCTCTTAAACCCTTTCTCTAGAAACAGCTCAAACATAGAACTTGCATTTAAGGTACAATTCATTACATTCTTTCTTAACCTGTTCCTACTGTATATTCCTCATGTATATTCCTCATCTTAATCACAATGTACTTACTCAACCTGCAACAATTGCGTGTTTTCCCTTTCTTCACATCAGTTTATTCAATGCTTCATGCCAAATCAATTTTAAAATTGACTCTCAATCCCATCCTATCTCTACATGACTACAGTCCCTCATGTTTTCTTCTGAATGTTCACTTTCAAACACATTATTTAACAAAGTACACACAATGTCTCTCTCTACTCTCTTTAGGATGTATTGCTTCCTATTTGCTATGCGTGCCACTCAAAAGAAGTCTCTTTACAATTATTGTTAACATTTTCTAAAATGTCTAAACCAAACCAAAGCCTGGAAATTCTGACTGGTATCTGGGTCCTGACTTTCCGGATGATAACTAAAGGTCACGTGAGGTGGAAAGTGGCCTGTGGGTAACACAGAATACACACATGCACGCGAACAGGATATATTGGTAATCTGGCTTCCTGAGACCTGGTAAGTTGTGAGAGTTCTCATCAACACCCTTGGGGAAGATGAAAAACCTTGAGTTGGGAAATGCTACATTTTAAAAAATGTTCATTCTTAGATTTCTGACTAGCATAGATTAAGAGAGTACACTTTTTCTTCTTCTGCATTTTACTTGTCTAAAAATACAAATACAAAAATACAAATACAAAATATAAACACAGCAAGTATATATCTGAGGAGGCTTCTTTACAGGGTGGAAGATGGTCTTTGTAGCATAGTTTATGTCACGTCTCAAGCTCAGAAAGATGAAGAATGTGGTTTCAGTGTTTAACCAACCTCAACTGCACCTTGGCACTGTTTCTTTCTCCAGAGAACTTCAGAGGAAAGAAACCAACCTCACATCTTGAAATGAACAGCCAGGATAAAAATAAAGGCCTGAAGTGGTTTGGTGACCGAGGTCATACAGGGTGCTACGGGTCTGTAGATGGGGCCAACGTGCTTTGAGAAACTTCTACTCACTGCCAACCACAGCTCAGTCCTAGGGTCCAGCAGGGGTCTAGGCAAGGACTAGAGATTGTTCTTCACAGCATATTTTATATTATCTGAAAATGCAGTCCTAATTCTGATCTTTGACAATAATCTCACCAAGCGGTTTCTTTTTTTTTGTTGTTGATTTTTTTTTGGGTCCAGTCGTGGGGCCTGAACTCTGGGCCTGGGCACTGTCCCTCAGCTCTTCAGCTCAAGGCTAGCGCTCTACCACTTGAGCCATAGAGCCACTTCCGGCTTTTTTCTTTTTTGCTTATGTGGTGCTGAGGAATCGAACCCAGGGTCTCATGCATGCAAAGCAAGTGCTCTACCACTGAGCCACCTTCCCAGCCCCAGCGGTTTCTTATAATATAAAAAAACACAGCCATCTGGAGCTTTTTCTTTTTTTTTTTTTTTTTTGTCGGTCGTGGGGCTTGAACTCTGGGCCTGGGCGCTGTCCCTCAGCTCTTCAGCTCAAGGCGAGCGCTCTACCACTTGAGCTACAGCGCCACTTCCGGTTTTCTGGTGGTTTATTGGAGATAGGAGTCTCATGGTCTCTCCTGCCTGGGCTGGCTTTGAACCGTGATCCTCAGATCTCAGCCTCCTGAGTAGCTAGGATTACAGGCGTGAGCCACCAGCGCCCGGCTTGGAGCTTTTTCTTATAGGATTCCTGTACCACTTGCTGCCAAATCTCCATTCACAAAAGTATACTTTCAAATAGCTTCCAGGGTGAAACAGTATAGCAAAAGGTTCACACTAGAAACTGTTTTACAGAAGTAAAGACCAAATAAGTAAAAAGAAGTCAAATCAAAACAATCCTAAAAAAAAAAAAAAAACCACCTGTAACCCACCTAAAAATTAGTCAGAAATCTTACATCCATGAAGCCAAAACTTTATGACTTTCTCTGCCATGATAATATAATTATGAACCAATGAAATAATCAAGTTATCACAAATAAAACATTTGCTTACTAGTACAGAGACAAAACTAACATTTTAGATTAAATCAGTGCTTAGGTTCTCCAGAGAGAGAAGCTTATTCAAAAGTTTAAATGGTATAGCTCTGAAACTACAAACTTTAAAAGCTCATGATATAAGTCTAAGAATTGGAACTCCAATTCAAGACAAGTCATCTTGTCTATGTTAGCAGTCTTCTAAACCGATATGCTGACTATATGGTACTGAAGGAGGGTATACCACCCACACACAGAAGTTTTCTTCTGTATTGTGGTATTGCAACAGCAGCAGTTCAAGTTACAAACTATACAAGGTGCACTGGAAAGCAAGACAAATGATGGTCTAAAGAAAATGATACTTGTATAAGATACTCTTAAAAAAAATAAGCTGCTGCCGGGCGCTGGTGGCTCACGCCTGTAATCCTAGCTATTCAGGAGGCTGAGATCTGAGGATCGAGGTTCAAAGCCAGCCCGGGCAGGAGAGACCGTAAGACTCCTATCTCCAATAAACCACCAGAAAACCGGAAGTGGCGCTGTAGCTCAAGTGGTAGAGCACTCGCCTTGAGCTGAAGAGCTGAAGGACAGCGCCCAGGCCCAGAGTTCAAGCCCCACGGCCGACCAAAAAAAAAAATAAAAAATAAAAAAATAAGCTGCTAAAAACTGGTAGCTCATGCCTGTAATCCTAGCCACTCAGGAGGCTGAGATTTGAGGATCACAGCTCAAAGCCAGCCCAGGCAGAAAAGACAATGAGACTCTTATCTCCAATTAACTACCAAAAGCCAGAAGTAGAGCTGTGGTTTAAGTGTTAGAGCACCAGACTTGACAAAAAAGAAGCTCAGAGACAGTGCATAGCCCTTGAGTTCAAGCGGTAGGACTAACACCAAAAAAAAGTCCTCACTGGGAGAAAGCAAGGGAAAGGGTAACATTATCCAAAAAGAAAAGCACTACAATCCTTAGATTATAGGTGTGAAGCACCAAGCACAGCACTTCTACTCGAAGTGCTACAAAAAAAGAAAAAATGGTAGCGTGGGGGGAAGAAGGGGAATCAATCAGAAAAAAATCATTAGTAGTTCCACCACACACCATTGCTCTTCAGTGTTATAATCATTTGTGGACTCTAATTTAATATACTTAGTTAACTGACTGTCAGCAACAACCAAAAGGCCAAGTAGTAAGTAGTACCCTTTGACCAGATTTCCAAAACGAGATAAAATACATCAAAAAGCAGTTTTGTTGAGTAAAGAATGCCCAGAGCCCTGGCAACATTGACTCTAAATGGCCTACTTGGACAGGGGAAAGAGTTTACATGTGAATCTTAATAGACCACCACTGGAAGTTGAGGGTGGTATTCCCTCCCCAGGCTGATGTTCAACCCAAACCACATCTCAAGGCTGAAAACCAACAACCCACAAGCTTAACCTTTTGAACCATTCAGAGATCCATAGGCCACACTTGAAAGAGAGAAAGTAAAGTAGTTGGGACATTATTATCATTATTAATAACCAGATGAAGCTGAACATTGTTTATTCACAGGTCTAAACTTTAAGTGTGTGCTTGAAACTATGAGTTGTCAAAGCAATAATTTCTATTAAAGCTAGTTGCTTTCAAAAGGGCAACTGATATAAACAAGCAACACACAAAAACATTTAAATGGCCAGGCATGGGTGGTTCACACCTGTAAACCTAGCTAGTCAGGAGGCTGAGATCTGAAAATCATGGTTCAAAGCCAGCCTGGGCTGAAAAGTCCCCATGAGACTCTTTATCTCCCATTAACCACCAGAAAACTACAAGTTACATTGTGGCTCAAAGTGGTAGAGCACTAGCTTTAAGCAAAAGAACTTAGGGAGCTGGGCGCTGGTGGCTCACACCTGTAATCCTAGCTACTCAGGAGGCTGAGATTTGAGGATCGTAGTTCAAAGCCAGTGCTGTCAGGAAAGTCTGTGAGACTGTTATCTCCAATTAACCACTAGAAAACTGGAAGTGGCTCTGTGGCTCAAGTGGCAAAATGCTTGCCTTGAGCTGAAGAGCTCAGGGACAGCACACAAGCCCTGAGTTCAAGCCCCAAGACAAAAAAAAGTTTAAAAATATTTAAATGGTATTAGTAACTGATATAATTTTTTGGTGGTACCAGGTTTTGAACGCAGGAGCCTCACCCTTGCTAAGCTGGTACTCTACCACCTGAGCATACCTCCAGCCTTGCTATTGTTGCATATTTTGGAGATGGATCTAGTGAACTTTTTTGCCTAAACTGGCTTCAAGTCATGATCCTCCAGATCTCAGCCTCCAAAGTAGCCAGGACTTCAGTTGACCCACTGGAACCCAGCTGATATACATCTTTATAATGAGATATACAGTCATATTAAAAATATACTAGTGGGCTGGGAAGGTGGCTCAGTGGTAGCGTGCTTGCCTTGCATCCATGAGGCCCTGGGTTCGATTCCTCAGCACCACAAAGAAAAAAGCCGGAAGTGGCACTGTGGCTCAAGTGGTAGAGTGCTAGCCTTGAGCTGTAGAGCTGAGGGACAGCATCCAGGCCCAGAGTTCAGGCCCCACGACCGGACCCAAAAAAATAAAAATAAAAATAAAAATATACTAGTGTGGGGCACCCAGTGGAACATGCCACTTACTATGGCTATAATGCTATCTACTCAGGAGGCTAAAATGTGGAAAATCTTAGTTTGAAGCCAATTCAGGAGGGAAGCTAAGAGATCTAAGTCCATTAACACTACAATGCCAGAATAAAGGCAAGGTTCAAGTGGGAAAGCACCAGCTGTGAGCAAAAATGCTGAGCAAAAACATGAGCCCTTGAGTTCAAGCTCCAGTATACATACATTCCCCATAAACAGCATATGTACACAAACATATACATGCATACATACATACATACAATAAGAAGATTGACAAGTGCCAGGCACTGGTGGCTCACGCCTGTAATCCTAGTTAGGAGGTTGAGATCTGAGGACAGAGGTTCAAAGCTAGCCTGGTCAGAAAAGTCCCACTGAGACTTTCATCTCCAATTAACTATTCAAAAACCAGACATAGAGCTGTGGCTCAAAGTGATAGGGTCCTCATCTTAAGCAAAAGAATTCAGGAACAGCATCCAGACCCAAGTGAAAGCCCCACAACCAACCACCAAAACAACAACAACAAAAAGATAGACAAATGAAAAACAGTCAATTCTGCTATAATGCTCATTCCTAAGACCAAATGTAATAGGAAACATTTTGAGCATTGAGGAAGCAAGTAGATGTTTGCATAGTAATATTTCCTCTTATTTTCAAGGCAAGGAGGACACAGAAATGTAAGCAAGCAAAGTACAGTGTAACAAATTTTGCTTAGAGGACTATCCAATTTATGAGAGCACATGGTTGTGAGACTGTTGGTCAGTGAAGCAGCACTGGTCAGTTGGAGTGTAAAGAATGAATAGATGTTAGCTAGCTCTTACCTCTAACTATGTCAAAAAGTAGGAAGTGGAGCTGTGGCTCAAGTGGTAGAGCACCAGCCTTGAGTGAAAGACATTTCACCTTGAAAAAAACATGGTTTCAGGGCTGGGAAGGTGGCTTAGTGGTAGAGTGCTTGCCTTGAATGCCTGAGGCCCTGGGTTCGATTCCTCAGCACCACATAAGCAAAAAGAAAAAAGCCGGGCTGGGAAGGTGGCTCAGTGGTAGAGCACTTGCCTTGCATGCTCAAGGCCCTGGGTTTGATTCCTCAGCACCACATAAGCAAAAAGAAAAAAGCCGGAAGTGGCGCTGTGGCTCAAGTGGCAGAGCACTAGCCTTGAGCTGAAGAGCTGAGGGACAGCGCCCAGGCCCAGAGTTCAGGCTCCACGACCGGACCCAAAAAAGAAAAAAGAAAAAGAAAAAAGCCAGAAGTGGCGCTGTGGCTCAAGTGGTAGAGCGCTAGCTTTGAGCTGAAAAGCTGAGGGACAGCGCCCAGGCCCAGAGTTCAGACCCCAGGACTGGAACCAAAAAAAAAAATATGGTTTGTGCAAACAGGCTTTGGAAGGGTTGCAACTTATTTTAAGTGATAGAAAGAAGGTTCCTTGAAAGTGAAAAGATTAAGTATAATGTTTTGTTTTGTTTTTTGCCAGGCCTGGAGCTTGAACTCAGGGCCTGGGCACTGTCCCTGACCTCCTTTTACTCAAGGCTAGTACTCTACCACTTGAGCCACAGCACCACTTCAGGCTTTTCCTGTTCATATGGTACTAAGGAATCGAACCCAGGGCTTCATGCATGCTAGGCAAGCACTCTACCACTAAGCCACATTCCTAGCCCATAATTCTTCTATTTTTAACCTCTAGCAAATCAACTCTCATGGCTTCATTATCATCAACAAGAGGATGCTTTCAAAAATCTTCATCTCTGATCTAAGTTTCCTTAAGCTTCAGACATTTGTTAACCTCTGAATAGCTCTACTTCAATGTTCCATGGGAATAATTCAACTTTATTCATCTTTATTCCCTATCTTATTAAATAAACTAGCAATTACCCTGTTTCCAAACCCAAAATCACAACTCCCTTTTGTCTCTTAGTTCCCCATATCTAATAAAGTCTATTAGAATCTGCTTTATTAATATACCTTATATCTGTTCATGTCTACCACCTCCAAAGACACTGCTTGGCTCATGTCTTTTTCACATTTAACTTGTATTACTCCCAGACACAACCAGCCTCTTGCAGTCTCTGTGTATTTTTGTTCATTCTCTTTCTTATTCTCTCTTTCCTCCTCCCTCTTCTCCCCCCTTCCTTCATCTTTCTTTCCCTTCCTCACCTTTCTCTGTCTCTCTCTTGTCTTTGTCTCTGTCTCCTCTCCTCTCCTCTTAACCTCAGGCCTTTGCATTCTTTTGTCTGGAATACACTTTACTATTCTGCTTTCCTTTCTCCTCTAACTAACATCTATTCATTCTTTACACTCCAACTGACCAGTGCTGCTTCACTGACCAACAGTCTCACAACCATGTGCTCTCATAAACTGGATAGTCCCCTAAGCAAAATTTGTTACACTGTACTTTGCTTGCTCACATTTCTGTGTCCTCCTTGCCTTGAAAGTAAGAGGAAATATTACTTTGCCTTTAGTGCCTGACACATTTTTAAGTACTCAATTACTATTTAGTGAGTAAATGAAGAGGACTTCCATATAAGTCTGGGATTTTCTACTGGTATTTCTCCTGGCTTCAAGGAAAAAGCCTAAGCACAAGAGTCATAAGAGTATATCTCATAAAAGGCTGATCACAGCTAGGTACCAGTGGCTCATACCTGTAATCCTAGCTATTCATGAGGCTGAGATCTGAGGATCACAGTTCAAAGCCAGCACAGGCAGAGAAGTCTATGACACTCTCATCACCAACTCATCAGAAAAAGCAGAAGGTGGAACTGTGGCTCAAGTGGTAGAGTGCTAGCCTTGAGCAAAAAGGAGCTCAGGGACAGCGCCCAGGCCCATAGTTCGATCCCCAGGACCAGCAAAAAAAGAAAAAAAAAAGCTGATCATAAACCATACTAACCAATGTCCCCATGCTGTTTTAGTTCATTCTCTAAATATAATGCCAACCAACAGAAAAAAAAAAAATAAGCACAACATCCCAAAGGCTCTTTACCATCATTCTGGTGATGCCAGAAGAAAAAAAAAAAAAACTCTAAGGTTATATATACTATATTCTACAGTGCCACACAGTGGTGAGCAAGAGAAGGACATAATAAAGACCTGTAGGTGAGACCAAAGATATTATCAAAAAACTCAAGTGGCTGATATTCCCTGAGATAGTGTGAATCTTTTGAGGACCACATCTTTATGAACTGGAACACCCAGGCTTAGTGAGGTAGTCTGGCTCATTGCATAACTCTCAGGAACTTACATCACTAGGGCTCAGGCTTCCAAGCCCATTCTCCTGCTCAGAATCCTTCCCAGACTCAGTGCCCTGGGAAGACCGGGAATGGGATGGATGAATCCAGATCTCCAGACGAGTGGTGTCATCTCCAACATGCCGGAAAGTAGACTTCTTTCCTTTCCGCCACTGATCAGGGCTCAGTTCAAATTCTTCATGTTGCTTCTTTTCCATCTGTTCTGCCTATAAAACAGAAGACACACATAAGCTCAGAGTCCCCTGGGATTCAGGTAACAAAAGAAAAGTATTAGCCAAGTCCTGGCGGCTCATGCCCTTAATCCTAACTACTCAGGAGGCTGGGACCTGAGGATCACAGTTCAAAACCAGCCCAGGCAGGAAAAGTCCAGGAGGCTCTTATCTCCAATAAACCAACAGAAAACCAGAAGTGGCCCTGTGACTCTAGTGGTAGAGTGGTCACCTTGAGCTGAAGAGCGGAGGGACAGTGCCCAGGCCCAGAGTTCAAGCCCCATGACTGACCAAAAAAAAAAAAAAAAAAAGAAAAAGAAAAGCCGGGCGCCAGTGGCTCACGCTGTAATCCTAGCTACTCAGGAGGCTGAGATCTGAGGATCGAGGTTCAAAGCCAGCCCGGGCAGAAATATCCGTGAGACTCTTATCTCTAATAAACCACTAGAAAACCGGAAGTGGTGCTGTGGCTCAAGCGGTAGGGCGCTCACCTTGAGCTGAAGAGTGCAGGGACAGTGCCCAAGCCCAGAGTTCAAGCCCCACAACCGACCAAAAAAAAAAAAAAAGAAAAATTTTCACCTTTGTTTATAAGCTAAGGACTGTAAAAAAAATTTTACAAAGTCTTTCCTACTGTTCCTCTGCTTTGATTCATAAAAGTTGCTGTAGGACATGTACACCGAGGGATTCTGAAAGCACTCCTGAACATGAATTTCAATCTGCACAAGAACTAACTGATAACCCATCAGCACAGTTCAATGGGTCCACTTGAAGGTATTATTAGTTATTCCTAAAGACACAGATAAATAAATCCACCTGCATCCCCTCTTACCTTTCGCTTGGTCTCTTCAAACAAGCTCATTAGACTCTCCTTGGCAGTCAGGATAGGGTTGCTGGCAGCTAAGCTGCGCATATAATAATATACAGCATCAAGCTTCCTCCTCTGCAAAAAAAGGCCAGAGACAGTCAGCTGACTTTCTTTCTGACAACATGATGACACATATTCAGAAAATCAGAGTCTCTTCCCCTAACCTGCTCCCCAAGTTGTAAGGAGTTCCATTAAGAAAACTAGAAAATTAGAATGTAATCCATGGGAAAAGGATGGAAGTTCAAAGCCAGACCACGGCAGGAAAGTCCATTAGACTCAACTCCATTAACCACCAAAAAGCCAGAAGTGAAGCAGTGGCTCAAGTAGTAGAGCACCAGCCTTGAGAGAAAAAGCTAAGAGATAGCACCCTGGCCCTGAGTTTAAGACCTAGTACTGATAGAAAGGAGGGGAGGGGAGAGAGAAAAAGAAAAAGAAAGAGAGAGGGGAGAGGACAGAGGAGAGGAAGGTTGAAATGTTGCTCAGTGGTAGATGGCTTGCCTAACATGCACAAAGTTCTAATGGAAGGAAAAAGTGGAAGGGAGAGAAGAATGGGAAGAGAATCAGACACAAAGAAAAAGAAGAACATTAAAAAAGAGGAGGAAGAATATCTGAAAGCTTCAATGTCTCTCTTACTTCCCATTCCTTTTCACTTCTTTCTGTAACTCTCTGAAAACGCTTTTTTTTTTTTTTTTTCGTTCGGTTGTGGGGCCTGAATTCTGGGCATGGGAACTGTCCCTCAGCTCTTCAGCTCAAGGTTAGCACTCTACCACTGGAGCCACAGCACCACTTCTGGCTTTTTCTGCTTCTGTGGTGCTGAGGAATCAAACCCAGGGCATCATGCATGCAAGACAAACATTCTACCACTGAGCCACCTTCCCAGCCCTGAAACACATTTAAAATACCAACTTCTGGGGCTGGGAAGGTGGCTCAGTGGTCAAGCGCTTGCCTTGCATGCCTGAGGCCCTGGATTCAATTCCTCAGCACCATATAAGCAAAAAGAAAAAAGCCAGAAGTGGCGCTGTGGCTCATGTGGTAGAGTGCTAGCCTTGAGCTGAAGAGCTAAGGGACAGCAGCCAAGCCTAGAGTTCAGGCCCCACGACCGGACCCCCCCCCCAGAAAAAAGAAAAATACCAACTTCTTGGGGCTGGGAAGGTGGCTCAGGGGTAGAGTGCTTGCCTTGCATGCATGAGGCCCTGGGTTCGATACCTCAGCACCACATAAGCAAAAAGAAAAAAGCTGGTAGTGGCACTGTGGCTCAAGTGATAGAGTGCTGGCCTTAAGCTGAAGAGCTGAGGGACAGTGCCCAGGCCCAGAGTTCAGGCCCCATGACCGGACCCAAAAAAAAAAAAAAATACCAACTTCTCTCCACCAGCATCTTCTCATTCTTCATAGGTTCTAAGATCAACTGCTAATTTAATTTAGTCCTGATTTATTAAAAAGCAAGTCAATCTGCAATGTTATCAGACACCTTGTACTCATATACTGTTTTGTAGAATGGGAATGTCTTTGTACAACTACTTAAAAGATATAATAAAAAATGTAAAAAAAAAAAAAAAGCCATCTCTGGTGTGTACCGTGTGTCACACGTATTTCGATTTTGTACTTTCTGGTCTGGTCTATTGATCTGTCAGTCTTTTTACACTCTATACCTCATTTAAAAAGTTATTGTAATTCTAAAGAGTATTTTTAAATCTTTATTACTAGTATTTAAAATATTTTCTTTCCTCAAAAATGTATCCATGTGGAAGAGAATAAGGGAACAGGAGGGAAATGTATTTATTACCTGATTCATGTAAATGTAACCTCTCTGTATATCACCTCTATAACAACAATAAATTTTTTTATATATTTTTATTGTGAAAATACTGTACAGAGGGGTTACAATTACATGGGTAAGATAATGAGCACATTTCTTATCAAGCATTGTAGCCTCCTGCTTTGTTTCCCCTTCCCATCCCTTCGTATCCTCCCCCCCACACCAAAGTTGTAAAGTTCGTTTTTCGACATAACAACTTGTACATCTCATTGTTACAATGGGTCCTCCTGTATCCCTGTTTTAACAAATCAACATCATATATAGTGAAAGCAGGGGTTATACCATGGGGGAGGGACATACAAGGCAACAAAGACATAAATCTTATAAATATGTTAGAAACAATCGCATGAAAGATCTCTTTTTTTTTTTGTCAGTCGTGGGGCTTGAGCTCTAGGCCTGGGAGCTGTCCCTGAACAATTCAGCTCGAGGCTCATGCTCTACCACTTGAGCCATAGCACCACTTCTAGTTTTCTGGTGGTTTTTTTTTTTTTTTAATTGTGATTAAGTGATTACATAATTTCCCAAATTTCACAGTGTTGTGGAATAATGATGCTCATTTAAAGTCATAAACTCATTCTAAGTTTCCTGGAGCAAACTGTCTATCACGGTCTATAACATATAACGGTGTACACATACATCATACATGTGATCAGCAGCATGGGGTTATTTAGTAGTGGTTCGACCAGATGAGTGAAAGTTCTTTGTTTCTTAAGTCCTGTTAATTTTGTCGTATCACCTAACATTTTGGATTTAACATTCACTTATCAGGGAGACCATGTACCATTTGTCTCTTTGCTCTTGGCTTCCCTCGCTCAACATGATTTCTTCTAGCTCCATCCATTTCCCTGCAAATGCCATTATTTTGTCATTTCTAATGTCTGCATAATATTCCATTGTGTATAGATACCACAATTTTTGGATCCCATTCATCTATGGTGGGGCATCTGGGTTGTTTCCTTATCCTAGCTATTGTGAACAGTGCTGCAATAAACATGGAGGTGCATGTGTCCTTGTATATTGGTTCCTGTTGTTCAGGGTAGATGCCTAGAAGTGGTATGACTGGGTCGTAAGGGAGGTCAATCTTTAGCTTTTTGAGGACCCTCCAGGCTGCTTTCCAAAGTGGTTGTATAAGTGTACATTCCCACCAGCAGTGTAATAGGGTTCCTCTTTCTCCACATCCCCTCCAGCATTTGTAGCTGGCTGACTTGTGGATGTGGGACATTCTGACTGGGTTAAGGTGGTATCTCAGGGTTGTCTTTATTTGCATTTCCTTCACCACCATGGATGGTGAACATTTCCTCATGTGTTTCTTTGCCATTTTTATTTCTTCATCTGAGAAGTCCCTCTTTAGTTCCCTTGCCCATTTAGTAATTGGTTTGTTAGGTTTGGGAGGGATTAGTTTCTTGAGTTCCCTGTATATACTGGATACAACAATAAATTTTAAAAATATAAAAAAAAAAAGCAAGCCAACCTAGAAGAGTTTAATTGGTTTGCAAAATGGAGATATTTATACAATGTGGTTCTTGGAAAGATTAAATTTTCCTAATACGTAGTTTAACACATTACTGGCACACCGTTTGTTAACTACTCTTAATATTTCTCCAATCCACTCTAATCTCTGATTATACCATTCACCTGATTTGAAACTTCATTTGTGTGTGTGTGTGCGCGCACACGCGCGTGCATGTGTGTGCCAGTCCTGGGGCTTGAATTTAGGGCCTATGTGTTTCCTTTAAGCCTTTTTTCTGAAGGCTAGCAGCTCTACCACAATTCGACTTCTAGCTTTTGGTGGTTAACTGGAGATAAGAGCCAGTGGCTCATACCTGTAATCCTAGCTACTCAGGAGGCTGAGATCTGAGGATCACAGTTCAAAGCCAGCCCAGGCAAGAAAATCCATGAGACTCTTATCTACAATAAACCACTAGAAAACCAGAAGTGGTGTTGTAGCTCAAGTAGTAGAGCTCTCACCTTGAGCTGAAAAGCGCAGGGACAGTGCCCAAACCCAGAGTTCAAACCCCACGACCGACCAAAAAAAAAAAAAAATGAGCAAAGATTTTCCTGCCCAGCTTAGTTTTGAACTACAATCCTCAGATCTCAGCCTCCTGGGTAGTTAGGATGACAGGTTGAACCTCTGGAGCCAGGCTAAGACTGCATCTTATTGCTAATACACTTGTAGATAGACTGGACTTCATCAAACTTAAGGAAGCTAGAGTCTTTCTGTGCGGGCTGGAGAAGCCCTATGTTCCGCATCCAACAACAAAAACAAAAACTTTTATGCATGAAATGACACTATCAGGAGAGTGAAAAAAAGCCCAGAATGTGAGAAAACGTTTACAAGTCAAATATCTGATAAAGGTCTAGTATCTATAACATATAAAGAACCCTTCTTAAACCTAAAAATCAAGTCAGCTCAAAGTCCATGAAATTCTTATTTCCAATCAGCAAAAAACCAGAAGTATAGATAAGGCTTAAGTGGTAAAGTATCAGCCTTCAGCAAAACAAGCCAAGCGAGAGCACAAAGCCCTGAGTTCAAGTCCTATACAGGAGCAAAAAATAAAAAATAAATCTACAAAATAATCTTGCAAGCTATTACAACAGCTGAAATTGAAAAATATTGCCCATAAGACACTGGTGAGAGGAAATGGCACTATAGCTCAAGTGGTAGAGTGCTTGCCTTGAGCTGAAGAGCTGAGGGACATCGCTCAGGCCCAGAGTTCAAGCCCCACGACCAAAAAAAAAAAAAAGACACTGGTGAGAATGTGGTGGGAAGCCAGGTACACTGACTCAATGCCTGTAATCCTAGCTACTTGGGAGGTGAAGATTGGAGAATGCAGTTCGAGGTCAGCTAGGTAGTTTGCAAAGGGATGCATGGCTTTAGTTGGGAGTGAAAAACCTGAGCATGACCAAGTGAGGCCCTGAAATACCACAAAAAAAAAAAAAAAAGCACCTGATACCAGTGACTCATGCCTGTAATCCTAGCTACTCAGGACGCTGAGATCTCAGGATTAAGTTCAAAGCCAGCCCAGGCAGGAATATCCGTGAGACTCATTTCTAATTAACCACTAGAAAACCAAAGTGGCACTGAGGCTTAAAGTGGTAGAACACTAGCCTTGAGCTGAAGAGATCATGGATAGCACCCAGACCTAGAGTTCAAGCCCCACAACCAACAACAACAAAAATTTCAAGACTTTATCTCAATGACTCCAATGACTCGGTATAGAGGCCTACCTGTTATCCCCAGCTATGGAGGAAGCACAATGGCTGGGGCACAATGATACATACCTGTTATCCTCTAAAACATGGGAAAGTAAGAAGATGCTAGCCCAGGCATAACGTGAGACCCTACCTTGAAAATAACCAATAAAAAATGAGCTGGAGCAAGGGGCTAGTAGCTCATGTCTATAAATTCCTAGCTACTCAAGAGGCTGAGATCTGAGAATTGTAGTTCAAAGCCAGCCTGGGCAGACAAATCTGAAAACTCCAATTAATCTCCAGTTAACCAGCAAAAATCCAGAAGTAGAGGAATGACTCAATGGTAGAGTCTAGCCATGCACCAAGTATCCTACTACCAACACAAAAAGAAAAAAAAAGAGGGAGGAATATGGCTGGAGGCGTAGCTCATGTGGTAGAGCAACTGCCCAGCAAGCAACTGAACTCAATCCCCAGTACTGGAAAAAAAAAATTTTTTAAGAAAATGGCCCTTTCATGTTGTTGGTGGGAATGTAATACAGCATAACTACTTGGGAAAAGAGTCTGGTACATAATCCAGATATGACATTCTAACCATTTGTCCATAAAAAGGGAGATATGTGTCCACATATGTGTCCACAAATACTTCTGTAGAAACAAAGATTGTAAATAATGAAAATTCCTATCAACGGGGCAAACTGCTTAGTGGGGGGAAAGCATAAGGTGTTTGGTGGAAGCATGAGCATTCTGTTAGAAAATTAAGTACAATGGTAACTGGAGTAAGGTGATCTGTGATAACTTACCTCAGAAAGAGGCACAAAAGGAGTTTGAAGATGAAATCCAGAAGGGATATTCTTTAAGTTGCAGTGAGCCAATGAAATCAAACTCCAAGAACTAATGCTATCAAAATCCATATTTTAAGAAGGTCCAAGCCAGACACTGGTGGCTCACGCCTATAATTCTAGCGACTCAGGAAGCTAAGATCTGAGGTTCACAGTTCAAAGCCAGCCCAGGCAGGAACTTCTGTGTGAGACTCTTATCTCCAAGTAACCACCAGAAAACCTGAAGTGGCGCTGTGGCTCAAGGAGTAGAGAGCTTACCTTGAGCTGAAGAGCTCAGAGACAGTGCCCAGGCCCAGAGTTCAAGCCCCGTGACCGAAGGAAAAAAAAAAAAGAAGCTCCAGCCAAGCGGTGCATACCTATAACCACAGGATTTGCAACGCTGAGGCTACCTGAGCTACACAGCAGGAAAGGAAATTGCCTAGAACACTGTCCACATACACAGAATTTCTTACCGTATACACTGCCAGCAAAGCCAACTGGTTATAGGGACGCCCATTCTTTGGAGCAATGTGCTGGGCCTTCAGGTACCAACTAGAAGAGAAAAACAGTAGGAAAATGTTAGTTACATACCACTCTTTCTCAATTTATTCTGATAGCCCTACTACTTACTCTGGAGAGTTAGCTAGATATGGAATGGTAAAGCACAATTAAAGTGACCAGTAGGGGCACCCATATACCATATCTATATGAGAGTCAGTATTCAAATGAGCCATACCTTATTAGGGCTTCATTTAATGTCACACAGGGAAAAGAAATAATGAACTGAGAGGTAAAAGTACCTGCGTGCTTTTCCATAGTTTGCTGTATCATTGGCTTGCTCCCGATACCTAGCAATATCTCCTTGACAAATCATACATCGCTGAGCACTGATCAAAGCATATTTTACCTTCAAGAGAAACAATGAGTTAGTAGAGTACCCAAGAAACACTATAATTTAAACACTTAAAGTCAGGGGTAGGATTAAAATAACAGAACAACACTGATAAGGCACTAAGTCTTCAACAAAGAATAAAGCTCTCAGCCAAGTAAACTTGACCACCAAAATAAGAGTCAACAGCATATAATATTTTTACCGATAAAATATAATGGCAGAAGGGAGAGGGTTAATTCTTATTTTGAAACACAAACAAATGAAGAATACACTTTGAAATTAAAAGTAACCTGATTGGCAGGCGCCGGTGGCTCACGCCTGTAATTCTAGCTACTCAGGAGGCTGAGATCTGAGGATCACAATTCAAAGCCAGCCTGAGCAAGAACGTCCATGAGACTCTTATCTCCAATTAACCAGTAGAAAACCAGAAGTGGTGCTATAGCTCAATGGTAGAATGTTCACCTTGAGCTGAAGAGCACAGGGAAAGTGCCCAGGCCCAGAGTTCAAGACCTACAACTGACCAAAAAAAAAAAAAGTAACCTCACTTTCCGATGTTGTGATTCCCAAGAAAAATCTTTGAGACACCTGAGACTGGAGTTGATCTGAGTATAAAATATTACATGGTAGAGCCGGGCGCTGGTGGCTCACGCCTGTAATCCTAGCTACTCAGGAGGCTGAGATCTGAGGATCGCGGTTCAAAGCCAGCCCGGGCAGGAGAGACCATGAGACTCCTATCTCCAATAAACCACCAGAAAACCAGAAGTGGCGCTGTAGCTCAAGTGGTAGAGCGCTCGCCTTGAGCTGAAGAGCTGAGGGACAGCGTCCAGGCCCAGAGTTCAAGCCCCACGACCGACAAAAAAAAAAAAAAAATATTACATGGTAGCCAAGTACGGGTGGATCATACCTATAATCCTAACTACTTATATGAGGCTGAGATCTGAGAACTGCAGTTTGAAGCCGGCCCAGGCAGAAAAGCCCAAGAGACTCTTATCTCCAATAAACTACCCAGAAAAAGCTAGAAGTAGGGCTGTGGCTTAAGTGATAGAGCACTAGCCTTGGGCACAAAGATACTTTGGGACAACACCCAGACTCTGAGTTCAAGACCCAGGACCAGTTAAAAAAAAAAAAAAAAAAGGCATCAGTGATTCACGCCTGTAATTCTAGCTACTCAGGAGGCTGAGATCTGAGGACTGAGGTTCAAAGCCAGCCCAGGCAAGAAAGTCCATGAGACTCATCTCCAATAAACCACTAGAAAACCGGAAGTGGCGCTGTGGCTCAAGCGGTAGAGCGCTCACTTTGAGCTGAAGAGCACAGGGACAGCGCCCAAGCCCAGAGTTCAAGCCCCACAACCGACAAAAAAAAAAAAAAAAAAAATACTGCATGGTAATATATAGGAAGAAATATTAAAATATTCTATAAAGTGGTATATAAATATTAAGATAACTGCCAGGTGCCAGTGGCTCATGCCTGTAATCCTAGCTACTCAAGAGGCTGAGATGAAAGCCAGCCTGAGCAAAAAAGTCCATGAGAATCTTACCTCCAATTAACCACCAGAAAACCGGAAGTGGTGCTGTGGTTCAAGTGGTAGAGCACTAGCCTTGAGCTAAAGAGCTCAAGAACAGCACCCAGGCCCAGCGTTTAAGCCCCACAACTGACAAAAAAAAAAAATTAAATAAAAATAAAAAAGATAGGGCTGGGAAGGTGGCTCAGTGGTAGAGCGCTTGTCTTGCATGCATGAGGCCCTGGGTTCACTTCCTCAGCACCACATAGGCAGGAAAAGAGAAGCCGGAAGTGGCACTGTAGCTCAAGTGGTAGAGTGCTAGCCTTGAGCTGAAGAGCTGAGGCACAGCGCCCAGGCCCAGAGTTCAGGCCCCACAACCGGACCCAAAAAAAAATAAAAAAGGTAATTATTGTTTTTCTTTTTCTTCTTCTTTTTTTTTTTTTTTTTGCGGTCCACTCCTGGGGCCTGAACTCTGGGCCCGGGTGCTGTCCCTCAGCTCTTCAGCTCAAGGCTAGCACTCTACCACTTGAGCCACAGCACCACTTCCGGCTTTTTTTCTTTTTGCTTATATGGTGCTAAGGAATCAAATCCAGGGCCTCAGGCATGCAAGGCAAGCACTCTACCAATGAGCCACCTTCCCAGCCCTAATTATTGTTTTTCTATACCATTATACTGTTCTCTCATACTGTTATTGAACTACATTCTCTTTGCCTAAAACACCTACAATATGTTAAGAGATTACATAGTACTAGAAACATGTTTTCTCACTAATAGACTTAATATTTATTTTCATTTTCCTATTTTTCCATTTGTGCATATAGCTTTTTTTTTTCTTTGGTGGGGTGGGGGGGTTGTAGGGCTTGAACTCTGGGCCTGGGCCCTGTCCTTCAACTCTTCAGCTCAAGGAGAGTGGCTCTACCACTTGAGCCAAAGTGCCACTTCCAGTTTTCTGGTGGTTTATTGGAGATAAGAGTCTCACAGACTTTCCTACCTGGGCTGTCTTTGAACCACAATCCTCAGATCTCAGCCTCCTGAGTAGCTACGATTACAGGCATGAGCCACTGGCACCTGGCTCGTGAGACTCTTATCTCCAATTAACCATCAGAAAACTGGAAGTGGCACTGTGGTTCAAGTGGTAGAACACTAGCCTTGAGCTCAAGAGCTGAGGGAGTGTGCCCAGGTCCAGAGTTCAAGCCCCATGACCGACCAAAATAAGAAAAAATAAAATGAAAAAGGAAGACAGGGAGAAGGAGGGGGAAGAGGAAGAGGAGGGAGAGTGAAATAGGAAAGGAGAGGGGAGGGGAAAGGGAAAAAGGAGAAGGGGTAGGGAAGGGGAAGTGGGGAACCACAGAGTGGATGCTTAATTTATAGAAAGAAAACTTTAACATATCCCAAATAAAGAACAAAACTCCATCAAAAATAGACACTGACTCCTCAGGAAGCTAAAGGATCGCATCAACCTTAACATGTAACTCAAATTCGTACGTTAGGAATGTTTTACCCTCAAGGTCCTGATTATTCCACACTGTTCAAAGCCCTAGGTATTTACTAATAGAGCACAAAGAAAATTGATTATGTCACAATACTGCAGTCATTTTACCATCTGGATGAGGGAGCAAATACTGAACAAATTCTTTCAGAGGTTATCCATCAGCAGCAGCATGAGTGCTAAAGGCTCTGACACCTCTTCAGCACCACTTTCCACTAACTCTCTATGCTCAGACCTGTTTTCCTAACACTTTTCCAACTTCAGACTCACCAGTTAGACTGTTCCCTCTTCTTTAGTGCTCTATATAGTTTTTTTTTTTTTTTGTCGGTCGTGGGGCTTGAACTCTGGGCCTGGGCGTTGTCCCTCAGCTCTTCAACTCAAGGCGAGCGCTCTACCACTTGAGCTACAGCACCACTTCCCCCTCTTCTTTAGAATGCCTCTCTTCACTTGCTTTCCCAAAAAAGCTTTGGAAAAAGCTAAGACACAGTACCCAGGCCCTGATTTCAACCCCAATTCTAACACACACACACACACACACACACACACACACACACACACACACACACACACACACACACACACACACACACACACACACACACACACACACACACACACACACACACACACACACACACACACACACACACCAGGGCACAGTTCAGGCCCTGATTCCAACCCCAACTCTAACACACACACACACTCACACACAAAGAGATCAGAGCACAGTTCAGGCCCTGATTCCAATCCCAATTCTAACACACACACACACACACACACACACACACACAAAGAGATTAGGGCACAGTTCAGTGGTACAGTGTTTGCCAAGCATGGGTAAGGGCTTGGTTTTGGTCCCAGCACCACAAAAATAACAAAAAACAAAAACTTCTCCTGACCTTGTATTCTCTTTTAGCTATCTTTCCTTCTTGCCTTCATGGCCAAGAATCTGTTTTGTTTTGGTGCTGGTTTGAACCCAGAGGGAAGTAAGAGGGCAGAAAGGGAGGGGGTGTTGAACTCAGGACCTTCCACTCGTTTGCTTTTCTGCTCAAGGCTGGCGCTCCACCACTTGAGTCATATCTCGCACTTCCAGCTACAGTCAAGATTCTTAAAAGAATGGTGTTTGCACTTTCATGATTGCTACCAGCTCACCTCTGATACCATCTAGCTTTTTTGTTTGTTTGTTTTGGTGCTGGTCCTGAGGCTTGAACTCAAAGACTGGACACTGTCCTTGAGCTTTTTTGCTTAAGGACAGTACTCTACCACTTGAGCCACAGCTCCATTTCCAGCTTTTTGGTGATTAATTGGAGATAAGAGTCTCATGAGCTTTCTTGCAAGGTCTGGCTTTGAACTGCAATCCTCAAATCTTAGCCTCCTGAGTAACTAGGATTACAAGCCTGAACCACCATCTGACTGCTATACTCTGAAATAAAAACAACTCTTGATAAAGACATTCAATCCAATAAACACTTTTTAATAATCTTGATTTTTTTTCTTTTTTTCTTTTTTTTTGTCAGTCATAGGGCTTAAACTCTGGGCTTGGACGCTGTCCCTCAGCTTTTCAGCTCAATGCGAGCGCTCTACCACTTGAACTACAGCACCACTTTCGGTTTTCTAGTGGTTTATTGGAGATAGGAGTCTACGGTCTTTCCTGCCCAGGCTGGCTTTGAACCGTGATCCTCAGATCTCAGCCTCCTAAGTAGCTAGGATTACAGATGTAAGCCACCAGCGCCTGGCTTTGATGTTTGGAAACTATGCAATTGATAATTTTACCCATTCTCACCTTAAAAATTTGATATTCCATGGGGCTGGGAAGTTGGCTCAGTGGTAGAGCGCTTGCCTTGCATGCCTGAGGCCCTGGGTTCGATTCCTCAGCACCACATAAGCAAAAAGAAAAAAGCCAGAAGTGGCACTGTGACTCAAGTGGTAGAGCACTAGCTTTGAGCTGAAGAGCTGAGGGACAGTGCCCAGGCCCAGAGTTCAGGCCCCGTGGCCGGACCCAAAAAAAAAAAAAAAAATTTGATATTCCATAGAGCACTAGCCTTGAACAAAAGTGCTCAGGGACAGTTCAAGCCTGAGTTCAAGCCCCACTGCTGACAAAAATTAAATTAAGTAAATAAAATAAAATATCTGAAAAAAAAATGTGCTATCCCAGCCAGGCACTGGTGGTTCACGTCTATAATCCTGGTGACTCAGGAGGCAGAGATCTGAGGATTTGAAGCCAGCCTGGGCAGAATAGCCACTCAAAAAAACTAGAAGTGGTGCTATGGCTCAAAGTGATAGAGCACTAGCCTTGAGCAAAAGAGGTCAGGGACAGCGACCAACTAACCCACAAACGAAATTTGATCTCCCATTTGAGTAGCCTTCCAAGTATCCCAACTTCTGCACAACTATCATCTACACAGTTATGGCTTCTGAATCTTTGTTACTAGCCTATCTTTCTCCTGAGTTCCAAACAATTCAAAGTACTTTTTTTTTTTCATTTTCAAATTCCTGCTAGATACCACACCTACTTTTATCTAAACTTAACCTGAGTTCTTCCTTTATAACCAGTCCATAATGTCACAAATTAGAATATAAACTAAATTCCTGATGCCTCCAATCTTAGCCCTCCTATCAAATGGGCCAGCAATTTCAATTTTTTTTTGGGAGGGGGAAGGGGTCCAGTCATGGGCCTGAACTCTGGGCTTGGGTGCTGTCCCTCAGCTCTTCAGCTCAAGGCTAGCGCTCTACCACTTGAGCCACAGCGCCACTTCCGGCTTTTTTCTTTTTGCTTAAGTGGTGCTGAGGAATCAAACCCAGGGCCTCAGGCATGCAAGGCAAGCGCTCTACCACTGAGCCATCTTCCCAGCCCCAGCAATTCAATTTTATTTCCTTATGTTTTTGGCTTTCTCTTCATACTCCACTATATGCCTCTATCACAATCAATGGTTATAACCTGACTTCCCTATCTCCACTCTTGCTCAACATCCACTTAAATGCATTATTTCATTCAAATGCTTAGTTCTAAGAACAACTCTATGTTACACATTTGCTAAAAATCAACCAAGGACTCAACAATGAAGTCCCTACTTGTTAGCATGGCATTCAAAAGTGTGACCTAGTGTTAGAAACATTGTCTAAGTGGTGCAGTACTAGCAAAGTAAGCAAGCTAAGCAAGCATGAGGCCCTGAATTCAAACCCTAGGACCACACAAAAAAGTCTGATCTAGCCAAGTGCCAGTGGCTCATGCCTGTAATCCTAGCTACTGAGGAGGCTGAGATCTGAGGATTGCAGTTCAAAGCCAGCCCAGGCAGGAAAGTCCGTGAGACTCTTACCTACAAGAAACCACTAGAAAATCAGAAGTGGTGGCTGTGGCTCAAGCGGCAAAGCACTCGGCTTGAGCTGAAGAGCGCAGGGACAGCGTCCAAGCCCAGCGTTCAAGCCCCACGACCCACAAAAAAGTCTAATCTAAGTTATGTATCTATGGCTCACACCTGTAATCCTAGCTACTCAGGAGACTGAGATCTGAGAATCAAGGTTCAAAGCCAGACTGAGTAGGAAAGTCCTGTGAGACTCTAATCTCCAATTAATCACCAAAAAGCTGAGAGCAGAAGTGGCAGAGCACTAGTCTTGAGCTAGGGATCTGAGGGATCTGAACTCAGGGATCTGAGTTCAAGACCCAGGACTGGCCAAAAAAAAATAAATTAAAGTCCTTTTCTTTTGGTCTGTCATGGGACTTGAACTGTAGGCCTGGGCTTGAACTCTAGTCCCTCAGCTCTTCAGTTCAAGGCTAACTCTCTACCACTTGAGCCACAGCACCACTTCCTTAAAAAGTCTTACCTAGCCGGGCGCTGGTGGCTCACGCCTGTAATCCTAGCTACTCAGGAGGCTGAGATCTGAGGATCGCGGTTCAAAGCCAGCCCGGGCAGGAGAGACCGTGAGACTCTTATCTCCAATAAACCACCAGAAAACCGAAGTGGCGCTGTAACTCAAGTGGTAGAGCGCTCGCCTTGAGCTGAAGAGCTGAGGGACAGTGCTCAGGCCCAGAGTTCAAGCCCCAGGACCGACAAAAAAAAAAAAAAAGTCTTACCTAGTCACTTCCTACTTCATTAGCTGTATCTCCTTCAACACACCCACTCCACTATATTTACCTTTTTCTTTTCTTTTCTTTTCTTCTTTTTTTTTTTTCTTGGTCAATTGTGGGGTGTGAACTCTGGGCCTGGGTGCTGTCCCCAGCTCTTCAGCTCAAGGACAGCACTCTACCACTTGAGCCACAGCGCCACTTCCAGCTTTTTCTGCTTATATGGTGTTGAGGAATTGAACCCAGGTCCTCATGTATGCAAGGCAAACATTCTACCACTGAGCTACCTTCCCAGCCCCCCACTCCACTTTATAAATATCAGCATACTGAGCTCCTTGCACCTTCCCAATAACAGCTATTCTATCTATACTACTCCTACATTTGAAATACCCAATCATATTTCAAGACTCAGTTTGGCTAATAACACTCAATAAAGCACTTACCTGAGTTCCATCCTCAAACCACAAAGGAAAAAAAAATGACCTAAATTGACAGTCTCTTTGTTTAAGGCCAGTTAGGGTCAGTTCTATCTTAATGCCACTTCACCATTCTATACATACTATTATGACATTACTATTGCTGGTTTCATCTCTGTACCTTACAATATTGTATCTTTTTCTCTGACATCCTCAATATCCAGTACAATGCCTAGCCCTAGATCAATGCTTACTAAATGAATGAATAAATTTGAGATAAAAAAACTTACTGTCTTGCGTAATGGCTTGCTACGAATGGCAAGACCATCCATGTAATCCTCCAGTTTGAACTTGTAAGTAACCTGCAGCTTCTGAAGCAAACTATCAAAGAAATCACTACCCTATAAAGAGAAAAGAAATATCTGTTATTGACCTATTTTTATCCAACTTACTGAGTCAAATGACCCTCTCAAAAGTTCTGTCAGTGCTCAGACATCCCCTGGGGAGCACATATGGTATTAGGCTGCCAAATGAGCACTAGACAAATTCATAGTGTAAACCTCTCCATGGTTTCAAAGTTTCAAACACACATACACATACACACACATATTCCCCTTCCTCCCTCAACCCCCACCCCCAAAAGCCAAGGCATTCAGAAAATTTCGAAACTCAAAACTAACTTCCGGGGCTGGGATGTAGCTCAGTGGCAAAGCGCTTGCCTAGCAAGTGCAACGTCCTGGGTTCGATCCCCAGTATCAAAAAAAGAAAAGACAAAAAAAAAAACTAACTTCCAGTTGTCAGTAAGTTATCATCCTAAGGAAGTATAGTGGTATATCAGGCCTAAACTAAGAAAAAGTATAAAGTTTTCTGTCAATGTTCTGTATCTCAGGTAGTAAAAATCCATTATAAGACAATGCTAAAGCCGGGCACCGATGGCTCACATCTGTAATCATAGCTACTCAGGAGGCTGAGATCTGAGGACTGCAGTTCAAAGTCAGCCCAGGCGGGAAAGTCTGTGAGACTCTTATCTCCAATAAACTAGAAAACCATGAATGGCACTGTGGCTCAAGCGGTTAGAGCGCTCGCCTTGAGCTGAGGAGCACAAGGACAGCACTCAAGCCCAGAGTTCAAGCCCCACAACCAACCAAAAAAAAAAAGACAATGCTAAAGCTTTTATCCTAAAAACAAAATGATGATGATTTACCTCATCCAAGAGCTCCAAGAGTCTGTTCCGAATCTGTTCTGGATTCTCAATATTTGGATCTTTAAGAAGCTGCCTGAACTTCTCAATTACCTGGTAGAAAGCATTCTTCCATAGGATTTGATCCACATTCTGATTATCAGAGAATTCAATATCTAACAGAATACAGCGCTCGTACAGCTGTAGCAGTTCAGCTCTGAAATAAAATACATGCAACCTCGAGCTCCAGATATATCACAGAAAAGGCTAGACCCAAGATTTAAATTTTCTGCAAATTCACCACTCTCTTGGCAAGAAAACCAAAATGTGACCCGGTATCCTATTCACATTAGTTTCTATTCTGCACAGCAGAGTGTCATTCCAAAGACAGTTATATGTAGGTAAATAGCATTTCCCCACACATGCACACCTAAATTTAACAACTAACATAAGATCTTCACTGTAAGTTTTATGTTGCTTGTTTCTTGGTGTTCTGGAAGGTCTTTGCTTTTCAAGATTCTCCGCTTTCTTAAAGATAATTCTTTTTTCGCTGGGCACCAGTGGCTCATGCCTATAATCCTAGCTATTCAGGAGGCTGAGATCTAAGAATAGCAGTTCAAAGCCAGCCCAGTCAGGAAAGTCCGTGAGACTCTTATCTCCAATAAACTACTCAGAAAACTGGAAGTGGCACTGTGGCTCAAGTGGTAGAGTGCTAGCCTTGAGCTGAAGAGCTGAGAGACAGCGCCCAGGCTCAGAGTTCAAGCCCCACAACCGACAAAAAAAAAAAAAATTCTTTTTTTTCTTAAGCAAAAGGTAGGAAAGCATTTCCATTCTTAAGACTAGAGCCAAAACTTCTTGTCCTTTTCCAACAACCCTTCCTTTACTAACACTAAGTGAAGAGGTTAGGGATGTGGCTCAATGATACAGCTTATCCTATGTGTAGAAGGCCCAGCACCACAAAGGAAAAAAGAAACATGAAAGGGAGATAATACCCAGTAACTTACCTAAAAAGTTTCTACTTTCCTTATCACTAACTTATCCCCATTTCCCTCTAGCTAGAAAAGAACACTATACCTGAGTTGAGACATCTTCTCCATGCCCTCAGTACTGATGCGGTCCCTAGAAAGCAAGTTGCTCAGTTGTAGCTCCTGGTTGTCAGCCACACGGAGAAGCCTATGTAGCTCCTGTTGCTGCATGTTCCTCACATGCTGCTCTATCTCCTCAGGACTCATGGTGCTGGCAGGAAGAGGACTACATACATATTGCCCTGATGGAGTTGGATATCCTGGGTAGTAAGGCCCTGGGTACATACCATTTGTAGGGCCCACTGGGTATTGTAGAGGGCTATATCCTGTATAGGGATATTGGGAGGCAGGGCCTGGTGTCCGAGGATAATAATAGGGGTTGTCAGAATTTTGAAACTTATAGTAAGATGCTTGGGCCTGACGTGAGTCACCCCAAGATGTAGGACTGACTTCATCATCAGTGTCCAAGAAATGAAGCTGAGGTGTTTGGCTCTTTAGAGCAGGTTTCTGATCAGGATTGTTTGGGTCCCACAGTCGTCGCGTAGTACCTCCACGGCCCCAACTCCGAGAACCCTTAGTACTAGATCCAAACAAAAGTCGAGGTCCCAAAGGTGTGGATTCTGGAGAACCTGCTGAACTGACAGATAGAGCAGTATGGGCAGGCAGAATCAGAATGCCACGACCACGACCCCGAAGTTCTTGTTTCGGGTTTTTAGATTCCTGCTTCTCAGAGCCTTTGCCCCCATTGTTCAAGCTTTTGTCAGGCTTTGCTCTATCCATATCCTCCCTAGATGACCTCACCACAGGGGAATCTTTGTTCACAGTTTCTGTATCAAAAGTGACACGAAGAGTGCCTCGGTTATCTTTGCTTTTCTGTTCACCCTCCCCATGGCCAGACCAGTTTCTTTCTAAGTGCTTCTTCCTTTCTGAGTTCCTCCTGGACCCTAATCCATAGGACTCATCAATTTTATCTTCATCTAAGGAGTCAGTTGAGGACATTGATATTTGCTTCTTCAGCCGAGGCCTTTCCTTGGTCCGATCCTGACGTCGGCGGCGACATCCATTATCTGTCAGGCTAGGTCCCTCAGCACTGTTGTTGCTACCAGCTGAGCTGGTACTGCAAGTGCGGTAGCGGTTCCTTCGTTTGTCTGAGCGAGAGTAGCGCTTTGCAGATCCAGGTTTTCCTTGAGCTAGGTCCTCATTCACTTTCTTCATCCCCTCCCCTTTTTCAATCCTTTTTCCTTTTTCTCCTTTTGTAGTCCTTCCTCTGTCATTACTTTGGTTCTTTTCTGTCTCAGCTTTGTCTAACTTATTCACAACTTGCTCTTTTACAATTTTTTCTCTACACTCATCTTCCTCTACTCTCAATTGTTCCACCTGGCTAAGGATTTCTTCCTCATCCACCCGGCCTGTTGACTCTTTGGTAATGGTCTGCAGCCGCCGTCCAGGTTGATAGATCTGTAGGTCTGGTTTCTTTGTTCTCTTGATGATTTTTAGACTTCGATCCTCTTGTCCAGCAGTCCGAGAAAAAGTCTCCTGTGCCTGATTATTTTCTGGGTCTACAGGCTCATTTTGCTGTTCATTGTCCATTTCCTTGCAGACATCTTTAATGAGCTGTGTACCATTTCCAACCACAGAAGAATCTCTGTCATTAGCAATTTCATCCTTAAATTCCTCACTCCCAGAGGGCTCCTTGATTTTAGGTCTGTTCCTTAATCGAGAAAGACCAGGCTTATAGATTTCCAGATCTGGGCGCCTGTTATCTTTGCGCTGTCTGGGCTCCTTTAACTCCTTCATGTTTTCTGTTATGTTGGGGAGAGAGTTGAAGAGTAAAATAGAAGAAAAATAAAAGAGGAGGGAGGGGAGAAGACTGTCATTCTGGTTAAGTAACAGAAAAGTCAAGCAATAATTACATGTCCAAATGCTAATCTTGGTAAACAAGAAAGACTGTTTCTGTAAAAGCAGAAATTCTTGGTTATAATATTTTTCTCAAGCATCAAAGCTAAGAACATAACTGTGTGTATAAGCTATCAACAATTTTATGTGCTCTGTTCACTTAAGTGTTAATAAATTTTCTCAGAAAAAAAATAAAGAACCTGACTATATTAGAGCTACTTATACTTGGGTTCAGAAAATGGGGAACCTATATTCTTTTTGGTGACCCAAGTTATATTCATATTCAGATCTCCAAGACCCCAAATTACCTCAAGACCCCAAACTACCTCATTATTGTCAGAATAATTGAACATTTTCAGCATCTAATTACTCACTATAGAGTTCTTGAATCCACCTCAATCGTTTCTTCTGTCTCTAATATTTTTCCAGGGTAGCTAAGTTCTTTTTACCATTAGCAGGCAGCCAGAGGGAGGGCTGTGACTTAATGGTACAGTACTTGCCAAAGAAGGCAAACAGGAGGCTTTCAAAAAGGGGAGGGTTGGGCGGGGAAGGTGGCTCAGTGGTAAAGTGCTTGCCTCACATGCATGAGGCCCTGGGTTCGATTCCTTAGCACCACATAAGCAGAAAAAGCTGTGGCTCAAGTGATTGAGCTGAGGAGCTGAGGGACAGTGCCCAGGTCCAGAGTCCAAGCCCCACCACCACCAAAAAAAAAAAAGGTGGGGGGACGGTGGATGTGTGCCACAACTGTAATCTCAGCAATAGGGAGACTGAGGTAGAAGGATGACTTTGAGCCACCCCAGGCTATATAGACAGTTCAAAGTCAATTTCAGAAACTTAGCAAGATCCTCTCTCAAACTCAAAAAAAAAAAAGATGGCACAAGTGATAGAACACCTGCCTAGCAAACATGAAGCCCTCAGTTCAAATATTGGTACTACCAAAATTTTTTGCAGGTTTTTTTAAAAGCAGGGCTGGTGATGCAGCTCAGTGGTAAAATGTTTGATTAGTATGCGCAAGGCCCAAGATTCAATCTCTAGTACAATAAACCAACAAATAAGCCGGGCACTGGTGGCTCACACCAGTAATCCTGGCTACTCAACAGGCTGAGATGTGAGGATCGCAGTTCAAAGCCAGCCCGAGAAGGAACATCTGTGAGACTAATCTCCAATTAATCACCAGAAAACCGAAGAGGCCCTGTGGCTCAAGTGGTAGAGCACTCTCCTTGAGCTCAGGGACAGTGCCCAGGCCCAGAGTTCAAGCCCCACGACCGGCAAAACAAACAAACCAAAAAAAAAAAAAAAAAAACAGTAAAGAGGGGAAAAGAGAAATATGCACAGCAATCTATAATTCTAGACATCTCTGGAGAAAAAAATAGCAATTCTAGTCTGTAAACTTGACTAGACAATCCTCTTCTTTAGGCTACCAGTCACCCTATCACATACCTACTATTGAAGCAAAACATGAAGCAATTCCATTTACATTTTTCAATTCTACACATTCTTATGACCTCTCTAACAGCAGTCAACAGAGTCATTTCAAGAAAATACTACCAAAACTATCATCATTAGAATACGGAGGCTAACTGCTACTATGACAATGGAATATGAGAAGAAAAATGTTCTACAGAGGAACCTTTTCTTGACACTGATGGAAGGATTGTGATATGCTATCCAAGTACCAGGCACTGAAGCACTCAAGAATAAGAATACAGTGGCTAGGCCAGGCGCCAGTGGCTCACACCTGTAATCCTAGCTACTTAGGAGGCTGAGATCAGAGGATCATGGTTCAAAGCCAGCCTGGGCAAGAAAGTCTGTGGCACTCTTATCTCCATGTAATCAGAAAAAAAGCCAAAAGTGGAACTGTGGCTCAAGTAGTAGGGAACTAGCCTTGAGTAAAAAAGCTAAAAGACAGTGCCCAGGCCCTGAGTGCAAGCACCAGTAGTACCAGTACCTTAAAAAAAAAAAAAGAGTACAGTCCTGGGCAGCAGTGGCTTACATCTGTAATCCTAACTATTCAGGAGGCCAAGAGCTGGAAGATCATGGTTTGAAGTTAATCCTTGCAGAACTGTGAGACTCCATTTCCAATTAACCAAACTAGAAACATGCCTCAAATGGCAGAGCATCAGCCACAAGCAAGCAAGACACTGAGCCCAAACCTGGTACTAGTACTAAATAGAGTACAGAACTTTATAAGCCATTCTCCAGGATCCACAGAGTTATTGAATGATACATAAGTATGTTTTTTGTATCCGTTACCTTAAGATTGGGAGATTACAAGTATCCACTAAACATTTCAAGTGATGGGACTTAGTAATAATATTATCCTCTACTCAAAAATGGAATGTTATATAAAATCTAAGCATTGTATTGTACAGTAAACAAATGCAAACAAGTCTATGGGTATTAGATGACCCACATTTACACACATTTTTTGTGGCTATAACAAAATAGGAAAAACAGAAGAGAAGAAAATGACGTTTAAGATACTACTTTGACACTTTCAGAAGTTTAAAAAGATTCTTAATAGTGTTGGGGTATGACTCAAGTGATAGTGTTTGTCTAGCACGCAAGAGGCCCTGGGTTCAATCCTCAGGAAGGAAGGTAGGGATGGGGAAACTTCATCAAATATGAAACAAAGCAGTGTAACCTCAGAAAACCCTCAATGAACCTTGCAAGTTAGGTTGGGGCCAGGAAAAGGTTTAGTAGACCTACACTTTCCAGAACAGAGGGGGGGGGGAAACAGCCCTGAATAATCCAATTCAATTGACCAAGAAGAACCCAATCTCACAAACTCTAGCCACAGCCTGCTTAGAAGACACCTACTATGAGTGCAATTCTTACACAACTCCACAACCTAATAGAGGAGAGGTAAGATTTCCTTGACGTGGCTGGAGACTTTTAACACTTTAAACTGGCAATTCTCTCCGATTAAAAAATAAATAAATAAATAAAAAGCTCCCACACACGCCAAGGCCAAAGCCAGTGGAGGCTTTGCTCTAAGGTTCTGAATGCCCCCTCCGGGAGCGCAGCTTTCAGAATCCTGCCTTGGGGAAAAAGTTCAGCCAGGAAGTCCTGGCCTGAATTCTCCTCAATCTCCCCAGCTCCTCCTCTCCGACTCCAAAGAGAAGGTTCTCTCGGAAACGACGCACCCCAGGGCGCCCACCAAGACCCCCTCCCCCCCCAGCATGCCTTCCCCTCGGCGTCCCCTAAAGGGGCGTCCGCTGGGCTGGTCGAATAGGGCTGGGGAACCCGGGAACAGTCACCTTCGAGAGGAGAAAGAGGGTGGAGACTCGGGGAGCCCGGGCTCTCCGGGAGGGAGCCTGAGCTGCCTGGCCGCGGCCCCGTCCCAGCCCGGGGATGGACCGGGAGAGGCCAGCGGCCCGCCTTCCCACCCCCGCCCCGCGGTCCGGGCCCCCGCCCCCACTGTCGGGGCAGGGGCGGGGGCTCCGGAGCGCCGCTGACTGGGCGGGGAGGCGGCAGAGGAGGAGAGGGAGGCGGGGCGGGCAGGCCCGGCCCAGGAGCTGGGCGGCGCGACTCACCTCTGCTCCCGGCCTGCGGAGCCAGAGTGGCCAGGATCCCTCGCAGCTCCGACGCAGAGATCCTCACACGCTCCAACCCCTCCGCCATCTTCGCGACTGCTGCTCAGGCTGCAGCAACTCCGCCACCACCGCGCGCAACCAGGAAACCACGACGGACGGGCGGCGCGCGCTCACCCACTCCCACCCTTTTCCCCGCCCCCTCCCGCCCGCCCTCCACGAACGACGGTGGCCGCACTGGGAGGAAAAGCACTGAACGCAGGTTGACGAAGGGTTGGGCGGGAGAAGAGGGTGCTGCGCGTGCGCAGAGGTGTAGGCGGGGGAAGGTGCGCTGTGCCTGGTGGTGGAAGCGAGCGGCGGGGGCCAGGTGAGGTGAGGTGAGGTGGGGTGAGATGCGGCGCGCCCCGGGTGGCCTGGCTCGCCAGGCTGGCATTCACGCGAAGGCTGCCTGTGCCGCTGCTATGGTGACCACCCAGCACACTGCTGCTGGTCTGGGGTTCGGGTTGACGGAGACATCTCCTCCCCCCACCCCTCCACCCCAGATCTGGCCTCTCCAGTCATTTTAGGACGGAATCTTCTGCCGCAGGCCGGGGACTAACGCGCCAGGGTTTTGTTTGGGGACTTTAAAGATCTTGTCAGACGCTTGCCTTGCATGCCTGAGGCCCTGGGTTTGATTCCTCAGCACCACGTAAGCAAAAAGAAAAAGCCGGAAGTGGCACTATGGCTCAAGTGGTAGAGAGCTAGCCTTGAGCTGAAGAGCTGAGGGACAGCACCCAGGCCCAGAGTTCAGGCCCCATGACTGGACTCAAAAAAAAAAAAAAAAAGATCTTGTCAGAGTAATTATTATCATCAACAACCTTTTTTTGGGGGGGCGGGGGGAGGACGGTACTGGGGCTAGAACTCAGGGCCTGGGTGCTGTCCCAGAGCTTTTGTGCTCAAAGCTAGCGCTCTACCACTTGAGCCTCGGCTCTACTTCCGGCCTTTTTTGGGGGGGGCGGGAGGCCGGTGGTCTGTTGGCGATAGTTTCAAAGACATTATTGCTCGGACTGGCTTTGAACCGCGTTCCTCAGATCTCAGCCTCCTGAGTAGCTAGGATTACACGCGTTGAGCCACCGGAGCCCAGTGTATCAACTCCATCTTTAAGATCAGGAATCTGAATCTAGGAGAAGTGAATAAATAAATTGCCCAGTATACATAGTTCCAAAGCATCAGGGTCTCATAGTCTTTTCATGGCTTTTTTTACACCCTTTCCCAGCCCCCAACCTCCTGACTTTCAAATGCTATATTCAGTACCGTTGGCTCTTAGAGAAGGAAGAAGCTGTGTGATAATGTTGGCACCACTGTGGATTCTTAAAAAAACAAACAAAAGCCCTTCTTCTAGATCTAATGTTATTTTTTTTCCATCTTTGAACTTTTTTTTTTTTTGTCGGTAGTGGGGCTTGAACTCGGCCTGGGCGCTGTCCCTCAGCTCTTCAGCTCAAGGATAGCGATCTACCACTTTGAGCTACAGCACCACTTCCGGTTTTCTGGTGGTTTATTGGAGATAAAGAGTTTCATGGACTTTCCTGCCCGGGCTAGCTTTGAACTGTGATCCTCAGATCTCAGCCTCCTGAGTAGCTAGGATTACAGGCATGAGCCACCAGTGCCCGGCCATCTTTGAACTTTTAATTAGACCAGAAGACAGTTACTTTAGCCTTTTTTGACTGAGAACCTGGTAAAAACTATGATGTGGGGAAAGTCCCTCCCCTAAGGCTGTCTTCTTCCAGCTTCACAGAAGGCTTCTAAGCCCTCAAATAGTCAACAATTTTTGTTTAGACAATAAATGTACAATGAATCATCAGTCCTAAAGAAAGAGAATGATTTCAGTGGCCAGAGCAAATGTACTAATAAAAGCCAGGCATGGTGGTGCACACCAGTGATCCCAGCACACAGGAGGCTGAAGCAGAGGATCATAAGTTCAGGCCAACTTGGGAAACTTAGTCTCAAAAATATCTAAGGTACTGGGAAGGTGGCTCAATGGTAGAGTGCTTGCCTTTCATGCATGAGGCCCTGGGTTTGATTCCTCAGCACCACAAAAGCAGAAAAATCCGGAAGTGGCTCTGTGGCTCAAGTGGTAGAATGCTAGCCTTGAGCTGAAGAGCTGAGAGACAGTGCCTAGGTCCAGAGTTCAGGCCCACAACTGACCAAAAGAAATATATATATATATATATATATATATATATATATATGAATTTAAAATGGGTGGAGATGTAGGTCAGTGATAAAGTGCTTGCCTGACTTATGCTGAGTTCAGTCCCCAATACTGGAAAAAGAAATTTAATATCAACATATTTAGGTCTGTGTTACACTGAAAGGCTTCTGAGTTTAAAGAATTAAAATACCTTTTAAGTATTGGCATGGAACAGTATTCAGATGTATTATGAAATGCTTTTCCTTAAAGTTATTTGCAGAAGAATATGTATAGTATGACTATCTTGTATGTAGAAAAACCTTTTATTGTATATGTAAATATCTATGTAACATCAAAATGGTGTGGAAAACATAAAAAAGTGGTTAGTTTTGGGAAAAAGTGAATTTTATGATAGACAAAGTTTTAGATACTGCTGTTTGTTTTACATTTGTAAACAAAAAAAGCAAATTTAGATAATGGGTGAGAGAATAATTCAATTCCTAAAAATAAAAATTATAAACTTTGGTTGGGCATCAGTGGCTCACACCTGTAATCCTAGCTACTTAGGAGGCTGAGATCTGAGGATAATGATTTGAAGCCAGCCCAGGCAAGAAAGCCCATGAGTCTCTTTATCTCCAGTAGTTCAAGCCCTGACCAGCACAGGGGGAAAAAAAGTATGTCACATTTTTGAGTAATAAAATTAGAAGTGAAGAGTTACAAATAAGAATTTATAATCAGGGTCTGGGAATGTGGCTTAATGGTAAGAATTCTTGCCTAGCATGCATGAAGCCCTGGGTTCAATTCCTCAGTACCACATAAACCAAAAAAAATAGAAATGGCACTGTGGCTCAAGTGGTAGAGTACTAGCCTGGAGCAAAAAAAGCTCAGGGACAGTGCCCAGGCCCTGAGTTCAAGCCCCAGGACTGGCAAAAAAAAGGAAAAAGAAAAAGAAATTATCATCATTTGTTATTTTTTTTAACTCAATAGCCAAAAAAAGTGGCATATATCTGTAGTCCGAACCACTGAAGCAGCTGAGACCTCATCTCAAGAAATAAAGACAAAGAGCATAAGATTTACTTAGAAATTAAGACAAAAATATTGCAGGGCTGGGAAGGTGGCTCAGTGGTAGAGCACTTGCTTGCATGCATGGGGCCCTGGGTTCGATTCCTCAACACCACATAAGCAGAAGGAAAAAAAAGCCGGAAGTGGCGCTGTGGTTCAAGTGGTAGAGCGCTAGCCTTGAGCTGAAGAGCTGAGGGACAGCGCCCAGGCCCAGAGTTCAGGCCCCATGACCAGACCCAAAAAAAAAAAAAAAAAAAAAAATATATATATATATATATATATATATATATATTGCAAAACAGAATCCATGATAATTTAATTAAAACAGTGTTGAAGGAAATGTGTAGGCTTCTTGCTTTTATTATTTAAAAAATGAAAATAAGCATTCAGCAAAAGTAGGAAAATAGAAAAAACCCAGACATGGTGGCTCACATCTATAATTCTAGCTATCTGTGGGACAAACATTGAGAGGATTTCAGTTTAAGTCTAGCCTGGGCAAAAAGTTCAAGAAACCCTGTTTCATCCAGTAAAAAGCTGGGCATAGGGGCTGGGAAGGTGGCTCAGTGGGTAGAGTGCTTGCCTTGCATGCATGACGCCCTGGGTTTGATTCCTCAGTACCACATAAGAAAAAAGCCAGAAGTGGTGCTGTGGCTCAAGTGGTAGAGCGCTAGCCTTGAGCTGAAGAGCTGAGGGACAGCACCCAGGCCCAGAGTTCAGGCCCCACAACCGGACCCAAAAAAAAAAAAAAAGCTGGGCATAATTGTAAATATGTCATCCCAGATACATAAGAAGCAAATAAGAGTATCTCAGTATAGCCAGACCAAGCTAAAGCACAAAATGTTCAAAAAAAAAAAAAAGTAAAACAGGGTCTAGACATGGCTCAAATGTAAGAGTCCCTGCCTGGTAAGCACAAAGGCCTGGTTTCAGACCCTAGTACCTACAACCAAAAAGAAAATAAGAAAACGAATGGAATGTTCATGATAAGTGAAAGCTGTTTTTTTCAGAAATCAGTGCTAAGCCAGGCATTGGTGGCTCACACCTGTAATCCTAGTACTCAAGAGGCTGAGATCTGAGGATCGTGGTTCAAAGCCAGCTTGAGCAGGAAAGTCCATGAGACTCTTATCTCCAATAAACTACTAAAAAGCCAGAAGTGTAGCTGTGGCTCAAGTGGTAGAGTGCTAGCCTTAAATCCAAAAAGCTCAGGGACAGCTGAGGCCCTGAGTTCAAGCCTAAGACTGGCAAGAAAAAAATAAATCAAGCCGGGCGCTGGTGGCTCACGCCTGTAATCCTAGCTACTCAGGAGGCTGAGATCTGAGGATCGCGGTTCAAAGCCAGCCCGGGCAGGAGAGACCGTGAGACTCCTATCTCCAATAAACCACCAGAAAACCGGAAGTGGCGCTGTAGCTCAAGTGGTAGAGCGCTCGCCTTGAGCTGAAGAGCTGAGGGACAGCGCCCAGGCCCAGAGTTCAAGCCCCACGACCGACAAAAAATAAATAAATAAATAAATAAATGCTAAAATAGATACGTGTCTAGCAAGAAATATTTTTTAATAATAAATTTTTAAAGGATAGATATAAGCAATTCAAACTTAGCTCATCAAATCTCATTTTCTTCCTTCTTTGCTAGTCTCAAATTTCAATAAAGTAGTTAGGCTTGGTGGTGCTCCAGCACTTGAGAGTCTGAGTCAGGATTATGAGTTCTAAGCCAGCCTGTTCTAAATAACAAAACTTGTTTAAAAAAAAAAAATTGTACTACCACCTAATACAAAACCAAAGAATTACTCTTGATACCATCTCCCCTGCTCCTCCCTACATTCAATTTCCCACTCAAAAGTACATTGTTTTCTTCTTTCTCTTTGCTTCATTCATCATTCCCTCTTTTGCTGTTATTTTCCCTCAGGTGAAGAGAAATGAGACAGTTATACTGTTTTGTTCACAATCAACAAGCCATTCTTATTTTATCATTTTGCTTTTCATTTCAATTTCCACTCATGTTCCATCTCCTCCCTTTAGGTGAGTGAATAATGTGTTTGATATATGTCCATGAATATGTTGTATCTTTAAATAATATATAATGTTTTACGTATGTATCTGTTTTAAATGTAATTGATAGTATGTTATAGATCTCATTCTGTTACTGATCTGTTACTGATGTTTCTGTAAACACTTTACTTGTATTTTTTTAACTAACCTCACACCCTTGGCCACTGGTCCTGGGCCGAAACAGGACAGTCAGAATTTCTTACCCAGAATTTTTTGAACTGAAATTGAGAAAGAAAATCCCTCTCCACTGTGGAAGCCATAAAATGTAAAACACAGAAGCTGTCAGCAGCCACATGCCCTGCCATATGGAACCAGCTGGTCTGCAATGAAAAAGATACCAACATGCAAAGAGCTGCAGAGGTGGGGAACTGAGAGTCCTGGAAGCTATCCAGTCCCTGGTTCCAGTTGTTCCTGAAACTCCCTATTCTGTGGTTTAACTCTTCCTTGGATTCCATGAGCCAGTAAATCTGGACACCCTCCTCTTTTGTCTAAACTAGTTCAAATTGGACTTCTCTCACTTGCAACCCAGGCCTAACTTATTACATCCTCTAAAATACATCTATTTGTGTATGTGTATGTGAGATAAAAAAAATTTACCAATTTACCTTTTTTTTTTTTTGTCGGTTGTGGGGCTTGAACTCTGGGCCTGGACGCTGTCCCTCAGCTCTTCAGCTCAAGGCGAGCGCTCTACCACTTGAGCTACAGCATCACTTCCGGTTTTCTGGAGGTTTATTGGAGATAGGAGTCTCACGGTCTCTCCTGCCCGGGCTGGCTTTGAACCGCGATCCTTAGATCTCAGCCTCCTGAGTAGCTAGGATTACAGGCGTGAGCCACCAGCGCCCGGCCCAATTTACCATTTTAAGTGTATGATTCTTTTTTTTTTTTTTTTTTTGGTCCGGTCGTGGGGCCTGAACTCTGGGCCTGGGCGATGTCCCTCAGCTCTTCAGCTCAAGGCTAGCACTCTTACCACTTGAGCCACAGCACCACTTCTGGCTTTTTTCTTTTTGCTTATGTGGGGCTGAGGAATCAAACCCAGGGCCTCGAGCATGCAAGGCAAGCGCTCTACCACTGAGCCACCTTCCCAGTCCCAAGTGTATGATTCTTTAAATACATTTCTGTTGTTCAGTCAATATCAGAATACCAGATCTATTAAACAACTCCCCATTCCTCTAACCCATATATTCCCTGGCAACTATTCTTCCATGAACTTGGCTCCATTAGATATTTCAAATAAGTAGAATCAAACTATATGCCTCCTTTTTGAATAGCTTCATTTAGCATAGTGTCCTCAGCATTCATCCCTATTATACCATGTGTCAGCATTTCATACTTTTAATTTTTGTCAGTTGTGGGGCTTGAACTCGGCCTGAGTGCTGTCCCTCAGATCTTCAGCAAAAGGCTAGTGCTGTACAACTTGAGCCACAGCACCACTTCCAGTTTTCTGGTGGTTTATTGGAGATAAGAGTTTCACGGACTTTCCTGCCCGAGCTGGCTTTGAACCTCGATCCTCAGATCTCAGCCTCCTGAGTAGCTAGGATTACAGGTGTGAGACACTGGCGCCCGGCAAGCATTTCATTCTTTTGTTAATGGACACCTGGGTTTCTTCTTTTTTTTGCTGGTCCTGGGGCCTGACTTGGCCTGGGTGCTGTCCCTCAGCTCTTCAACTCAAGGCTAGCACTCTTATCACTTGAGCCACAGCACCACTTCTGGCTTTTTCTGTTTATGTGGTACTGAGGAATCAAACCCAGGGCCTCATGCATACAAGGCAGGCAAGCACTCTACCACTGAGCCACCTTCCCAGCCAGACATTCTCTTGGGGCTACCTCCAGGAGTGGAACTGCTGGGTCATATGATAGTTCTATGTCAGATTTTTTTTTTTTTTTTTTGAGAAAGAAGTATAGCATTTACCATAGCTCTACCATTTTATATCCTCACTAAACGTACATAAGGGTTCTAATTTCTCAATATCTTTTCAACTTATTATTTTCTGGGTGGGTTTTTGTTGTTTGTTGTAACTATCTCATGGTATAAGATGATACCTAAGTCTTGTGATTTTGATTTGCATTTCCATAATTTGAACATTTTTCCTGTGTGTGTTAGTCATTTGCGTATCTTCTCTAGAAAAATTTCAAATTCTTACCCATTCCTAAAATTAGGTTTCTGTTTCCAAAATAAATTATTTTTAATTTGCTTATGCCATCTAAGCCTCTTTTATCCTTCATGTTAACCAAAATACAGTCCTGATTTCCTTCCGTACACTCCTTGATTTCATTAGTCTCCTTCCTTTTTTTTTTTTCTTTGCCGGTCTTGGAGCCTGAACTCTGCGTCTGGGTACTGTTCAACTCAAGGCTAGTACTCTACCACTTGAGCCATATTGCCACTTATGGCTTTTTCTGCTAATGTGGTGCTGAGGAATTGAACCCAGGGCCTCATGCATGCAAGGCAAGCACTCTACCACTGAGCCACCTTCCCAGCCCACAGTCTCCTTCCTTTTCATTCACCATAACGTAGCTAAACTGATTTTATAAAAATTTAAATCTAAGGCTTGATGGCACACACTTGTAATCCCAGAGCTCAGGGTGAAGGCAGGAAGATCAAAAGTTCAAAGCCAGGGCTAGGAAGTTGGCTCAGTGGTAGAGTACTTGCCTTGCATGCATGATGCCCTGGGTTGGATTCCTCAGTACCACATAAGCAGAAAAAGCCGGAAGTGGTGCTGTGGCTCAAGTGGTAGAGTTCTAGCCTTAAGATGAAGAGCTGAGGGACAGCACCCAGTCCCAGAGTTTAGCCCCCAAGACCAGCAAAAAAAAAAAGAATAAAGTATTTTAGGCCAAAAATGGCTTTACCAGCTGGGCGCCGGTAGCTCACACCTGTAATCCTAGCTACTCAGGAGGCTGAGATCTGAGGATCGAGGTTCAAAGCCAGCCCGGGCAGGAAAGACTGTGAGACTCCTATCTCCAAAGTATAGTTCTCCTCAAAGTATAGTTCTCCAGGAGAACTATACTTTCTTTCAGTTGAGCCACAGTTACTGGTTCAGATGTCAGTAGGTGACCCAAGATAATTCAATTAAGAGTCACTAAACATGGAAAACAGTAATAGGAGAAGGCTGAGTTCACAGCTGCCAGAGCTACACAGCAAGACCCTAACCTCAAAAAAGAAAAGAAAAACTGAATGGGACTAAATGCTTTTATTTTGTTTTTAAGCTGGAGGAGCTCCTCAATTCCCCTGGAGGCTGAAAATAAATACAATAAAAGAGAAACCTGAGAATTGAAAATCTTGAAGATAATTATTTTAGCCAAGTACATTAAATCGTATCTGAAGCTATGAAAAAAATTTAAAGGAAATTCAGTTATGAAACAGCAGAGCCAGACATTGGTGGTTCATACCTATACCTAATGACAAGGCTGAGATCTGAGGATCCCAGTTTATAGCCAGCCCAGGCAGAAAGTCCATAAAACGTATCTCCAATTAACCAGCCAAAAGCTGGAAGTAGAAGTATGGCTCAAGTAATAGAGTGCTAGCCTTAGAATAAAAAGCTAAATGAAAGTGCAGCCCTGAGTTCAAATGCCAGTACTGGTACAAAAATAAAAGCTGAGGCTAAGTGTTGCTTAATATCCTAAAGTCCATTTCCAGCAATGAAAATGATACTGAGAATTCTTTTTTTTTGCTAGTCCTGGGGCTTGAACTCAGGGGCTGGGCACTGTCATGAGCTTCTTCTGTTATGTGGTACTGAGGAATCAAACCCAGGGCTTCATGCATGCTAGGCAAGCACTCTACCACTAAGCCACATTCCCAGCGACTGATACCGAGAATTATACAAAAAGGTTTACTAAATTAAAAAATGTTCATTTTCATGGGAAGTCTTTTATTTTTAGGAAGGGTGCTGATACTGGGGCTTGAATTCCAGGCACTGCATGAGACTCGAATGTTGCTCACTATCAATTATTTTAATTTATACATTTTACAGTAAGTTTTGCTAAAGGAATTCACATGGAAGAATTAATCTGAGAGAAGCCAATAAAATTTTGAGTAATCAAGAACTTGTGTGTGAATATGTGTGTATGTGTGTGTGCATGCACGCACTCGCGTATACACACACGCCAGTACAGGGGTTTGAACTTAGAAACTCAGTATCTTCCTTGGTTTTACTGCGCACAGCTGGTGCTCTATCACTTGAGCCACTACCAGCTTTTTGCTGGTTAGAAATAAATTTCTCAGATTTTTCTACCTTGGCTGGCTTCGAATCATGATTCTCCCTCTGATCTCAGCCTCCCTAGTAGCTAGGATTACAAGTATGAGCCACCAGTGCCTGGCTTAGTGGTTGTTTTGAGAAAGCCCCATGACCGACAAAACAAAAAAAACTTAGGCCAGGCAAAATGATGCATACCTATAGCCCTAATACCTGGGAGGCTGGGGTACCACTTCCCGGTCTCAGGATAAAACAGAAGATCCCCTTGAGCCCAGTTTTTTGTTTGTTTGTTTTTTTGGTCATGGGGCTTGAACTGAGGGTGTGGGTGCTGTCCCTCAGCTCTTCAGCTCAAGGCCAGTGCTCTACTGCTTGAGCCACAGTGCCACTTCCAGTTTTCTAGTGGTTTATTGGAGATAAGAGTCTCACAGACTTTCCTGCCCAGGCTGGCTTTGAACTGTGATCCTCAGATCTCAGCCTCCTAAGTAGCTAGGATTACAGGTATGAGCCACTGGCGCCCGGCAAGCCTAGTTTTGAGCTCAGTCTAGACACATAGTGAGACTGTCTTTCACACATACAAATAGTAATAAATGTATTACAACAGATTATAAACTTAGTTCATCCAAACAGCTTCACAATGATAAAAATGTAAACCAGTGGCAATGACAAGACATGAATGGTGTAAGTCAAAGAGTGAGCTTTAGCTTCCAAAAGTACCAGAAAATTTTCTTCAAGCCAAGTCCTCCAGTGTACACAAATTTTGGCATTTTAGTATGGGCACAATTCCACATAGGTCTATTCTCCTGTGTTTTGTATTTTTCAATAAACAGATTGTCTCAGACTTGACCCCATTCTTATTCCTGGGTTTCAGAACCATGTGTGCTCAATACTGCATCTCCTTTGATGATGTTCAAAAAGCTCATATCAACATTCAAGATTATATCCATCTCACACCAGTACTAACAAGCTCAATTTTGAATCAAGTAGCAGGGCGCAATCTTTTCTTCAAATGTGAACTCTTCCAGAAAACTGGATCATTTAAGGTAAAGACCCTTCTTGTTAGTGTATTATGTGTTTCCAAACTCCTTCAACATATAAATGTATTTGATGTTCTTGACCACTTAATATGGTAGGTAGAATTAAAACCTTTTTTGCAGTTGGACAAAAAAGGTTGAAGAAAAAAAATTGTTCTAGTCCTGGTTAACCTAGCATCATAGTGTTGATTAGCCACTTGTTTTGTGCTGGTCTTAGGGCTTAAACACAGGGCCTGGGTGCTGTCTCTGATCTTTTGTGCTCAAGGCTAGCACTTTACCACTTGAGCCACAGCTCCACTTCTTGGCTTTTTAGTGGTTATTTAGAAATAAAATTTTAGGCATGGGCTACCACAGTCTAGCTGATAAGCCACTTTTTTTTTTTTTTGTCAGTCGTGGGTTTAGAACTCTGGGCTTAGGCGCTGTCCCTGCGCCCTTCAGCTCAAAGCAAGCACTCTACCACTTGAGCTACACCACTACTTCTGGTTTTCTAATGGTTTATTAGAGATTAGAGTCTCACAGACTTTCCTGCCCAGGCTGGCTTTGAACCGTGATCCTCAGATCTCAGCCTCCTGAGTAGTTAGGATTTACAGATTTACAGCCATCAGTGCCCAGCAAGCCACTTTATTTTTTGTTTTTTTTTTGGGTCCAGTCGTGGGGCCTGAACTCTGGGCCTGGGGGCTGTCCCTCAGCTCTTCAGCTCAAGACTAGCGCTCTACCACTTGAGCCACAGCACCACTTCTGGCTTTTTCTGCTTATATGGTGCTGAGGAATTGAACCCAGGGCCTCATGCATGCAAGGCAAGCGCTCTACCACTGAGCCACCTTCCCAGCCCCAATAAATTACTTTTTAAAAAGGAGAAAATGTATATATCATCTGTGATAAAGGTGGTTTTGAACTCTCAAAAGTAAAAAGTTCATAAAGTGAAAAAGTTAGGAGGAAAAAGGGTGAGGTGTGACTGTAGTTGAAGTGCTTTGTATGCTTATGTAAAAATAAAAGAAGCTATTGTGAAATTACTCTTAAGAAGAGGTGAATATGTATACAGGAGTGGTAAAGGGGATAAAGTTGATGGCTACATTTTATGAATGAATGAGAATGTCACATGAAACCCTTTATATAGATGGGGAGGAAAAAAAAAAACTGGGAGAAAATGAAGGAGGATGACACTGTTCAAAAAGAAATATATTCATTACCTAACTTATGTAACTATTATCCCTCTGTATATCAGCTTTACAATAAAAAAACCCTTTATACAATGTGTTACACACACACACACACATATTTGAACTCAAGCCCGAGGTTGGCTTTGAATTGTGATCCTAAGATCTCATTTGCTAGGATTACATACATGAGCCACAGGTGCCTGGCTGAAAAAATTGTCCTAAGAAAAAATAATTTAGTGTAACTTAGCTGTACGGTGTTTATGAGGTACAAAGTAGTCCATAATATTCCTGACTCATTAGACACTGAAAGCAATTTCGAGTTCTGTAAGCTACACTCATAGTAAATGTGTGTGTGTGTATATGTGTGTGCGTGTGTGTGTTTTCTTTTGTCGGTTGTGGGGCCTGAACTCTGGGCCTGGGCACTGTCCCTCAGCTCTTCAGCTCAAGGCTAGTGCTCTACTACTTGAGCCACAGAGCCACTTCCGGCTTTTTCTGGTTATGTGGTGCTTAGGAATCGAACCCAAAGCCTCATGCGTGCAAAGCAAGCACTCTACTACTGAGCCACCTTCCCAGCCCAAATATATAATTTTTTTATCCTTAATACCTCATTTTTACTGTTCTTTTTTGCCTCCAGTACTGATTGATAGTTAACATGCTGTCCAGGTTGGCAGCCTGAGAACAACAGTCATACTGGGTACAATAGATGTAGAGCAGGCTGAGTTTGCTTCTACAACCACCTTTGGATGCTTTTCTCAGAATATACCCCTATTGTTCAATGATACACAACTGTACGTGGATTTACCATCCTTCTTTTCCAGATTCGTGGTGCCCTTAATGCTATCAAAGTCCTAATTTCATCCACTTTAGAGGGGAAGCCCAAGGCTGTTGTTACTCACAGCAGTGGAAACCATGGTCAGGCTCTCACCTACGCTGCCAAACTGGAAGGTACTTGAATTAATTTCTCAGGGTACTGGGTAAGATTATCAGGAGTGGAAAGTATCCCATATCTCGTGGACAATGTGTCCTCATGAGACTACAGCAAAATGAATATTAACGATTTATCCTAAATTCTGACTTAATTGCTTTTCTCTTCCCAGGGATTCCTGCTTATATTGTGGTGCCCCAAACAGCTCCCAACTGTAAAAAACTGGCAATACAAGCCTATGGAGCCTCTATAGTGTACAGTGAACCTAATGATGAGGTAAGAAGAAAGCAGTGCTCAGTACCACCTTAACAACCTCATTTAACCTCATTTGACCAACTGAACTGCTCTTCCTACCTTCCTGGATGTTTTCTCTGGATCCTTTATTTCCTCTTCATCTGTTATACTGCCTAAGCTTTTCTCCATTTGTACTTACTCAGATGATGTAATCAGTCTGTTAAAAACATTTTGCTTTTTCTGGTGGCAGTATTAGTGCTTGAACTCAAGACCTCATGCTCTTGTTTACCTTTTTCACTCAAAGCTGGCACCCTTCACTTGAGCCACCTTGTTTTCTTTGCTGCTGGTTAACTGAAGATACAAGTCTCTCAGATTTGTCTTACCAGGCTGGCTTCAAACCTTGATCCTCAGGAGGCTGAGTAGCTAGGATTATAGGCATGAACCATCAGTCTCCTGCAACTTTGTACCCTATCTACCCTTAATTTCAGACTTGCATTCAACAGCTACATTCCTACTTGAATGTATTATGAGGCATCTCCAGCACCAAACTCTGCTCTTCCTCTCCAGTTATCCCCTTTTCTAGTCTTTCTCAATGCAGAAAATGGCAACACTGATAATTGTTCTAGCAAAAATCTTGGGGGGAAAAAATTGACAACCCTTTTATACTCAGCATCAAAATCTGTCCTTTAACAACCTCTACCACACCACCATGATCCAATCAACATCAAGTCTCTCCTAGATTCAGGTAAATTAACTGGTCTCTGCTACTATCTTTATCCCTGTAGTTTCCAGAGCAGGGGCTGGGAAGGTGGCTCAGTGGTAGAGCACTTGCCTTGCATGCATGAGGCCCTAGGTTTGATTCCCCAGCACCACATAAGCAAAAAAAAAAGTTTCCAGAGCAAACAGGGCTATTTAGTTAACTTAGAACTTGTTTCTTCTCACCAACCTAAATTCTTCCATAGTTCCTTACCTTTGGTTTGGAGTTGTTGCTTTGTTGGTTGTGGGGCTTGAACTCTGGGCCTTGGCACTGTCCCTTAGCTCTTCAACTCAAGGCTAGCACTCTACCACTTGAGCCACAGCATCACTTCCGGCTTTTTCTGTTTATGTAGTACTGAGGAATTGAACGAGGGCCTCATGCATGAGCCACTTCCAAACCCTGACTTTTTGTTTGTGTATGCCAGACCTGGTGCTTGAACTCAGGGACTGGGCATTGTCCTTGAACTTCTTTGGCTCAAGGCTAGCCCTCTCCCACTTCAGCCACAGTTCCACTTCCAGCTTTTTGGTGTTTAATTGAAGTCTCACAATTACAGATAAGAGTCTCACAGACTTTCCTGTCTAGGCTGGCTTTGAACTTTGAACCTCAATCTTCAGACCTCAGCCTCCTGAACAGCTAGGCCATCAGTACCTGGCCTAAAATTTTGTCTTTCATTGGTGGGGTTGGAATGCTTAGCCTTGTGGTATACTAAACAATCACTCCAACACTGAGTTACTTGCCCTGCTAACTACAATTCTTAGAATCATCGAGATTCTTAGTAAGCAGTTTTGTATTTATATATAAAATAACTAGGAATGTGGCTTAGTGGTAAAGTGTTTGCCTGGCATGCATGAAGCCCTGGGTTCAATTCCTCAGCACCACATAAACAGAAAAAGCTGGAAATGGCACTGTGGCTCAAGTGATAAGAGTGCTAGCCTTGAGCAAAAAGCAGCTCAGGGATTGTGCCCAGGCCATGAAGTTCAAGCCCCAGGACTGGAAAAAAAAAAAATCAACGTCTTGAAGTGGCCGATGCTTATTTAATCTCCTAACATTACTCTACTCACTAACTTCTTAGCAGGTCCTCAAAGACCACTGCCAACCTTGTCTTTGTACTTAGTACTGTCACTTCATTGGAATTTTCTTATACCAATAGCACTTATTCAACTGTAATTTGTCATTTTATCATCAGTACTTGAACAGACCATACATTTACTTATATCTAATGCCTAAGAATATAACTCCTTGCTAGTCTTGGGCACCAAGCAGCTCAGGGACAAAGCCCAGGCCCTGAGTTCAAGCCCCCAGAACCAGCAATAAAACAAAAACAAAACAAAGAATTTAACTTGGGGGTGGGGGATAGGGATTCTGCTCACTGCTATAATTACCCCCACTGAACAAAATGTGAAAAATAGTTAAGGGTCAGGCCAGGAACCGGTGGCTCATGCCTGTAATCCTACCTGCTCAGGAAGCTGAGATCAGAGGATCACGGTTCAAAGCCAGACCAGGCAGGAAAGGCCGTGAGACTCTTTTCTCCAATTAACCACTAGAAAACCGGAAGTACCTCTGTGGCTCAAGCAGTAGAGTGCTCACCTTGAGCTGAAGAGCAGGGAAAGCGCTCAAGCCCAGAGTTCAAGCCACATGACCAACCAAAAAAAAAAAAAAAAAAAAGTTAAGTGTCAATAAGAGTTGAATACTAAATCAAATGCCCGAGTACAGTGGCTCATGCCTATAATCCTAGCTACTCAGGAGACTAAGATCTGAGGATCTTTAGTCCAGGCAGAAAAGTGCCAGTGAGACTTATCTCAATTAACTACTCAGAAACTAGAAGTGGAGCTGTGGCTCAAGGTGACAGAATGTCAGCCTTGAGCAAAGGAGCTTAGGGACAACATCCAGGCCAAAGATCAAGCTCCATGACTTACCTTACGCCCCTTAAAAAAAAAAAAAAGAAAACGGGCTGGGAAGGTAGCTCAGTGGTACAGCACTTGCCTTGCATGCTCAAGGCCCTGGGTTCGATTCCTCAGCACCACCTAAGAAAAAAGCCAGAAGTGGCGCTGTGGCTCAAGTGGTAGAACTCTAGCCTTGAGCTGAAGAGCTGAGGGACAGCGCCCAGGACCAGAGTTCAGGCCCCACGACCGGACCCCTCCAAAAAAAAAAAACCAAACCTAAATTGTTTTGGGAACTATATTAAATTCAAGTCAAGTAAATTAACTTAATGTGCTGTTTCAGTCTAGGGAAAAGGTTGCAAAAAGACTCATGGAAGAAACAGAAGGTATCATGGTACACCCTAACCAGGAACCTGCAGTGATAGCTGGGCAAGGGACAATTGCCCTGGAAGTGCTAAATCAGGTAACACAACCTAATTAATTTTTCCTGTTTAGCTACTGGTAGTTTGTCCAGAGATTCAGTTATTTTATTTTATTCTATTTTTTTTTTTTTTTTGCCAGTCCTGGGGCTTAAGCTCAGGGCCTGGGCACTGTCCCTGAGCTTTTTGCTCAAGCACCACTTCCAGCTCTTTCTGTGTATGTGGTACTGAAGAATCAAACACAGGGCTTCATGCATGCAGGACAAACACTCTACCACTAAGCCACATTCCTAGTTATTTTATATATAAATACAAAACTGCTTACTAAGAGACCTTTGTATTTTTACCATAGGTTCCCTTGGTGGATGCACTGGTGGTACCTGTAGGGGGAGGAGGAATGGCTGCTGGAATCGCAATTACAATTAAGGTGAGAAAACAGCTTCTCAAAAACTTCATGCATTAGGAACAGATTTATTTACATCATAGTGCATCATTACCATCATCTCTTTAAATTGTATATGGAAAGCTCCTCTTTGCCTGCCATTGTGATAATCTTACAGCACAAAAGAAAAACAACAGAGACTGAGCAACAGCACCCTCAGTCCTTTCCCAGACCCCACTTATCAGCCTACTGCCTACAGCAGTATATACCCTTCCCAGCCAATGGTCTAAGCAACTACAGGCCAATATCAGACATATATTCCTCTTTCCAGGCTCTGAAACCTAATGTGAAGGTATATGTGGCTGAACCCTTGAACGCAGATGACTGCTATCAGTCCAAACTGAAAGGGGAACTGACCCCCAATCTTCACCCTCCAGAAACCATAGCAGATGGTGTCAAATCCAGTATTGGCTTAAACACCTGGCCCATAATAAGGGACCTTGTGGATGATGTCTTCATTGTCACAGAGGACGAAATTAAGGTGAGCCTCCAATAGGAAAATATAAGTAAGAATAGGGCAACTTCTATGATGAATTGCAATTGACCCACAGGGACTTAGCTAGTTGATTTAATGACCTGTTTTGTGATAAACTTTTCAATAGTAGCAGTTAGTTAAGTTTGAAAGTTTCTATTTGTACATAGCAATAAGAAAATTCAGACCAGGAGTCTTCAGGTATAGCTTAAGTGGAAGAGCACTTGCCAAACAAAAGCAAGATCAAACCCCAGTCTCATATACCATATACACGCATAAAAAAAGAGAGAAAAAAAAGAAAATTCAGACTGAGTAGTATCCTCATCTGCTTTTAGAATCTATAAACTGGGGCTGGGAAGGTAGCTCAGTGGTAGAGTACTTGCCTTGCATGCATGAGGCCCTGGGTTCAATTCATCAGAACCACATAAAGCAGAAAAAGCCAGAAGTGGCAAGTGGTAGGATGTTCACCTTGAGCTAAAGAGCTGAGGGACAGCACCCAGGTCCAGGGTTCAGGCCCCACAAATGACAACAAACAAACAAACAAACAAAAAACTACTAGATTCCTCTCCTTTCTCCTCTTGTACTAATCCTTACTCCCTTCTTACCAACAGTTTGCAACCCAGTTGGTATGGGAGAGAATGAAACTCCTCATTGAACCTACTGCTGGTGTTGGAGTAGCTGCTGTGCTTTCTCAGAATTTTCAAACAGTATCTCCGGAAGTAAAGAATATTTGTATTGTGCTCAGTGGTGGAAATGTAGACTTAACCTCCCTAACTTGGGTGAAGGAGGCTGAAAGGCCAGCTCCGTATCAGTTTGTTTCTGTTTAATTTATGCAAAAGGAAGAGATAGGACTCTGTGTCTCCAAATACATGAAAAGTTTTCTATCTTTTCCTCTTAATTTTCAGAACCCTAATGAAAAATAGAAATTTCAGTATGAAATAATAAGCTTTTTGGGTTAAACAATCGAAAATTTTCCATATGTGATACTTCAGATCAAAATAAATTTTGTAGTGGGGCAGCAGACAAATAGGCCAAAACAGTAGTGACAAACTGCCCAATCACATCCCACTGACTCCTATCAGAGGAATGGTCAGATCCCAGTGAATCCATTATTCTATGTCCACTTCAGGCACTGTTGAAGAAGTCTCACTTTTCACCCAAGATACAGGTTCTGGTACATATGGATCATAAGTCCACTTGGGGAATACCCGTTTATAGAGGTTCATCAATACTGTGTCCTGAGATTTTAGCTTCCCATCAAAACTGCACTTCATGTGACCATGGGTACCTGGAAAGATTATGGCAAATTAGTAAAATTAAAAGTAAAAAATTTAAAATCAGTGTGCACCAATCCCAAGAGTAGCACTGGAGAAATCTATTAGGTCCCCAAATCTCACATTCTTACCTAAAGGTTCCTTGATGTGTCCCCTGCGGCCCCACTTTGTTCTCAGTTCCACTGGTTTAAACCACAGCACATCCTCTTAAGAATGGAAAACATAGAAGACCAAGATGAAACATTTACCCACAAAATGTAAACCCAGGGGCTGGGAAGGTGGCTCAGTGGTAGAGCGCTTGAATTGCATGCCTGAGGCCCTGGGTTCGATTCCTCAGCACCACATAAGCCAAAAAAAAAAAAAAAGAAAAGAAAAGCCGGAAGTGGCGCTATGGCTCAAGTGGTAGAGCGCTAGCCTTGAGCTGAAGAGCTGAGGGACAGCGCCCAGGCCCAGAGTTCAGGCCCCACCACCGGACCAAAAAAAAAAAAATGTAAACCCAACCTTCCCATCACAAACAATCAAATCCCATCCTCCTTCTTCATGTTACCTCTGTTGAAGAACATATAACGCACTACCGCCAGCTTGGTAAAAATTTTGAAAGGATGACCACTTAGAACAACTCTCTTGATGACTATTCTGTCCGGATCCACCGATAACAGATGTCCTGTAGCAATGAGGCTGTGCATTCCTACAGGGGACAGAAAAGAGGCTGTTCAAGAATCTATAGACCACACTCTCCATTTACTAGTTTAATCCACGGGGAAAAAAAGCAATGTACTCTACTATTCCCCCTCCTGAAACTACAGTAAAGACCACTAAATGATATTGCCTCAGCCTGTTCCCCAAACCTACGCTAAACACAGCACCCACTTTGGTAGCTTAGACTCACTGTGAGTCATAGACTGATATATTTTGAAACCATTGCTAACCTTCTACATACCACATGACTCCCGAATCTAAACATAGAAAACAGTGATGATGCTACCAAAAAGCCCATTCACCACTGTGAACTCAACTTACCATTACTTTTCTGCTTGAAAAGCAGCACAGATGCAGGAGGGAAAGTGATTGGTGCATACACTGTCACCACTACAGCTGCATCAGCAGTTAGGAATCTCTGAAATTTATGTTTGTCCGCTGCCAAAAGGGTTAAAGAAAAATCACAAACATTTTGAGAAACCATAAACAATCCAAAGGGGCTATATCACTGCTAACTTCTCCCAAACCGAAGGCCTTGTGCATGGCAGGCAAGTGCTCTTTTCCAACCACAACTTTTAATATTAAAAAAAAAAAAAAAAAAAAACTATCAGCATGTATTATTTGTACAAGGTCAACTGCTAAACCAAAAGCAGCCTCATTTATTTATTTATTCATTTATTTATTTATTGGTCATGAGGCCTGAACTCTGGGTTCTGGGCGCTGTCCCTCAGCTCTTCAGCTCAAGGCTAGTACTCTACCACTTGAGCCACAGCACCACTTCCAGCTTTTTATTCTTATGTGGTGCTAAGGAATCGAACCCAGGGCCTCATGCATGCTAGACAAGCACTCTACCACTAAGCTACCTTTCCAGTCCACTTTTATTTCTTTACTTCACTAATTCTCTTTTTTCCCCCCTGCCTCAGAGTATGTATGGTGGTATATACCTGTAACCCCACCAATTATAAGGTAGAGACAAGACAATTGTGTTTGAGGCCACCCAGGGGCTCATAATGAAAAAAAGTTTTTAAGAAGTTGTCTCAATACAACTGAAAGATGTAACTTTTGTCCTATGAATTGGAGCTTTAACTGTATTTAAGGTTCAAAAAGTTCTCCAAGTAGGGCACTGGTAGTTCACACCTGTAATCCTAACTACTACACGCGAGGCTCAGATTTGAGCCAGTTAGAAGTCATCTTGGGCAGGAACATCTGTGAGACTCTTATCTCCAAGTATCCACCAAAAAATTTGGAAATGGAGCTCTGGCTCAAGTGGTAGATTGCTAGTCTTGAGCATAAAAGCTCAGGGACAGGACCCAGGCTCTGAGTTCAAGCCCTAAGACCAGCACCAAAAGAAAAACAAGTTCTCGGACTGGGAAGGTGGCTCAGTGGTAGAGCCACTTGCCTTGCATGCATGAGGCCCTGGGTTCGATTCCTCAACACCACATAAACAAAAAGAAAAAAGCCAGAAGTGGCGCTGTGGCTCAAGTGGTAGAGCACTAGCCTTGAGCTGAATTGCTAAGGGATAGCGCCCAGACCCAGAGTTCAGGCCCCACGACATGACCCAAAAAAAAAAAAAAAAGAAAAGAAAAACAAGTTCTCCAGAGGATTCTGATGCCCAGTGCCCCACCTCATTTAGAAATCAGTGCTTTGCTGACACCCTCTGCTACAACAACACTTAGTGTTGGGCAGGCACTGACCAGTGCTTCAGCCTAGATATAAAGTATTTTAGACTTTGAAGCCACACAGAGGCTGTTTAGTTCAGCCACTGTAACATAAAAGCAGCCACAGACAATATATACACCTGGAGATTTTAAAAAGTATATATAAATTGGGGCTGGGAAGGTGGCTCAGTGGTAAGAGTGCTTGCCTTGCATGCATGATGCCCTGGGTTCAATTCCTCAGCACCACATAAGCAGAAAAAGCTGGAAGTGGCAATATAGCTCAAATGGTAAGAGTGCTAGCTTTAAGCTGAAGAGCTGAGGGACAACGCCCAGGCCTAGAGTTCAGGCCCCACGACCAAAAACAACAAAAGGTATATATAAATTAGTAGGCAGAAGTGGAGGATTGAAAGACCAGCCTGGGCTATATAGTGAGACACTGTGCTAAGAATAAACAAATGAACAAACAAATGAAAATTAAAATGGCACACTGCATTCCAATGAACTTTGGTTACAAAAAGAACAAGTTGGACAAATCTGAAAACCTAAAAATCACTGGGCAGCATGGCTCATGCCTATAATCCTAGCTACTCAGGAGGCTGAGATCTGAGAATTGTGATTTATTAAAGCCAGACGAGCAGGAAAAGTCTATGATACTCTCATCTCCAATTAACTCCCAGAAAACCAGAAGTGGTACTGTGGCTTAAGTGGTAGAGTGCTCACCATGAGCAGAAGAGCTGAAGGACAGTGCGCAGGCCGAGTTCAAGCCCCATAACCGACAAAAAAATAAATAAAAATTTAAAAATAAAAAAAACCTTTGTCTGCTGAACCTGACCTTAATATACTAAAAGCCAGAGAAAAAGAAAAATATTTAATAAAAAAAAGTCTTTTGGGGGCTGGGAAGGTGCTCAGTGGTAGAGAGGTTGCCTTGCATGCATGAGGCCCTGGGTTCGATTCCCCAGCACCACATAAGCAAAGAGAAAAAAAAAGCAGGAAGTGGCACTGTGGCTCAAGTGGTAGAGCGCTAGCCTTGAGCTGAAGAGCTGAGGGACAACGCCCAGGCCCAGAGTTCAGGACCCACAACTGGACCCAAAAAGCTGAGGGACAGGGCCCAGGCCCAGAGTTCAGGCCCTGCGACCAGACCCCCCCCCCAAAAAGTCTTGGATAGTATGATTGGTGAGAATAATAAAAACTATTCAGACTACCAATAATGCCTTTATGTCTTCTTCCTGACATTGCTGGAAGCTGAATGAGCTATGGTGATGTTCAAAAATGCCAAGTTAAGACAGGCTTGGGTGACTCACACCTGTAATCCTAGCTACTTAGGAGGCTGAGATCTGAGGATCATGGTTCAAAGCCAACCCAGGCAGGAACATCCATAAGACTCTTTTTTTGGGGTCTAGTCGTGGGGCCTGAACTCTGGGCCTGGGCACTGTCCCTCAGCTCTTCAGCTCAAGGCTAGCGCTTGAGCCTTTCCAGCTTTTTTCTTTTTGCTTATGTGGTGCTGAGGAATGGAACCAGGGCCTCATGCATGCAAGGCAAGCACTCTACCACTGAGCCACCTTCCCAGCCCTCCATAAGACTCTTATCTTCAGCTAACCACCAGAAAGATAGAAGTGGCATTGTGGCTCAAGTGGTAAAACACTCGCCTAAAGCTGAAGAGCTGAGGGACAGTGTCCAGGCACAGAATTCAAGGCCCACAGTCAACAAAAAAAAAAAAAAAAAAAACCAAGTTAGAGGATAACCTATCTCATAGTCTATAGGAGTACAATTATTAAATTACTAAATGCAATCTTACCATCTCTTTACTCAGCTGGAGAGCCACAAAAGTCACCACCCTTTTACTCACTGCCACTGTTATGCCAGACACTATGGTTTCCACACTGACATACCCATTTTTGTAAAGCTATCAACTGATTCAAAACTTACTTGGATACAAGTACTCATGACAGAGAAGTCTCAGCACCACACAAGCTGCATCATTAAGATGCCTCAGACAGGTTCAGACATTTTGAATAAAAACATCATTGACTCCTAAGCCAGAGTACTGAAAACACCTCAAACCCAGATACATAAGAGCTGGAACTTTGTATTCTGCCCTCCATCACTCCCAGTCTCCAAAAAGAAAAACAAGATGGAGGAGAACTGAAAGGCTTCCACACTACTGACCTGAAGTATGCTGAGAGAATAAAGGTGAGGCTCGGAAGCGCCTGAATCCACAATGGAAGATCAGTTCCTCTTTGGCTTTCACAGGTTCAGTGTTGCCAGGGCTCCGACTGACCACCATGTTCAATACTGACATCTGAGGACCAAGTAAGAAAAAAAGCTTCTAATCTAGGAATACAACAGCCTAACCTGAAAGAAGGCAAAGCAAACAAACATCAGATTCACTCTAAAACTTACAAGTACTAGTTAATGGTAGAGTGTAGATGATGACACAGAGTAACCCTTTATATCCATCAACAACTGTCATTAGCATGATCAAAGTTCTCATGCACTTGTTAGTTTACCTTCCCATATCTAACATAAAAGAGCTCAACTTCTGTCACAGTGCCTTTCTATTCATCTACACATTATGGCCTTCAAATCCTATTTATTCAAGCCTCTTCCTCAACTCTTACACCACCAACCAAAGGTCAGAGCAGTTGTCTCTACCCTAATGTGCACAATAAGTCATATAGACAAGAGGTCTAAACCATAGTATACCTTATATTTTTACTGCTGTTTGTTGTTGTTGTTGTTGTTGGGTTTGGGCACTGTCCCTCAACTCTTCAGCTCAAGGTTAGCACTCTACCACTTGAGTCACAGCACCACTTCTGATTTTTTCTGCTTATGTGGTGCTGAGAAATTGAACCGAGGGCCTCATCATGCATGCAAGGCAAGCACTCTACCACTGACCCACATTCCCAGCCCCTTACTGCTGCTGTTGTTATCTGAAAAACACTCCTATCTTGGAGAAGTCTCAGAACTACACCAAACTGCATCACTGAGATGCTTCAGACAGGTTCAGACATTTTGGGTATAACCATCATTGACTTCTCTGATTCTCTGATTACTAAATTACAAAGCCATAATCTTCATATCCCAATTAGCAAAACATCATGAACAGGTTGGAAAATTTTTTGTGATGCTACTTCCCACAGATACTAATTTACCTTCTGTTCATGAGGGAGCAAAGAAAATGCAATCAAGGGTGCTCCTTGTTTGAAGTATTCAACTACTGAGACAGGGACTTCAGAGACATGAAGTGTGACATACCAGCCGACCTGCCAGCAGGAAACAGAGATCACAGGATTACTCTTAAAGTCTCAATAATGACAGAACTTTTCTCCAAATTGTTAATCTCTCAGACTACATAAAACTAACCTTCCCCCTGAAAGATTCCCTCTAACAGATGCTTCAATTACTCAGATACAAGTCTCTCGGTTAATACAGCTGATTTAGCTGCAGGCAAGCACAAAACTAAATTAGATACTCATTCTCATGCCAAGAGAAGTAAAAAAAAAAAAAAAAAAAAAAAAGAAATAATAAACCGTTAGGGGTTGAAGCTGTGGCTCAGGTGTTAGGGTTCCACCAAAGCAGCAAATACAGAATTCAAGTCTTGGTCTTGGACCACCCCCACCCCAACCACCTGCCCCCCCCCCAAAAAAAAAGAGCAAGAGAAAGTAAAAGTGGTAGTATGATCGCAAACACTCACAACTTATAGGACACACAGGAAAGCAGATAAGATACCTCAGCTCCTTCAGCTTCTTTTTCCTCAATCTCTTTAAAGATACGTTTCCTAGTATTAATAAAGTTCTGAAACTGAAAGATCCGAGCATAGTCTTGAGGGAGGTTTTCCTTAGGATCCCATGGAGATGTCCGGAAACTCTTGAGGCCTCTATATTTCTGAAAGCTAGAATAGAAATTTCAAATATATGTAAGAGATTTATATGTGCTACATAAGATTCACATTAGGTCTAAAACAGCTAAGGAGCCAGACACCAGCGACTCGTGCCTATAATCCTAGGTACACACTAGGCTAAGACCTAGGGGATGGTGGTTCAAAGCCAGTCGGGGCAGAAAAGCCTGTGAGACTCTATCTCCAATAAACCAGCACAATGCCAGACTGAAGACATAAAAAGTGGCAGAAAACCAGCTATGAATAAAAAAGCCAAGTGAAAGGAGATCCTGAATTCAAACCCTGGTACTAGTAAACAAAACAAAAAGAACATCAAAAATGAGTCTGGTGCAAGTAACTCAAGCCTGTAATCCTAACTACTCAGGAGGCTGAGATCTGAGGATCTTTATTTAAAGCCAGACCCAGCAAGAAAGTCTATGAGACACTTTTTTTTTAAATCAGTCCTGGGGCTTGAACTCAGGGCCTGGGCACTGTCCCTGAGCTTCTTTTTGCTCAAGGATAGCACTCTACCACTTGAGCCATAGCACAGCACCACTTCCAGCTTTTTCTGTTTATGTGGTACTGAGGAATCAAACCCAGGGCTTCAAGCATGCTAACCAAGCACTCTACACTAAACCACATTCCCAGCCCCCATGAGACTTTTATCTTCAATTAGCTGTAGTTCAAGTGATAGAGCAAGAAAAGGCTCAGGGACAAAGACAGGCACCAAAAAACCAACCAACCACCAAACAACAACAAAAACACCACCATCTAAGGCTCTAGCTTAAAAAAAAAAACTAAACTAGGGCCAGGCGCGGGTGGCTCATGCCTGTAATCCTAGCTACTCAGGAAGCTAAGATCTGAGGATTGGGGTTCAAAGCCTACCCAGGCAGGAAAATCTATGAGACTCTTATCTCCAATTAACCACCAGAAAACAGGAAGTCGAGCTGTGGCTCAAGTAGTACAGCACTAACCTTGAGCTAAAGAGCTCAGGGACAGCGCTCAAGCCCAGAGTTCAAGCCCCACGATCAACCAAAAACAAAAATTGAGCTAGGCATAGATATGGCTCGGTGGTAAAGGCCCTGGGTTCAGGCCCCAAGGACACTCCCCATTTCCCCCCCAAAAAATCAAAAACAAACACTTGAGTACAATAATATATATTTGTAATCCTAGCATTCACAGTGCTAACAAAAGACAGAATGTACCAGGACAGCCCGAGCTACAGAGCCATAACCTGTCTCAAAACAGGAGCTGGGAAGGTGGCTCAGTGGTAGAGCGCTTGCCTTGCATGCCTGAGGCCCTGGATTCGATTCCTCAGCACCACATAAGCAAAAAAGAAAAAAGCAGGAAGTGGCGCTGTGGCTCAAGTGGTAGAGAGCGCTACCCTTGAGCTGAAGAGCTGAGAGACAGCACTCAGGCCTTGAGCTGAAGAGCTGAGGGACAGCGCTCAGGCCCCACGATCGGACCCAAAAAAAAAAAAAAAATAGGGAAACTCAGGTGCCAGTAGCTCATGCCTATAATCTTAGCTACTCAGAAGGCTAAGACTTGAGGATCAAAGTTCCAAACCAGCCTATTTTATCTCTAATTAATTACCAAAAAAGTGGGGCCAGTGCCTGTGGCTCACGCCTATAATCCTAGCTACTCAAGAGGCTGCGATCTGAGGACTGAGGTTCAAAGCCAGCCCAAGCAGGAAAGTCCGTGAGACTCTCATCTCCAATAAACCACTAGAAAACCGGAAGTGGCCCTGTACCTCAAGTGGTAGAGCACTGGCCTTGAGCTGAAAAGCTGAGGTATAGAGCCAAAGTCCAGAGTTCAAGCCCCACGACCGACCAAAAAAAAAAAAAAAAGCCACAAGTGGAGTAGCCTTGAGCAAAAAAAGCTCAAGAACAGTGCCCAGGCTGACTTCAACCAAAAACAAAACAAAGACCCCAAAGAGGATCAGGCATAGTAGATAATGCCTATAACCCCAGCTACTCAGAAAGTGAGAAACAGAAGAATCCTCATGGGCCAAAGAATCTTCATGGGCCAAATGGCTTAAGGTTAACCCAAGCAAAATCAGTTCCTAAGATCCCATCTCGTCTGTACATCATCACCCTTAACATAAGGTCAGGCACAGATGCAGGTACAACTGTTGTCTGAGGCCAACCAAGGTAAAAACAGGAAACCTTACTTGAAAAATAACTGAAAAAGAAAAAAGGCCAGGAATGTGGTTTAAATGATAGGGCACTTGCCTACCCGAAAGGAAAACAGGAAAGAGATAATGATAAGAAAGAAAAGGGGAAAGGAATTCTAATTGTCATTTCTAAAAAAAAAAAAAAATCTAATCTAGCATAAACAAAATAAACCTTTCCTCTTCACAAAACAGAAAAAAAAATCTAACTCTAGAATTCATACTCTAGAAATAACTTGTAACAAGTATTTCAGAACCAAACCCAAACTTCTTACTGGGGATAAAGTATTTAGAGTGGCATCCTGGTGCCTGACAGGGAATGGCTCTTTAACCAGATAAACTACATCTTTGGCAATAGCCTTAACCACTTAATATCCAACATTACTCACTGGCTTCAGATTCCAATTCAGAACAGACAAGATCATCTTTCATGCCTTTACTTTGTTGTCCTGCCACACGTTTCCCAAACCTACAAACATTATACTTCAACTGAGTATTAGCTTCTGTTGTCATTGCTTCTGCTTGTCATTTCAAGAGGCTAAGATATGAGGATCAAGGTTCAAAGCCACCTGGGCAGACAAATCTGTGAAAATCTTATCTCCAGTTAACCAGGAAAAGGCTGAGAGTGTAGTTGGATGCCAGTGGCTCATGACTGTAATCCTATTCAGGAGGCTGAGATTTGAAGCTACCCAGCGTGAAAGTCCATGAGACTCTTACCGTCAATAAACTATTCAGAAAAAGCCAGCGGTAGAGCTGAGTCTCAAATGGTATAGTACTATCCCTGAGCAAAAGAAGCTCAGAACAGTACCCAGACCCTGAGTTCAAGCTCCAATAATTGAGTAATCATATAATACTAGTCTTTACCACAGATCATATATTAATTTCCCTTTCTGACACAGAATATTAACCCTTCAGGAGCAAACACAACATCTTTCTCTCTATTATAACATGGTTCTGAGCCATAGTTTTTAAATAAAAACTTATTATTTCACTTGAGAATTATGGACGAACCGCACTCTGGCAGCCACATCACGGGGGGTATCCATTTCATCAGGAAACATCTCTTCTAATCTTTCTTGTTTATATTTCTCCAGCATTTTTTCCTCAGCCTCTTCATCCACTTTCTCATCATACAGATCATCACGCACAGACTCCCCTGTTGTCAGCGTTTCACATTCCTCCTCATCTTCCTCTTCAGCACTCTCAACCTATAAAAGGACTGCAGTTATCTCACAAGAAATCCATCCACCTCTACCCCAAAGCCAGGAAGCTAATTTCCCTGGACACCTAACTAACCAATAATCTTCATCTCTATTCTAACAGTGATTAAGTCATTAAAAAAAATCTCATTCTTTGTGATCAGTCATTACTAAGAAAATGACAGCAATGTCAAGACTGCACACCACCTAGTACTGAGCACTGTGTATATAAGTGGTCTAATGATCCAATTCCTTACCTGAGAGTCTTCTTCCATAAAATCCTCATGTTCCATGTCATACTCATCTCCTTCCCCATCACTTCCATCACCTTCATCCAAAATCCATTCAGCTTGGTAACTGGATGTTCCTTTGGGAACCTTCTTTACCACCTTAGAACTTTGCTTCACAGAATCTGTAAAAGCCAAAACAAGTTATAAACCTCCCAACAAATTATGGACCTCCTTTGCCCTGGGTCTTCTTAACTCCAGAAGATGCTGGACACTTCTGTCAACATGTGTACACATTAGTAGACAGGTAAGTAGAGCAGACTTTCAAATTTAACTCAACTGCCTCACAATTAGCAATACCTACACAGCTAAGTTGTTTCAGTACATCTACAGTTGTTTATCTGTTCATTATAAAATAATGCAATGTCAAGAAATGGAACAAAGTTGCATCCACTGTTTGCTTAGTGCAATCTACAGCATTTGGGGATACGGGAAATGACGGAACTTCAATGTTATTCTCATCCTATTCTACCCTACATAGGGTGTGAGCAGCTACCCTATAAGCAACTAGACAAAAATCCACAATTCCAGGTCAGATAAATAACAAAGAAGTCTGTTACTACTACCAACCATCTGCCTCATTCAGTTCCTCCTCAGTGGGCCAGGTCTGCTCCCCTTCCATTGGATCTGGGATGACCTCTGCTTGCAAAGATTCCTGTTTATTGGGGTCTGCCTTCATTAGGATCTTAAGATCTTCTTCCATATTAACCACAGCATCTACAGCACAAATCTGAAAAACAAAAGCAGGTCTAGCCAGTCAAACATTAACCAAAAGTATACTTAAACACAGCAAGCAGTAAGATTCAGAAACCTATCAGTCCTTATGCAGACAAATCAAAACATAACCAAGGGTATTTTCAAATGGCTGTTTCCATGTCAAATGGCATCTTAACTCTACACTTCTGCTCAGCTCTTGAGGCCTTTCATAATCTTATCCATACTGTACCTAGTTCTCATTCCTATCAAGCTGTTGTCTCCATTCTTTCACCTCCGTTTTACCTTAAGCCACACTCATCCTACTCCACATTTAGCTGATTTTCCTTCTGCTTTGCCTGTCTATTTCCTCAACTTCTACAGTAGGTCCATATGATAACCTAACTTCAACCTTTACTTCACTGGCATTTGCCCTTTTTTTCTAATCCAACTAAGTTCTTTGAGGAGTGATCACATACTGGGTCCCCTTCTATAAACTCAGTCAACTGTGTGCAGGACAGCTAGAAAGTAATATATATATAATTGATCAACATACTAAAAAGTAATATATATAATAGACCAACATACTTGTGGACTATCTTTTCTGGATTTAAATTTCCATCATGTGCCAACTTGCACAAAAATCCATAATACAGGTTGAGTGGTAAAATGGTTGTCTAGCATTCATGAGGTCCTAGGTTTGATCTTCAGCATTGACAGGGGGGCAGGGGAACAAAAAGAAAAACAAAATACAAAAGCATCAATCTCACCTCCATTGCCATGCTTGAGTCCTTCTGGGACTTATTCACTCTAGTATTTAAGGGGAAAGGATCCATGGGAGCATCTATCTGTTTCATTTGGAAGTCTCCATATCCAACAATATGCAGCAAGCTATTTACATTCAGAGTCCTCCCACGAACATAACCCGAGATTTTCAAGGTGCCCACAGAGTTATTCTCTTCACTAGGCACAAAATCAGCAGCATGGGCAAACAGGTAGGCCCTCCGATCTCGAAAAGCAAGATGCCGTTGCTTTTGGTTAGCCAACTGTCTAAGCAGCATGCTTGCCTCCTGTTGGGTGTCTAACAAGAGTAGTTTGTCATCAGGAAAGCGCTTCTCCACTACTTTATTTAACTTCTTTTTGGCATCTATTTGTTTCTTCAGTGGGAGGCCAGAAACCCCCTGGACAGCTAGTGCTGAAAGCAAAAGAGAGGGCTTTGTAACTTACTGCTTACATGAAAATCCTCTTGCAATTCAAATAAGCCAACAGGTATGTGATCCCAGAGATCACTGAGAAAGTCAACCCTTGGCCACCCTAAAGAAATGTCACAATGCCGGGTGCCGGTGGCTCATGCCTGTAATTCTAGCTACTCAGGAGGCTGAGACCCAAGGATCAAAGCCAGCCCGGGCAGGAAAGACTGTGAGACTCCTATCTCCAATAAACCACTAGAAAACTGGAAGTGGTGCTGTAGCTCAAGTGGTAGAGCGCTTGCCTTGAGCTGAAGAGTGCAGGGACAGCACCCAAACCCAGAGTTCAAGCCCCACCATCAAAAAAAAAAAAAAAAAAGAAAGAAAGAAATGGCACAATGATGCTGGCATTGGTGGCTCATGACTATAATTCTAGCTACTCAGAAGACTAAGATCTGAGGATAGCACTTCAAAGCCAGCCCAGGCAGAAAGTGACTCCTGTGATAGAGCACTAGCCTTGAGCAAAAAAGCCCTGGACCTGAGTTCAAGTCCCAGGACTCACACGCATGCAGGCACACACACACATACACATAAGAAAGAAGGGGGCTGGGAATGTGGCTCAGTGGTAGAGCGCATGCCTTGCATGCTGGAGGCCCTGGGTTCAATTCCTCAGCACCACATAAGCAAAAAGAAAAAAGCAGAAAGTGGCGCTGTGGCTCAAGTGGTAGAGCACTAGCCTTGAGCTGAAGAGCTGAGGGACAGCGCCCAGGCCCAGAGTTCAGGCCCCATGACCAGACCCCCCAAAAAAAAGAAGAAAGAAGGCTGGGAAGATAGCTCAGTGGTAGAGTGCTTGCCTTGCATGCCTCAGCACCACATAAGCAAAAAAAGCCAGAAGAGGCGCTGTGGCTCAAGTGGTAGAGCACTAGACTTGAGCTGAAGAGCTGAGGGACAGTGCCCAGGCCCAGAGTTAAGCCCCACTACTGACCAAAAAAAAAGAAATGTCACAACAAAACTTCACATTCTTCTTCCTCTTGGCAAATGTCAGCTCAGAAATAAAATAGGACCTTAACTGACAATTCATAAGTGATCAAATTTAATGTCTGCATATACATTCTACCAGCAATATAATCCATCATATATATTCCTGAATCAAATGCCAAGCTAAGTGCTTGAACAGCTATAGGTACACAATGAACAATTATTTACTTTTTTCCTAGCCTCCAATATGCCAACTCACTTACTGTAGGTGGGAAGGCCCTGAGCAAAGAGGCAGGAAAGGCAGTAATCTCCAGTGCTGTCCCAAGCTTCTAGTGGATCAAGGAGAAACAGGATGGTATCAGCCACTTTAGCCAGGTCTAACACAGTGTGCAGATCCCCTGGAGATAGAAGACACAGAAAAGGTACAGAACATTATTCTCAGCAAATATTACCTAGCCCTCTGAAGGCTGTGATAAAAGGGCCACCAGTTCAAGGTCAGCAGAGTGACAACTTGCCTACCATGGGCAAGACCCTGCGTTTGATTATAAGCACCACCTAAGTTTAAAAAAAAAAAAAAAAAAAAGGAAAGAAATTTAAGCTATTTATATTTAACAGGAGAATATTATATGCTCTAACCTGGCTTTGCAAATGTGAAAAACCACCGATGTTTCAATTGTGGGCACAGTAGCATAAAGCTGTGAGTGTTTCCACATTCATTGAAGCATACTGTTCCCAAGTCTCCATCCTGAAGCAGTCCCAAGACCTCAGGCAGGGAAATCCTGTTGTGCAGAGGCACCACCAGCACCTGATGGGGAGGCCCATCCTTGCTGCCCAAATGTCTCTTCTCTGCCAGAACCTGAGAAAAGAAATAGTCAGAAAACTATGCTCCAGTATTACATTTCCAACAGTATGGCCAGCGGCAGCCTGGTACCAGCCTCCTTGCCACAGGCCCCCAAGTATGGGGGAAAGCCTGCAGGTCATCTCAGACTCTAACAGAATCTACACCAAGGCTGGGAATGTGGCTTGGTGGTAGGAGTGCCTATCTAACATGCTGAAGCACTCAGTTCAATATCTCAGTACCACATAAACAGAGAAAGCAAGAAGTGGCACTGTGGCTCAAGTGGTAGAGTGCTAGCCTTGAGCACAAGAAGCTCAGGGACAATGTCCAGGCCTTTAGTTCAAGCCCCAGGACTGGCAGAAAAAAAAAAAAAAAAAAAGAATGCAAACCAGAGCTGGGCACCGAGCATGCCTATAATCCTAGCTACTCAGGAGGCTGAGATCTAAGGATGGCAGTTAGAAGCCAGCCCGGGCTGAAAAGTTCCCATGAGCCAATTTACCACTCAAAAAAACGGGAAATGGAGCCATGGCTAAAAGTAGTAGAGAGCTAGCCTAGGGCTAAAGAGCTCAGGGAAAGCACCCAGGCCCTGAGTTCAAGCCCCACAACCGACCAAAAAAAAAAAAAAATCTAGACCAGTAAGTAGTGTAGGCCCAACTTGTGCATTTTCCATCTCCGGCCCGTCCCAGAGTCCCATCTTCTAGTTCATACCATCATCCTTGTATAATGGTAGTAAATCCGCAGCATGTCCCCAACCCAATTCTCCTTACCGCCTCCTTCTTCTGCTTTCGGAGTTGGCTGGCGCGATGTCTCTGGTCTATTCTGCTCAGCTCTTTTTTCACCTTCTTGCACAGGATTTTCATTTCTAGGCGGCCTGGAGAGGAGACCAGATGGGGCTGTTGTGTCTGGATCGGAAGATAAACAGAGGCCCCCTCTCTAAGCCCACCGCCCCACGGGCCTTTGCCCAGTCCCAGGCCTGACTATAGCAGTGCAGACGCAAGGAAAAGCGGTTACCAGTTAAACGGTCCTTCTACCTGCCCTGTCTCCTCACCTTTGCCATCTCGCTGTGCCGACCCTCGACCCCGATGCCGCCCGCCTTTATGAGGCTTATTCTGCTGTTTTAGCGGGCCGGAGCGGTGAGCCGCCATGCCGCCGTCCGCGTGCTCCAAGCCCGCACTACTTCCGGGCCGCGCGGAGTGTTTCCGGCCCCTCCCTCTAGAGGGCCCCTTCCGGGGGCGGGGCTTCCACGCGTTGTGCTGAGGGCTTTTCAACCCATCTGTCAGTCTCAGTGGAACCGCGGTGGGAACTTTTCAGACGTTGCACTCTGCGGCTGACGACTTTAAAACTCCCCTTGTAGCCGGGCACGGGTGGCTCACGCCTGTAATCCTAGCGACCCAGGAGGCTGAGATCTGAGGATCGTGGTTCCAAGCCAGCCCGGGCAGGAAAATCCGTGAGACTCATCTCCACCAAAAAGCCAGAAGTGGAGCTGTGGCTCAAGTGATGGAGCACAAAAGCTCAGGGACATTGCCCAAGTCTTGGGTTCAAGCCCCAGGACTGGCACCGAAAAGAAAAAGACAAAAGGAGCCGATATACTGCCAACTCCGGCTCTTATTCCAGAAGGGCGGTTTTGTGTCCACTTCTCTTCTTTTTTCTTCCTCTCTCTCTCTCTCTTTCCTCCTTCCTCTCTCTCTTTCTTTTTGCACTATTACATGGCAGCACGTAGTAAGATGTTGAATGGAAGGCTACTTGTGCACGAGACGCCTAAGCCCCTCTCACGTAAGATTCGGGCGCGCCGCTCTATATTGACAACAAAAGGCGTTCTTTACTGCTGAGCAGCCTTTTCCTTTCCCAAAACACCCTTTACATTCGAGGGCAAGTCGCAGGGAAGGCGCTTCACTCGCCTCATTAGCTCCATACAAGTTCCCGCCGGTCCGTTTACAATCGGCACCTCATTTCTCACAAAGCGGTTACCAGGACCAGACAGGATGTGGAGAGCCCTGCGAAGGGTGTGGGTGTGTTGGGGGGTGGGCGGGGAGGGGGGCCATGACCCTCCTGCCTTCTGGCTCCTCTTCTCCAAAACCAGCAGCTGCCTTCCCACTCAACTTCCAACAAGCTTTGCAACTGAGCAACCGCTGACCGTGGGACTCGGAGGCGACCTGGGACCGGGAGACAACGCTAGCGTCCCCCGTGGGCAGATTCGAGCCTTAGTGCCGGACCCGGTCCTCCCAGCTCCGCGGGTGGAAATTGGGGAGGCATCTATCAGAATTGAGGCTCAGCCTCAGGGTCCAAAGTCTGGCTGGACCGTGCAGTGCGGGACTGGCTACCGGCGCTCACAATGCGAGTTTGCGCCCTCCCGGAGGGAGCAGGCGCGTTGCCATGACAGCGGCCCCCGGGCCCGCCGCCCCCAGGCGCGCGCAGCCTCCCCGCGCCCCGACCCCCGCCCCTTCGCTGTGCGCACCCCCCGCCCCGCCCCTCCCGACTGTGGGAAGGGGCCGGGCCTGCCGCCTGACGTCGGTGCGGGGCTCGGAAGATGGCTGCGGAGCCGAGCACCCGGCAGTGGCTGCGGCGGCGGCGGCGGCAGGCGGGGAGGGCGGCGGGAGGGGGCTCCGCCTTGCGCGTGGGGCGCTGAGCTGAAAGGCTCGGAGGTGGCGAGGGCGAGCGGGGGACTCAGGGGGCATTCGGTGCCGCCTCTCCGCCACCGTCCGCACCATGGGCAGCGCAGAGGACGCAGCCAAAGAGAAACTGCTGTGGAACGTAAAAAAGGAGGTAAAGTCGGGGTGCGGACCCCAGCGCCTGGGGGGGGGGACGGCTCGCGCCACGCCCGCGCGGCCCGGGGACCCGGAGGTCCGCACCCACCTTCGGGCTGCGGGCACCTGACGGCCAGGCCTGGGCCGGGCGGGGGCGGGGTCCCGGGGACAGGTGGCACCCCAGGGCTTGTTTGCTTCGCGCTCCCGCAGCTCCCCGCCCTGTGACGGCAGCAGTCCCGGGAGACCGAGGTCGCGGGAGGGGTGGCGGCGGTTTCTGAAGAGCCGGAGCTTTGCCCATTCATTCCCGGTGCCATCGAGGGAGAGGGCGGGCCCCCGCGGGCATCCTGTGCGGGTGATGGGGTGGGAGGGGTGCTTGGATCCCGCTGAGGGCGTCCGACCACCCCCCTTCGCTATCCCTGAGTCGTGGCTGCCTGATTTGCTGCACTCTCTCTCTTCTCCCTCCACGCCCACCTCTTTACCCAGGAACCGGGGGTTTAAGAATGGTGTTTTTAGACTCGATTTTTTTTTTTCCTCCGCTTTTGAGGGAAGCCCTCACGTCAGAAAGAAGAGTCCTCCTCCGTACTAACTCCCTTACCTTGACCCTGCTCAAAAGCCCATTTTCATTTCAGTGTGTGTGGGGGGGGGGGGTGGTGGACGACACGTATGAATGACTCACCAGCCTGTGAGAGAGCTCAAGCCTGCAGAGTAGATGAAATGAATGAGGCCTCCTTTCCCCCACTGCTTTGGTGGCTAGATCTGCCAGATGTGTGAACTCCATGAGGGCAGGGAACCTGTCCGCTTTGTTCACTATGCTCTAGCCAGTACCTGGCACACTTACAGGCACACAGTGACTATATGTAAATAAGCCTGCTGATCTTGGAAACTGAGAACTGGTAGAATAGAACTTTGGAATAGCCTGAATCTACTTCTGTGTGACCTTAAGTAAGTTACTTAACCTCTCTGAGCCTGGATTTCTTCACACACACCCCCTTTAAATATGCTATTTTTTTCGGGGGGGGGGGTGTCCGGTCATGGGGCCTGAACTCTGGGCCTGGGCACTGTCCCTCAGCTCTTCAGCTAAAGGCTAGTGCTCTACCACTTGAGCCACCGCGCCACTTCCGACTTTTTTCTTTTTTTTGGTTATGTGGTGCTGAGGAATCAAACCAAGGGCCTCATGCATGCAAGGCAAGCGCTCTACTACTGAGCCACCTTCCCAGCCCCCATACCCCCTTTAAATAGGGATAATGCTATCTCATTTATTTAAAAATTACCATATTGGTTCTCTTACATCTTAGAGTTTCAGGTGGGGCAAGACTCTGGGTTCTCATAAAATCCTGGAAAACTCTTCATAGTTCATTACTGTGGGTTAGCTACTATGCCCTATTAGTTACCTTTCCTTTCCTTGGCATTAGCCCTCTCCTTCCCATCTTGTGTGAGAAGCTTTATTGTGCTTTTGTTGTGAAGTGGCCACATGAGGGTTTCCTAAGCTAGGGGTCTATCAAATCAGCATTAAGCCTCAGCCCCGATCTCCCCAAATTAGTAGAGTGTTGCCTAGCATGCATGAGGCCCAGGTTCAATTCAGTCCCAACCTCTGGGAGGAAAAGAGAAAGAAAAGAAAAAAAAATAGTCACTGATTATCTCCAGAAAGAAAGTAGTCTAGTGACAGAGACTTCCAAGAAGAGTATGAACAAAAGCAGGAAGGGAGTCATACCCAAACATTTAAGACAAATGTGATTAAACATTTGCTGCAATTAGTGCAATCCAAATTTGAGGGTTGATTAGGCATACTAGGAAAGATTTTTCAGAAAACAATGATTTTTTTCTCCAATACTTAGAAGACAATATTAGTCCAACAATGATTCTTAAAAAACAAAAACAAAAAAAAACACAAAAAGCTCGGGCTGGGAATGTGGTTTAGTGGTAGAGTGCTTGCCTAGCATGCATGAAGCCCCGGATTCTATTCCTCAGTAATACATACACCGAAAAAGCTGGAAGTGGTGCTGTGGCTCAAGTGGTTAGAGTGCTAGCCTTGAGCAGAAAGAAGCTCAGGGACAGTGCCCAGGCCCTGAGTCCAAGCCCCAGGACTGGCAAAAAAAAAAAAAAAAAGATGGGAAGGGATGGGAAGGGGAAACAAAGCAGGAGGCAACAATGCTTGATAAGAAATGTACTCATGGGGCTGAGAAGGTGGCTCAGTGGTAGAGCACTTGCCTTGCATGCATGAGGCCCTGGGTTCGGCTGAAGAGCTGAAGGACAGCGCTCAGGCCCAGAGTTCAAGCTCCATGATGGACAAAAAAAAAAAAAGAAAGAAATACACTCATTACCTTGCCCATGTAATTGTAACCCCTCTGTATGGTATTTTCACAATACATTAAAAAAAAAAAAAAAGCCAGAGTAGTTTTGTGAATACAAGTGGTAGAGTGCTAGCTAGCTTTGAACAAAAAAAGCCCAGGGACAGAGTGCAAACCCTGAGTTCAAGCCACAGGACTGGCATAAAAGGAAAAAAGAGAGACTCTTCAATTAAAAAACCCAAACTGGGGGGCTGGGAAGGTGGCTCAGTGGTAGAGCGCTTGCCTTGCATGCCTGAGGCCCTGGGTTCGATTCCCTAGCACCACATAAGCAAAAAGGAAAAAAGCCGGAAGTGGCGCTGTGGCTCAAGTGGTAGAGCGCTAGCCTTGAGCTGAAGAGCTGAGGGACAGAGCCCAGGCCCAGAGTTCAGGCCCACCACTGGACTCCAAAAAAAAAAAAAAAAAAACTGGGGGCTGGGAATGTGGCTCAGTGGTAGAGTGCTCACCTGCGCCCAGGTTCAGAGTTCGATCCCCAGGACCGACCAAAAAAAAAAAAAAAAACCCTAACTAGAAATGTGGCTCAAGTGATAGAGCACCACTGTGAGCAGAAAAAGTCAAAGGAGAATAAGGTCCTGAATCTGAGCCCCAGCACCAATAAGTGCCCATGCTCGTGCATGTATGCGTGATCTTCCCCCCCACAACCTGAAGCATGTCCAGAATATGGCACAACTGTATAATGTGTCTTCATTATAGATCTACCTGCTTTCAGTTTCATGTATTTCCCCCTTCAGTGCTTGGTTTACAGAAAAAATATATATATAATATACATATATATATATATCCAACCCAACCACCAGTGACTCAAACCTGTAATCCTAGCTATTCAGGAGGCTGAGATCTTAGAATTATGATTCAAAGCTAGCTCCAACAGGAAAGTCCATGAGACTCTTATCTCCAATTAATGACCAAAAAGCCAGAAGTGGAGCTGTGGCTCAGGTGGTAAAGCGCTAGCCATGAGCACAAAAGCTCAGGGACAGTGGTCCAGGCCTTGAGTTCAAGCCCCAGGTTCAGAACAGAAATGCAAAGAAAAAAACATATCCTTTCTCTCTACAAGAAGAGACAACCAGCCGGGCGCTGGTGGCTCACGCCTGTAATTCTAGCTACTCAGGAGGCTGAGATCTGAGGATCACGGTTCAAAGCCAGCCCGGGCAGGAGAGACCGTGAGACTCCTATCTCCAATAAAAACCACCAGAAAACCGGAAGTGGCGCTGTAGCTCAAGTGGTAGAGCGCTCGCCTTGAGCTGAAGAGCTGAGGGACAGCGCCCAGGCCCAGAGTTCAAGCCCCACGACCGACCCAAAAAAAAAAAAAAGTAGAGACAACCAGTATCAATTTAGGTATGGCCATCCTTTTTCACAGAGACCCGCAGTATCTTTTTAGGAGTAGCTATAGAGCCTTCTAACCCAAAAATAGGTGCTACCAAGCACTTCAGATGCCTATGGATGTTTAGTTGTGGTATTATGTTCTGCTGATAAATATAAACACCCTTTGGGAAGTCATCTAGGAAGCTTTTAACAGTTTAGAGTACAGGAATTAATCTTAACTCAGCCTTATTTACCTAACCACCAAGGAAGAGCAGTTCCATCAGGGAGGAAGTGAAGAGCTTCTGGGCCCTTCTTCCTTTCCTTTTCCTTCCCTTTCCATCCCTTCCCCTTTCTGAAAGCTTTGGACTCTTACCACTCTCCAAACAGTATAGTGCTAACTGAGGGCAGCATCAGAACACTGTACAACTGACTGTCCGAAGAATGGTAAGACCAATTCTGCCTCCTGTAAGCTGGAGTTAAGGAAATCTATCTTCTCATCTCCAGTGCTAGCATCTGTCTTCTACCCATTCCCCTAGGTCTCGATTGTGCTTGCCTAAAATGTTGGGAGCAGCTAGAGCTTTATAAACACCAATGGGAGTGTAAATTATTACAATCACTTTGGAGAGCATTTTGGCAAAGTCTAACAAAGCAGATTATATACATCAGAAATTCCTTGCTTAGAAATATAAATTTTAAAAAGCCAGCACATATGTTCAGCAAAATATGTGTCCAGAATGTTCATAGCAAGACTATTCATAAAAACCCCAAAGTGGAAACTACCCAAATGCCAGTCAATTATGTGTTCACACAATCTGGAATGAACCATCTACAACTATACACAACATCTATATCTATCTACAACATATACACAACATGGACGAATCTTACAATCACGCAGGCAAGCAAAAGAGACCAGCTACAAAATACCACTACTTGTTATTCTATTTATAAAAACAAAAAAGATACTTTAGGACCAGATATACATGACTCAAGGGGTAGAGCACCTGTCTAGCAAGCACCAGGTCCTGAGTCTAAACCTTAGAACCAACAAAATAAATACCTAGAAATCTAACCAGTGATGTGAGAAGTCAAAACAGTGGCCCTGCGCCAGTGGCTCATGACTAAACCTAGTTACTCTAAAGGCTGAGATCTTAGAATCGTGTTTCAAAGCCAGCCCCGGTCTCCCTGCAAGACTCATATTCAATTAACCATTCAAAAATCAGGAAGTGGAACTGTGGCTCAAAATGGTAGAGTGCTACCCTTGCGCAAAAGAGCTCAGGGACGGTGCCCAGGCCCCACAAAACAAAGCAAAACAAAAACAGCAACAAAGAAAAGGACCTCTTGTTCCCATTTCCTGGAGTTCATTTCAATAAGTATTATTTTACATGATCAGATGCACATAGGCATTGCACCTTTGTGTTCCTCTCCTAAGAATATCCTCCCTTCTCTCACTGTGACACACATCAGTTTTAAAACCTAGAAAGAATGAAAACACAATCAAATGTCCCTGAGGCATGAATGGATCCTGTCACTGAGACTGTTTGCGCACAAGCCCTCCAGCCGAATGCAGAGGAACAAACGGCCTTTTTTTTTTTCTTTTCCTGGTTCTGGGGCTTGAACTCTGGGCCTGAGTGCTGTCCCTGAGCTCCTTTTGCTCAAGAGTAGCACTGTACTGCTTGAGCCACAGTGCCACTTCCAGCTTTTTCTGTGATTAATTGGAGATGAGGCTAAACTCACTTTGAAACTAGGATTACAGGTGGGATTACAGAATTACACCTGGCACAAACAGCCTCTTATCCCCAAAGCAGGACACTTTCACCTGGATTAGAACGCCATACCACTTAGTTGATGGATTATGACATCTGTTTTCCTGGTTTCCCCTCCGAAAGGCTTGGAGCAGGAAGTCCTAAAAAAAATTAACGAATTAATATACACACATATACGTACATATACATGTATATGTGTGTATATGTGAATATATATGTAAAACGATGCTGCGCTGGGGATGTAGTTTCATGGTAGAGTGCTTGCCTACCATGTATGAGGCACTGGGTTTGGTCCTCAGCATCCCCCCAAAATAAACAAAAATAAAAATAAGGATACTGTCCATTTATCCACAGGTGAAGCAAATCATGGAAGAGGCTGTCACCAGGAAGTTTGTGCATGAAGATAGCAGCCACATCATTGCTCTGTGTGGTGAGTGAGAGGCTTAGGTCTGGTGGGGTGGGAGATGGGTCTAGAGCTGAGGATGATGCCTTCCTGAAGCTGGGAAAGATGAATCCTTAGGTGTACTACTCAAATCTTTAGCCACAAGTTTACATCAACCCCCAAAAAACTTGAATTCTCCTTGGGCCTTATTCAATTCAGTTAGATCTATTCAATTGGATCTTCAGGGCCTAAGAATCTATACATTTTCAGTTCCCTAGGATAATAGTTCTACAATTTTAGACACCTGAAGGGCTTGTTAAAACACAGGCCTGGCTCCTGGCCCCAGAGTATCTGATTCTAGTAGGTGTGGAGGTCACCTATTGCTGGGAGGTTCTTTTTTTTTTGGTGGTATTAGGGGGTTGAACTCAGCCTCACACTTGACTCCAGGACTCCATGCCATGACTCTAGCCCCTTTTTGCATTGATTATTTTCAAGGTAGAGTCTTCTTGAGTGCACTCCTCCTATTTGCACTTCCCTGTGTTGCTGGGGATGACAGGCATGCGCCAGTACACCCAGTCATTGAAAGAAGAAGTCTCACGAACTTTTCTTCCCTGTGCAAGCCTCACTCATTCTCCCCGTCTCTGCCTTCTGAATAGCTAGAATATAGGCTTAAGCTACCATACACAGCAAGAAAATCTGGATTTCCAACAAGCTCACAGATAGGGCTGATGTTGCCAGTCTAGGGACCATATTTTGAGAACCACTGCCTGAGGTAATTAAGAGTTGGGAACCACTGCTCTGATTTACCCTTCTTTGAACTTTAGAGGAAGATTGGTACATTGGGGATGCTTTCTACTTCCTATGACACATTTACTTTCTGAGTAGTTACATCATCCTTTTTGTTGTTGTTGTAATTGTTGGTCGTGGGGCTGGAATGCTGGGCCTGAATGCTGTCCCTCAGCTCTTCAGTTCAAAGCTAGTGCTCTACTACTTGAGCCACAGTGCCACTTCTGGTTTTCCTGTGGTTTTATTGGAGATCAGAGTCTCACAGACTTTCCTGCATGGGCTGGCTTTGAACTGCGATCCTCAGATCTCAGCCTCCTGAGTAGCTAGGATTACAGGTGTAAGCCACCAGTGCCCGGCTACATCATCTTAACTCTACATGCAGTAAAGTTAAGATGGATGCAGAAGTATATAAGCATTAGGCTAGGAGGGGTAGTCACAGTCTTCCATCCAAAAAAGGGGGAAATATCCATAAAACCTTCTCAATTTGTAGATTTTTGCATCTGTATCTCTATACACAGGATCTAACCAGGGGCTAATGCATGGCATGCATGCAGAAGGGATGCTTTTGATAATTATGTAGTGAGACAGCGTTGCCCTACCCATGAGTCCAGCCACAAATACTTGCTGAAAGCTCCAGATTATATAATCTGTAATTCCTGTGTTCCATACAGGGAAATGGCAATGACAAGGTGGTCAAGTCTCTGCCTCAGGAACTTATATTCTGTTGAGAGAGACAAGAGAACAAATGTACAAAAGAGACATGTCAGGTGATTATAGGTATAGCAATAAGAACTACAAAAGAAAATAGATACGAGGGAGTGATTTTGGAGGCAGCCAGTGAGCTGAGACCAGGTGTTCTGGAGTTTGAGCTCTGGTGTTCTGTGTACCACTTACATTATCTTGGATAAGTTTCTTCTGTCAACCTTTTGTGTGTGTGTGTGTGTGTACACGCATGTGTGCGTATGTGTGTGCGCACCAGTACTAGGGCTTGAACTAAAGCCTGGACACTGTCTCTTAGCTTTTTTGCTCAAGGCTGGTATATTACCACTTGAGCCACAGCTCCACTTCTAACTTTTTGATAGTTAATTGGAGATAAGAGTCTCAAAGCACTGGTGGCTCACGCCTGTAATTCTAGCTACTCAGGAGGCTGAGATCTGATGATCTCGGTTCAAAGCCAGCCCTGGCAGGAAAGTCCGGGAGACTCTTGTCTCCAATAAACCACCAGAAAACTGGAAGCGGTAGAGCACTCGCCTTGAGCTGAAGAGCACAAGGACAGCACCCAAGCCCAGAGTTCAAGCCCCACGACTGACAAAAAAAAAAAAAAAGAGTCTCAAAGACTTTGCTGTCCAGGCTTTGAATGGTGTTTTTCAGATCTCAACCTACTGAGTAAGTAAGATTTCAGATGTGAGCCACTGGTGCCTACCCTTATTTTTTTTCTTCCTTCCTTCCTTTCCTCCCTCCCTCCCTCCTTCCCTCTCTCCCTTCCCCTTTCCCCTTCCTCCTCCCCTCTCCCTTCTTCACTCCTTTCCCTCCTTCCCTCTCTCCTGTCTCCTCCCTCTCTCTCTCCCTCCCCTCCCCCCTTTTCTTTCTTCTAGTCCTGGGTCTTGAACTCAGGGCTTAGGTGCTGTACCTGAGCTTTTCTACTGAAGGTTAGTGCTCTACCAGTTGAGTCACAGCTCCACTTCCAGCTTTCTGGTGGTTATCTGAGAGTCTTCAGGACTTTCTTTTCTGGGCTACATAAGCCAGGTACCAGTGGCTCACATCTGTAATTTTAGCTACTTAGGAGGCTGAGATCTGCATATTGTGGTTCAAAGCCTGCCCAAGCAGGAAAGTTTTTGAGACTCCTATCTCCAATTAACCACTTACAAAAAAAGCCAGAGATGGAATAGTGGTGGAGCACTAATTTGGGGCAAAATAAAGCCCCGGGACAGTGCTTAGGCCCTGAGTTCAAACCCCAAAGAGGTTAGCTCACAGAGAGAGAGGGGAGGAGGGAGGGAATGAAGGAAGGAGGGAGAGAGAGAGGGGGAGAGAGGGAGAGGGAGGGAGAGAGAGAGAGAGAGAGAGAGAGAGAGAGATCCGAGGCAGTGCTTTTTATATGGGAATTTTGTTGATGACTGTGAATGTCTCCAGCACTGTAAGAACAGAAAATGTGTTGCTTTCTCCTCTGGATGTTGAGATTGGAGGTTGGCTCGCAGGATTTAGGTTCCCATCATCTCCTTTTTCAGTATATTTCCCCAGTTCTATGAGGTGATCATGTTCGTAACCTGATCTCACCTTTTCTCAGGACCACCTGTGCTGGGGGGGAAAAAAAAAAAAAAAGCTTGCCAGTCTCTAGTAAGTACTCTGGAAGAGCTTTAGAATTCTTCTTTCCAGCTGTGCCATGTCGCTTTGCTATCATTGCCAGAAGGGATCTGCAGGTGGCCCAGTTATACATGGCTTGGTGTTTGGCTTTGTCAAAGCACACACTCTAAAGAAAGCAGAAACAAAGAGCACAAACAACTTGTACACGGATGCCATGGATGGGTATGGATGGGAGCTGAAGGAGAAGGTATTGGAGGAAGACAAGCGGAAGAAAAGCTGATGCTGTCTGTCCCACACTCAGGCTCAGGCTGTTTGGGTGAGAAACAACTGTCAGCTGTCCTGTGATTGGTCCAAGAGCCCTTGGGAAGCAGTGGAGCTTTCACTTTCATCTCTTACCTGGAAGCTTGGGGTTCTTTCCGGAAGGCTAGGAGATCATACTCTAAAGGAATGTGCATGTTTTTGATGTTGTTGTTCTGTTTTGTTTTTACTATCAGTTAAGTTTCAGTTGCTGAAATAGAACAAGGCCCTCAAGTCTCCAGCGTTGTGAGCTCAGACCAGAGAGAAGAGCCCTGTTCTGTTGGTCTTCAAAAGATAGCTCAGGGCCAGCAGTACAAACTTAAATGTCTATAGGCCTAGACAGAGAAGTTTCCACAAGCTAAGCTGACCAGATGTGAAATAGGAGGCAGTGGCAGAGACTGAAAGTGACTTGGATAGAGTTGCCCTATGGGAAGGGAGACAGCCATGATCCCCCTATGGGGGTATGGACCCAGGTTTCCCATGGTCTCTATTTTATAAGAAAAAAACAGAAGTGCGGGATTTTTTTTTAAATAAAACTTCTCACTGTGTAAATGCTGACAACTAATTGCCATTAAAAAAATGTGTGGGCCAGACAAAAGGCATCTGTAGGCCTCTGCCAGTTTCCTGCCTCTGCTTTGGGCTCAGTACATAGTTACTGAGGAGACCATGAACAGGAGGGGTTGCCAACAGCACCAAGCCAAGGCAGCTGGGACACTGGCAACTCTCCCCCCACCCCTCAAAAAAATTCTTGTACTTTGTCAAAATTGGTGTTCCAAATAACATTAATTGATATTCTGAATTTGGGCTCAAAACAAGGTTGATTTAAAGCAATGATTATCAGGTTTTTTTCTCCATCTGCAAGCTGCTTCCATGCAGTAGAATTATAAGCAGGATTCTTAGGGGGAGAGGGAGGGAGAGTCTAGATATGTATTGAATGAAAATGACACCCTCCAGCTTTTTAGAGATTCTGATATACCCATCTCCCTCACGCTGGGAAATGTTTGGGAATGCATTTTTATTCTGAAGGAGATTCAGATGAATACTGGATTTGTACCATTTGTACTGTTTTCCTACCCTTGTCCAGAATTTCGCTTTGTTCTGGGAGGAGTGGGATTTCATAAAATATGCATGATATGGTCAGGGTCAGAGTGAAGTCAGGGTAAACTAGTCTAACAATAGAGTGACTGCATCCTTGGAGCTTTTAACTCCATGCTTTCCCTCTGTTCTAGGAAAAGGAGAACTAGGTGGTGACTGAGGACTCAGACCTAGGCAAGAACTTCCTTAGGATACTGATATTTGGGTTATGCTGGGTCCTACTTGTGATCCTAGCTACTCAGGAGGCTGAGGTATGAGGATCAAGGTTTGAAGCTAGCTCAAGCAGACAAGACTTTTATCTCTGATAAACCAGCAAAAAGCCACAAGTGGGGCTACCCTCAAGTGGTAGAGCACCAGCCTTAGGCAAAAGGGCTAAGAGATAACACCTAAGATCTGAGTTCAGATTCCCAGTACCAGTATGAAAAAAAAAATCAGGGTTAGAAGTCTTGCTCAAGTGGTAGAGCTCCAGAACAAGCAAGCAAGCAAGCAAGCAGAGTAAACACATGACTTGAGTTCAAACTCCAGTACTGATATCTATATATCTATATGTACAGATAGATAGATAGATAGATACCTGAAGCAAGCTTCCTGGAGGGCTCTAGAAACAGAACCAGAATCCCTGAGTGGCATGGATGTAGCTCTAGTGGTGTTCTAGCATTCATGAGGGCTTAAATTCAGTCCCTAGAACTAAAGAGGAGACAGCCAGACAGATGGACAAACCCAGGAATATTGTGGCCAGACTTCTGGTTATATTAACTAAGGAGTAGGTCAAGAGGCAGGACTGACAAGAAAGGTGCATTTGTTCAGTATTTGCTGTGGCTGTCCCTAAAATTGTCTATCTAGGAGTCAGTCAGGCCCTGCAAGTAGAAAGTTTCCTTGTGAGGAAGCTTTGGTAGCAAACGTGGTATCCACATGTACTGTTCCTGCCTCTCAGACCACAGAGTGTGGCTGCAGTGCTGCTCAGCTGAGGCACCAAAGATGGACTTAAACCACCATAATAGAAAAGAGAAGAGAGATCTTTAATAACCCCCTTACTCTGTGTGTGTGTGTGTGTGTGTGTGTGTGTGTGTGTGTGTGTGTGTGTGTGTGTGTGTGACTAATGTTTAAACTCAGGGTCTGGGCACTGTCCCTTAGCTTTTCCACTAAAGGTTGGTGTCCTACCACTCAAGCCATACCTATACTTCTGGCTTTTTGTTGATTAATTGGAGATAAGAATGTCACAGGAATTTTCTGCCTGGGTTGCCTTCGAACCACGATCTTCAAATTCAGCCTCCTGAGTAGCTAGGATTACAATTATGAGCCACCAATGCCCAGCTGATATCCCCCCCCCCTTTTTTTTTAATTCTTGAGGCTGGGAAGATGGCTCAGTGGTAGAGTGCCTGCCTTGCATGCATGAGGCCCTGGGTTCGATTCCTCAGTGCCACATAAGCAGAAAAGGCCAGAAGTGGCTCTGTGGCTCAAGTGGTAGAGTACTAGCCTTGAGCTGAAGAGCTGAGGGACAGCGCCCAGGTCAGAGTTCAAGCCCCATGACCGACAAAAAAAAAAAATCTTAAGATCTCATGCATAGCAAGTATAAGGTCCTGAATCAAAGCTGTGGCACCACAAAAGGAAAAATAAAAATACTATTAAATCAGTGCTTCATGTTTTTCCTGTGGCTTACAAACTTCACTCTCACACCCTCCTGCATCCCTGCCTCCCGTGGAGGTGCTTTTAACATGTACAAGGGGACAGAGCACTCAAGAACAGAGTGCAACAGAAAATCATCCCAAGTTCTGCCTTTGAATCCTGCATATAAAATAGTCATGTGTGGGGCTAGGAAGGTGGCTCAGTGGTAGAGCGCATGCCTTGCATGCCAGAGGCCCTGGGTTCGATTCCTCAGCACCACATAAGCAAAAAGAAAAAAGCTGGAAGTGGTGCTGTGGCTCAAGTGGTAGAGCGCTAGCCTTGAGCTGAAGAGCTGAGGGACAGCGCCCAGGCCTAGAGTTCAGGCCCCATGACCGGACCCAAAAAAAAAAAAAGAAAATAGTCATGTGTGTGCTTAAAAGAGGCTGTCCATTGAAAGATCTGAGGTAAATTCAGGTAGCCTAGCATCAAAGCTTCTCTGAGCCTGTCCTCCCTGTGATCAGCCCTTGGTCTACTCTATTCTGAATGGACACTGAAGTTGAACTTAACCTTTGGTTAAGGAGTTCTGGCTGGCAGAGTTGGCTCTCAGATTCAATGTCTTCCTTCTCATACTACTGCCAGCTCCCAGGGATTGAGGGGTTACTGGGCCCAACCAGCTTAGCCTTTTCCTCACCAGTTTCCTGCCCCTCCAGTGTTTAAAAGGGTCATCTTAAAGGTTGCTTCAGGCTGAGGGTGCACTGTCACAGGAGACAGGGGTGGAAAAATATCAGAGGTAGGAAAAATATCAGGCTTTATTAACCTTCCTGTTGCTAAGCAGCTTTCATTAGTTCTGCCCCACAGCGAGGTCCTCTGGGTAATGGCAAGAGATGCTAATGAGCTGGAAGAGCAGCAGGTGCCACGGGAGGCTTACATCCCACCTGGGATATTACAACCACAGATGTTCCAGTACATTCTGAGAAAAAGTCCAGACAATTTTCAGCATATCTCTTTTTTCAGTAAAAGGGATTCCTTCTCACCTGTATTCAGTGAATAATTCATTCTCAGACTAGCTCTTCTGCTGTCCATCCAGAAATGATCAAGTAGGAAGGAACTAGCTCCCCACCCCCTGTGCAAAGTAGGGGAGGGGCCATGGCTGAGGGCATGTGGTATGACTTGTAGCTAGGATATTGGGGATCCAGACAGACCCAAGTTCATACCCTGGCCTTGTCACTGAGAATGCTATTTGCTCATCTATTTAATCATCTTTGATTCTATCCCAAAAAAGTAGATATGAGGATTGGAAGACCCATGCAGGTCTAGGAGGTATAGCTCAGTTGCAGAGCACTTGCCTAGTATGGGTGTATATGTGAGGCTCTAGGTTCCAGCATCTCAAAAGTTTTTAGTAGGGAAAAGAGAATGAGAGGAGAAAAAAAAGAGGATAGCAAGTATGGATCATTTTCTTGAGAAATTTTATTTAAAGGGGTACAGCTAAATGGGACAATACCCAGATAGGATGCAGGACCAAGGTAGGTAGTGTGTTTTCAAGTTGTAAAAGTTATAAAATGTTCATATTTATTTTTTTTATTTTTTTGGGGGGAGGTCCGGTCGTGGGGCCTGAACTCTGGGCCTAGGCGCTGTCCCTCAGCTCTTCAGCTCAAGGCTAGCACTCTACCACTTGAGCCACAGCACCACTTCCTGCTTTTTTCTTTTTGCTTATGTGGTGCTGAGGAATCGAACCCAGGGCCTCAGGCTTGCAAGGCAAGCGCTCTACCACTGAGCCACCTTCCCAGCCCAAAATGTTCATATTTAAATGAGAAGTATCTTTTTTTTTTTTTTTTTTTTTGCCAGTCCTAGGGCTTGAACTCAGGGCCTGGGCACTGTCCCTGAGCTTCTTTTGCTCAAGATTAGCACTCTTTTTTTTTTTTTTTAATTTTATTTTATTTTATTTGAGAACATACTGTACAGAGGGGTTACAATTACATGGGCAGGATAATGCATACATTTCTTACCAAGCATTGCAGCCTCCTCCTTTGTTTACCTTTCACCTCCCTTCCCAGCCTTCCCCCTCCCCCCCAAAGATTAGCACTCTTACCACTTGTGCCACAACACCACTTCCAGCTTTTTCTGTTTATGTGGCTGAGGAATCGAACCCAGGACTTCATGCATGCTAGATGAGCACTCTGCCACTGAGCTATCTTCCCAGCCCAAGAAGTAGCTTAAGCGAGAAAATTGGAAGATAAAGGAAAGAGAAGGGTCATTTACTGGAGTTCTTGGCTAAGTGAGAGGTTCTGGGTTCCCGTGTTTAAGGCCCGAGTTTCAGTGACCTGTGAGAAGAGCACAGCACTACCTGATCATGGTAGTGCTGGGGATGCTTGTGAGCACAGGGTGCATGGTACCAGTGCTTCCTGACCCCCTTCAACATGCAGGCTGCCATCAAGAAAACTTTTGTACCTTTCATGTGCAATTGCTTTCTGTCATCTGGCATCTATTGAGGCAAGACATGTTATCTTCCCTAATTGCAACAAAGCAAAGGAAGGTTAGTGATTTGTACAGTGAAACGGCTAGTAAGGAGAGGAGCCAGTGGCTGAACTTTGGGCCAATTGTCTTGGCCCAAAGTCTTTGCTGCTCAGGATCAATGTGCCCCTGAGGACTATCCAGGAGTGGAGCCTGGAGGAGTGGGGACACTGCTGAGGAGTTGGCATTTGGGCAAACTCAGCTCAGTCATTTAGTGGGGCTAAAGTGTCCAGAGATACCTGGGAGTCAGCGAGTCCTTTGTTAAACTGAGTGAATGTGCTCAGGCCTCTGTCTACTGTGTGAGAGGCTGGGCCTGGCTCAGTTCCTTCAGAAACCACTGTGAGCCTTCTGCCTGCAATCCCTGCCCCACACCCCCAGGAGAACAAGGAAAATGAGTACGTGTGGCAAGACTTGTTTACCCTCACCTTCGTCCAGAATATCAGGCCAATTATCTCTTCACGGTCAAGGTCTAGATGGGAAGAATACTTTCTTATTTTGAGATTGAACAAGGCTGAATGCACACCAGAGTGGAAGCTAATAACCAGTGTGGGCTGAGAGGAAAAGCCCTTTCTGTCTATAGTAGAAATGCTCATTCTGAGTGGTCAGTACCTAACTCTGGGTGGGTGTGAATTGCCAATCAGAGAAGAAAGGTGATGCCTCTTTGTTCCTCCCATCAGTAGCCCAAGACATTCAGCTTTTGAAAACTCTACTCTGGGGGCTGAGACGGTGGCTCAGTGGTAGAGCGCTTGTTTTGCATGCCTGAGGCCCTGGGTTCAATTCCTCAGCACCACATAAGCAAAAAGAAAAAAAGCCGGAAGTGGCGCTGTGGTTCAAGTGGTAGAGTGCTAGCCTTGAGCTGAAGAGCTGAGGGACAGCGCCCAGGCCCAGAGTTCAGGCCCCACGACCGGACCCAAAAAAAAAGAAAAGAAAACTCTACTCTGAGTAGTGCCCTATTCAGTCATCCATGCTGACTATACTACTCACACTTTCCTACTTCTGGTTCTCTATGGAAACCACCATGGAACTCCCCCATTGCACAGATGGTAGCTGGGAGTAAAGGTGAGACTGAGCCACATGTCAGGAAGCTACACTTTTGCCATACCTTTTCTCCTCCATCCACAACCCTCCTGGAAGACTGTCTTAGGCTTAGCTTCATGTCAGGATGTGCAAGCTATAGGGGGCTTTGTCCCTGTACCTCAGCCAAATTTGGCCAGTCCTCTGAAGGCTGTTCAGTGAGTCCCACTGTTACTAGGATAGTTACTAGGCTCTTTGGCTACAATTTTGAATATAGATGTATTTGCATATGAGATGCAAGATGGAATGAGGAACCTACCTAGACTGCACCTTGTAGAAGCCCCCTAGGACACCTTCCCAACCACTGCAGCATTTCCTGGCAGCAGCTCTAGTTTCAGTTTGTGGTTTTTGTTGTTGTTGTTGTTGTTTTCACCAGTCCTGGGGCTTGAACTCAGGGCCTGGGCATTGTCCCTGAGCTTCTTTTGCTCAAGGCTGGCACTCTACCACTTGTACCACAGTGCCACTTCTGGCTTTTTCTGTTTAATGTGGTACTGAGGAATTAAACCTAGGGCTTCATTCATGCTAGGCAAGCATTCTACCATTAAGCCACATTCCCAGCCTCAGTTCATTTTTGTAAGCTCCTAAGATACCTGAGTTTATTCTAGCCAATGGGATTATTGTCCCTGCCCCACTCAGGTTACCACTATTGCCCTAAGCAGGTGCTGACTAGGGAATCAAGCTATTTGGAAGATCCTATTTGTTTGAAGAAAACCTGGCATCACCTCATGTTAGGAACTCTTATAGTGCCCCACCTACTAAGTCACTATAACTAATTTTTGTTGTTGTTGTTGGTCGTGGGGTCTGAACTCTGGGCCTGGGCTCTGTCCTTCAGCTCTTCAGCTCAAGGCTAGTGCTCTACCACTTGAACCACTTCCGGCTTTTTCTGTTTATGTGGTGTTGAGGAATCGAACCCAGGGCCTCAGCATGTGAGGCAAGCACTCTACCACTCCTTCCCAGACCCTAACTAAAATTTTTAAACTGATATTTACCTCATTCTAAAATCAAGACTGTATAAAAGATACAAACCTAATATGCCTTTCTCTAGTCCCATTCATCATGCACTTCCCTTCTGCTTATTATGTCCCACATAGATGTGTGTGTGTGTGTGTGTGTGTGTGTGTGTGTGTGTGTGTTGATTCTGGGGCTTGAACTCAGAGCCTGGGCACTATCCCTGAGCTCAAGACTAGTACTCTACTACTTGGGCCACATCTCCACTTCCCACTTTTTGGTGGTTAATTGGAGATAATTTATTTTTATTTTTATTTATTTATTTTTTGGCTGGTCATGGGGCCTTAACTCTGGGCCTGGGCACTGTCCCTCAGCTCTTCAGCTCAAGGCTAGCGCTCTACCACCACTTGAGCCTCAGCCCAGGACCTCATGCATGCAAGGCAAGCACTCTACCACTGAGCCACCTTCCCAGCCCTGGAGATAAAATTTTAATGGACTTTCTTGCCCAAGTTGGATTCATATTGTGATCTCAGATCTCAGCCTCCTGAATATGTAGAACTACAGGCATGAGCTCCCAACTAGAGGATTTTTTGTTGTTGTCATTGTTGTTTGATTTTTGGTTGGTCATGGGGCTTGCACTCTAGGCCTGAGCGCTGTCCTTTGTTCTTCAGCTCAAGGCAAGCGCTCTACCACTTGAGCCACATCACCCACTTCCCGTTTTCTGGTGGTTTTATTTGAGATAAGTGTCACGGACTTTCCTGCCCAGGCTGGCTTTGAACTGCGATCCCCAGACCTCAGCCTCCTGAGTAATAGGATTACAGTTGTGAGCTACCGGTGTCCATCTAGAGGTTGTTTTTTTTTTATAACCATAATTAAAAAGATCATAATCTTTGTAAATCCACCCATTTTGTTACTAACAGATGACATGCAGTCACACTGTCCTGCTTTGGGAAAACTTGCCATCATCAGTTCCTAGAGAGCATTTCATTGATTTTCAGAGTTGCACAAGATTCTACCATGTGAATCTACCATATTGACCTAACCTGACTCCAATTTTTTTTGTTGTTGTTGTTGGTCGTGGTGCTTGAACTCTGGGCTTGGGCGCTGTCCCTGTGCTCTTTAGCTCAAGGCAAGTGCTCTACCACCTAAGCCACAGCACCACTTCCTCCAATTTTTTTTTAACAGTACTGAGGTTTGAACTCAGGACTTTACACTTACCCTTATAGGCTTTTTACCACTTGAACCACAAATCCAACCCAATCTGACCCCTATTGATAGACAAGTGGGTGTTATTAATCATTTGCTGTTACACATATAATCAGTTCAGTTACATCTGTAGGAAAAGTTCCAGAAGAGAGGAGTTGCAGGGACTGAGGTTATCTGCTTCATTGATAGAGCCAAATTTCCAAATATGTGTTTAACCATCCAGCCCTCCCATCAACCTTGTACAAGCAGATTCAGCAGCTTTCCATGTCCCTTCCATCTCTGTGTCCTTGATGTCTCCAGTCTGTACTGGGCTATTGGAATGATTAAGTCAGCCTATGAAGAGTTGGAGTGAGGGCCCTATAGGATTTCAGTAGCACTGCGGTCTCTAGCCTCAGGTAGCATTTGTTAAGCTCCATAACTTAACGGGCTTGAAGGGTATGTCAGAAGGTAGTGGGTCTGGGGGCTAGTCTGAGCCTGTAATTACCAGGCTTTACTTGAGAAGATGGCATCAGACCTTTCGGTGGTGGGAGGGGGTGTTCATGGCCAAGTGCTGAAGTTAAATTTAGCTATGTTCCTGCCCACTCAGAGCTGCTGTTCTCTGAGTCTTTCTGCCAGTGGAATGGGATGGATGACAGTGGAAGAGGTACCCTGAGCTCCTCTGGTCCAAACTCTGAAGGCAATGGGAAGATCAGTGTGGGCAATGAGAGGATCATTCTTGTTAAGTCCTGTCTCTTTGTTTTCATTCATTTGTCCAGACCTTTCCACCCAATCCAGTGCTAGTTCATGTTTTTGTTCCATCAGTGAGCCAAGTGGTAAATAAGGTTGTCACCTTGTGGTCCATTCAGAGAGTACTGGACCCACTGAAAGGGGGCGGGGGGGGGGGGGGCGAGTGGGAGGGACTTGAAACCTCCATGACCGAGGGCCCAGGATCCAGATAGCTCAACAGGTTAGCAAGCAGGTAGGACTGGACAGCTTAGAACTTTATCTCTGTGGCAATCTCCTCCATGCCCTTCACCCTGCAGGTAGGGTCCTGGTGGCAGATCAAGTACAGAAAGAGGAGTAAGGCCCTAGATGTCTGCTTAGTGCCCTGGCCTTATGTTAAGAGAGAAAATAAGCATATGTTTTTAACAAAGTTCCCCCTGGGGAAGGGAGCTTGATGGCCCCTGTTCAGTCTGAATGTGAAAAGCCTTTCCCAGAAGGGTATGTTCAGAACAACATTGGATGTTGTTGCCAATGGCTCTTTAGACAGTTCTGAATGTAGTATTCACTATATATTGGAGCTAGAGGGGAAGAGAGAGGGAGGGAGAGGTTAGTTTTGCATCTTTGAGTTTTATTCAGTGGGAATGTTTGGGTTTCTCCTAAACTCAAAAGTGTTAGAGAAGGAGTTACAGAAAGACATGGATTCTCTAACAAGAAAAAAAAAATCAACTCACTGGGCTCTGTTGGCACATTCCTGTGCTCCTAGCTACTCAAAACCAGGCCAGGCATGAAAGCCTGTGAGACTCCAATTAATCACCAAAAAGCCAAAATTGAGCTGTGGCTCAAGCTTTTGCACACAATGCCTAGGCCCTGAGTTCAAGCCCCAGACCCTCCCCGTCCCCACATACAAAAATAAAGTCAACTCACCCATTCTAGAACATGTCAATAATTTACATACAATTTAAACATAATTTTCAGACTGCCTTTGGAGCTCAAGAAACCCATCCACAAGCCTCCTTAGGATAATAATTCTCCATTGTTAATATTATTATTACTTATGCCTACATGTTGACACAGGACAATACTTTTTGTTGCATTTGCTGATTTTCCTGAGGTTACCACCATGGGAACAGGAAAGAACATTGCGTAGTTTCAAATATCACTGGTGAAGGGAGGTATGGAAGTAGGCCAAAAACATCTGGCACAATAGATCCCTTGCAAAGTGGAGGGTGAGAGGGATTTCTCCTTCCCCAGACAGGACGTGGCATTTTGCCTGGGTTTCACAGAAGGAACTCAGGAGCCGTGGGGTGAGCAGAGGGTTGGGCGAGATGTTTGGGTTTCCCTCAGCACTCCTTTAGTGCAGTAATTGCTGAGGATTGCTTCTTCTCACTCTCAAGAGAGAACCCCCTGCTTCTGCTGAGAGGTTGGCTGAGAGAGCCAGTGAGGCCAAGCAGGGTGGCCACTCCCATCTCCCAGCCTGGCTGCATTTGCAGTCGCCTGGGGAAGGTGGCAAGGCTAATGACTCATTATCCCTGCAATTAGTCACATCATGGAGGCACATGATGCCCCGTAGGCCTGGTGCCACCTGCTGCCACAAGGCTCTGTTTAGTGTGGCTTCCCTCTCCATCTAGATAAGGATTCAACTTCAGGAAATGATTACTGCCTTCCCACAGATGTAACACACCCATAGCTGCAGCAACCCGGACCCAAGAGTCACTGTCCTATACATGCCAATGTACAAGACCTCCAGGGACCAGTGCAGACTATGGGGAGGATTGTGTGGACACTAGAGCCATAGATCTCCCCACTTGTCTTACGCATGCATGGGACGTGCCAATTATATGTGACCACACCACAGCCTTTCCAAGGCCTTCAAGGCCTGAGCAGGACACTCTCAGAGGCAGTGGCCTGCCTGTTTTCCTCCCCTAGGGTACTGTCACCAAGCCAGCCATCCTCCAGGTGGGCCTCAGGTCCTCTCTCTCCCTTTTGGACTTCCCCTGACCATGAGGTTATTTTATAGGGCAGCAGTGACTGTCATTTGCTCAAAGGCAGAACAAAAGCTTAGGAAGTCTGTTTTCAGTAATTACTTTCTAAGGGTAGTTGCCTATCCCAACAGTGCTAGTCAAAGTAAACTTGAAAGAAAACAAAAAACAACACAAACTTGATGACTTCAGTCCCCCAGATTTAAGAGAGCGCTATAGGCCCCAGGGGGCACCCTGTGATCATGTGATACATCTGGATCCTGCATTTGGGTCCTGCCACACCTGGCTCTTACTGACTGGATATAGAATAGGCTCAGAACAGGGAGAGTGGCAGTCAGGAAATGACATAATTCCAGTACCTTCTGAGAGCCATAACCTGCATAATCCATCTCATGTAGTGTCCCATACCAGTCCTAAGAAGTCTAGGGCTGGGAATGAGGCTCAGTGGTAGAGTGCTTGCCTAGCATGCATGAAGCCCTAGGTTCCATTCCTCAGTACCACATATACAGAAAAAGCCAGAAGTGGTGCTTTGGCTCAAGTGGTAGAGTGCTAGCCTTGAGCAAAAGAAGCTCAGGGATAGTGCCCAGGCCCTGAGTTCAAGCCCCAGGACTGGCCAAAACAAAACAAAAACAAGCCAGGCTCATGCCTGTAATCTTAGCTACTCAGGAGGCTGAGATCTGAGGATCACAGTTCAAAGCAGCCCAGGTAGGAAAGTCCCTGAGACCCTTATCTCCAATAAACCACTAGAAAACCGCAGTGACACTGTGGCTCAAGCGGTAAAGTGCTTGCCTTGAGCTGAAGAGCACACGGACAGCGCCCAAGCCCCGAGTTTTCAAGCCCCACGACCGACAAAAAAAAAAAGTCTTTCCCAATTCGTGGATGATAATACAAGGCTTGAAACATTGAATAATCACTTACCCAGCCTTTCCAAAAGCAACGAATTGCTCCACCAACTTCAGCCTCTGGTCTGTCTCTAGCACTATTCACCCAGCCTGGCTTTAGTCATGGCCCAACATTTTTAGAATCCATATGTGCCCTGGGACAATCACTGCTCTTTCCCACCAAATCTTACTTTCTTTCCTGTGGGGTCTCTGGGCTAAGTAGGATACAGATGGAGAGATTAAATGTCCCCCCTAAAGTATGAATGAATGAAGGGGAACCCTCCCAGCATGGATGAGAGAAATCTCACTCTCAGCTGCTATACTCATCAATAATCCAGGGGCCAGTGTCAGGTCGATCTCTGCAGTGGCTTTATCAATATTTCAGCTCCTCTAGAACCTGGTTCCTTAGCAACCACATCACTAAGCTTTCCAGGGAAGGCACTGGGCCACGTGCTATCTGTATCCCCACCCTGTAGGTACTGCCCCTGCTTGTCCTTATGGTCAGTTAGAACTACTCATACCACCCCAGTGGGTAGCTTTGGTCCTCACAGCCCACCTGGGGTGATGCTATTTACCAGATATGAAAGAGGAACTACAATGGCACAAAACAGCCACAGCTCTTGTAGGTCCACCCTAAGTGGGGACAGAGGAACAAGAAGGTAAGGTTTCGAAGGAGGTCAGAGGATGCTTCCCCAGCCTTCCTCTTCCCCTAATTGTAGCATAGGTCATGGCCTGCCCTTGGCCTTGCCCTTTCCTACCTCTGTACAGTCATGGAAAAGAGGGATGTCCCCCACTTACCTAGGCTCAGGTGCTATTTTCTCTCGTGGCCCAGGTGCAGTGGAGGCTTGCCTCCTGCATCAGCTGAGACGTCGAACTGCTGGCTTCCTGCGCAGCGACAAGATGGCAGCTCTGTTTACCAAGGTGGGGAAGACATGCCCTGTGGCTGGGGAGATTTGTCACAAGGTACAGGAGCTGCAGCAACAAGTAGAGGGCAGGTGAGCTGTGGACTAGCCCCTTCTCACCCTCAGCATCTTTCCTTCCATTTGGCATTTGCTGCTTCCTGGACAGCCTATGTGAAGGTTGGCTTCTAGGCCCAGGTCTTGTATTGCTCCCATGAGGGACCAGCTTGAGTGTGTCCAGTCCCACTCCTTCACCTCTCTACCTTCATCCAGGGACTGTCTCAGCTCACCAGTCCCCACATCTAGTGCCACCAACTTGGGGTTTACCCCTGGACCATTATGCTCCTGAAACCCTTACCCCTCTTTGCAGGAAATCCTCTGGAGGTGGCCCTGAGGCTCTGCGGAAACAGGCCTCAACCAGTGGGAAGGCCCCAGCCCTCAGCCCTCAGGCCTTGAAACACATATGGGTACGCACAGCACTCATCGAGAAAGTTCTGGACAGGGTTGTGCAGTACCTGGTGGAAAACTGCAGGTGACTGCCCTATCCTCCATCCAAACTCTCCCCCCTTCCCAGCCTACCTCCTGCACAGGCCTCAGCCCACTCTTCTACCCTTCACAGTCCCTGGCAGCTAGGCATGCCTGTACCTCCCCTTTTAGCAATTCCAAAGCTCTGACCTCACCAGAAACCCCACAGAGCTCCATGCTGTGGATTCACTCCTCCTTGAGTGACATCTCTTCCGGGTGAGCCTGATTGACTAACCTGGACTCAGTCCATGTACCCTGGCAGTGACCCTGTCCATCTGTCCTCCTGGCAGCAAGTACTACGAGAAAGAAGCATTACTGGCAGATCCTGTGTTTGGCCCAATCCTGGCCTCTCTTTTAGGTGAGCCTGAGCGGGGTTAGTGAGGTGAGGAACAGGTGGTAAGGAGCCCCATCTAAGTTAATCATCCCTGTCTCCACAGTGGGACCCTGTGCCTTGGAATACACAAAGCTCAAGACAGCTGATCATTATTGGACTGACCCCTCTGCTGATGAGCTGGTCCAGAGACACCGTATCCGAGGTCCCCCCAATCGCCAGGATTCCCCTGCAAAGCGCCCAGCCCTGGGGGTGGGTGTCTCCCTACCCATTTCAGGCTATACCTATGGGCCTACAAGGAGAGAAAACTTGCCCCAAAGCAGTGGCCACCTAGAAGAGCCTTCTGTCCACACTACCACTTGCCTAAATTCTGGGAGCCCATGCTTGTCCTTGGCTGGGAATCAGAGGCTACCTAAGAGCAAACTATGGCTCACACCTATAATCCTAGTTACGCAGGAGGCTGAGACCTGAGGATTGTGGTTTGAAGCCAGTGCAGGCAGGAAAGCCCATGGATTCATATCCAATAAACTATTAAAGGGGCTGGATGTAGCTCAGTGGCAAAGTGCTTGCCTAGTAAATATCCTGGGCTCAATCCCCATCAATCCTAGTACCAAAAACCAAAAGACAAAATTAAAAAAGTAAATTGTCAAAAGAGCCGCAAGTAGAGCTATGGCTCAAGTGGTAAAGTACTACCTTGAGCAAAGCAAGCTGAGGGTCAGCACCTAGGCCCTGAGCTCAAGCCCTAGGACCAGCTCACACACACACACACATACACACACACAAATACAAACTGGGGCTCACGAGGGAGGGTGGGCATGGAAGCCTGAGGGTTTTCAGGTCCTAAGCCTGACTTCCCAAGGCCAGGGGCTGAGCTGTGGCTTTCCTGGCAGATCCGGAAGCGGCATTCTAGTGGCAGCACATCAGAGGACAGGCTAGCTGCCTGTGCCCGAGAGTATGTGGAATCCCTGCATCAGAACTCAAGAACGCGGCTGCTCTATGGCAAGAACAACGTGCTGGTTCAGCCGGTAGGAAGGCTTAATGCCTCCCCCCTCCCCTTCAGTCTCCCTCTGAAGGTCCACATCCAGAAGCCTCTAGCCACAAGATGTTTCTTACCTAAGGAGCTTGACCAGAGAACAAGAAAGGCAGCCCTCCCTCCACCTCGCTGTCTCCTATGACTCACGCCCAGCCTGCAGTTGGCAGGAGCCAGGGATGACATCTGCTATAGCTAACTGAGAACTAGGCTGTCCAGGGGCAAAAATGGCAGCCAACAGGCAGGGTAAATGTCCAGTGTAGATTTGGCTGGGCCAGGACACACCTGGCATCCAGGAGGCTGATAGAGAAAATGGCACCAGGCCAACCAGGAAGAGAAGATACCCAGGCAGGCTGTGTGGCTTCCTGTTCACACTTGCTTCTGCCCAGCCTGTAGCTCAGGACCCCAGAGCTGGCCTGGCCTGGCCTCCATCTTCTGCTTTTTTCCCTGGGCCATCCTGGGAGTCTCCCCACCACTCATCGTCTCTTTTTTCTGTTGCCTTTTCCCTGTAGAAGGAAGACATGGAGGCTGTCCCTGGTTATCTCTCCCTGCACCAGTCTGCAGAGAACTTAACTCTGAAATGGACCCCCAACCAGCTCATGAACGGGACTTTGGGGGACTCTGAGCTGGAAAAGAGGTGGGGGTTTGGCACTTGCTCCCAGGCCTCAGGGAAATAATGGGAGACTTGGTCACAAGGACGGAAATGGAGAGACTCAATCTGCTCCAGGGAGGCAAGCCTCACTCCTTATCCCAATGCCAAGAATTACAGCGTGAAGCTGCCTGGAGGGATTCCCAAGTCCTCTAAGACTGAGGCTGGCCTGGCTGTGGAGAGTCATGCTCAAGCCAAGCTCTAAGCAGCTGAGACAGACAGTCTCTGTGCCAGAGGACAGCATGGGGCTCAGAGGGACAAGGCTGGCTGAAGTCATTACTCAGCTCTAGACCATCCTGTCTTCAGGAAAGTTTTAAGAGGTGCTAGGACTAGGTGACAAAGTAGGCAGATGGTGGGTCTTAGGACACAGTAACACCAGACTGGTTCCTTTTCAGTGTTTACTGGGACTATGCCCTGGTGGTACCCTTCAGTCAGATTGTCTGCATCCACTGTCATCAGCACAGTAAGTCTGTTTGTCCCTGGCAGAGGAGTGGGAGGGTAGACATTCTTCTCCCCATTGTGCACTATGCATCAAGACTCTTTAGGTCTCTCCCACTGTCCCTATTAATTAGTCAGTGTATTAATTGATTAATTCATTCATTTTGTGGTGCTGGAGATTTTAATCCAGGGTCTTGTACATGTGTCCTACCACTGAGCCACATCCCTGGTCCTCCTGCTGTCCCTGTTAAAAAAGCCAATGGGCCAGCCTGGCTGTCCTCCTAACCAGCCCGTGCAACCTAGCCAAGGAGTTATGGTGATGGGCAGGGAGGTCTCAGGTGGCCTCACTCAACCACGTTCACCCCCTCCCCCCCAGAGAGTGGTGGCACACTCGTGCTGGTGAGCCAGGATGGCATCCAGAGGCCGCCACTGCACTTCCCACAGGGAGGACACCTGCTATCCTTTCTGTCCTGTCTGGAGAATGGGCTGCTGCCTCGAGGACAGCTTGAGCCCCCGCTGTGGACCCAGCAGGGAAAGGTACCTCAGGGCAGGGGGGTTCTGGGTGCAGGGCTGGGTGAAGGAAGGTACCTCCCTTCCTTTCCCCACAGAGAGTTCTTAGGAGCTGCTTTGGGTGGGACTTTGCTCTGGGCAGGCTGACCACCCCCTCACTCTGCAGGGTAAGGTGTTCCCCAAGCTACGAAAACGCAGCAGCATACGATCCGTGGACATGGAAGACTTGGGCATGGGGCGGACCACAGACTACGTGTTCCGGATCATCTACCCTGGGCACAGGCATGAGCACAGTGAGTGTCCCAAACTTCCTCCATGGAGGAGGAGAGAGCTGTTCAGGAGGTGGGACAGCACCACATCATCCAAGAGGGTAGCAGACAGGGTCCTCTGGCCAGGCCAGATTAAGAAGTTCATCGCTCTGCCTCCCCATCGGACCTTTTACCTGTCCTCCTTTGGAAAGCCTGCCTCCCATCTGCTTAGTGGTCCTTCTTATCTCTTCACCCAGAACCTCTTGGCTCAGTAGACCCAGGCATCACTGTGTAAGATTCTTAGACATCTTTTCATGCCTCAGGGGGAAAAATGTAGAGGGACTAGAAATAGAGAGTAGCAAACCCTCAGTCCCTCGTTAGCCACCAGATGTCTGCCAGGCTCCCAGGAAGCAACATGGGCAGGGGATTTGCACTTTTTGGATAGTGCAAATTGTTCACTGAGCCTTCCTCATGCAAGCTCCTGAGGAGACAAGGTTTGGCCTGAGCAGGATGCATCTGGAGGGTGAGACTTGGGTCTTACATATGGAGGGCTGGACCCCTGAAGGCACCGGGTTCTCATGCATCCTGCCTTGCGCTGGACACACACCTCCCAACCTGAAGGTCTGTTGATATGTTTGTAATAACACCAGAGTTTCCTTTCTAGTCAGAGTGCTGCTGCTACTCAGGGTTTTCTTTGAACTAGATTCAACGTTTCTTGAAGATAAAAGTGAGGGAATTTGCCATCTCAGAACACTTACTGCCAGCCAGACCACCTGCTCCCTACAGTTCCTAACAGGTGCCAGAAAATTGTCAACAAGTGTGTCTGGTTTGGCAGGCAAATGACCAAGCTGCAGACAAATCCTCCCAACAGTCTTGGAGGGCACAAGGTTTCGAGGATCCCTTGTTCCTCCCAGATGTACCTGACAAAGAGACATCTTAAGCCAGAATGGGTTTGCAAACCCAACACTTAGTCTCAGGCTGATGCACAGTTTAGATTCTTTGGTCTCTGCTTCCCCCTCTTCAATCACTGACCTTTCCCTTTCTGGTCACTTCATTTTTAAGGACTGCTTCAATCTTGAGGGAAATCCTGAGTGCTTGATGCAGAAACTCAGCTGAGTGACTCAGGCTCCCTTAGGGTGGCTCTGGGGAAACCCTGAGAGGAGAAGGTTGAATTTATAGCCTCAAAAGAGAGATTTATCCCCAAAGTCTTCAGATTCAATGCAGCCTGACCATGGCAGGAGCTGGAGAATGATCAGGATTTGTAATCCTGCCCAGGTTTGGCCAGGGATGGTAAGCGCCTGAGCTGCTAACCTGCCCCATATAGTCCCTGTCTTTCACACATACAGACTCAGTTGCCTCTCTTCTGTTCTTCCTGGAGAGGATCCCTCCAAAGAGTAGCGCTCTGGGGCTCTCCCAATCCCTCACCTTCTTCCGTACTCATCTAGTAATCACCGGAAGGTTCCCAGACCCCCTTCACCAGGGTCCTCATGCCTCTGCCTCTCTCGCTATTTTCTTTGAGCAGTCACTATTAACTACCACCACCTAGCGGCCAGCCGCGCGGCCTCGGTGGACGATGATGAGGAAGAGGAGGATAAACTACACGCGATGCTCTCAATGATCTGCTCGCGGAACCTCACAGCTCCCAATCCGATGAAAGGTTTTTATCCCTCCCCACTCCCTGACTCACCTCATCCTCCACCCCACCCCCTGGGCCCACCTGCCACCCACCACAGGGGCTCAAACAGCAGTGTTGGCATTAGGGGACTCGCACCTAGGGTGTTTTCCTTCTGTCAGGATACTGATCAGGGAGGGCGGAAGGAGTCTGGACAGGTGCTGCCCAGAAAAAGGATCATTCAGAGTAAGTGACACTGGTTATAAGAAGGGAGCTTCATGCTTCGAGGGAAGAAGAGCCACTGAGGGGAGCCAGTGATTATCTGATTGCCCCTCATGGGCCTCAGCCTTTTGTTCTTCTGGCCTTCATGCTGGAAATGCCAGGCAGTAGTAGTCTCTTTCTTTCTCTCTGCTGATTTGGGAAGGCCAGTCCCAGCCACCTCCCTGTGCTTCTGACTTCTGACTTCACAGAAACAGGCCAGAGGTACTAGGCTCTTCTAGAGCAAGGGTAGAGGTTGGAGAGTTCAAGCAAGAGGTGAAGGCCACCTCAGGGCTTAGTTTTTCCAGCATACCTAAGGGCTTTAGAAAGTAAGGCCTGGTGCTCTAGCATGAAGCCTAGAAATATCTCTGTGGGCTGTCCAAAAAGGAACACAGCTTAGGGCATGTCAGCTGAATTTCTTGTCACAGATATGCCTCTGGCACACAGTATGGGCTACGTGATACTTTTTGTTTTTTGGAAGCTCAACATTCTCTCTGGCACCCGGTTCTGTGCCAAGGATACCACACCAGTGTATTCCCATCTCATGGACCTCAGAGTCATTGGAAATGGCACAGCAGTATCCACAACTAGCAGTTTTTCTCTATCCACCACCTGTTTATCTATTTTTGCACAAGTGTAGGTGGGTGGAAAGGCAGTCCTACTCTATGGAGATCCAGCAGCCTAGAATCCTTTGAGGATAAGGAAGGGACACATGAGGAAAGGCTGGTCAGCTGAAGCCTGCTCTCTTGGAAGTTAGAGAACTTTACCATCCCCATCTACTTCCATGACGGAATTAATTGTGTCTCCCATTTCCCCTGTCCCTGTAGAGGGAGCCTCAGAATCTGTAACACTCCTCTTATACGTCTACAAAATTCTGCTAAGGAGTACTATTCCTTAGCCCAACTGCTTGACCACAAGTGACGAGCCTCTCTATCCCTGCCAGTCAGACCCATGACTTAGAACACACCTGCACCCCTCAGCCAACCCTGCTAGCTGCTCTTCTTCCTGCCACATGCCTGTCCTTAAGCCCACCCTCCCTCCCAGCCCTTCCAACATAAGTCCATAGGCCAGGCCTAGCTACAGACACCCTACTTCTCATTTTTACTGCCCGCACACATCCTGCCATCTGACTTGGACTAAGGATTGCTGCTTATTTGTAGGCTAAGCGAGCAGGGTAGGAAGATTAAGGTCTAAGGGGAAACAAGGAGCCCCTTCTTGACCCACAAATTGGCAAGCAGGCTGGAGGCTGAAGGGTTCCAGCAGAGCCCTTGTCTTAGCAGACTTGGCAATAGAAAGCCCTCTTGACTAGTCCTTCAAGATGAGCAGGACTGCCAAATCTTAAGTTCAGAGGCCTTAGGATTGGTCTGAGCATCCTCTTGCAGAACTCAGGTGCCAGATGAAGCCAGTATGCTTGGGGCCTCAATACTTGGAGAAGGGGGAGGGAGATAAGAACAGAATCCCTAGGTGGCTGGGGAGAGGGGCTAGGAATATAAGCCCCCACCTCCACTCCAGTCCATAATGACAACACTGATGAGTCCATTCTGCTGGCTGTTGCTTTTCAGGCCTGCAACATGCTTGACTTGTGCATGTGATTCAAGTGGCGGGGTGTCCAAATCTCCTCTCCTTCCCCTTCTCACCCCCCTTTTCCCGCTGCCTCCTCCACAGAGCAGAGATGCTGTTCACTCTAATTCTGCTCCAGGCCAGGCACCTTTCACTCGGAGTCTTAGGGGCTGTGGGGTTCACCCACCTAGATTGTTTGCTTTACACTTTCCTCATGCTCAGAGGAGAGAGTCAGAGTCAAAGCTGACCCAGCAGACCCTCCCTGTCCAGCCCGCTACCCCTCACCCAGTCATGTCAGAGCTCCAGCCATCTGTACTGGGTTAATTCAGACAGTGTTCAAGGCTGGCTGGTTCAGCTCCTTCCTGGAGAATTAAGGTGAAAAGCATTGACCCAGGAGATTTGCCTTGGTTGGGCCTTGCTTTCTGGGCATGAGCTTGTTTCCCTTTGTGCCCACCCTCTGCCCTCTGCACCTAATGTCCTCCCTGCCTGTTCGCCTGCTGCCTGCTGCCTGCCCAGTTGGGCCAGTTCCTATCCCAGGTCCTCCCAGAACTGGCCTCTCTTCTGCCTGCTGCAGAGGCATGAGCTGGGTTCCTGTCCCACCCCTCCTGCACTTGTCCCCTCCCTCTCTTCATAGCTTGCAACCCCTCACTCCCAGAGCCGCAGCCCCTCTGCCCCGTGTATGTTCCCTTAATTTGCCTCCTGGTGGAGCTGAAGGGCCAGATATATACATTTACATATACGCATACACACATATATACATATAAATATACATATACATATATATATGTATGTGTATACACACACACTCCCACACACACACAATCCCAGCCATGGTGGTACAAGGTAGGGCAGCTCTTGAGGGGGCTGGAGGGGAATATGCTCAGCTCAGTCTTCTCTACCAAAGCACACCCAGAACTGGACTCGGGCTCTCAGAAAAACCAGGTTGAGGCCTGCCTCAGATCATGACAGACCAGAGCCTAGGCTGGGTCAAATTCACATTAGAATCACTAAGAAAAATGCTGTTAAAAAGTCTCAACCCACACGGTGCTCTCCTCATTCTGTCCTCTTCTCTGCTCTCTTCTCCCTCACATCTACAGTCTTCCCCTCCTAGTCTTTTCACTTCCTTCCCTCAGTGAGCTTCATCTCCATGGCCCCCTGGAGTTGCCAGTGTGATTCCTGAGCAGCGCCCTGCCCTCCTCAGGCCCTGGGAAGTCCCCAGGGTCTTGATTCAGGTCCCATGCAGACCCAACAGAGCTGACTGAAAAGGTTCTTCCGCAGCAGTGTAGATATGTCTAAGGAGCCATCTTCTGAGGCTACACCTAGGCACGTTTATCTGTGACTGGTGTTAAGCGGTGGGCCTGTGAGCATAGTCACCACCTCTGCCCTTATATTGTCCCTGGTAGCCCTGGGAATTTTGCCCTCCCTTCCAGCTCACTTGGGAGCTGCTATGCCAAGTATAGTCAGACTAGGCTGCAGGATGTCTGGACCCAGCCATTGTCCACTAGATGTAGAACCCTTGGAAAAGCAAGGAAAGTGGGACTGGTGGCACTAGGGTCCTTTGAGAGCTTTGAGCAGTGGAGACTCCCTTAGGGAGAGGAGTTAGAGTGTGATGGGTTTCAAGCACCTTTCTGAGCATCTTAGAGTTTGCCTGAGCAAACCAAACTCAGCCCTTAAGGGCCAGGCTGCCTGGGAGCTTAGGCCTTTGCCGTTCCTTCTCTTTCCCTCCCTACCTTCTAGAAAAGTGTTTGCTGATAGTGAGATCTCTATTACTAACAAATACTTTTCTAGAAGGTAAGTAGACACAACTCAGTCTAAGTACTCTGTTTTGTACTAAGACTTCTTACCGGCCTTTTTCAGACTTGTGAGAGCCTGGGAAGTGCCAGGTACCTTCTCTATCATTTTTAATCTCTGGGCATTGAACTAGGCAGGTCCACACCCCTGTGGTTTTCAACTGATGATGACTTCATGCTGCAGCTCTGGGAACAGAAGTGGGCATGCTACAGGATGCTTGAGCGAGGAGGCTTGACAAACACTGACCATAGCCCTTTCCTGCCCTCAGATGCTGGCGACATGATTGAGATGCAGGGTTTTGGGCCTGGCCTGACAGCCTGGCACTTGGAGCCCTTGTGTGGCCAAGGCTCCTCCTGCCTCTCCTGTTCCTCCAGCAGCTCCCCATATGCAACCCCCAGCCACTGCAGCTGTGTCCCCGACCGGTGAGTAGGAAGAGAGCCTGGGATGCCAGCCTCCCTTTAATGAGTCTATCCATATGTGTCCTTCTGTCTTTACAGTCTGTGTCACTTGCATGGCAGGCTGGCCTCTAGAGTTGGACAGACCTGGATTCAAATTTTACTTATGTGACTTTGGCAAGTTTCTGAGTTTCTCAACCTGTTTCTTCCCCTGTGAAGTGGGGGTGCTATCACTTACTCTCTAACACACTTGTAAAGACCACATGAAGCTGGGCACTGGTATCTCACGCCTGTAATTCTAGCTACTCAGGAAGCTGAGATCTGAGAATTGCAGTTCAAAGCCAGCCTGGGCAGAAAAATCTGTGAGACTCCTATCTCACAATAAACCATTCAGAAAACCAGAAGTGGCGCTGTGGCTCAAGTGGTAGAGCGCTAGCCTTGAGCTGAAGAGCTGAGGGACAGCGCCCAGACCCAGAGTTCAAGTCCCATGACCGACAAAAAACCAAGTGAGAAGTTGGGCACTGGTGGCTCATGCCTGTAATCCTAGTAGCTACTTAGGAGGGCGAGATCTGAGGATCACAGTTCAAAGTGAGCTCAGGCAGGAAAGTCTGTGAGACTCTTATCTCTAATAAACTACTCAGAAAAAGCCAGAAGTGGTTCTGTGGCTCAATTGATAGAGCACCAGCCTTTAACAAAAAAAAAAAAAAAAAAGCTGAGGGACAGCACACAGGCCCTGAGTTCATACCTCAGAACTGGCTCAGAAAAAAAAAAAAAAACATGCCTGCACATAGTAAGTGCTCCCCACTTCCCAGTGTGGACACAGAACCTGCTGTTGGGTGACATATCTGAGAGCACTCAACACATCCCTCAACACCTGCCATGTGAAAGAGCAGTGTGTGGACAACCTTTGTGTGGGCCATTGGCTGGGTGCTGTCCTTCACCTGTCACTTTATGTTTTACCTGTTACTCCTGGGGACCTTCAGGTAGCTTTCTCCAAGATTTACTAAAGCCAAGTTAGTTGCCCAGCATTGATATTGGGAGTAGCAGCAGTCATAAGGAGGGCGGAGGCAGGGAGGAGGAGCCCACTGGTCTGCTAGTCCATACACCTGCCTGCCTCTCAAGCCAGAATACGTGCTCATCATCACCCATCACTAGGTCGCACTACGTTGTTTCCATAGGTTGCCCCTGAGGCTACTGTGCGAGAGCATGAAGAGGCAGATCGTGTCCCGGGCCTTCTATGGCTGTGAGTGTGTGGTGAGGTGGGAAGAGGATGGGAGAGGCTGGGAGTGGGAAGGAGGCACCAGCCATCAGGGTGTCCTGGTTGTCTACCACAGGGCTGGCCTACTGCCGCCACCTGTCCACGGTGCGGACCCACCTGTCAGCACTGGTGCATCACAACATCATCCCACCTGACCGGCCTCCTGGGGCCTCAGGAGGCCTCACCAAGGATGTGTGGAGCAAGTACCAGAAGGACAAAAAGGTACAAACTCTGGGGTTATGGGTGAAGGGCTGGAGTGGGCCCCATTGTGCACAGCTGCTTGCTCTGGGGGCAGCTTCCTGGAAGGAATGAGGATTACAGGTAGAACATGGCAGGGGGTGGGCTGACTTCCTAGAAGTGGCCTGAGTCCCCATAGAATCTCATACTGCTGGGTCTCCATGGGAAGGGTCTGGGCTGGGAACCTTTTCTGCTTCTTACCTTGCTCCAGTGATCTCAGGCAGCTCTTTGGCTCCCTCCGGGCTTCATTTCCTGCCCTGTGAGGAAGGAGGTAGGGCTGGATCTCATCTAGCTGAAGGGGGCACGAGAGGACTTGGCTCCCCCAAGCAGAGTTTGCCCAGGCTCCAGCAGAGGAGTCCCCGCCCCAGCCTGAGCCCTCCTTGAGCCGGGGCTTGGGCACCTGGGCTGGGGCTTGAGCCTGGGAGCCACACAATCTTTACCCACTGGCTCCCTCAGAACTACAAGGAGCTGGAGTTGCTGCGGCAGGTTTACTACGGAGGTGTGGAACACGAGATCCGAAAGGATGTCTGGCCCTTCCTGCTCAGCCACTACAAGTTTGGCATGAGCAAGAAGGAGATGGAGCAGGTAACAGAAACTTACACCTATGGGGTAAGGGAGATGGGAAACATGGCAGAGGAAGATAGCGCAGCCCCACAGCCCTCACCAGCAGCTTTGCTCTAGCCTTGAGATTCTGGGCCAGAGATCCAGTGTCTGCCAGCCCTGAAGAGGAGGCCTTGGGGTGCCCTCTGCCATGATCATGATGTGGTCCAAGCACAGGTGGACACAGCCGTGGCGGCAAGGTACCAGCAGGTGCTGGCGGAGTGGAAGGCTTGTGAGGTGGTGGTGAGGCAACGGGAGCGGGAGGCTCACCCAGCCATGCTCACCAAGTTCTCCTCGGGCAGCAGCATTGACAGCCACGTGCAGCGCCTCATCCACCGAGATTCGACCATCAGCAATGATGTGAGCCAGACAGGGGTGGGGGAAAGGGAGGCGGTGGTGGCTAGGGGATAGGGGAGCCTGGGGGTGGGGGGCGTGGGCCAGAAGTCTTTTATGCACTCACTGACAGTGGGACCCACAGCAGAAGGCTCAAGGTGTCTGTATCTCATTTTCTTCCACCAAAACAATGGGTTGCTGCCTATTTCTTGTCTAACAAGATAATGATTTCCCCAGACTGGGAAGGATGCGCAATGTGTCTGCCAACAACTTCCCATTTCTGACCTCTGTTTCCTCATCTGCTCTCATGCTTCTCATCACAGAGGCTGCACCAAGGGTACCCAGTGCACTCTGTGCCCCTCTGGTATCCACTGGCAGATCCCCTCTCCCCCACATCTGTGGCCTTGTGGAAGTGGCCAGGCAGAGCTAGTTCAGAGCATGGGTGGAAGTTCTTCCTTTCTTCCTGGCATCCCTCCTCCTGTGTTTAGACAGCAAGATCTACACCACAGTCTCTACACCCAATTAACACCAATAAGTTTCTCTCTCTCTCTCTCTCTCTCTGCCTCTCTGTCTGTCTCTCTCTCTGTCTCTCTTTCTCTCTCTCTCTCTGTTGGTCATGGGGCTTGAACTCTGGGCCTGGGTGCTGTCCCTCAGCTCTTCAGCTCAAGGTGAGCATTCTAACATTTGAGCCACAGCGCCACTACCAGTTTTCTGGTGGTTAATGGGAGATAAGAGTCTCATGGACTTTTCTGCCCAGGCTAGCTTTGAACCTAAATCCTCAGATCTCAGCCTCCTGAGTAGCTAGTAGGATTGCATGAGTGAGCCACCAGTGCCCGGTGATGTTTCATTTTTAGAATACCTTTATCAATTTATGTTTTTTGTTCAAAATTGTCTCTTGTTGCTTTACTAAACCCTTTCTAATAATAACAATAACAGAAAGCATATGTTGAAGCAAGACTTAAAAGAAATGTGGACCAGGTATGGAGGTACATGCCTGTAATCCCAACACACAGAAGGCAGAAGCAGGATGATCAAGGGTTCCAAGCCAGCCAAGGCCATTAGCAAAATTCTAACTCAAACACAAAATTCAGCTATGTTCCAGTGACTCGTAACCTAGCTACTCAGGAAGACGAGATCTGAAGATGGATATTTGAAGCCAGCAAATCGAAGAGACTTATCTCCAATTAGCCAATAAAAGCCAGAAGTGGAGGTGTGGCCCAAGTGGTAGAGTGCCAGCCTTGAGTGAAAAAGCTAAGCAAGAATGTGAAGCCCAGAATTGGGGAGAAAGTGGGGAAAAGAGGAAAGAAAGGAGTGTGGGAAAAAAATTCTCTATCTGGGCTCCATTCTGACGCAGGGAGAGGGCTGGGGCTATAGAAAGGAAAGTCCTGGGGTGCTGTGAGGAGCCAACATGTGTGGATTCACTCTCACTAGGTATTCATCTCTGTGGATGATCTGGAGCCCCCAGGTCCCCAGGGCCCTGAAGATTCTAGACCAAAGCCTGAGCAGGAAGCAGGAGCTGGGACTCCAGGCACAGCAGCAGCGGTGGAACAGCAGCAGTCTGTAGAGTTTGACTCTCCAGACTCAGGGCTGCCTTCCTCCCGAAATTACTCGGTGGCCTCCGGCATCCAATCTAGCCTGGATGAAGGCCAGAGCATGGGCTTTGAAGAAGATGGAGGTGGAGAAGGCTCTAACAGGCCAGCCCCTGCAGGCCACTCTTTCTCGGAGGAAGATCCCAGCCAGGAGAAGGCTCCCAGGGCCAGTCAGCTGGAGGCAGGGGAAGAGCTGGAGGCTGTGTGTGCCGCGTCCTACACTGTACGTGACCCCTCCCTGTGGCCCTTGGTACTGTTCCCAGTGTCTCCAGAGGTACTCTGGACATCCCAACACCTGGGGAGCAGCTGCCAGGGTGGTGGGGTGCTCAGCCTGTCCTGACATGGAGCCCTAATCCCATCTCTCAGCATCCTCAGAGGACCCTCTTCTAAGAGTTCTGGCTTCCCTATTAGGCTTCTTTCTCCTGCCCCAACTTGGGAGAGGCTGTCCAGCCTCTCCCCTGAACACCATACACTCTTCCAGATAGAATTACTGGACACCGTGGCCTTAAATCTGCACCGCATAGACAAGGACGTACAGAGATGTGATCGTAACTACTGGTATTTCACTTCCTCCAACCTGGAGAGGCTCAGAGACATCATGTGCAGGTGCCATTGTGGGGCAGGCTCAGGGAGGGAGGCAAGGAGGCCCATGCTCAGGCTGCTACCAGTTTCTCTGTGAGGGGTTAGGTCTGGCAGATGTCTTATTCCTCTCCCTCACACCCAATTCACGCCTGCTGCCCTCTCTCAAGAACAACTTCCCTATAGTGCACCCACCTAACCCTATATTCCCTGAGACCGCCCAGATCCCCACTTCAGCCACTCATTTTTTTTTTTTTTTTTTTTGGTCGGTTGTGGGTCTTGAACTCGGTCGGGGCCTAGGTGCTATCCCTAGCCTCTTTATGCTCAAAACTAGCATTCTACTACTTAAGCCACAGCTTACTTCCAGTTTTTGAGTGGTTAATTGGAGATAAGAGTCTTACAGGGACTTTTCTGCCCAGGTTGGCTTTGAACCACCATCCTCAGATCTCAGCCTCCTGAGTAGCTAGTATTCTAGGCATGAGCCACCGGCACCTACCTATTCAGCCACTCTTCTACAGGAAGACTCTCCTGTTTTTGTTCCCCTGTTCTACACACCAAGCTGTGGTAGCCATTTCTTTCCCCGAGTCCCCAAATGCCTTGGGGAGCAGGGGACGTATATAGCCTCCCACTGTCTCCTGAAGTGAGGCTCACAGGAAGTGCTTTACAACTGTTGAAAGGCTGATTTGGAGGTAGCAGGCTATTGTAGAGGTCATGTGCCCAGATACCTCTGTGGGAAGGGAAGGCCAGAGCACAGCCACAATGACTTAGTGACTATCCCTGGCGTTTCAGCTACGTGTGGGAGCACCTGGACGTGGGCTACGTGCAGGGCATGTGCGATCTGCTGGCACCTCTCCTGGTCATCCTCGACAATGGTGAGGGACACAGAGTACGCAATCCCAAAGTGGAGCTGCGTTGGGGTAACAAACTGGAGAGGAAAGATGGCTAGGTTGGGAAGGGTGGAAACAGGAGCCCTGCCGGTCTCACTCTGGTCTCACTGCAGATCAGCTAGCCTACAGCTGCTTCAGCCACCTCATGAAGAGGATGAGCCAGAACTTCCCCAACGGGGGTGCCATGGACACCCACTTTGCCAACATGCGGTCCCTCATCCAGGTGAGGTCTGAAACCACCTGGGGGGTCATAATGGCGGTGCTAGACTAGTCAGTCCATTCAGAGAGGTCACCGAGCGTGCTAGAGGGAGGGGTCTTCACACATCAGCTTAATTTCTCTCATTAAAACAACAAAAAACATGGTTGTCCATGTTACAAACAGAAGACTATAAGTGTGATTTTGCTGTGTATTCGAAGTTGGTGGTGAAATCTAACACTCACAAATAAATATAACTCCAAAGGAATACTGCCCAGAGACAGGCAGGGAGGCAGCAGCAAGCCTCCACCCAAGGAGACCTTAGCTGGCAGGCACCGTACAGCATCCCTGTGCGTGGCAGCTGAGGGTGGCAGAGAGGCAGCCTTCGATCAGTCTCTTTCCTTTTCCCCTGTGAGATCCTGGACTCAGAGTTATTTGAGCTGATGCATCAGAACGGAGACTACACCCACTTCTACTTCTGTTACCGCTGGTTCCTGCTGGATTTTAAAAGAGGTAAGAAGTAGGTGGTGGGATCAGCAGACTAGGGCCACAGATGTGGGAGATCCCTCTTCCTCCCAGTCAGTAATCCCCTAACTGTACCTTGGCACCACATGGAGAGCTTTGAAGCACTGCGAATGCCCTGTGCTGGCTCACCCTCGGCCTCCCTTAGGTTGAAGAGCACATGGAACACCCAGGGCTGCAACCATCCCCCTGATAGGTGATGATCTTTGAGCCTTTTTCAAACTGTGCGTCTTCCCTAAGCATTAAAAGTTGATTTCCCCAAGGAAGAAGTGCTATACGTGGGTAGCCAAGGGAGCCAGGGCAGCCTTATCACCAGGCCTGTGCTGGTGAGCCTGGCCTGGTGAGCGCCAGCCCCTTCCTGTCTGCAGAGCTGCTGTATGAGGACGTGTTTGCCGTGTGGGAGGTGATCTGGGCGGCCAGGCACATCTCATCAGAGCACTTTGTCCTGTTTATCGCCCTGGCTCTGGTGGAGGCCTACCGAGAGATTATCCGAGACAACAACATGGACTTCACTGACATCATCAAGTTCTTCAATGGTAGGAGCTGGACCAGCCATCCGACTGTCCCCATCAGGGCGTGGGGACCTTCATTCAAGGCCTGGGAAGAATTGGAGGGTTTTCAGGAATACCAGGGTCCCTTCCCCATAGGCAGGGTAATCAGCCACAGGGCCCCTCCCAGCCTACTGCCCTGTCTGTACCTGGCTACAGTTACCTATGTTTCTCTCAGAGCGGGCTGAGCGTCATGATGCCCAGGAGATCCTGCGGATTGCCCGAGACCTCGTCCACAAGGTGCAGATGCTCATAGAGAACAAGTGAGGGCTGTAGCTGGGGCAGCAGCGTGGACAGCCTAAACACCGGGCCCCTGAGTGCCAGCAGGCAGAGGCACGGGCAAACACAGCTGGGACTGTCCCAACTCCCCCAGCCACCCCTGCCAGCCCAGCTGTGTTCCTAACAAAGTGATGTGAGCCTGGGATCCGACTGTGGGCAGTGCTGGCCCCATAGGGCAAGTTGGGCCAGGATGCCTTCAGACCAGGGCTGGGACAGGAGGAGTTGGCCTCAGAGAGCAGCTGCCTTGGGGGACAACTATTCTGTTCTCTGAAAACAACTGGGAATAGCCCCACTGCCACCTGCAGCCTCAGCCTGGACTGTTCCCTAATACCTATCTGTAGGGCTAGCAGAGGTGGCAGGCCGGGGAGGCTCTAGCGGCATGAGCACCGCCTACAGAAAGATCTGGGGGGCAAGGGGATCTGTGCTATATCTCTCCCGAGAGTCCCTTTGCGGTCCCAATAGGACAGTAACTGTCCTTTCAGGCATGTGACCTAGGCCCTCCCCTGAGACTCTGGGCAGTCAGACATGAGCCCAGGGGGAGCAACCCAGCTCAGCAGCACTGCCACGGCCTCTGGCGACCTGAGGCGACCCCCTCCACTCCCCAGTGTCTGTACAGTGTAACCCTTGCCACCCTGTCCTCGCTTTATGCACCTAGATACACCCCTAAGACTGTGCATAAATCCCATACTTGCCGGTTGGATGGTCTAGAAATGTAGCAGGAACACTTGCTCTCCAAGGTAGCCCAGAGAGATTCTGTAGGGATGCACTCCATTACTTGCCCCAGGCATATGCTGAGTTCTTGGGGCTGAGGGATTCAGGGGTACTTGGGTTCCTCATTTGTCCCTGGGGAGAAGCAAAGCCAATTCTGCCTTCCACATGCATCTCAGGATGCCAAAAGACCCAGGGACCCAGAAACTCCTTTGGAGGAACTGTATTTTGTGGGTGTGTCAGAAAGGGCCCTGCCCTTGACCTGAGGCCTTGGCATGTTGCTTGCTCTGTCAGCTCCATATCCCCTACCACCCAAACACGTGCAAGCTAGGCCTGGCTCTGGGGCCTAGAGGCCACACTGGCTGGCTTCTGCTTGGCAGTCACCAAAGTCTGCAGACTTCCTCTATCTGAGAACCATGAGAAAGAGCCAGCAGCCCTCTGCACCCAGCATACCCTGCCCACCCCTGCCCCTGGGCACTTCACAGCCTGTGCAGGGCCAGCCCACCCCACTGCCTGCCCCTGTTGTCCATGAGTCCTTGGCCTCCACCAAGCACGAATGGCCAATGTGTGCCTGCCTTAGTGACGAAGTGGTTTTGTGAGGAGCAGAGTGTGTGTGTGTGTATTTGGCTCAGAAACTATACTCTTCAGTGTAACAGACCAATAAACAGCATTTGACAATGCTTGAGGCTCTGGAGGCTACTTCTGCAACTGACATTGTCTCAGAGTGACCGTGCATGGGGCAGGAGGAGGTCTGTATTCTCCATAATTGAACAGTAAAGACATAAGCCCCCAAAGTCAAGGATGGCATAAAGGGGATCAACATTTCCTAGACGGAAAATCTCCAGTCCTTAGCCTGGCATGGAATAGTCCAGAAGTTAAAGGTGATGGCCAGACCTCAAATAGTCAGCACCCTGGAGGAACTTCACCCCAAAATCGTGGTTCTATCTCAAGTTGACAGTGACCTCTATCCTGTGCGTAAAGGACCTCAGTCACCCAACAAAATCTCTGTCTCGAAATGACACTTTCTGGGAACTAGGGACTACTCCCAACAGATTCAGCTGCAAACCCAGCTCATGGCCCGAGCATGATGTTAAGATGGTATACATGCTGGGCACTGGTGGCTCACACCTGTAATCCTAACTACTCAGGAGGCTAAGATCTGAGGATCATGGTTCAAAGCCAGCCCAGAAAGAAAAGTCTAATTAGCCAAAAGCCAGAAGTGTAACTATGGTGCCATCCTTGACCTGAAAAAGCTATGGGAGAGCACCCAGGCCCTGAGTTCGAGCCCCAGCATTGCCCCCGCCCAAAAGAAAGCCCCCAGACCAAAAAAACAAAGACTACTGTCCTGAGCCACATAGGCAAAGAAACTACTTGGTTCTCTGGCCTGGAGGAATCAGAATTCCTTCTGCTGTGACCATGGAAAATCATCTCCATTGTTCCTACCCAGACCCTGGGTTGGGCTAGCACCATAAGGAATCTCCTAACCAAAATAATGGTCTGCTGGGGACAGAGGCCAGTCTTCTGGCAAGACCAGGAAAGAGCTCTAGAAACCATATCTCAGCAGACACTCCTCAGAAAATGAATCCTCTCTCACAGAACAGAGATTAGTAAATGGAGGCAACTGGATTCTTACTTGGAATTTCTGTCCACAGGCTCTAGATACTCTAGAGATACAAGAAGCGTAGCTTGTCTACCTTCAGGAGCTATGGGTCATTTACAGAGCAGGGTGCATCTATGTTCTCAGTGCTGGGCAGTCCTAGTGATGAGTGGGTGCTCACAAAGAGTTAACCCCAACCACAGTCCCCCACCCCCCTTTTGTTTTGTCAGTTGTGGGGCTTGAACTCTGGGCTTGGGTGCTGTCCCTCAGCTCTTCAGCTCAAGGCAAGCTCTCTACCACTTGAGCCACAGTGCCACGTCCAGTTTTCTAGTGATTTATTGGAGATAAGAGTCTCACGGAAGCTGGGCGCCAGTGGCTCATGCCTGTAATCCTAGCTACTAAGGAGGCTGAGATCTGAGGACCACGGTTCAAAGCCAGCCCTGGCAGGAAAGTCCGTGAGACTCTTATCTCCAGTAAACCACTAGAAAATTGGAAGTGGTGCCGAGGCTCAAGTGGTAGAGCGCTTGCCTTGAGCTGAAGAGCACAGGGACAGCGCTCAAGCCCAGAGTTCAAGCCCCACGACCAACCAAAAAAAAAAAATAAAAGAGTCTCACAGACTTTCCTGCCCAGGCTGGCTTTGAACTGTGATCCTTAGATCTCAGCCTCCTGAGTAGCTAGGATTACAGGTGTGAGCTACCAGTGCCCAGAACCATTGTCCTCTTGAGCTTTTCCTGAAGCTACCAGCAGAGGGAGCCCACATCTCACATGTGAAAGCTGATGAGATGGTGGGGCAGAGATGGACTTGGACTTGCTTAATGCTAACCTCCTTCAGTGGAAAAAAGACCTATAGGACATTATGGTCACCGCTCCCTTCTTCAAGGCTAACCCCCGTATATCACAATGTCAGTTCTCTCTGAGGAGCTGTCAGGTGCAGTGAAGGTCAAGCTAGTCTGGTCTGAGGTTAGGTCCAGCTAGCTGTTCCCTGATCTCATTTTTCCCACCACTTACTCCGGAGACAGCCTGCCACAGGGCTAGATTGTTAAAATGCCACTGTGAAGACAAGTTCCTCCATACCTAGCTGGTAACATGACTTCTTGGCCTCTGACCTCCACCCTCTTCTCATTCTTTTTCTCTTTCCTGGAAAGACTTGGTGGACCCCTAGGATGTCTTCTCATGACCCAAAGCCAAGTGGCCTTCTTGGGAAGAAGCTGCTTACTGCTTATGCCACAGTCTTGGGGTGTGTTGCTACCAGGCTAGGTCAAGGGTGTCACATGCTAGAGGGAAAATTCTGTTCAGAGATCTGAACGTAGCTTGAAGGGCTCAGACAATTGTGCGACCATGTGACTTTAACAAATCACTTGGCCCCCTCAAACCTGTTTCCTTATCTGCTCAGCTGGGTTAGCTCTTTATTTCCTCCAATGGGCTGTTTGTTAAAAATGGTTGGAGGAAATATAAAACATTACAGAGGCATAAGGATGACCAAAACTGCAGTCTAAATTTGAGGCATGTGATGACAACTGGGTGTCTTGATTTTAGGTGTGTGTGTGTGTGTGTGTGTGTGTGTGTGTTTTCCAGTCCTAGGGCTTGAACTCAGGGCCTGGGCACTCTCCCTGAGCTGCTTTTTTTTTTTTTTTTTTGGGAGGGGGGGTCCGGTCGTGGGGCCTGAACTCTGGGCCTGGGCACTGTCCCTCAGCTCTTCAGCTCAAGGCTAGCGCTCTACCACTTGAACCACAGAGCCACTTTCAGTTTTTTTCTTTTTGCTTATGTGGTGCTGAGGAATCGAACCCAGGGCCTCATGCATGCAAGGCAAGTGCTCTACCACTGAGTTACCTTCCCCCCAGCCCTCCCTGAGCTTCTTATGCTCAAGGCTAGCACCCTACCACTTGAGCCAGTGCCACTTCTGGCTTTTTCTGTTTATGTGGTACTGAGGAATCGAGCCCAGGGCTTCATGCATGCTAGATAATCACTCTACTACTAAGCCATATTCCTAGCCCTCAAACTGTTTTTTAAAATTGACCATTCTCCAAACAGCCCAGGGTATGGATGGACTCCCTATCCTTTCTACTGGGTATTGAACTTAGGACTGCTGGAGGATTGGGATGGAACCCTAGTTCAGAAGCACTTGTTAGGCAAGTATTCTACTCTCTGTTTTGTTTCCAACCATTCCAGTTGTTTTTTGTTTTGTTTTGTTTTGGCCAGTCCTGGGGCTTGAACTCAGAGCCTCGGCACTGTCTTTAAGCTTCTTTTGTCAAGGCTAGCGCTCTACCACTTGAGCCACAGTGCTACTTCCAGCCTTTTCTGTTTATGTGGCACTGAGGAATTGAACTCAGAGTTTCATACATGCTGAGGAAGCACTCTACCACTGAGCCACATTCCCAGCTGGTTTTTGTGGGTTTTTCTTTGGGACAGTACTGGGATTTCAAATTCAATTCAGGGCTCCTTACTCAAGTTTGCTTGCTCTGCCTGGATGGTGCTCTAGCGCTACCACTTGGCCACACCTCCAGCCCTCAGCCTTGCCTTTTTTTCAACTTTTCTGCTCAGGCTGGCCTCAAACCAATATCCCCCAGATCTATCACCTGAGTTAGAATTACAGGTCTAAGCCACAGACATCTGGCATTTTTGTGTTTTGAGACAGGGTTTTGTGACACAGCCCTTGCTGGCAGATCCTGCTGCCTCCACCTCCTTCTGCAATAAACTGACCCAGATGCTGCAGGCTGGCAGCTTTATCTCAGGTTTCAGTGCAGGTTTATTTCAGTTTTATATTTTATTCCAGGCAAGTGCTTATTACATGGATAGTATTCATGTCTCAATACCTAAAGTTTTGGAGCATGAACAGCCACTAGAATACAGTTCAATAGTAAAAATACAATATGTACAAAATTAGGGGTTTTGTAGTTTTGTTTTTTTCCCACACAGCAGATGTATCCAAACACATAAAAATCTCTACAGTCTGGGGTCGCTACAGTTTGTATTTCAGGAAACGGAGACACAGTGACCGAGTCCTCACTGTAAACAAGGGCCACCTCTTTAGGGGTTGGGGGTGGGACCCTGGGATGGGGGGAGAAGCAGCTATTCCCAGAGAGCAGGGGCTATATGGTGACCCCCAACTACCCTCCAGGTGTTCCCTGCCCTTCTTTGGCCCCCAAGGAACCACTCCCCCCTTCTCCCCGAGGTAAAGACTCCCAGCCAGTGAGTCACTCTGAACATCAAGGGTAAAACACGCATGAGAGGTAAGATGTGTGTGTGTGTGTGTGTGTATGTGTGTGTGTGTGTCCCAGGCTGGAAGGGCTAGGGAGGGAAAGGTTAGGTGGTCCCACAGGGTGAGGACAGATATGGTCCTAACAGCTTTCAGGGGGAAATGCCCAAGGAAGGGCCAGGAAGTGGCTGCCCGCTTGGGCACACAGCATCACAGCGTTCACAAACGACAAAAACAACAGCAACAACACCCATCATCACCAATCTGGACAGAGTCATTCGGCACTAGATCAGGACCCCCTACAAGGGGCTGGGAGGGGGAGGGCAGGTGGATGATGAGGTAATCTGCAGGCCTGAGGGCAACTGGCCAACAGGAGTTTGAACTCTAGAACTGGCCTCAGGACACAAAGAAAAGTGAATGGGGGTGGCAAGTCTGCCAAAGTGCTCCGTGCTGGCACCAAACCCTGCTCTTTCACTGTCACCAGAGTGTGGTTGTCTCCCCGCCCCCCACCCCCAGGGTGTGGGTGGAATGGCTGCAGAAAGCCAGCCAGCCTGTGGGGTAGATTGCCCTGCCACAGGCCTGAGTGGGGACCTCATCCTATTGTCACCCCCACCCCACCCCCAAGACAAATGGAAAGAAGTCCCCTGGGAGGTCTCCAGGACCAGGAAGGAACTGGGAGTTGTTTAGGCATCTAAGGAATCTTTTATTTCAGGGGAAAATCCATTTAAGACCTCTGCTGGGGTCCTCAGCACTCTCCTGGGGCACTCCAGAAGATCCCGAGTTGGCCCCTCCTGGTCCCTCACACAACCGGACTCCAGTGCAAACTTAACACCTAGGGATATTCACTTTCCCCACACCAAAAGGCCATTGGTGAGTGTCCAGTGGGGAGCTGAATGTGCATGTGTGCGTGTAACTGAGTGTCTTGACACAAGGCCACTTGTAATAAATATCCACACAAAGAGAAGCCAACGAAGTCTACCACAGCAGAGGCAGGGGCAGAGCATCTCCTAGCACAGCACCCTCACTCCTGACCCCAAGTGTAGCACTGTCCCTGCCCCTCCCATAATGGAAGGTGGCAGTATGCTGCAGCGCCCACTCGGGAAGGGCCTTCAAACCTCCACTGGAGTAACGGGGAGACCAGCTCTGCCCCTTTTACAGATCCCAGGGCTGTTTGGGAAGGGGTACCAGGCTTTGGCCATGTCCCTGGACTTCATCTTCCTGAGGTCTCACCAATGTGGCTTCTAAGCCCCTGGAATCCAGACCCATAAAGGCCTGCCCCCAGCTCCTGGGAGGCCACCCCACACAAGAGATCACAGAACCAGGGGGCATAAAAGCCAAAACAGGACCTCCTGGAAGCCTAATACCAAGCCCAAGATGGGGATAGGGGTACAGGATGGCTCCTCTCTGATCTCCCACAGCTCCAACTCAGCCTGCCCTCTGGAGGTCAAGAGCCAAGTGGGAGGGATGGGGAAGCTTGACAACAGCTTGGTTTATTGTTGGTAACCATTTGAAAGTTTCTACTGCAACGAATTAGTGACTCCGAGTAGGTTAGCGAGCACCAGGTCCAGGCCCAGGCCCCCACCTGTCTGGGCATGACTCCGGTCCAACCACTTCATCATAGGATCTGTCACCTGTACTCAGAGAAGGGCCCCTCATCAGGCATGTCCCCAGCTTTCAGGACCAAGTGGCTTCAGGTCTGCCCCCATTTTCTCTACAAAAGTCCCAGAGAAGTACACTGAAGCCAGGGTGGGAAGGCTGGGGTGCTTCGTCACCTCGCCAGATAGAGCAATAGCAGCAGCACAGGAAGGAGGGCAGGGGAGGGAGAGCCAGGGAACATGAGGCCATTATCACTTCAGGGGACAGGGGCTGGCACTAGCCACACAGGTGGCGCATCCATCAGTGTTCTCAGCAGTTAATTCTATCAAGCCCTAGTACAGCGGGGTAAGACCCTGCCCTGCCCCCAACTCTCTGGGAGCCCTTCCCTCCCCTGGCTCAGTGTCTCTGCACCCCCTTCCCCTAGGAGGCCTGGGGGTGGTGTGGGTTAGGTGGGCCTGGGCCTGGCTGGAATGTGTGGAGCTGGTGGGTAGGAGAGGGAGGGACAGGTCCCCCTCCCTGCCCCCACTGGGGGCCTCTGAGTAGCCTCATCCTCAGGCCAGCTTCAGTGTGCTGACTGGGAAGGAGGGCATGGTGACCATGGTCACTGGGTTAAGCACTGTCTGGCCTACCAGCTGGGGGTGGTGCACCACCTGAGCCCCCACAGCTGGCTTTGCCATGACAGTGGCCGGGGGCCCCAGCCCGGCTGTGCCATTCACTTGCTGGTGTGAGAGAGTGTGAGCAATGTGGCTCACTGCCACTGGCTGGCTTACTGCCACAGGCTGTGGGTACAAGGGCAGCTGGGAGCCAAGGTGGGCCACGTGGTTGAGGGTGGCAGGGTGCACTGTGATGTGGCCGATGGGGGGCGTGGCAGGTGCTAGCTGCACGGCAGGGCTGGGGGCTGAGGGGGCAATGTGGGCAATGTGCTTGCCGCCTGGCCCCTGTAGAACATGGTTCACAGTCTGGATGACTGAGGCATGGGTGGTGGCTGTGTGGGCAATGACCGTGGAACCACCCCCAGCTGTGGCCACCAGATGAGCTGGAGCTGGCACCAGTGTCTGGGCAGGGGTGGCTGGTGGGGGAGGTGGTGCTGGCAGAGGGGTCTTCTGCTGTGGTGGCAGTGGTGGCGGCGGTGGCTGCACAGGGAGATGGGCAGGAGACAGAGCCACTGGGTGAGGATGGGGGTGAGGATGTGGTGGCAGAGGTGCAGGGGCAGTGCTGGAAGGTGGCAGGGTAGACTTCAGCAGCTCCGGCTGGGGACGATGGCTCAGCTTAGGTGGGCCCAGGCCTGCCCGGTCCTCCTCCATATCCTCGTCTATGTTGTCCTCACCCTCTGTGGGGGAACAAGGAGCGGGAAGCAGATCAGAAGGGCACAGAAAACAAGTGTGTGGAGGCAAAGATGCCACTAGGGGCCTGGAGACAGGATGGGGTAGAGAGCAACTTTTCTAACAGACAAAAAAACCTGACCAGGGAAGCTGGACACTATGTCTGGAGGTGGGAGGGCTAGCATAGGGCCAGGGCTCACCAGAGGCAGTGGAGGTGGAGGCCTGGTCATCCTCAGGTTGGCCCGTCTGCCGGAGTACACGGTCGATCTCCAGCACGTCCATCCACTGACTCAGCTCATGTTTGAGCTCTGCCAGCCGCTGCTGTGTGGCGATCTTCTCCCTCGCCAGCCGTTCCATCTCATGCTCATACTCCTTCTCCTTCCTCTTTAGGGACTGGGGACAGGACAAGGGACAGGAGGATACACTGAGCAGCAGCCACAGGCTGCATGGTACCTCAAAACCTCACGTCACATCAGCAGACCTACAGGGACATTGCAGTGACAAGGGGCCTGGTGGGACCTGAGCCACTGGAGACCAGGCCTGCTAATGCTTCTGAGCACTGTGGGATCTTGAACACATACCACTGAAAGCAAGCAGATTCAGGCCAGCTTGGACCCAAGTATGAAGGCCCTCTCCTACCCCTCCCTCAGCTTGTTTCTGAAGGACTCACTGCTTCTTGCCTCATCTCTCTACCTCCACTCCAGATGCCTCCACTATCATTCTTTCCCTCTGCTCAGTCACTGATACCACAAGCTACTCCTCAGAACCTGTTCCTCCAAGAACCACAGAAGGATCTTACACTTCTCTCCACCTCACCATTTGCTTTTCCCCTTTGGTAACCTTGTCCTTGGAGATGGCAAGCTAAACTTTGGGACAGCATCCTCTCATCTCCTTCTCTCCAATTACCTTTTTGCACAGGGTTAACACAGCTCTAATCTGTCTGTTCACATCCCATTTCCAAGCTGCCTTCTACACATACATCTTTTTCATGTCTCTATAATCTCCTGACTTTTATCTGCACCAGCTGGTGGTAGAACTAAATCTTCAGATCTCAGCCTCCTCGTAGCCAAGATTACAAGTGTGAGCCACTGGCACCCAGCCCAAGTATCTCTCTCTCTCTCTCTCGCTCTCTTTTATTGGTTATGGGGCTTGAACTCAGGGCCTGGGCACTGTCTCTGAGCTTTTGTGCTCAAGGCTAGCACTCCACCACTTTGAGCCACAGCTCCGCATCTGATTTTCTGGTGGTTCACTGGCAACAAGAGTCTCATGGAGGGCTGGGAAGGTGGCTCAGTGGTAGAGCGCTTGCCTTGCATGCATGAGGCCCTGGGTTCAATTCCTCAGCACCACATAAGCAAAAAGAAAAAACCCGGAAGTGGCGCTGTGGCTCAAGTGGTAGAGTGCTAGCCTTGAGCTGAACAGCTAAGGGACAGTGCCCAGGTCCAGAGTTCAGGTCCCACGACCGGATCCCCCCTCCCCCCCAAAAAAAAAAAGTCTCCATGGGTTTTTCTGCCATGTCTGGCTTTGAATCATGATCCTCAAATCTCAGCCTCCTGAGTAGTTAGGATTATAGGTGTGAGCCACCAGTGCCAGACTCCATTTTTCTTTTTTTCCAGTCTTGGTACTTGAACTCAGGGCGTAGGCACTGTCCTTGAGCTGCTTTTGCTCAAGGCTAGCACTCTACCACTTGAGCCACAGAGCCACTCTGGCCTTTTCTGTGTATGTGGGTATCGAAGAATCGAACCAAGGGCTTCATGCACGCTAGGCAAGCACTCTACCACTAAGCCACACCCCAGCCCCCAAGTCTATTTCTTGATCTGTTCTTGAGTATCTGACCTCCAAGGCTTGGGGAATATAACCAAGTATACAGACTCCTCACACACTAGAACCACATATTTGTCTTCGTTTTCCTCTCTGAACCCTATCTGTCTCAATGCCTATACATAGACTCTCCCATCTTCACCACTCTCTCGTTTGCTCCTGCTCCAAGACCAAACCTGGGTCCCCACCCTTCCACTATCCTTCTTCAGCTCAAAGCCTGGCCAGGAATTCATGAATAGCTTTATCAAACATCTGAATATTAAATTAGATACTATCAGATGTCCACCAAAATAGCTGATATGTGTCAATATTTTGTTTTCGTACCTTGTCCCTGCCCAATATGTGAAAGAAGGTAAGGACTGCTCTCCATTTTATTACCCTCAGTACCCTACCAAGACAGGATGATAAGCAAAGTGCTTACCAGCCTCAAGGAAAGATCTATGAGCATGTCTGTCCCTGCTCTGGCTCTGTGCAGTCTCACCCTTTCATCTTAAGGAGAAAGAATCACAGGAACTAAGTGCATTGGAGACCTTTATGCATCCACACCCTAGAAGCTGTCTTGCTGTTGTGGCAGCTTTTCTTGACTGTATATAGCAATGTCTTAAACCTCACTAATCCATTTGGGCCCCACTGCCCTACACTCCTTTGGCCCCAAACTACTGACCTCTGACCAGTGAGAAATGACTCAAACTATCAGGGCCAAGACACATAATGCAGATACAGTCATACTCTGTACTGGCCTTGACCACACAACCCTCTTCTACTATCCTTACTTTAACTTGTTTTTCCCACATTCTGCTAGAAAAAGTAGAAAAGACACTCTCCACCCACCCTTCCACACCTGTGTGGCTTCTCTCATGGCTCTACCCTGGGCCTGCACATGGTATCACAGGAGGCTACATCAATGGCAGGCCCCTGGTAACTTAGCTATCATTGGAACCTGGTGGCTGGCTGTAACTGCCACTCTGAAATCTACTGGCTTTCAGGGAGGCCAGACTTTTAGATCAGGAGCCAAGAGCTCTTCTTCCCACAGTGGAGTTCTCTACAGGCATACAAGTGTCTGGAAAGTTTCCCCAGAGACTAACTTCAGCCTATACAGTTTCATTTTTGGTTTGCCCTGGTGATACTGACAGTCAGACGCACAGCTTCATGCACACTAAGCAAGCATTCTACCCACTGAGTTACTTCATTTTAAACTCACTTCCTCCCTGTGATGACCTGGATGCATGCCTGTTCTTCCTCTGCTCTGTTCTCTATGGCGGTCTTCTAGTCCTATACCACCTCTAGGTTCTGCTGAGTCTCTTGCCCTCCATAGCCTCCTGCTCTGCACACAATACCAAAACCCTCATCAGCACATCTTTTACTTCTAAAAAGGCATCTTCCTCCCTCCAACACTATCTGGATTGCCTCCTGAGTTTATCCAGATATATCCAGCAGGTCTCTAATGTCTTGCTCGACAACTTGCCTGGGGTCCCTCTCACTTCCTAGTCAGCCCAACCAGGAGCCTAAGGAGCTTCATTCTGCTGCTTCTGAATCTCTGAATTATTTCCAAATCCACTTGTTATGCAAGACTCCCCAAGTATGCATCTGTAGAGGAACTTGCCAGTTCATCCTTCTACTCAGCAACGATTCCTAATAACTTTTACAGTGCCTGAGGTTATTTGCATGAATAAACTCAATTCTCCTAACATCTTGGCACGACTAGTTGTTCAACTTCACCAAGCAGAAGTTGCTATTCGCAGAAAATATCACAGCCTCTCAACAGGAATTTGTCAAGAGGCCACTTGGCTAAACACAAATTATACCCTGTTACAACCTTAAGTTCTGAAAAAAAAAAAAAAAATTCCGAAAATAAGCTATTTGACCTTCCACTGCATCCTCCAGACCCCGGGTAACCCGGAGCCCCTCCCCCGCTCCGCGGGTTTTCCCCCTCCACCCTAGCCGCAAGAGGCCCCGCCCCTTCGGAGCACGCGCTCACCCACGCGGCCTGGCTTTGCTGCGTCACTCCCGCCAGCCGCACCCTCCCTCCGCGCGCCCAGGTACCCCGCCCCAAGTCTGGCTCGGCCAATCAGCGATGCTGCCCTGCCCCCTCCTGGCTGCCGGGAAGCGAACGGGAAACGGGCCAGTCCCTCCCCCTCGCTAGGGAGGGCGGGCGGAAAGGCGCGAGTTTGCCGGCGGGGGAAGGGGGAGGGGAGAGCGGGCAGTGGGGGGGGTGCGTAGCGGCGGCTGGGTCTTGCAGCAAGTCAGGTTCGGGCTGCTTCGGAACTGTCACCCCTGTGGGGGAGCCGAGGGAGGGCCGGCTTCTTGGACATCTCTGCTCTCACCCCCCCATCCCGAAAGCTTCCCAAATGGGCCAACAGGGAGACCCTGAGGCGTCACCCCGCCCGCGCGGCAGGGAGCCCTAAGCGCCGCCCACCTCCTCAACGGCTCGCGTCGCCGAGGCAGCCGAGCGCGGCGCGCGCCCATCCCCCCCGCCCCGCGCGCCGCGCCTGAGCCGGTTTCCAAGGAAACCGGAACTCCAGGCCGTCATGGCAACTGTCTTATCGGCTCGCTCCCCACGGCAGCAGAGGGGCGCCCGCCCAAGGGAGGGGACCGACAGCCTAGAGGATCCACTACAGTTTAAAACAAAACCCCTTTCTTTCAACAATGGCAGAAGGGAAACCCAATTTTTTTTTCTTTTCAGTGAGCCCAGAACTGTGTGTCACCCAAATCGCTGCATTCGCCTTTTCAGGTCGCGGCCTCTCGGTGCCTACGCCATCCTGGGGGGGGATCTTAAGCCTGGCGGACAGAAGGGGCGCTTCACCAGCCCGCTGCCAGGGAGGGAGGTTCCGCCCAGGAGTTCCCCCACCTTCCTGTCCCACTTATTGCCACTAGCGACAGTCGCTCGGGCCAAGTCGGGTTCCCGCCCTAACGGAGGGCGGGGCGACGCCAGTCACTCGCGCCCTAGTCACGCGCGCTGCGCTCACACATTGCCGAGAGTCAGCGGCGCTGCCCGGGGCCCGCAGACGCCGCGCGCGCGCGGGAGAGGAGAGCGCCACCCCCCTGCCGCGCACGCGCCCTCCGCCCCGCCCTCCCGCGCACGCGCTCTCCGCCACCACCGCTCCTCCTCTCGGGCTGGGAGCCCCGCTGACGTCAGCGGGGCCATGTGCTCAGCGCCCGCGTGGAGGCGGGCGGGGGAGCCGGCGAGCGCGGGAGGGCGGGGCAGGCTGCGGAGCAGGAAGCTGGCGCTGCGGCCTGTGGCGGCACCGCCCGGTCCGGCTTCCCTCCCCCATACCTGGATGTACCGCAGCGCCGTCCGCAGCACACTCAGATTCGATGTCTTCTTGTCGTCCACATTGGGGATGTTGCGCTTCAGGGTCTCAAAGCACTCCTTTAGATGGGCCCTCCTGAGGGAGAGGGAGCGAGCTCGAGTCAGCCAGCGCCCCAGACTGGGGAGAGGAAGGAAGGCCCCGGGGCGGGGAGGGGGAGAGGGGAGCTAGGGGAGACCCAAGGTGGGCAAATCCCAGGGGAGGGAGGGAGGGAGGGAGGGGCTGGGGCCCCCAGTCACACACGCAGGTGCGTGCGGGCGCATGCACACACACACCTGTTTTTCTCCAATTTGTTGTGAACTTCTCTGGTTCCGATCCTGAAACCCAGACAGACAGGAGGCTCAGAAAGGGCCTTGAATAGGCAGCCTTCCTGAGCCCCGCTGCCATCCCTCCCAAATGCCACAGGCTTTTTGTCCCCAACATTCGTTAATAGCAGCAATGGGCAATGAAAAGTGTTTGCCCTATGCAGAACCCATATCCCCACTCCCCCTTCTCAGGGCACAACTAGGCTCTTAATCCACATGCCCTGTAACCCTCTATCCCTCCCGGTCAACTATTGAGACAGACAGCTCAGATGCTGTGGCTGTCAGCAGCCAGTTGACCCTGGCCCCTTCCCAAAGGCCTGGAAGTAGCATAAGCCCCTGGGTGATGGCATTGGAGAGGGTCTGAGAACAAGAAGGTAATGGCCATTCATTCTCAGGACAGAGAAAGCTTAGTGAGAACAGTGTCTGGCCTGTGCAAATACAGGAGGTACTTCTAGATTGGGCATGACATGCTGGGAAGGGTACTTTCTCTTGCACACACAGCCCAGGGACCAGACAAGTTCTCTCCATCCCTCCGGCCCCACTCCCCACTCACCCCCCAGGCCTCTTCTTCTGTTCACTGGATTTGGCTTCTTCAGCTGGTGCCAACTTCAGGGTCCCAAGCGTGGGTGGGGGTGGCTGCTGGGGGGCCAGCTGAGGCTGTACGCCAGGGTGGGGTGCTATGGTCAGGATGGGTGTGGGGAGGGGCTGCAAAGGCTTGGGGCTGCCAGTAGGTGCAACAGTGGTCTTCGAGTCCGGCAGTACAGGAGCCGGGGTGTGCACCTGAGGCCTGGCAGGCAACGGGGCAGGCTCCTTAATGCTGAGTCCAGGAGTGCTGACCAGGGCTGGCTGACGAGGTGCCAGGGGCAGAGGCTGGGCAGCAGGGGGCAGTGGTGGGGGTGGGGGCAGTGGCTGGGCAGAGTTGGTCACTACAGGAATGGGAATGACAGTCAGTGGAGTGGGAGTGGCAAGTGGGGGTGGAGGTGCTGGTGGGGGAGCTGGTGGGGACAAGGGCAGCGGGGGTGCCTCGATGCGGGGTTCCTCCACAGGTAGGGCATGTGCTAGCCTGGCCAAGCTACTGGCTTTCTTCTGTTCCTGCTCCCGCTCCCGCTCCCGTTCCCGTTCCAGACGAAGCCGCTCTTGCTCCTCTATGCAAAGAAAGAACACATGGGAGGGAGTCTCAGCAGGGCTGATGGCTGTGGGTCCTGCTTCACCCAGTCAGTGTTCCATGATACCCCTTGTCCAGGAAAGAAAGGGTCCAAGGAAAGGTAAGTAGAAGCTGTGAGGGTGCTGTAGGCTTGACAACCTGAAGCTTGAGTGGGTAAGGCAGGTGATCAGCCAGGAGTGTCCAGAGGGCCAAGAGGGAAAGATGAGGTCAGAAAGCTGGGCAGAGGCCAGCCACCATAGAAGAATGGAGGCAGCTTTCACAGTATTTACAAGGCACCTGTTAGAGAGCAGGCAGCACTTTTATTTCACAGATGTTATAAACACAGACAGGCCCCTGCACTTCACAGATGCAGTAAATGAACACAAGAGAGGTCACACAGCAAGATTAACACCTAGCCAGATGCCTAGTACTTTCAATGTCAACATGAACTCGCATACGTTCACATCCCCAATCCTCACAAGAGCCCCAAGTCACAGGTAGGGCAGGGATATCGCCTTTATGAGACAATCTCTCAGGACTTCTAAACTCCCAGACCAGTCCTAAGGCCTCTTTGTGTTCTAAAGAGACTATAAACATACTTGCCCCTTCTGTTAGGATTCATTTCTCCCAATCCCTTCTGTTCCATCAACAGCAACAAAAACTAGAAAGGTAAGAGGCAGGAAGAAAGGTAGGCTGGATTCTTTAGCAGAGGCAGAGCAGGGGCATGGACTCAGGCTACCTTCACTGGTCACTTCCTTCAACTCCTCTGTTGAAAGCCAAGCAGGATGGTGAGGCCTGCTCAGGAGCTGATAGAGAACAGGAGAAGGAGCAGAGCCTTCCCTTACCCTCCCAGTGCTGTCCTTTCCCAGCCCTGCATAGGGCTGCACGGACTCAAGACAAGCAGGAACTGGACAACCAGCCTCTTGCTCCTGCTGCATTCACCACTGTTGAATGAGTGGACACAGCAGTGAGTGGACACACCCAAATGTGAGTTGAAGCTGGGGGCAGAACAACCTCTACAAGTGTTACTGGCTCAGAGGCCCAAGGCCCTTTGGCCAAGGGACACCTTCAGAATCTCCAGGGCAGCTGCTGGCCCTGCCCACAGGGAAGAAGCCCAAGGAGGAAACAGAGGGGAAGTATTCAGAGTAAAGCTCTCCGTGGTTTCCCAGCAGCCAGGGCTCAGGGCTGCCAGTCACAGGGCCTCTCCTGATCATCCCTGCCCTTCAGGAAGCTAAGCCGCCAAGCTGGGCAGGCCTGCTCCAATGTGGGGAGGCCTTGCTTTTCCAGGCCTCTCCCTACCTGCCCTGGCTTAGATTACAGCACCAGAGAAAACCTGTTCCTTGTGCTCCAGTTTCCCACAAACCACACTGGCAAAAAAGCCTTGCTGAATTCCAGCTCCAGACTGCTGGCAGGCTGGGCCTGGCAAGATAAGGCTCTTCAGCTCCCCATCTCCACTTCTTCAACCCAGAATCCAAACATCCATTAGCTTAGGAGCAAATGCTCTACTCTCCATGGGCAGACAGACAGGGACCCAAGGACAGGTGTCCTGGGAACCTAGACAAACCCTGTATTTTAAAGCAAATCCAAAGCTCACCTAGGAGATGGCAACCTCCTTCCTTCCCCTCCCCTCTTCCAGAAGCAGGGAGACATGTCTCCCAGGTGCCAGGAAAAACCCTGGTGAATGGCAAAGGTCTATCACACTTGGCCTAGCATGAGCAACTCTGGAGGGAGGGAGGGAGGGAGGGAGGCTGTCTTAGGACGGAACCAGTCACCAATGCTTTCTGTCCCCAACCACTCATTTTCTACCCAAAGAGAACCTCTCTAGGGCACTGAAGGGCCAAATACACAGGTGCTAGGGCCTTCCTCAAGAGCAATCTGCAGATTTCAACCATTCTGTACTCACAGGTATACATACGCCCTCTCGCATGCACACTCATCTCCCTGGGATCTACCCAGGTGCTGCCCCACCCCCAAGAATTTATCATGACCCTTTGGGATAATCCAGGGCCAAAGGCCCAGAGAGCAAGATTGCAGGAGTGCTACTAGCAATCTTTTTTTTTTTTTTTTTTCTTTTCTGGTCCTGTGGCTAGCACTCTACTACAGTGGCCAGTTCTGACTTTTTCTGGCTAGTTTATTGGAGATAAGAGGCTCCTGGCCTTTCCTGCATGGGCTGACTTTGAATCTCCATCCTCAGATCTCAGCCTCCTGGGTAGCTAGGATTACAGGCACAAGCCACTGCACCAGCTACCTGCAATCTTTTTAAGCTATAAGGGGCCTAGGAACTTAGGCACAGGGTTCCAGGTTAAGGGGGTCCACAAATGTGCACACTTTGTGGTCCCAAATGTGCACAGCAGTTTTCCCCTTCAACAGGCTACCAGGGAGCTTGGCAAACAAAGCAGACCCAGGGCAGGACATGGACAGGTGTCTCTGGATACTCTGCCTAGCATCCTCCAATCAAGGTAGTAGAGCCCAAATTACCCCTGGGAAGACCAAATTAAGCCATCTTGCAGAACAAAAGAGGGCCTTGCCCTTCCTTTCTTATTTTTTCTCACACAGGCTCCAATGTGCACCCATCCTCAGGTTCATCCATCATGTAAGCCAACTATATGGTTTAGGCCAGAAAACCTGCCCTTGAGATTGAAGGAGGAATGGACAGGAGAATTTCTGTTCAGAGCTGATCATTGGGTTCACATCCCACCCTCTTCTCTCCCATTCTTCCTGCTCCAGGATAAAGGATAGAATCTTAAGAAGAAGAAAGGGAATTCTGGAGGTTAAACTGCTGAGACCAGGTCTGGCCAACTCTAGACAAGAGATGCATGTTTTCTTGGAATAGATTAGGCTTTTTAGCACCATCCATCTCCCAAGACTCCCTGATTCAGCATCAAGAAGCTCTGACCCAGTAGCTGAACTTGGCTAACCCCCAGTTCTCACCACCTGGGGGAGGGGCAGGGCTCTGCACCTTCTTAGGAGAGCTATTCCCCAACTGCTTTGCCTGCAAAGCAGCTTACATCACCCACTTCCATCTAACTGACCAGCCCTAGGCTTAATTGGGGAGGAGTAGAAGGAATGACAGGGATGGTCTTCTCCCTTTCCCCACATGGCCTTTCAGCCTTCAGTCAGGTGAGAGTGAAAAGAGGATACACCCAGAGGCAACAGCAGGTCAATTCTGTTCACCTTGAGCGCTCCTCTTGGTGTCTATGCATAGGGACACAGATTGACACTCCCGATAGGCATTGTGTTGACAGTGGCAGGAGTTAACTCAACGTCCCCAGACCTAGTGCTTATTCCTCCCTCTCCCCACTACAGCTGAGACTGCATTGTCCATTGCCTCACCCCGCTCCAGACGCCCCCAAACAAGAGAGAGGAACGTGTAGGCTGATGGTCCCAACCCACCAGTTCTGCAAAACCCAGACACTTGAGTCTGGCACATCTCTAGTGACTCTTGACCTTGAGAAGCCGGTCGGATCGGACTAGGCCTGCGGACCCATAGCTCTCCCTCCCCTTGCTGGCTACCCCCCCCCTCCTCCGGCGCCGCTGTAGCAGCGGCACAGGCTGCAGGAGCGCGCGCGCGCACACACACCACACACTACTACCTCCTGCATGACTCATCATTGAAGCAACAATAGGCAGCGAGAACGGAAAGGAGGGCGAAGCACTCGCTACCACAACCCACCGGCCGAGGAGTGCTAGGGGGTCTGGGAGGGAACAGGAGTCCCGGGGAACTGCACCCATACGGTTCGGGGGCTGAAGCCTCCTTGACAGTGTGGAGATCAGCAGTCTTTCTCTCCTCAGCCCGTATCTCGGCAGCACCCCTAAGGCTAGCGACCAACCACCAAGGGTGCGTGGGGCGGACCATAAAATCCTAGTGTCTCTGCTCTGAGTTAGAAATGCCAAGGTTTACCCCTTTTCAGTGTGGATCACTGCAGCCGGTGCAGGGCCACGAAGGACTGGGGAGAAGGTTTTTTGGGGGGGTAGGCCGAGCAATCTGAGTCCTAAATGTCTTGTCACTCTGGGATTCTGAGGGTTTCCCTCGCCTCAAGAGCAAATACAGGAAGATTAGGCGAGAATCGAGAGGTGAATTTCGCTCCTCCTTCCCAGGGCAAAGGCTCTCTCTCTCCCAGGGAGAAGCCCAGCGGCCCGATCCCGGGCCCAACCCGGCGCAAGGTTCCAGGGCGGCCCCGCCCAGACCCCGCCCCCGGCCGAGCGCGAGTCGGGGAGGAGGGGCCGGGCCCCGCCGTCCCCAGCGGGAGTGTCCCCCGTGCACGTGGTCGGGGGCGGGGCCCATCCACGTCACCACCCGGTGTAACCAACGGGCTTGGGACGCAGGCACACGCAACATTCCAGCCGAGAGCGGGTTTGGAAGGCGTAGACACGCCACATTCCACACCGGCTAAAGCCGGGTTGAGCGAGGGGGCCCAGGAACCGACCCCGTCGACTCGTGGGGCATTTGCAGAGACGCCCAATCAGCCCGGCTTTCACTCAAACCCCAGGCGCGGGACCCAGCCCAGCCCTGGGAGGCGGGGTCAGGCGGGGCTGGCTAGGATCATAAGACACGCGATGTCATTTCATTCTGCAAAGGCCGCCTCCGCCCCGAGCGGCGCGTAGATCTGCCGGGAGCGCCCCCCCCTCACCCTCCTGCCGGGACCAGGAAAGCCGGAGAGCTGCTCCGCGTAGAGTAATCCCCACCCCCACCCCGTTACACACACGCCCACTCGTGTGCTGTACACACGTCGGTGTACACGTCCGTTCGTCTGCTCTCCGAGGTTCCCATTACACATCTCCCTGCACGCACGCACACGCGGGTCTGCCACCCCCACGTAACACCAGCCCTTGCCCCAACCCCCGGTTCACACATCCACATCCTCAATGCTACCCTGGGTGCCGCCGGCCCACGCGGCAGGAGCCCCCCACGGATAGTGTACGGGGGTGCCAGGCTGCTAGGGTGGCGCCCGAATGAACCAGGTCCTTTGCTGCATGTTAATGAATTGATTAATTATTTTCACTGCCCACATCATTCCTCCCGGGCGGCAGCTCGGGGGGGGGGGGGCGGGGGGAAGCTACGGGCTGCCGCCGAGGAGGGGGGGGCGCTTGGGGTTTCGTGTGGGTTCAGGGACCAGGGTCACTCGCCTCCCCTTGCCCGGTGCCCCAGGGGCCCAGCCCGGCCGCTCACCACGTGCTCTCTGTTGTTGCTGAGCTTGCCATTCCAGGAAGCGGGCGGCCTCCAGTAGCGTCTCGATGCTCATCGCGCCGAGAGCAGCCGGGGGCGCGCCGGGGCCGAGGCTGCGGCCCGCGAGCCAGGCACAGGTCAGGCTGGCGGGCGGGCAGGAGGGAGGGATCACCTCCGGGGGGCGACAGGGCTGGGCGGCGCAGCGCACTCCTCAGGAAAGAACGGGGGAGCACGGATAGAAAAATCAATGTCTCCCAAAATATTTGCAAAAAGATAAATCTGCAAAAAAAAAAAAAAAAGATCTCCCCAAGAGGCGGCACTGCCTCCCTTTCTTGCCCTCCCTCTTTTCCTCCCTTCGGATGCCTCCCGCCCCGCGGCCCCCGGGAGTCCCGCCGACAAGAAAGGGCTTTGCAACAAGATGGCGAGGAGGCACCGACACACACAACAAGGGAAGGAGCCGCGCTGCCCCCGGCCGCCGCCCCCGCTACTACACCGGGGCCGCAGCCAAAGCCCGGACCGGAGCCCCCGCCCGAAGGGCCGGGTCGTCTCACGGAGGGAGAGGCGGGGTCGCGCGCTGGGTGGCCCCGCCCACTATAAACGGCGCGCGCACGCGCGCGCACGTGGCTTAGGTGGGGGAGGAAGAGGGAATAGGGTTTGTTGCGCCCGTTTTCCGCTTTCCCACCTCGCCCCGCCCCAATGACAAGCCACAAGTTGAGCAAAGGGTGAAGCGCTCGGGTCATTCTCGTCGTAATCTCGCCTGGTTGAAAGGAAGAATGGAAAATTCAAGACTGAGGTTAGCTGAATTAAGGCTATGCTGGTTAAGGAAATTTATGACCGGACGCTTAGGTCCCCGCTCCCCTCCCACACGCGACCTAAATCCCGCAACTACCCGACTGTCGCAATTCCCCCCTCCCCCCGCGGGATCCGCCCCTGGGCGGAGCTGACGACAGCAGGGTGCCGGAGAGCCGGCGGAGCGGAGGGCTGATCCGGCTCCGGGTTTTGTCTCCGTTCCTCCCCCCGCAGTGCGTTCGCATCCTATTAGGCTACGTAATCGGGCCGCGGGCCAATGGGCGGGCAGGACAACACGGCATGGAGCAGCTCCACATGGACACCCCGCACCGCCAGCCTTCTGTTTAAAGGGCCAGTGTCTGAAGGGTCACATTTGAGGGTTCGGACGGGGCCATAGGTGAACACAGGTTTCGGTAACTTCTTGAAGTAGTGACCAGGTCCATCCTCTACTTTTCATCACCCTCTCATTTAAAACCAAGTCACTTCTTCCTCTAAATTTTTTGTCTTTGTCCACGCGTGTCTGGCGTGGGTGGAGACTCCGACAGTGCCACCTCAGGGGCCACCTTTTGCTCTGGGCCGAGGCGGCGGCGGTCAGGGGGAAACAACTATAAAGCGCGCGTTGAGGGGGGGTGTGGTCCAAATCGGGAACAACAACGTGGAGGGCGGAAGCCCGGTCCTCTTGGCCACTGGGCCACAGGAGGCCGCGGGCGGGGTGCGGGGCGGGGTCGCCGCGTCTAGCTTGAACTTCGTTCTCCCGGAGGCCAGGCGCGCCCGCCCTTCTCTTCCGGGCTCCAGTGCTTAGGGGCGCCTAAGGTACAATCAGAAAGTCAGACCTGCCTGGAGGCCAGCCGGCCCAAATCCTCTCACTTTACTGATAGAAAAACTGAAGCCCTGAGACAGGAAGGGACTTGTCTACGATCATTCCCCATCCCTGCTGCTCCTTGTCCCATAAGGAAGAGCATTATCCTCCTTTGAAGCCAGTTCAGAGGCAGGACTCCCAACTAGAAAAAAGCCGGGGCGTCGGGGGAGGGGGGAGTGGAAGGGGGTGGCCACTTAACATATGATTGGGCAACTGACGTTTCCTTTGGCTGAATACTCAACCCTACTGTTTGGCTTCTTTGAGGGAGGTCACACCATTCCCACTGGTACAATTGGTAGTGACAGGCTCCAGCTGGCTGAAGGGATATTTGGGGCACCCTGGAGCATATCCAGTTCTGCTGTCCGAATGCTAGGCATAGGACATAACCTTAGTTATGGTTCCAAGTGCCTTGTCAAACCAGTCAAGGAGAGTGGGACTGTGCCCAGTGGTGTCAGGAGCCTAGTTGGGGCCTGGGCTTCAACACGCTGCCCAACTATCCCATCCACACTGTGCCCTCAGAAGCATATGTGCCAATTTCCGGGACCAGCTGAAAAAGAGCCAGTAGAGAGAACTAGTACAAATTAATGCTTGGTGGTTTTACTCGTTTACTCCTTGATGCTCGTTTATGACCATCACAGTGAGAAAGAAAACTGCAGGGAAGATCGTAGCAATCAGTCACCTCTCCAATGCCCCAGCATCTGTATAGCATGAAGGGACCATCAAACATAAATATCTGGGTGACACTGATTTTGATGATGTTTGAGTGCCCTTTTTCTAGGAAGGCTAGATCTGCCCTTACATTGCTTCCTTCACAATGTTTATAATATTTACTAGGTTGGACCTGGCCCACTCTGTACAACTTGAGAAAAGGGATACTTGAGCTGAAGGTTTGCCTTAAGTGGTAGGGCACTTTATGCCTGGCAAAGCATAAAGCTCTCAATCCCAGTACCATCTAAGTTTTTTTGTTGTTGTTGTTGTTGGTTGTGGGGCTTGAACTCTAGGCCTGGGCACTGTCCCTGAGCTCTTCAGCTCAAGGCTAGCATTCTACCACTTGAGCCATAGTGCCACTTCCGGCCTTTTCTGTTTATGTGGTGCTGAGGAATTGAACCCAGGGCCTCATGCATTTGAGGCAAGCATTCCACCGCTGAGCCACCTTTCCAGCTCCTAATGATAATTATTCTGGAGCTTAGCAGTAAAGCAGCTTCCTAGCAAGTCCAAGTCCCCCAGTACTGCCAAAAACTTAAGGGGAGAGGCAGAGGAGGGGGAGTATCCTACTCCATAGTGATGTGAGATATTGGCCAAGTTCTCATATTGCTTGGGATCAACACTAAAGCATTCACCCAGGGAGGTGCATCTAGCCTGTCTGCAGGTAGTAATGGCACTCACGTAGACCTAAGCCTTTCTAGAGGCCAAGTCCAGTTTTGCTAGACTCTTCTCACTAGGGACCAGCTCTGTATCATTAAGAAGGCACCACTCTGAGCAGTATTTGGAAGGCTTTTTTTCCTGTTGGGATGAAACTGGAGATACAAGTGAGGTGAACACAGAGTTGAATACTGGTCATTCTCAATACATCTGGCCCAGAGCTTAGTGGAGATGCATGCTATTTAAAACAAACAGCCTTACTGGCTTCACATGATCATCTGTTTATTTGGGTCATATCAGGGACAGCAGCCAGGGGATGTTAGGCAAAAGCTAGACTTTGGAAAGGTGGTTTTTTGCTGGGCTTGTTGCTTATGAGAGCCTGAAAAATGGCCCAACAGAATTTCTCATCAACTATGGTTTCCTCAGTTGGGGAATGAATAGTGTAGGTAGACACTCCTGTAAGGAGGGAACATAAAAGTGGAGAGGAATGAATAGAAGGGGTATTTAACATTTCAAGCCAGTTTCCTGTTCCAAGGGGGTGGAGTAACGAGAGAAGCTGGCAAATGTATCACTCAAGGGAAAGATAGTTTTGCCTGTTCAGCAGAAAGCTTAGTGATCTAAAGTTGGTCCTAAAGTTTCTTTATGACTTCTTACTTGTAGGACCTTTGGGGCAGAAGAAAACCTGGGACACCCATCACCGTGCATTTCCTGAGAGGATGTTAATCCTCTTTCAATCTTTCTCCTGTCCTATGTACTCTGATGCCCTGTTCAAATCTCATTTCACTCACTAGTTTTTATTTTTTATTTTTTGGTTGGTCGTGGGGCCTGAACTCTGGGCCTGGGCACTGTCCCTCAGCTCTTCAGCTCAAGGGTAGCGCTCTACCACTTGAGCCACAGCAACATTTCCGTTTTTTTTTTTTTCTTTTCTGCTTATATGGTGCAGAGGAATCGAACCCAGAGCCTCATGCATGGGAGGCAAGCGCTCTACCACTGAGCCACCTTCCCAGTCCTCACTATTTTTTAATGTGCTGAGCTAGAAACATTTCCTTATGGAACTGTCTGCCACCACCCCCCGCCCCCCAAAAAAAAAAAACAAAGTTGTATGTGGACTTCTTCCAAGCACTGAGAAGGGGGAGGGGGCGAAACTGAAAGCACAGATACACTAGAACCCACAAGCTGAAAAAGGAGCTGTGGCTCAAGTGACAGAGCAAAAAAGCTAAAGGACAATGCCCATGCCCTGAATTCAAGCTCCAGTACTGGCACAAAAAATAAAAACAGGGCTGGGAAGGTGGCTCAGTGGTAGAGTGCTTGCCTTGCATGCATGAGGCCCTGGGTTCAATTCCTCAGCACCACATAAACAAAAAGAAAAAAGTCAGAAGTGGTGCTGTGGCTCAAGTGGTGGAGTGCTAGCCTTGAGCTGAAGAGCTGAGGGACAGCGCTCAGGCCCAGAGTTCAGGTCCCACGACTGGACCCAAAAAAAATAAAAAATAAAAACAAAGTAGGCTTAAAGTCTGGATTAGTTAAATGAACCTGATTTCTGGTAAGTCTATCAGAATGAACAAGATTAGGAGTAGAAGCAGGTACCCACTGGTCATGAGTGAAGTCGATTTCTTTACAGCAGTCTCACCTCCCTCCACCCCTTCCCAACTATGATAGATGAAAGGACTTCTCCAGGACCCACGCAACAGGTACAGTCTTGGTTCCACCTTCTTGTCCAGGTAAGTTCCCCAATTTGTTGTCTCATGCCACAGCTGGAAGAGTTCAGATCACCTGGCAGGACCTACCAAGAGAAGGTGTCTTAGGACCTGGGAAGGTGGCTCAGTGGTAGAGTGCTTGCCCTGCATGCATAAGGCCCTGGGTTCGATTCCTCAGCACCACATAAGCAGAAAAAAGCTGGAACTGTTGCTGTGGCTCAAGTGGTAGAGCACTAGCCTTGAGCTGAAGAGCAGAGGGACAGTGCCCAGGCTCAGAGTTCAGGCTCCACGACTGACCAAAAAAAAAAAAAAAAGAGAGAGAGAGAGATGTCTTAATGATGGTCACCAAGGTGTCCAGTAGAGAAGGGGCCTAATCACAGTGTTAAGAGTCCCTGTACATCTCAGAAGCAGGTGAAGAGGGGGAGTGAACTCCTCTCTTCCTCATTAAAAACATAATCATTAACTTCACTGAGAGCTGCTCCACAAAACTGAGTCCGTAAGTGAGAACTGGACTTGGATCCAGGAGCTCCATGACCTCAGAGGCCATTGCCTAGAGAGGTGGCCATTCCTCATCTAGCCTGAGAGGGTGACTGGAGAAAGGGGCAGACTTTCATCCAGGCATCACTTTGGGTGTGGACTCTGAGTAAGGAGGAAAGAAATGCAGTTCAGAAGTAAAAAGGGAGGAGCCACATGCTGGGCTTCTCTGAGAAACCAGAACTATGATGCTAGAGGTGGGTCTGATGCAGACAAGAGACTTGGGTGGCAGCTGACCCAGTGGAAAGGTGGAAGGACAGGATGTGGATTTTAGAAACTCCTGGAAGGAAAAAGGAGGTGGCTTTCTGAGAGAAATGGATCCAGGTCAAGGGAGTGGAATAGGCAAAATGATGAGTAAAGAGAAGTGGAGGGTAGAATGTGCAGTGTGAGTGGCAGCCAGCTGGACGGTGCAGGGGTGTAGATGTGGGAGACAGAGAAGACCCCTCCTAGGGCACAGGACTCCAGGAGATGCAAGCTGAGCTCCACAAAGAGGACTGAAGTTTACTGTCCCAGCAGCCCAAACATACTCAAATGCCCAGTTGTAGCTCCAGGTCTTCCAAACTCATAAGATGAAGGATCAGTGATGAGAAATATTCACTCAGAACTGGTAAGGCCCAGCCAGTGACTGAAACTGGCTGGCCAGCCCAGAGTAAGGACTTAGCTGCACTGAACCACTGGTAAGGAATATGAGGGCCCCAAGCCTCTACTGGACAGTAGAGTGGGGGCCCTCTTTGGAACCTAAGGGTATCACATGCCAGCCCATGCTTCTCTTCATACTTCCAACTGATCTGGTACACTGATCTAGCCTATACAGTACTAGTCACTGTCCCTGTTAGTGAGCAACCAGCTGTCTCTGAAGTCACTTTAAGGTGATTCTGAACTACTGGTTGAGTAGTTAGGTCTAGCCTGCATACCAACTACCTACAGTCAAGTGCCGATGTAACATCTGTCTTAGAAGCCATCATAAAATATAGGCAAACATTTTTCTATCTAGAGTGGCCAAGGAACTTTGTACCAGTGAAAGCAAACAGAAAAATTGTGACAGCATAGTGTGATAGTCTGATCACCTCTAAGTAAATAAAACAAAATCATCATTTAGAAAAGGTACTGAGGGGCTGGGAAGGTGGCTCAGTGGTAGAGCGCTTGCCTTGCATGCATGAGGCCCTGGGTTCGATTCCCCAGCACCACATAAGCAAAAAGAAAAAAGCTGGAAGTGGCGCTATGGTTCAAGTGGTAGAGTGCTAGCCTTGAGCTGAAGAGCTGAGGGACAGCGCCCAGGCCCAGAGCTCAGGCCCCACGACTGGACCCAAAAAAGAAAGAAGGAAGGAAGGAAGGGAGGGAGGGAGGGAAGGAAGAAAGAAAGAAAGAAAGAAAGAAAGAAAGAAAGAAAGAAAGAAAGAAAGAAAGAAAGAAAGAAAGAAAGAAAGAAAGAAAGAAAGAAAGAAAGAAAGAGAAAGAAAGAAAGAGAAAAAAAGAAAAGGTGCTGGGTACCAGGGACTCATATTTGTAATCCTGGCTGCTCAGGAGACTGAGTTCTGAGGACTGGGCTTCCAAACCAGCCTGGGCAGCAAAGTATGTAAGAGTCATCTCCAATAAACCAGCTAAAAGCTGGAAGTAGAACTGTGGCTTAAGTGATATAGCTACAGCTTTGAAAACCAAGCAAGAGTACAAGACCTTGAGTTCAAGTCCCAGTAACATCACATGTACAAGAACATGAACAAACACACACACATAGACACACACATAGACACACACAGGAAAAGGTAAATGACCAAACAGAAGGAAGTCTTGTAATTGAACAGGAAAAAGAACCTTTGTTTAAAAAAAAAAAAAATGAACTCAAGCCAGTCGCTGGTGGCTCATGCCTGTAATTCTAACTACCCAGAAGGCTGAGATCTGAGATCACAGTTCAAAGCCAACCCTGGGCAGCAAAGTTCATAAGACTCTCATCTCCAATTAACCATTAGAAAACTGGAAGTGGAGCTGTGGTTCAAAGTGGTAGAGTGCTACCTTGAGCCCAGGGATAGCATCCTGGCCCTGAGTTCAAGCCCCCCCCCCAACCCCCCCCCCCAATTATATGTAATATGTACAGCATAGAGGCACAGACATGGAATGCATGAGCTCATAGATCTATCAGAAAATCCAACAATGGACTAATGTGTTGCCAATCAAAGATAAAGAAATTTTAAAATGCAGCCTCTCAGTCAAGTGTGGCAAAAACATACTCATGGAAATGCAAATGACCATAGTCATGAACAAATTGTCCATGTATAGAAGCTTCTGTAAAAGGTATGTCCTCTGCCTTAGGAACTCATGCAAACTTACCCTAAATGCATAGTTTCTTAATACAAAGATATCCACTTAAGTGTTATGCACAATAATAAAAACCATTTTAGAAAATCTAGTCCCAACTAGGACCAGCTGAGTGAGTGAAGCAATGCTCACAATAGGTATGTGGAAAGAAACAGGGCTGCTAAACCACCCAAACAGCAATACCATTTGACTTTCAACAGTGTGTTTGCTGGCAATTTTGTTTTTTTAAATCGGTCATGGGGCTTGAACTCTGGGCTTGGGCGCTATCCCTGTGCTCTTCAGCTCAAGGTGAGTGCTCTACCGTTTGAGCCACAGTGCCACTTCTGGTTTTCTAGTAGTTTATTGGGGATAAGAGTCTCACAGACTTTTCTGCCCCGGCTGGCTTTGAACTGTGATCCTCGGATCTCAACCTCCTTAGTAGTTAGGATTACAGGTGTGAGCCACTGGCACCCGGCTTCAATATATTTTTATATTGGAAATGCATTACTTTTGTAAAATGGTCATTGCAGGGGGAAAAGGGTGGGCCTGTTCCATGGGGGTTTCATTGTGTTTGATCTTACTCCACTTGTGTCCGTCCTGCTCATTTTCCACCTTACTCTTTCTTCTGAAAGCTTCCTCAAAGCAGGTTTCTTCATCTAGTCTTCCCCCAAGACTTGGAGAATCTGCTGCCTTCCTCTGAAGCTCTTCAGAAGCCAAGGCTATTCTTGTAGCCCAGGTGGCCTTGAGGAACATTCAGTAAGGAAGGCCATGTCAGTGGGGCTGCAGTTGCTGAAGTTCTCAGGAGGAGGAAGCTGGTAGGATTAGGACAGGTTTTCTTTAGTGAAAAGGAAGAGCAAAGATTTTTATTTATTTATTTTTGTACTGGTTCTGAGGCTCCAACTTAGGATCTGGGCACCGTCCCTGAGCTTTTTGCTCAAGGTTAGCACTATACTACTTGAACTATAGCTCCATTTCTGGCTTTTTGGAGAGGTTAGTTGGAGATAAAGAGTCTCAATGATTTCCCTGCCAGGGCTGGATTTGAACTATGATCTTCAGATCTCAGCTTCCTGAGTAGCTACAATTACAGGTGGGAGACAATGGTGCTGGGCAAGAGCAAATTTCTAATCTGAACAGCCACCTGCATGAAGATGGAGGCACAGACAGAAGTTAAGACATACCCATGGTCTGGGGGAAATGTCCACTAGTGGCCAGGTATGTAGATGGTAGAAGTTCAGGATAGGACTGGATTTGGACAGGATGAATATTTAGATGAATAGTAACTGAAGTCATAAGAGTGGATGACATCAGCCAGAAATAGAAGAAAAATGCAAACAAGACCTATGGCTAGAAAAGCCTCAGAGGTAAAGCGAGAGCTGGGAAAGGTGAAGAAGGCAGCAAATAGGACAGCTCTACCAGCCAGTCACAGAAGAGGACAGAACACATTGGTTTACCATGCAGGGTTCCCAACCCCCTCCCAATAAATAAAATACTGATTAACTGCTAGGATTTACAATTAAGTTACACGTATCATAAATCTGGATTTCTGGCTTCTCTCAAAACAATCAGAAGATCGAGCCACATGTCACTTTTCTTTTTTTTTTTTCTTTTTTTTTCCAGTCCTGGGGCTTGAACTCAGGGCCTAGGCACTGTCCCTGAGCTGCTTTTGCTCAAGGCTAGGACTCTACCATTTGAGCCACAGTGCCACTTCTGGCTTTTTGCTTATGTGGTGCTGAGGAATTGAACCCAGGGCTTCATGCACGCTAGGCAAGCGCTCTGCCACTGAGCCACATTCCCAGTCTGTCACATACACTTTTTCATGCAGTAACCAGCAGGAGCTAAATAAAAGCCACTCCCTTTGAGTCAGGGCACAGGCATTTTGCCTTCTTGCCTGGCTCCTAGCCTAAGAGGGAGCTACTTTCCTTTGTGATAAAAAAGTCTATCTGTGCTGGTCTGGAGCTCACTGAAACCTTGGCCACAATCTAGTCTATAAAGCTCCATAAGCAGGCTGGGCACTGGTGGCTCACACCTGTAATCCTAGTTACCCAGGAAGCTGAGATCTGAAGATCACAGTTCAAAGCCAGCCCAGGCAGAAAAGTCTGTGGGACTCTTACTTCCAATAAACTACTGCTGTGGCTCAAGTGGTGAGAGTGCAAGCCTTGAGCCTTGAATACAAAGAGGCTCAGGGACAACACCCAAGCCCTTAGTTCAAGCCCCAGGACCAGAAAGAGGAAAAAAAAAAAGCACTTCGTATTATAGCCACATTTGGAGCTGAAGGCAGGAATACCATGACTGTGTCTGAAGTAAGGATCCTATGTCAGACCACTGCTAACTCCTTGCCAGTAAGAGACAGCAAGTCCATGGGATCAGCCCGACTCATCTACAGTCCCCAGGGGTCGGGGGGAACCTATTCAGCAGAGCTCTGGGGGAACTTGCTCTTTTGGAAAAGCAGCTGCACAAGCTGCCAGCTCCCTGGAGGTTGACTAGCTGCTGGAGTCAGCCACGTCCCCCAGTTGGGAATTCCTGGCTCTCCTTCTAGATTCCCCCACCATACTCTCTCTGAGAAGGTCTACCAGATGGCAGGCAGCCTCTGCGTCCCTAGATCTAAACCAGGCCCATACCTACCTGGAAAGAGGACCTGCTGATTTCTTAACAATGCCACCTTCTGTGACAAGCTCATGAACACTGGTTAAGTGAAATATGTGGCAGTGCCTTTTTTTTCCCATAAAGAATTAAACCTCCCTCCACTATTATACAATTACATATTGTCAAAGAGTCATTATCTAATTATCAGTTATTTCACATTGATTCTGCTCCAACATGTGCTTTCACTACCATTGTATTTTGTGGTTTCATTAACTACTTAATTATCTGCCCAACTGCCAAATACAATATTCTATGAAGATTTGGTGGCATAAATTAAAGAACTCATTATAAGTAATTTCACTAAGTCTCACTATTGATCAGAGGCTGGAAAAATATGACTGTAAAAGTGCTAACCTGTAAAGTTGGGCACTGTGCCTTTTCTCTCTTTCCTGGGTCATAAAACTGCCATCTCCTTCCACAGAGGTAGGTCAAATGCAACTGGAAGCATGTCTACCTTATGAACATCACTTTGGCATGACATTTTTGAGATTTGGCACAAGATCAGTCTTGGCTTCTCAGACTAAGTTCAGGTCCTGTTTCCATGGCTTCACTCTGGATAACCTTAGGGCAATTCACCTAAGCTTTCTAAGCTACCAGTTCCTTCAGCTGTCCCACAAGGGCACCATACCACAAGGGCCTCACAGAGACACCAAACAGACAACCCATTATTAGTTCCCTGCTTTCTTTCCCACAGGGAGGGTCTGGTTCAGAGGTACTGTGTGCTTGGCTTTTTAACTCCAGGCTGGTGCTCTACCACTTGAGCCGTGCCTCTATTTCTAGAAATGTATTTTGGAATTATATGTATCTGCTCAAAGTCCTTTCTGTTTCGTCTTCATTTCTCACGCAGAGCACCTATGGTTCTTTTCCTCTCTAAGAAGAGCCCACAGGCCCCCATATTCCTGCCTGGAAAGACAGGCAGACAGGCTGCATGGCAAAGGACATTTGGAAGCACATACAAGGTCTTCACTCAGTCACAACATAGTTTCCCAGAGTAAAAGCACAGCCTCCAAAAGGCAGCATTAGCTGTCCCAACTAGCAATTAAAGAAATAAACTGCTGTTTTAGTCATTTGGGTGAGTCACAGCAAAGAATCTCAATATCTTTCCAGAGCGAAGCAGGAGCTCTGGCGTGTGTGTGTGTGTGTGTGTGTGGCTGACGGGCACCCCATGCTGCCTGCTCCAGTGCTGGGCTGGCACTCACACAGGGTATGGATTTGGGATAATTAGGAAGCATAAAACCACTTATGCCCTGCTCTGGGAGGCAAAAGCAGATCCATTGTATTGGTTATTCGGATAAGGTTTTACTGTGGCCACTGCCCATTCAGCAATCCAACCTCCCTAAAAGAATGTGGTCACATCCTTTACCTCATGGCACTCCCCTGGATGACACCTTTGACACATCCCTTCTTCCAGAGAGCTCTGATTCAAGGTTCTCAAACTGGATTTTCTCTTCCTAACAGGTGGATCTGGCGGGGGAGGGGGGGCACCACAAACCCTGAGACTTTCATAAAATACAGGGTGCCACTGGCTCATGCTTATAATCCTAGCTATTCAGAGGCTGAGATCTGATGATCGCAGTTCAACGCCAGCCTGGACAAGAAAGGCTGTGATAATTTTACCCCCAGGTAACCACCAAAAAGACAAAAATGGAGCTGTTGCCCAAATGGTAGAGAAATTACATTGAGAAAAAAAGTTCAGGGGCAGCACACAGGCCCTGAGTTCAAGCCCTAGAAATAGTGAAAATACAAAACAACCAACAAAAAAAAAACACACATGAAATTTCTCCTTGGTACCTATACCCCAGGGTAATATTCATATTCTACTCTTACTCATGCACCGTAACAAATAAGCCCCAGCTAACAGCACCTATATAATATATGCAGCACAGAACTCACTGACTTTTCATATAAACACAGACCCAGGCTGAGGATGTACCTCAATGGGAGATGCTCACCTAGCATGTGCAAGGGCTTGGGTTCAATGTCTAGCACTACCGAAAACCCTCAGCCTCCCCTACTCTATTTACAGGTATACCCATCTGCCAACTAGAAAAAGCAAGAATCAACAAAAGGACCCTGAAAACTCTTACTTCAAAGCTGTCTGTATTACCTGTCCTGGAATAGAAAGCTTTAGAAGTTAATTGCTTTAAGGTCAGTAAATGTCCTCCCCTAGAACAACCCCATTAACTAGATACCAAGAAAAACTTGCTCTAAAACACTGGCCCAACCTGAGTATATTCTAAAGAAGAACCACAGATGAAAAAAAAAAAAAAAAAGAAAGAAAGAAAGAAAGAAAAATACTCAACAGAGACTATTTTTTTTTTAAAGTTTAACAGGGATTATGTCAGATAAAAAGACCATAGATAGAGGTTTTTTTCTTTTATTTTTCAAAAATTTTAATGTAAAATTGTATTTGTTTACATAAAAATACTTATCTGGGTAGCAACTAGGTATTTCAAGAAAATTCCATGGACACAATTTTATCCATTTCCACAGTGAAGTTAAGGCGTTTGATAAGAGGACTGAGGGTGCCCCTATGTGGCGGCAGAAGGAAGTGCTGCTGGCCAAATAAGAGGCTCCAACAACCAGTCAAGTATTCATTAATTCCCTTTCTCAAAAGACCTCAGACATTCCACAGGCTTTTTCATTTCTTCTACACCTTGCATCTTTAATATTTTTGTCAGAGGCTTGAAGCTGGTGTACTCACGTGGTAAGCTTTGATTTCCATCAAGAAAAGAGAGGTTTTATGTGTGCAAAAAACATATACTAAAGCAATCAATATGAACCCTTAAGATTAGCTCAAACTCCTTCACAAAACAACCAGACACGCCAGGACGGGCAGCAAAGCTCTACAGTGGGAACAGTGGGCAAGGATGTGGGGTGAAGGAACCAAACTGATAAAACCAAAGCAGATCCCAAAGAACAAAAGCAGCTTTAGTTCCCTGGTAAACAAGCTCAGCCTCTGTTCCCATTTTAGCTATCAAGACATCAGAAGCCAATGCCAGGGACTAGAATAGAATTTAAGATAATTCCACCAAGATTTAATTTCATACCAATCTACCAAGACCAACATGAAGCTGACCTCAGACACTTAGGGAGACTGTCATCCAACACTGAACATGTGAGTTGGTAACCTATTTGTTTAAATGGTTTCTTTCCCTGCATTGAAGGAATATGCCTTCACAAACATCTCATGACTAGAAAGCCATGCAGAATGCAAACAATCTCTTTAATGTTCTCAGTGTCTCTCATTAGACAGTTTGAGAAATAAACTTTTCTCCTCAGAGAAAGGAAATGACATCCAAAGGTGAAGAAGGCATTCATAGCTCTAGTTTTCCAGACTCTGGACATCAACCTTGTCACATTTCTTTTTTAATTCTAGGATCATTACCTCAACTCCTGCACAAACTTCCACAACATGCCTCCAGCCTGGATCATATAAAGACCTAGACACAATTTCTTGAGTTTCTAGCCACATACACTGTTCTCTGAAAATCCCTACAAATAGGCAAGAAGCCTGATTCTCTGCCTGAGGACCTTCTCATCAGGCAAGCAGTGTAAATACAATACTACTGTTGTAACATACAAAAAAGCACTTACTAAAGGAAGATGTACAGTATGAAACCAAATAGACAGTGGAAGTATGGTCAGTTGGCACCGCCTGTCTTCTCTAGATCACTGACCCACAGTGGTTGTGCTAGAGAAGGCCAGACCAGGAGTCATTTCCCCCAGGGCTGGCATTGGACCCAGGGCTGCATGCATGCTAGTCAAGCCATCTATCACTGACACACATCTCCAGTGCATTTATTCTAAATCTTTGAGCTTATGATACTCTTTAATAACAATAAACAAAACAATAAACACTTATTGACTACTTACTGATGGTTGCCATATAACTCAAAGATCCTAAAATGTCATTTAAAAAAAAGGTAGGTCTGGGCCCCATATACAACCCAAACATGGAAAGGGAATAAGTGTGGCAGAGCCAAACATTACTAGAGGCAGGAATTTAAGGCCCTGGGAGGAACCCAAGGCTCTGGGCTGAATATTGACTCTATGGACCCCTGATGGGTTTCTGCATCCTGTTGAATGGCTGGAATTGAATAATGGTTATTTGAAATGGATTATTGATCCCACTCCCTTGTCATGGGTCTAACTTCTCCCACTCCTCCCTAGAGGAGGTTGTGAACAGACATATGTTCAAGGGGCTTTCAGAAATAATTGCAGGAGGAAGCCAGGTGTGGGGGCTCACACCTGTAAGAGAATCATGCAGTGCTGGCAACTGAGCCCAGGACTTCACATGCACACGGTGAGTATTCAACCACGGAGCTTCAGACTTTGTTCCCTTTCTCATTTCTATCATCAACCATTTACCCACTCAAAGGCAAGAAAATATTTTCCCTAACCCCAAGACCCAAACAGGATTGACAGTTTTCGATTATGAATGTTCATATATTAAAAACAAAACAAGCTCCACTTCACAGGTTGAAACAAAAATCACAAAGCAATACAACTGCCACATCTGGTACTTTCACCAGGGTGGAGATGGGGAAAGGAGCACTGGTAAGTCTCAGTCATGTATCGGAATGTTGCTTACCTAATTCTGCGTCTGAACTGGGCAACATCCAAGCAGCATCAAGCCAGGAGTGCACCGTTTCTTAGGCATTCCCAGATGGGTCCTTCTGCCTGGCCTAACTAATGCCTCTCTTCCTGACTCTCCTGCAACCTACTATGGGACCAGCTCCTCTCTGGGGGTCTGGACAGTACTAACCAGTCATATTAACCCAGCTTCAGTCTTGAAGGTGACACTAGAGAAGGCCTGGGCCTCAGTCCCACTGGACTGCCTCCAGTCTAGGATGAGTATTCCAACTCTCCTTGCATTCTCGGTAATGTTGACCACTGGCCAGACTAGATGACATAAACAGTCCTTCTGGCCTCAAAAAGAACTAGTCCAAAGCTGAGGTGACCAGCCTGACTGAGCTTGACATCCCTTCTGAGTTTACTGACAGCCTTTTGCTGTTGACAATCACAGTTCTCCCCAAAAGTTATAAAACCCATGACTTAAGAAGTTGGGAGGGGGTTAAAATGGATGGACTGGTTTCTGCTTTTTAAAATGCTATCATAGTGCTACCCAACAGGTTCCTCCAAAGTAGGCTGTTTTATAAATCTTTCCTCTCTCTCTCTCTCTGTCTCTCTCTCTGTGCTGAAGATTGAACTTAGGGCCTCCTGCATGCTAAGAATACACTCTGCCACTCAGTTACACTCCCAGTCCCATAGACACCTCTAACTGTGCAAGAATTTGAGAGTTAACTGGCAACAAGCCTGAAAATTTGGTTACGAATATAGGTACAGAGCTGGTTCATCAAATCTCTGTTCTGGCCCGCAACCCAATGCATTTCAACTAGTGTGTCATCCACTTCCTTCTTAACTTTGATCAAACACTTGAACAGGTACGGTCCAGCTGTTCCTTGGAGGTGCTTTGCCTTCTCAACCACGGTGCTTCCCAACTGCTCAGAAGCCTCTTGGTCCTGGGCTCCATTGCTGGAGCCCATGCAGCTTTCCACAATGGCCATCCCTCCCCTTTCCTCACTCCTTTCATCCTCCATGGCTTCTGGGATTTCCTCTTGGGACAGTGACTCCTGACTTGGGCAGTGGCCATCCACAGTGGCAGATTCGCCTTCAGGCAGAGCAGACCCACAAAGGGCACTCTCCCGGGAGGCCTGGGCCATATCCTGGCTGCTGCCTGAGCCTCTAGGGGTGGACTTTTTCTCTTCCAAGGCTTGAATGACGTCCTCAGGGGCTCGAGGAACCTCCCTTAGCTGTCTCACTCGCTCTCTTTTCCTTCTCCTTAAATGAATCCATGAGTTTTCTATGGCTGTCAGGAAAAGGCTCACTTCCTCATTTCCACAGGGAACTCGTTTGTGCTGGACCTAAGTAGAAACAAACAGGATTTTATAGGAAAGCACCTGTCCCTTCTTGTCAAACTCCTTTTAAAAGGAGAGGTTAGGAGCACATCATCATGTGCCTGCACATACCTTCAGGTCAGTGAGAATCTTCTCTATCCAGGTAGTCACAACCACGATGCCCTCCACTGTTTCAGAGCCCAAAGAGGATGCTTTCAGGGCTAATTCTTTCATCATAGACTCCAACACTACAAACGTAATGGGTTTCCTTGGTTTTTCTAACTTTCTTCGTTTACTTGGTGGTGACTGAAAGGAAAAAAGAAGGAACAGAGTAAATATTGAAATCCCATGCACTGTAACTGACTCAAGGAGAGAGGAAAGCTCTACAACTTCAGCTCCCAATCATGAAGCCTTTGTACATGCTATTTTCAGGACTCAGAACAGCTCTGCAAGATTTTGCCATCTTCCCACTTTATAAAAGGAAATACTGACACAGACAGACTGCACCATCATAGCTCAGGTGACACAACTAGTAATGGCCCAGGTGGGCATCAACCCCAAACCCAATTTCTTTCCAACCACACCACCTGGCTAGCAGCACCAACCTCTTCTAAAGGCTAAATAGACTTCCATGTCTGCTGTGCTGAAGCAGGCCTGTCCTTCAACTCAAGCACCTGGATTGCTATGTCCTTTTCCATTTAAAAACAAAATGAAACAAACAAACCTGCACAGTGTAAAATCCCCAACTTGCTGGGGCTTGACCTACAGCAGCTTGTGTGATTACATGCTAAGAATGAATAGGGATACTAATACAACATGGGTGGAAAAGCAGGGCTGCAGTCTCCACCTCCCTGGCTGGGTCAGGCCAAGCCCTGGGCTGGCTGACACCGTCTCTCAACTGGGCTCTGGGACACCAGCACTGAGCACTGCGTGGGAAAGCTTGGGCCAGGAAACTCCACCACCCTTCTATCTCAGGGCTGGAAGGTAAATCACATCCTACCCACTAGAGGGACTCAAGTTCCATTTTAAAACCAAATGATCCTTTTGTAGTACAAATTTACTTTTTCAGAGCTACAGCTGTGGCTCAAGTTGTAGAATGGGTGCTTATTAGCAAATGTAAGGCTCTGAGTTCAAATCTTAGCGTCACCAAATAGAAAGACAATAGATAGATAGATAGATAGATAGATAGATAGATAGATAGATAGATAGATAGATAGATAGATAGATAGATAGAGGCTGGGAACATGACTTAGTGGTAGAATGTTGTTTAGCATGCATGAAGCTCCTGGGTTTGATTCCTTAGTATCACATAAACAGAAAAAGCTGAAGTGGCACTGTGGCTCAAGTGGTAGAGTGCTAGCTAGCCTTGAACAAAAGCAGCTCAGGGACAGTGCCTAGGCCCTGAGTTCAAGCCCCCAGGACTGGCAAAAAAAAAAAAAAAGACAGACAGACAGATAGATAGATCTAGAAAGATAGCACACCGAAGGCCAGTTTGGCCTATATAAGATGCCCTATCTCAAAATAACAACAACAAAAATGAAATGAAGAAAAAACAACACAAAAGCTTAGAAGAAAAAAGGATATGCTTGTGTATAATAAACTACTCTTGTGGTATGAACAGTGGACTGAAAGACTTGTCTGAGCCTGTATCTGTTCAATTAGGTTCCAGACAAGATGAGACAGATTCTTATTGACATTCAGAGAGCAATATTATTATTTCTTAATTACCCAGCATGAGAGACACAATTCCTATAGACTATACTGAGAACATAACACTTTGTATTATTAAGGAGTTTGAAGTAAGTTTTTTTTTTGGTAGGTCGTGGGGCTTGAACTCTGGGCCTGGGAGGTCCCTCAGCTCTTGAGCTCAAGGCTAGCACTCTATCACCTAAGCCACAGCGCCACTTCCAGTTTTCTGGTGGTTTACTGAGGATAAGAGTTTCTCGGGCTTTCCTGCCCGGGCTGGCTTTGAACAGAGATCCTCAGCTCCTCAGCTTTCTGAGTAGCTAGGATTACAGGTATGAGCCACCAGTGCCCAGTTTGAAATAAGATTTCTATTAAGCTGGGGAGGAAAAAAATGGTGGTGTGGCAGGAGGAAGATGATAAGGGACAAAAAAAAAACTGGATTCCCCTTCCAGTTTTCCACTCTCCAACATTCAAGGTCATTACCAGGGACGGCTCACTCAGAACACCAAAGGTCAGCTACAAGTATGAAAGAAAGGACAGCCCTTCATTCTCTCCTGGCAGCACAGACACCCTTTGGGCTCATAAATTCCAAACAGGAGAATAAGGATATTGCTGGTTCTTATTTGTGCTGGAGCTGGCCTGCAATACTCTTTTATCAAAAGATAGAATGGACTGCAGAAATGATTATTTCTACAACTTAAAAAGGGAACCACATCTTCATCCCACCTAACAAGAACTCCAACAAGGATCTACTTCCAAAGTAATGAGGGAGTAAGAAACAATGAAATAGACAACTTGTTGCCCTTATATCTCAGGACTAAAACAAAAACTTCAAATGTGGCTTCTGGCCCCAGTTTTCCATATACAGTGATCAATCAAGAAATATGGCAGGGCTGGGAAGGTGGCTCAGTGGTAGAGCGCTTGCCTTGCATGCATGAGGCCCTGGGTTCGATTCCTCAGCACCACATAAAGAAAAAAGCCGGAAGTGGCACTGTGGCTTAAGTGGTAGAGTGTTGGCCTTGAGCTGAAGAGCTGAGGGACAGCGCCCAGGCCCAGAGTTCAGGCCCCACGACCAGACCCCCCCCCCCCAAAAAAAAAGAAATATGGCAAAAGCCTCAACCCCCAGTTCTGGGGATCAAACCCAGGGTCTTGAATGTATAAATAATCATATGCTCTACTGCTTAGCTACATCTCCAGCTCCAACAAACACGGCCTCAGGTCTCTAATAACTAACACACGTGTATATTACAGATCTTTAGGATCATTTTAAATGTATTTTTGCTGGGAGCCTGTGCACGGTCCCTGAGCTTTTTTGGTTAAGGCTAGCATACTACCATTTGAGCCACAGCTCCACTTGTGGCTTTTTGGTAATTAACTGGAGATAAGAGTCTCACAGACTTTCCTGCCAGACTTGGCTTCAAACCCATAATCCTCAGTTATCAGCCTCCGGTATAGCTAGGATTACAGGTGTGAGCCACTAGGGTCCCAGGCTAAAGCAAGGGTTTAAAATGATAAAAGATGGGCTGGGAAGTTGGCTCAGTGGTAGAGCACTTGCCTTGCATGCCTGAGGCCCCTAGGTTCAATTCCTCAGCACCACATAAGCAAAAAGAAAAAAGCCAGAAGTGGCGTTGTGGCTCAAGTGGTAAAGCGCTAGCCTTAAGCTGAAGAGCTGAGGGACAGTGCGCAGGCCCAGAGTTCAGGCCCCATGACCGGACCCCAAAATAAATAAATAAAATGATAAAAGATTAAGTATGGCCTAGCACCCAGTCTTCCAGTGGTAGGGCCACAATAGTATAAAGATCAGGTCTTAAAAAATTGTTTTGTGGGGCTGGGAAGGTGGCTCAGTGGTAGAGCGCTTGCCTTGCATGCCTGAGGCCCTGGGTTCGATTCCTCAGCACCATATAAGCAAAAAAAAGAAAAAAGCCGGAAGTGGCGCTGTGGCTCAAGTGGTAGAGCGCTAGCCTTGAGCTGAAGAGCTGAGGGACAGTGCCCAGGCCCAGAGTTCAGGCCCCACAACTGGACCCAAAAAATAAATAAATAAATAATAAAAAAATTGTTTGTTTGTTTTTTTTGTCGGTCGTGGGGCTTGAACTCTGGGCTTGGGCACTGTCCCTCAGCTCTTCAGCTCAAGGTGAGTGCTCTACCGCTTGAGCCTCAGTGCCACTTCCGGTTTTCACAGTGTTTTATTGGAGATAAAAGTTTCTTGGATTTTCCTGCCCGGGCTGGCTTTGAACCACGATCCTCAGATCTCAGCCTCCTAAGTAGCTAGGATTACAGGCGTGAGCCACCAGCACCCAGCAAAAAATTGAACCTAAGTTACTGCAAATTCTAAAACTTCTCATTATCAGTGTGAAAGCATCATAAATGATTTAATTTCCAGACTATTACAGATTAAAAAGCATAAACCTATCCATTATTTTTAAGTAAAGCTGATGGGATATAAGCCATAATTATTCGATACTACCTTCCATTTAAATTCTATTTGTAGAACTTCCTTTGACATATTTTTTTAACCTTTATTAAAAGAAAAAAATTGGTTTAAAGTAAATCCCCCAGGTCTCTGGTATTAGGTCAATTTTACCCCCTGCTACAAACACTAGTAAAAAGCTAGCTTTCTCCAACTGACCTGATCTTACTTTGCTAATGTAATTTTTTATTTTTTATTTTTTTTGGTCCTGGGGCTTGAACTCTGGGCCTGGGCCCGGTCTCTGAGCTCTTCAGCTCAAGGAGAATGCTCTACCACTTGAGCCACAGCTCCACTTCTGGTTTTCTGCTGGCTAATTGGAGATAAGAGTCTCACTGATTTTCCTACCTGGGCTGGCTCTGAACCGTGATCCTCAGATCTCAGCCTCCTGAGTAGCTAAGATTACAGGCCTGAGCTACCAGCACCTGGCTGCTAATGTAATCTTAAGCCACAACATTTTTATATTCAAACTGTCATAATCAAGTATAGGAGGAAGGTATAGATAAATAAACTTTACAAAAAAAAAAAAAAACTCAAAACATCCAATCATTCACAATAGCCAATCAATCCAGTTTACTACAAAGGACAGGAAGGCAAATCTGTAACCGACCTCACATTCATAGAGGCACTACAGACATCAAAGGAAAAGGAGTGAACCTGGGCAGAGGAGCCAAGGGTCCCCAGGGTATACAGCTTTTATAGCTTTTGAATTGCAAGTGGTCAGTGAGTAATAATGTATCACCAGGGGAGGAACTTTGCTATTTTGTTCCAAACACATAAAACTGGACTAGGGGCATGGCTCAATTGGTAAGAGCAGTTGCTGAGTTCAATCCCTACTACTGGGAAAAAAACAAACAATATAAATTGGGCAAGAATAGTTGTGAACATTTAAATATGCTTTCCCTAGTTACCTAATAGCACAGTTGTCTGTAATTTTTTTTAATCCTTGCTTTGATTTCTAGATCTCTGTACTGTCATTAGTCCAGAGACTCTGGGATAAGGAACATGAATCAGTGGAGGCCTGCCACATTGCCTAAGCCAGGCTCTTCACTGTGGCAGATGCAAAGGCACACAATCAAGCCACAGGCTCTGTGAAACACATTCTCCCTGGGATCTACAGGGAAAGAACCATTTTCTAGACAGCTACTGAACTCCCTTGTTCTGGCAAAGAAGCTTCTAGTCTGGCCTCAAGGTATAAAGGGTACTCTTAGCACTGGAAGAGCTCTGCCACCCTGTGAACTGCTTACCTAGGTTCTTCAGAAACCAGCAGAATGCCTGTAAGACGCTGATCAGCAAAAGCCACCAGTACTCGGTGAAACAGCACAGGCACCAATGCTGTCATATGGCCAGGATACAGAAGTGGTGGTCATGGGGAAATCTCTCTGTACAACAGTGTACCAGCTCTGCTGCCATACACTGGATTAACAGCCTAGTTGACATTTTTTAATCTTAATTTAAAATGTCCTGAACTCATCCCCCAAATATATAAAAAAAAAAAAAAAAAAACAGTAAAAAAATTTAAACAATGGGAAGAAAATTTTATGCAAAATGTTACCTATTAAAAAGAAGGGATTGGGGGCTGGGAAGGTGGCTCAGTGGTAGAGCGCTTGCCTTGCATGCATGAGGCCCTGGGTTCGATTCCTCAGCACCACATAAGCAAAAAGAAAAAAGCCTGAATTGGCACTATGGCTCAAGTGGTAGAGCGCTAGCCTTGAGCTGAAGAGCTGAGGGACAGCACCCAGGCCCAGAGTTCAAGCCCTATGACTGGACCCCAAAAAAACAAAAAAACAAAAAAAGAAAGGATTACGGGCTGGGAAGATGGCTCAGTGGTAGAGTGCTTGTCTTACATGCACGAGGCCCTGGGTTCGTATACTCAGCACCACATAAGCAGAAAAAGATGGAAGTGGCACTGTGGCTCAAGTGGTAGAGCGCTAGCCTTGAGCTAAAGAGCTGAGGGACAGAGCCCAGGCCCCACAAGTGCAAAAAAAAAAAAGAAAAGGATTACATACATGTATTTCCTTATATAAAAAAAAAAGAGCAAGGGAAGGGTGGTACTGTCCCAAAAGAAATGTACTCATTGGCTGGGAATGTGGCTTAATGCTTGCCTAGCATGCATGAAGCCCTGGGTTCGATTTCTCAGTACCATATAAACAGAAAAAGCCAGAAGTGGCGCTGTGGCTCAAGTGGTAGAGTGCTAGCCTTGAGCAAAAGAAACTCAGGGACAGTGCTCAGGCCCTGAGTTAAAGCCCCATGACTGACAAAAACAAACAGAAAAAGGGTAAGTGAAGGATGAGGGTGAGAAGGACAAAACAAAGACTTCTAACTATGTATATGAACATGGATATTTTTAGATTTTGGTTTTGAAACCACGTAATTATCTTTTAGAATTCCAAAACTGAGTAACAACAACAACAAAAAGTGCCCCCAATCCCAGCATTTGGGAGGCTGAGGGAGGATTTTGAGTTCCAGGGAAGTCTAGGCTACACAATAAGACCCTATCTCAAAAAACAAACAAGTTCTAACTAAAACAGCCTACCCTACTAGCACTTCCTGTAGTGACAGGGTGCTCCTTATCTGCTCTGGCTGGAAGGGTGGCTTCTAGCCCATGTGGCAATGAAGCATATAAAGCAGTGAAGAGGCAGAGACCGAAGAAAGCCATCATATTGGACAGCACAGACATGTATTAGAGGCTATGGAAGCGATCATATGAGAAAGAGCATTTGCCAATATATGGTCCTTCTTGGGAGAAGAACAGTATGAAGAGGCTGAGATGGGACACAGCTGCTTTTCTCATAAAATTTTCTCTATATGTTGTATAACTTTCTCTCTATATATATTACTTAGATAGAAATTGTTAGGTGTGTGTGTGTGTGTGTGTGTGTGTGTGTGTGTGCATGCGTGCGTGCGTGTGTGTACATGTACCAGACCTGGGGCTTGGCTTGGACACTGTCGCTGATCTGGCTTTGAACCTTGATCCTTAGATCTCAGCCCTCTGAGTAACCACCTGTGCCCAGCCTGACTTTGAACTCACTGTGTAGCTCAGGCTGGCCTTGGACTCATCATCTTCCTGCCTCAACTTTCTAAGTGTTGGGATTACAGGTATCTGTCATCATGCCCAGCCTTCAATTCTGTGTTGTCTTAACCATTCAGCCATAGATATTTATTTCTTTTTCTGGATTTATTGGATCTATCTTTTAGTCATCTGTACTTTGCACAAACTTCCTTTATTTTGGCACTTCATTCAATTCTGACATGATGGATAACACTAAAATTGTACTGTTTGGCATGAACAAAGGCCTTTTTGTGTGGCCAGCTTCTGTTAGCTTTACATTGAGCAGATTCTTTAGTTCTGTAAGCTTCAGTTTCTTTATCTGTAAAATGAGGAGTAATAATGTACTTAAAGGTATATACATACATACACAAACGCATGTATGCACATAGGGCTGTGATTAAAGCCAGGGCCTTGTGCATGCTAGGCAGGCTACATAGTACACAGGAAGCAGCTGTAGAGGAACAGAAAGGGAGAAAGGGAGAAGAAAGGGAGAAAGAAAGAAAGAAAGGAAGGAAGAAAGAAAGGAAGGAAGGGAGAGAGAGAGCAAGAGAGAAAAAGGAAGGAAGGAAGGAAGGAAGGAAGAAAGGAAGGAAGGAAGGAAGGAATTAAGCTGGGTTCTGTGGAGAGAGTGAAGGAGCAGACAGAATAGGGAAATAGTTGAGTCAGATCTAATTCTGGCATCATGAGAGTATATGAAAGCTAATATGATAGAAGACAGTAGTCAGGAAAACAAGGTGATTAGGATGGGGGGATATGGAAGACGAACGGACTCCAGTTTATGAACAGAATGGTGGACTTGGGATGAACTCAAAGGACTCCTAGAGGATAAGACTGTGGTTCCAACACTAGACCATGAAAGCCTGCATGACCAGGCTGTCATAGCCAGACTGGGGGAAAGGCAGAAGGTCAGGGTAACTAGGACTCACCAGGATTCCAACCTGACTTTTGGAGCCTCCAATGTCCTCATCCATAAAGTGGGACTAATAGGCTAATACCATCTACTTCACTCCACCACTGTCAGGTGGAAGTGAAGGAGATAGTATGTATGAAGCATTCAAATAACAACAGAGAATACATCCAGCATTTCAAATCTCCTAAACCTACTGATGCTCTGCTTCACCTATTGTTCAACACAGATCCTATGTGGTCATCCCTTTAAACATGCAAGCATTCACTGAGCACCAACTACATACAAACAGGCACTGACAAACATCTCTAACCAGCTAAGTCCCAATCACTTCCTTGGCTCAGCTCTCAATTACTCATCCCTACCATTTACTTTAGAACTTGTTCATATAAATTTTCCTATCATTTCGTGTTCACTGGTTTTTCCTCATAAAACTAATCATTGCAAGGAACTGAAAGAGGTCTTTTTTTTATTATCATAGTGAGGATCACATATAATACAAAAAATAACTAAGAAAAGTGTCTTTAGCTTTGATTTTGCTCAAACCTCAGCTCTTTAATCATTACATCTGTCTGTGTATATAAGTGGTTCCAAATTATGATTCTCAGATCTCAGCCTCCTGAGTAGCTAGGAATATAGTTTTAAACCATTGGTGCCTAACTCTTCACATCTGTTTTGTAACCTAATGTGCAGCTTGGTATCCAAACTGTTTTTTTATTGTGTGTGATCACTAGATCAAAACCAAGACCTCATGTATGCCAAGCAAATACCCTACCACTGAGCCATTTACTCCAATTCCTAAACCATCTCTTGTTTTGAGGTTTTTTTGTTGTTTACTTGCTTGTTTGTGGTACTAGGAATTGAACTCAGGGCCTTGTGGTTGCTAGGCCATCACTTTTTTTTTTTTTTTGGTCAGTCGTGGGGCTTGAACTCTGGGCCTGGACACTGTCCCTGAGCTCTTCAGCTCAAGGCGAGTACTCTACCACTTGAGCCACAGCACCACTTCCAGTTTACTGGTGGTTAATTAGACACAAGGGTCTCACAGACTTTCCTGCCTGGACTGGCTTTGAACTACGATCCTCAGATCTCAGCCTTCTGAGTAGCTAAGATTACATGCATAAGCCACCAGCGCCTGGCTTAGGCCATCACTTTTAAACCTTTTTTTTTTAATGGAAGGAGGGCAGAGAGGGGGAGCGGGGGGAGGAGAAGGTTATGTGCTGGTATGCTGGTACTGGGGGCTTCCACTCAGAGCTTGTGTTCTACCACTTGAGTCATAGCTCTATTTCTAGTTTTTTTGTGTGATTAATTGGAGATAAAGAGTATTATGGGCTTTCCTGCCCAGGCTGGCTTCGAGCTGGAATCCTCAAGTCTCAGCCTCCTGAGTAGCCCTCAGCCCAAACCATTTCTCAACAAAACCTTTTCAACAAATAAAATCAGCATCTGAAATTGATAAAAGCAGATAAGCTCTGATTAAAAAAACAAACCCAGGGCTGGGAAGGTGGCTCAGTGGTAGAGCGCTTGCCTTGCATGCATGAGGCCCTGGGTTCGATTCTTCAGCACCATATAGGCAGAAAAAACCGAAAGTGGTGCTGTAGCTCAAGTGGTAGAGGGCTAACCTTGAGCTGAAGAGCTGAGGGACAGTGCCCAGGCCCAGAGTTCAGGCCCACAACCGACAAAAAAAAAAAATCCAAAGAATGAATCTGATGTGTACTTCAGTGGTATTGGCTTGAAAATGTATAGAGCACTACCAAGAGACCCCAGTTCCGACACTCACATGTTTACCTAACTTGCCTCCTCCCTCCATCTGGTCACTAAAAAGCCTGGCTATTACTCCCTACACAGGAAAATCTAAGCCTTAAGGGGAAGATTTTGAACACACAATAATTCTTTTAAAACTTGAGTTCCTGGGTAATGCTCACTCCAGGAGTACACAAATTAATAGAACTATTCGTCGGCCTTTAGCAAGTATCTAAATTCCTTAAAGCAAACCAAGGCAAAGCTAAAATATTGCCTTGGGCAATTAGAGAACAGGACAAAGAGGCTTTTTGAGAGAGAATCTTGATAGAACACTATAAAGAACAGTCCTTACATTCAGCATCCATCAGAATGATGGCACAAAAATTCCATCAACACTAGGATCTGTCTTTTTGTTGCTAAAATAAATCCAGACAACAGCAATGGGCTTAGTGCAACCACTCAAATCACAGTGAATTCGAATTGTTCAGCATTCAGCATCAACAGAAAACAGTCAGTAGTCCTGAGATAAGTGAAAATACAAGTTGCCATAGTAACTTGCACATCTAACCTAAAATGGCAGAGATGGGGGTGGGGAAGTAGGTCAATATTTCTGCTTAACTAGCTCTATTCCTTATCTCCTAGTGTAAAATAGTGCCTTCCTCCTTCCCAATCTCCAAAAAGCGTGGGAAAGTCAGGTGAGCTTAAAAAAAAAAAAAATCAGACAAGGTTTAAGTGGAGGGAAGAAGAACCACAAGAAAACCAAACCAAAATCTCACAAGTAACCTCAAACTACCCCAGGGAAAGTAGTCACTGATCTTAGCACCAGTGCTAAGAAACTGTTGCTGGGTTACTACAAATCAGAAATTGCCATTTTCCCTTAGCAGTTTAAGTGCATCTAATGGAGCACTTGGGAATGCATTATTAACAGCTTGGGGGGTAGCAGCAGTGGAAGGGAGGGGGGAATACTCCAGCAGCAAGAGAGGAATCTGAGGCCTTAGCCAGAGGTATTTTTGCTGGCTGCAAACTACAGGCTGCCCTAAAAGCAGAAGGAAGACTCAAGGGTTCCTTTTCAAAACAAGATTAACATAGAAACATAGCCTGGCCATGTGCCAGTGGCTCACACCTGTAATCCTAGATACTCAAGAGGCTGAGATCTGAGGATCACAGTTCAAAGTTGGCCCGGGCAGAAAAGAGCATGAGATTTTTTTTTTTTTTTAATGTAAAGATACTGTACAGAAGGGTTGCAGTTATGTGAGTAAGGTATCCCCTTCCTTTGTTTTTCCCCTACTATTCCTTCCCTTTCTACCTCCTCAACTCCCCCCCCCCCATGAGATTCTTATCTCCAATTAACCAACAGAAAACCAGAAGTACCACTGTGGCTCCAAGTGATAGAGCACTAGCCTTGAGAGAAAAGGCTCAGGGACAGTGCCCTGGCCCTAAGTTCAAGCCCCACAACTGAACAAAAAAAGAAACATAGTCTTAACACTTGGATCCATGATGGTAACTAACCCGAGAGGGCAAAGGAGACTAGACTGGGCTGATGCAGACTACCAGAGCCATTATCAGCTCTTCCAGATGCAGGCTAAACACAAAACATTCAGAACCTGGTGTGGCCCCATGTTCCTATAGCTGTTCATGTCGGCACAGGACTAAGTTAGGGCATTGCTGAAGATTTTATCCACCTACTGTGAAAGCCCTGGTATTCTAGGAAACAACGGAAAGTGTAATAGATAAAGGGGGACAGAAAAGTAGAGGCATCTTTTAATCATTGACCTTTCTTTCTTGTGTGTGTTGTATGAGACAAGGTCTTGTTATTTACATAGCTCCAGCTAGCCTTGAACTTACTATGTAGCTCCAGGCAGACTTTAAACTTTCTTCCCTCCAACCCAATGCTAGTTTCCTTAAGTGTTATGAATACAAACATGCACCATCATGCCTAGCACCAACGAATGACACCTACTGCACCATCGAAGAGAATCAAGTTTTCATAAAAAGGCCATTCAAACTTGGGAGAGGGGGGCTAGGAAGGTGGCTCAGTGCATGCATGAGGCCCTGGGTTAGATTCCTCAGCACCACATAAGCAGAAAAGCTGTAAGTGGCACTGTGGCTCAAATGGTAGAGAGCTAGCCTTGAGCTGAAGAGCTGAGGGACAGCGCCCAGGCCCAAAGCTCAGGCCCTACGACCAACCAAAAAAAAAACCCCAAAACCTTGGGAGAGGGTCTGACTGTGATTCAGCAGTACATCAGGCTGCAGAGTGAAGGATGGGCTTGGGCTCATCTGGGTCTGAGCAGATGTCTCTAGAAACATGGTAGTACCAGAAACATGGTGAGTTCCACATACCTCTACTCCTCTGTCCTATGAGAGTAGGGGGAGAGACTCAGAAACATGACATCATCAAGATGGATTTAGGGACCAAAAAATTGGGCTAAGATCTTAGAAGAAGAGTCCCCAGATGAATCCTGATGTTCAGACTAGGGACAGAAGCATGCAGGAGCAGATACAGGCCTTCATACACATACCATGGGAAGAAGGATTCACTGACTGGTTGTGCACAAGCTTAAGGTGGGTGGCCATAGCTACACAAGTCTACTTTAAGGGGGAAGAGAGAGAATAAACACATGCTGTTCCATCACCGCCTCCCAGGGCAGCCCAGAAAACCACCCAGGTGGCCAGCTAAGAGGCCATGAGACAGTTCTTACAAGGCAGGGTCTCATTATATAGCCAAGCTGGCCTCAAACTCTCAATCCTCTGCCTCAGCTTTTCATGTACCACCATGCCTGGCCTACCTATCTACCTATCTACCTATCTACCTATCTATCTATCTATCTATCTATCTATCTATCTATCTATCTATCTATCTATCTATCTATCTATCTATCTATCTTCTATCTATCTATTTGCACTAGTCATGGGGCTTGAACTCTGGGCCTGGGCACTGTCCCTCAGCTCTTCAGCTCAAGGCAGCACTCTACCACTTGAGCTACAGCGCCACTTCCGGTTTTCTGGTGGTTTATTGGAGATAGGAGTCTCACAGTCTCTCCTGCCCGGGCTGGCTTTGAACCGTGATCCTCAGATCTCAGCCTCCTGAGTAGCTAGGATTACAGGCGTGAGCCACCAGCACCCGGCGAGGAAACGATTACTTTTTAAAAATTCATTCCATAAAACGATAAATACAAAGTAGAGAAAACAGAATAATGATCCACATTCAATACTGTTCAACATCTATCCTAGTGGTAATCTTTTTTAATTTTTTAATTTTTCAGTCCTAGGGCTTGAACTCAGAGCTTTTGTGCTCAAGGCTAGCACTCTACTACTTTGAACCACAGTTCAATTTCCAGATTTTTGGCAGTTAAGAGATAAGTCTCACAGGCTTTCCTGCCCCAGCTGGCTTCAAGCCATAATCCTCAGATCTCAGCCTTCTGAGTTTAGCATTACAGGTATGAACCATCAGTGCCCGGTACCAGTGACACTCTCCACTCTAACAGGATGATCCCTGAGTTATATGTGAGAGGGACACAAGTACTACAGCTGGCTGCAGCTCAGGTGCAGACCATTTGTCTAGTGTATGTGATGCTCTGGATTCAATGCCCAACATTGAAAAAGGAAGAGAGAGAGCAAGAACAAAAGAGAAGGCAGCAACCAACTGGCAACTTGTAAATTCCCTAGGAGCCCCAGGAAGCTGCTTCTCTGAGAAAGGAGCAGTGGTAAAGGCAATGATACAGATTTCAATTTCCTTTCCAGAGGAGAAGGATCACATACCTCCAAGTGTTCCTCCAGGCTACCTTATCTGCATTTCTAATCCCTAAGATGTGTTTCTTTCTACCTGTTTAACAAGGGTCACTGTGGCATAAACCCAGAGGAAGGTTCCATTGCACTACACCAGCTCTAGGGCTGTGTCTTGTTTATGGCCGTAAGCATTTAGGGGCATATTAAGGGAAATGGGACAATGCAGATTTAGCTCACTGGCCACCATGTGCTGGCATGTGGAGAAGGCGAAGCAAAGTCTCTACTTACTGGTACAGTGACATCATCGTAAAAACTCCAAGCTAAAGCCCATCGCATTGTCCGACCTTGACAGAACTCAGTGAAGGTGACTTTAGGAACCTGAAACCAAAACACACAGCATCTCAATTAAACTGAATGAAGTGCTTATCAATGTTTCTGCCTATTTCCCTTGGTCCTTTTTGTTAACAAGCACTATTATTTTTTAAAAATTGTTTTACATAGCTGCCTGACAATGAATGCATTGGTTCTGTTTTGTTTTTGCCTTTGGTAATGCATTAGAATTTACAGATCTAGCTCAAAGGTCCAAACAGGAGAAAGAAAGTAACTGGGGGAAGAAATAATTGGGGAATTATTTGTAAAAAGATTCAAGTAGGCCAGGAGCTGGTGGCCCATACTTGTAATCCTAGCAACTCAGGAGGCTGAGATATGAGGATTGTGGTTCAAAGCCAGCCTGGGTATAAAAGTTGCCATGGGACTCTCAAAAACTGGAAGTGACACTGTGGCTCAAGTGATAGAGTGTTAGCCTTGAGCAAAAGAGCTCAGGGACAGTGTCAGACCCCGAGTTCAAACTTCAAGACCAATTGAAAAAAAGAGCCAAGTATAGTGGGTGGTACATACTTGCAATCCCAGCACTCAAGAGGCTGAGGTAGGGAGTTTTCAAGTTTGAGGCCAGACCAGCCTGGGCTATTAGCAAGACCTTGTCTCAAAAGAAAAAAAAGTAGCTATTCAAGAATGATAATGCAGGGCTGGGAAGGTGGCTCAGTGGTAGAGCGCTTGCCTTGCAGGCCTGAGGCCCTGGGTTCGATTCCTCAGCACCACATAAGCAAAAAGAAAAAAGCCGGCAGTGGCGCTGTGGCTCAAGTGGTAGAGCGCTAGCCTTGAGCTGAAGAGCTGAGGGACAGCGCCCAGACCCAGAGTTCAGGCCCCACGACCAGACCAAAAAAAAGAAAAAAGAAAAAAAAGAATGGTAATGCCAAACAAAGCCTTACCCCTTGGATGCGAAGCTCTTTCTTTAGTGGAGCCAGGCTGCATTTCTTCCCCAGCATACAGCTATACCATCTAAGAAAAAAAATCAGCCAGTTTGTGGTGACACTTCTGAACTAAGCATTATCCAACGGAACAAGATGAAAACAGTAGATAATGTGCTTAATGTGTTACCCAAAGCAACATGAAGAACATCAACCCACTTAGCCTCTGCACTACATTGAGGCTTTAAGTGTCTAAAAAGAGACTGAAGAAGATGTATCTGTCACACTCAAAATAAAGGCCACTTAGCCTTAGGGCAGAAATTAATCAATAAATTTTAAAAATGCATATAAACAACCCCTACCCCATAATAAGAGAACTTATAAAGTCCTGCCTGATCACCTATTAGCCCAGATCTGCAGAATTTAAGGTTCATTAGTACATTATGTCTGCAACAGATTATGGAATCAATCTGTTTTATATAAACACTAATCCAAAAATGGAGTGGGCGATGTTGGGGAAACTGGCTGCAAGGTAAAGAGATAAGAGAATTTATTTCTTCTGATTATTCAAAAAGTTTTGCAAAATATAAAATCTAAGTAGCACTTTAGCCCATAAAGTATTAGTTCTACAGGAATTGTTCTTCAATTAGAGACTGAACAAAATATATAGAAACTGTTTTTCAGATACTGGACAACTGCTAGCACACTTACAACCCCAGAAAAAGAAACCAACCAGGGTAGTCCTATAGGGGCCAGTACTTGCTGCTTAAAGTAGAGCACTAGCTGAGGTGTAAGGAAAGTTAACCAAACAGAATAGCAGTCCTGATGAGCCTGGTGGGCTGACATGGGAACTCAGGAGAGTCAGTTGATTTGAGGTGCAAAGCAAATGAACAAGAGCTAATTAAATCCAACTAAGAAGAAAGGAAATAATAAAGATTAGAACAGAAACAATGAAGGGAAAAACACAAAGAAAATGGAGAACAATGAAAATCACAAGTTTAGTGAAAACCCAAAAATCCTTTAGGTCAAGGAAAAATGAAGATTTAATTATGCGTATCAAAAAGGGAAAACTGGCAAGGTATCAGCAGCTCACAAAACTCAGGACACATTGGAAATTTATTATTTAAGTCTCCTAAAAACAAACAAGAGCTCAAGAAGATTGTAGCTGAAAAGAGCCATCTACAGTTCATTTTCCAGATGGCTCCATTTCTTTCAAATGCCAGAAGTTGGAGACATGGCTCAAATGGTACACCACCAGCTAAGCAAGCAAGGTGAACAAGCATGAGGTCCTGAGTTCAAACACCAGTACCACCAACCTCCCACCCACACCGGGCAAAAAAAAACTCCCAAAAAACCTTTATTAAGGGTTGAAAGTGTGGCTCAAATAGTATCAGCTGATGCAAAGAAGGCCCTGAGTTTAAATCCTTGGGGGGCAAAGGGGGGGGGGGAGTGCGTGTGAGTGAGTGTGTGTGTTAGTAAGTAGAAAACCAGGAGCAATAGTTCATGACTATTTCTAGCTATTCAGGAGGTTGAGATCAGGAGAATCTCAGATTGAGTCCAGCCTGGACAAAAAGTTTGTTAAGACTCCATTTCAACCAAAGTTAATGTTATGCAAAGTAGTGCTATACCTGCCATCCAGCTTATATAGGAAGTATATAAATAGGAGGATCATGGTACAGGCTAGCCTAGGCATTAAGTATAAGATTCTATTAAAAAACAATCAAGCTTGGACTGGGAAGGTGGCTCAGTGGTAGAGTGTTTGCCTTGCATTCATGAGGCCCTGGGTTTGATTCCTCAGCACCACATAAGCAGAAGAAGCTGGAAGTGGGGCTGACTCTCAAGTGGTAGAATGCTAGCCTTCAGCTGAAGAGCTGAGGAACAACAGCCAGGCCCAGAGTTCAGGCCCCACGATAAGGAGAAAAAAAAAAAAATCAATTAAAGCAAAAATATCTTTAACTTTTGGCATCAGTAATATGGAACTTTTCTAAGGGACAAATCACAATAGTCAAGCTGCTTTCCACAAACATTTAAATAAACTCAGTGATACACTGGGCTGGCTTTGAACTGTAATCCTCAGATCTGAGCCTCCTGAGTTGCTAGGATTACAGGCATGAGATCAGTGCCTCACTAAGTAGCCCAGGCTGGCCTCAGTGAGAGTTAGGTGTGTGCGAGTGTGCTTAAAATAAGCAGCTTTAGATACTTATAGGGAAAAAAAAAAATCTTCCCTCTCCAGCAATGTGCATCTGGGCATACAGACAGAAGAACTGATGGCTCAAGAACTGCCAGTCTTAGCCGGGCGCTGGTGGCTCACGCCTGTAATCCTAGCTACTCAGGAGGCTGAGATCTGAGGATCGCAGTTCAAAGCCAGCCCAGGCAGGAGAGACCGTGAGACTCCTATCTCCAATAAACCACCAGAAAACCGGAAGTGGCGCTATAGCTCTAGTGGTAGAGCGCTCGCCTTGAGCTGAAGAGCTGAGGGACAGCGCCCAGGCCCAGAGTTCAAGCCCCACGACCGACAAAAAAAAAAAAAAAAAAAAACTGCCAGTCTTGAGACTCCCTATTTATATACCCATGCTCCTGCAGACTCAGTCACAAGAGTCAAATGGCAAGAGCAACAAGAATCCAACAATGGATGGACAAAGAAAATATGGTTTACATGCACGGAAAAATTTATATTGTATCTTTAAAAAGGAAATTCTGAGACATGCTATGTCATTGGCTGAAGCTTGAAAACTATATTAAGTGAAGTCAGTCACTGAATGATTCTTTTTTTGCCAGTTCCTGAGCTCCTTTTGCTCAAGGCTTGTGCTCTGAGCTCCTTTTGCTCAAGGTTTGTGCTCTATCACTTGAACTTCCAGATTTTTCTGTGATTAACTGAAGATAAGAGTCTCACAGGGGCCAGGCGCTAGTGGCTCACGCCTGTAATCCTAGCTACTCAGGAGGCTGAGATCTGAGGATCCCGGTTCAAAGCCAGTCCGGGCAGAAGAGACCGTGAGACTCCTATCTCCAATAAACCACCAGAAAACCGGAAGTGGCGCTGTAGCTCAAGTGGTAGAGTGCTCGCCTTGAGCTGAAGAGCTGAGGGACAGCGCCCAGGCCCAGAGTTCAAGCTCCACGACCACAAAAAAAAAGAGTCTCACAGGGGCTGGGACTGTGGTAGAGTGCTTGCCTAGCATATATGAAGCCCTGGGTTCGATTCCTTAGTACCACATAAGCAGTGGCTCAAGTGGTAGAGTGCTAGCCTTGAACCAAAGAAGCTCAGGGACAGTGCCCAGGCGCTGAGTTCAAGCCCCAGAACTGGCAAAAAAAAAAAAAAGTCTCACAGACTGTCCTGCCTGGACTGGCTTGGAACCGCAATCCTCAGATCTCAGCCTCCAGAGCAGCTAGGATTACAGGCAAAGGCCCCTAAGGAAGTCAAATCCATAGAAAAGAAAGAAGAATGTGGGGCCAGTGGCTGGGAGGAGGGAAGGAACAGAATAGAGTCAGAGCTGTGGAAAATGAAGAGTTCTGGGACTGGTTGTGCAACAATGTGAACGTACTTCACACTACTAAACTATATACCAATAAAACTATGGGACAGGATAGGTAGGGTGCTTGCCTAGCATATATGAGGTTCAGGGCTACATCTTCAGCACCACAAAACACAACAACTATTAAGACTAGTAAATGTAGTCAGGCACCAGTGGCTCACACCTGGCAGAGAAGTCCATGAGACTCTCATCTCTAATAAACTACTCAGAAAAAGCCAGATGTGGTGTTGTGGCTCAACGAGTCGAGCACAAAGAGGCTCAGGGACAGAACCCAGTCCCCGGGTGTTCAAGCTCCACAACCAACCAAAAAAAAAAAGGGGGGGGATAATGTTATGTCTATTTTATACGCACATACACATTCTCCTCTCTCTCTCTCTCACACACACTCTGTCTCTCTCTCCCCCCCCCCAAAAGCTGAATTCTAGGGTTAAAAACTCTTTCAGCATTGAACTACATTATCCATCAAGTTGACAATGTGTCAGGGTACAAAGTCAAGAGAGACAGCAGCCCTTTTTCAGTACCTTATGCTGCTTGATGACAGGTGTGTTGTCCTAAATAATTAGCTTTTGAAAAAGAATAGCTTTAATTCTCTTTGGGCACTGGTTAGTGATCTATGTTTCCCTTCATTAGGTTCTTGACAGCTCTTTGTCCTCACATCTGTCACTGTTTGGAAGACTGATTCCAAGAACATAAATTGCTTCAAGGACTAGGCAACAAATTTATTCTGGTTCACAGGACAGATTTGAATCCATCTGTTTTCTCATCAAAAGCCATATTTAAACAGTTTTGTTCCATCACAGGACCATATTAATGGGAGCAATACAATCATATGGTATTTTCCTCCTTTTTATCTGTGGTGTACAGATGACTAGGGAAACACACATCAATTAGAGAGCATTATCAAAAGCAGGGCCAGGCAATGGTGAATCATGCCTGCAATCCTAGATACTCATGAGGCTGAGATCTGGAGGTCTGAAGCTCAAGGCCAGCCTGGGCATCTTCAAACTAACCTGTAAGTGGGGCTGATGGTTTAAATAGTAGAGCACCAGCAAAGCAAGAACACTGAGCAATTGGTGAGGCCCTCTTTTCAAACCCAGGTACCACCAAAACAAAAAACCAAAACAACAATAACAACAAAAAACAAACAAGAAAAAGGGTCTCTGCCTAATGTAGAGTTCACTACCTTTTCATTCTTACCTCTTTTTTCCTTTTTTCTTTTTTTTTGGTGCTGGTGCTAGAGCTTGACCTCACGGCCTGAGTGCTGTCCTTGAGGTTTTTTCACTTAAGGCTTTCAGTCTACTACTTGAGCCCCAGCTCTACTTCTGCCTTTTTTGTGGGTAATGGGAGATAAGCGTATCATAGGAGGTGGAGCTGTGGCTCAAAGTGGTAGAACACTAGCCTTGATCAAAAGAGCTCAGGGACAATGCCCAGGCCCTGAGTTCTAGTCCCATGACAAAAAAGTCTCATGGATTACCCTGCCCAGGCTGGCTTCAAACACTGATCCTTAAATCTCAGCCTCCTGAGTAGCTAGGATTATAAGCATGAGCCACTGGTGCCAGTTGTTTATTCTCTAGACTTTAGGACTACTTTTCCTCTGGGTGGCTTGGTTTCTTTAGGAATTACACAAAGATAAATATTCTGATTGTAACAGCTAACTTACCTTAATCGTTTTTTAAGCTGTAAACTGTCATGGATGATCCTTTTAACAAACTCTAATTCACCTCCTTCTGCCATGATCTCTGTGATTCCTCCTGTATTGACAGAACTAGGTGGAGGCCTTCGAGGATTTCTAGAGTTTACCCCCTGAACAACAACAAAGTCATGATGAAAATGTTTACATCTCTTAAGATGCAAGTCTCTGTATCATCTAGCTGTAGTAGCAAAGTGTAAATCTACTTTTATTTTCTAAACATTACACTAGTCTTAAGATTTAAAAATCATAACCAGTACAATGTTATACTTTAAACAAATGCATTCATGCAAATATTCCTCCCTAGAGACTTTACCTTTCATCTTTGTGATTAAATATAAAAAATTTTACCTTTTTATATTAGCCCAATCTGTTGCTTTTCCTCTATGCTTTCTGTCTTGATACCATGGCACAGGAAATCTACCCAAAGATTAAATCAATATTTACTTATGTTTTCTTCTAGTATTTTTTGGTTTTTAAATACTTAAGTATTTAACCCATCCTTATTTCATATCATATGAAAAAAATGAACTCGGGGCTGGGAAGGTGGCTCAGTGGTAGAGTGCTTGCCTTGCATGCCTGAGGCCCTGGGTTCGATTCCTCAGTACCACATAAGCAGAAAGAAAAAAGCCGGAAGTGGCACTGTGGCTCAAGTAGTAGAGCACTAGCCTTGAGCTGAAGAGCTGAGGAACAGCGCCCAGGCCCAGAGTTCAGGTCCCACAACCAGACCCCCCCCCCAAAAAAAAGAAAAAGAAAAAGAAAAAAAAAATGAACTCAAAATCAATCTACAACCTAAGTGTAAGAGCTATAACTTTAAAACCCAGAAGAAAACATAGAAGTAAATCTGCATTAATTTGGATTAGCCAGTGGTTTCTTAGATACAATACAAAGAGCACAAGAACAACTAAAAAGGGGCGGGGAAGTTGGCTCAGTGGTAGAGCGCTTGCCTTGCATGCAAGAGGCCCTGGGTTCTATTCCTCAGCACCACACAAGCAAAAAGAAAAAAGCCAGAAGTGGTGCTGTGGCTCAATTGTTGGAGCGCTAGCCTTGAGCTGAAGAGCTGAGGGACAGCGCCCAGGCCCCAGAGTTCAGGCCCCACGACCGGACCAAAAAAAAAAAAAAAAAAAAACAACTAAAAAGAAAGATAAAATTGGACTTGATCACAATCAAAAGCCTCTGCATTGTAAAGGACAACATCAAGAAAGCCAGATGCTGATGGCTTTCACCTGTAATCCTAGCTACTCAGAAGGCTGAGATCTGGTTCAGAGCCAGGTTGGGCAGAAAAGTCTGTGAGACTCTTATCTCCAATTAGCCACCAGAAAACCAGAAGTGGAGCTGTGGCTCAAGTGGTAGTGCTAGCCTAAAGCAAAAATACTCAAAAGGCAGCCTCCACATCCCAAGTTCTAAGCTCCAGAGCCTGCACTAAAACAAACAAAGCCAGGCTCCTGCTGGTAATCTTGCTATTCAGCGGACAGAGATCCAAAAGATCACAGTGTGAAGCCAGGGCAGGCAAAAAGTTCACAAGACCCAGTCTACCATAAAAGTTGTCATCCCAAGCCAGGTGCTGGTGGCTCATGCTGTAATCCTAGCTATTCAGGAGGCTGAGATCTGAAGATCACAGTTCAAAGCCAGCCAGGGCAGGAAAGTCCATGAGACTCTTATCTCCAATAAACCACTAGAAAACCAGAAGTGGCGCTGTGGCTCAAGCAATAAAGTGCTTGCCTTGAGCTGAAGAGCACAGGGACAGCCCAAAGTTCAAGCCCCAAGACCAAAAAAAAAAAAAAGTTGCCATCCTGGCTACGAGGGTCAGAGGCAAGGGATCTAAAAAGGCATTTTGCCAAAGGATTTTAAAGAAATGGCCAATAAGCACATGAAAAGATTCTTAGCACTGTCAGCCATCATGAAAAAGCTAATCAAAACCAGAATAAGATGCTACTTCCCACCCACTAGGAAGCTATAATGAAAAAAGACATCCACGAGGATGTGGAAAATTAGAATGCTAATGCATTGCTGTTTACAGGAATGTAAAGTAGCACAGGCACATGGGAAAACTATCTGGCAGTTCCTGAACCAATGAATCACAGAGCTTCCTACTATTGGATCCAGTTTCATTCCTGGGTCTATAGCCAAGATAAACAAAAACCTAGGTCCAAAGATCACCCTGTACATGGATGCTAGAGTACCACTGCTAAGAGCCAAGAGGTGGAAAACACCAACACCTACTAGCTGCTGAGCAGGTAATTCATGTGTTATAACCATATGGTGGAATATTACTTGGCAACCAAAAGAAACATGGATGAACCTTGAAATATTTGTATCTCCATAAAAGAAGTCAGAAACAAAAGGCCTGAGTGTATGATTCTATTTATATGGAAAGCCCACAACAGGCTGATCTACAGAGACAGGCCTCAGGGTGCTTGGGAGAAATCAAGAGTGAGTGCTAATGACTAAGAGGTTTTTTTTCCTGGGTTGATGAAAATGTTCTAACTGGCTAGGCAGGTGCTGTACCACTTGAGGCATGTCCCAGCCCTCATTTGAAGTTGGAAAGATAAAATCACCTACTCATTTATCATCAAGTAACAGGTGCTAGCAAAAAAGAGTAGTTCCGGGCTAGGAATATGGCTTAGTGGTAGAGTGCTCACCTCACATGCATGAGGCCCTGGGTTCGATTCCTCAGCACCAAATAAGCAAAAAGAAAAAATCGGAAGTGGTGCTGTGGCTCAAGTGGTAGAATGCTATCCTTGAGCTGAAGAGCTGAGGGACAGCGCCCAGGCCCAGAGTTCAGGCCCCACGACAGACCAAAAAAAAAAAAAATAGTAGTTCCCTAATCCAATAAGCTCAGTGCAAAAGTGACTGCAACCTGTTAGTCACATCAGAAAAACACAATCAAATGTCCAGTGATTTGGGGAGAGAGAACAGCTCCTTCTTCTCCATCTTACTTCACTAGATATTGTTTCTCCCACAAGTAAAGCAGCCAGAGAACAAAAACAGCTAAGGACTAGGTCAGAGCCAAGAGAAACCCAGACAATCAGAGCCTCAGCCTTTATGAGATTTCATTGATCAAATTGTTCATGAAGTTCAGACTACTGCTGTTATTTCTCAAATACCTAAGCCAATAAACTTTCTTGGCTGTTAAGTTAATCTGAAGTGGGTTTTTAAGTCCTTCAAGCCAAAAGCATCATAACCAATACAGCTTCCACTACAGCATCCAAAGGAAAGGGTACCTTTGCTTTTATCTCTGTAAACAGGGTAAATTCAGGTAAATACTAAATGACTTTAAAGCAAAAGATATCTTTACCTTAGCTTCCAACTGGTTTGCAAAAAAGGGAGGATTGCACATACAAAAGTCATAGATTATTTCAGATTCTTCCTTGAGAGCATCCATTAGGAGTGTCTTCTGGGGTACTTTCACCACTAGGAAAAAAATAGAACTGTTGACTATGCCTTAAATATGTGCACAAAAGAAAAAAGAAAATGTATATAAACTGTCTGATACTATTTCCTAAAAGAGGTGCAGTTTAAAATTTTCCTCCTTGAGAGTAAGCCACATTTAGTGACAGATTTTATCAAACAGTAGGACAGAAGTAACGACAGGACCCTCTCCTTGCCTTTCCCTCGAACAGTCACTCTATCAAAGGCCCTGTGACATGCTGTTAAGATTCAGGTGGACACAAACTAAAGTTTTCTTCCAGCTCCATGTGAGCAAGCCCTTTTGGAAGCAAGGTTCTTTTTTTTTTGGGGGGTCTCGTCATAGGGCCTGAACTCTGGGCCTGGGAACTGTCCCTCAGCTCTTCAGCTCAAGGCTAGCACTCTACCACTTGAGCCACAGCACCAATGGAAGCAAAGTTCTATCAGCAATTGAGCCCTCAAATGACAGCTGCATCTTACAACCAGAGTGCAGCTTCATGAAAGACAATAAGGCAAACTGCAAGCCCGACTGCCTGCCCCACAGGGACTATGAAATCAATCATAAATACCCACTTGAAATGGATAGATTTTGTAGCAATTTGTTATACAACAATGGGAATTAAAACAAATCCATTAATGATATCAGTATTTTCCCCTTGCAATATGTTTAACATTCCCAGGAAGGCCTTATTTCTAAGAAGACAGTAAAATCACTGTAATAAAAAAAATGAGGGCTGAGAAGGTGGCTCAGTGGTAAAGCGCTTGCCTTGTATGCATGAGGGCCTGGGTTCGATTCCTCAGCACCACATAAGCAAAAAGAAAAAAGCCAGAAGTGGCGCTGTGGCTCAAGTAGTAGAGCGCTAGCCTTGAGCTGAAGAGCTGAGGGACAGTGCCCAGGCCCAGAGTTCAGGCCCCATGGCCGGACCCCCCAAAAAAAAAATTAATAGCACTTCATATATGGGTCACTAAAAAACAAACAACAACAACAAAAAATCAGTTAACCGATTACTCAAGAATTTGATTTCTCAGCAAGTGCCAGGTACAAAAATTTAAAAGCTAGTACTAGCCAGGTCTGGTGGTGCATGCCAGCAATCACAGCTACTCAGAAGACTTAAGGTGGAAGAATCACAAGTTTGAGGCCTGTCTGGACAACATAGAGAGATTCTGCCTTAAAATGAAAAAAAAAAAAAAAGTTGGGTAGGATTTTATTTATTTTATTTATTTATTTATTTTATTTATTCTTTAAGTACTGGGGACTAATTAGGGTCTTAAGAATGCTAGCAAGGGGCTGGGAGTGTGGCTTAGTGGTTGAGTGCTTACCTCGCATGCATGAAGCCTTGGGTTTGATTCCTCAGTACCACATAAAGTGATGCTGTGGCTTAAATGGTACAAATGGTAGAGTGCTAGAATTGAGTAAAAGAAGCTCAGGGACAGTGCCCAGGCCCTGAGTCAAACCTCAGGACTGGCAAAATAAAAAAAAGAATACTATCAAGAACTCTACAAATGAACTACATCCCTGTCCCTTCATTTGTCCAAAACTGCATAATGTGCATCACCAAGAGTAAGCCTCAGAATAAACTGTGGAATCTGGGTATTGAAGATGTGTCACCCTGATGTGGGATGTTGATAATGGGGAGGTTGTGCATGTGAGGGTGGGGGTACATGGGAAGTCTACCTTCTACTCAACAACTGTGAAGTGCTCTGTAACTAAACTGTACTGCAAATGCCTATAGTTCAAATCCACTCAGGCAGAAAAGTCTGTGAGACTCTTTATCTCCAATTAACCAGCTAAACTGGAGGCATCTCAAGTGCTAGCTGTAAGCAAAAAAGCCAATTAAATGTGAGGCCCTTAGTTCAAGGCCCAATACTGACACATGCACACACAACATAATTCCAGTATCAAAATAGCAAATCCAATTATAATGCATTCATTTTTTTTTTTTTTTTAATTATCAAAGTCGCTGGGCACTAGTGGCTCACGCCTGTAATCCTAGCTACTCAGGAGGCTGAGATCTGAGGAAGGTGGTTCAAAGCCAGCCTGGGCAGGAAAGTCCGTGAGACTCTTATCTCTAATAAACCACTCAGAAAACCAAAAGTGCCACTGTGGCTCAAGTGGTAGAGCACTAGCCTTGAGCTGAATAGCTGAGGGACAGCGCCCAGGCCCGGCCCCCGCTGCCACCACCACCACCACCAACAATTTTTTTTTAAGTCAATTCATTTAAGAAAAAAGAGACATATTAAACTAGAAAGGCTATAAATAAAGTTTGAAGGGGATATTTATTCTGCTGAGCTAACCTTTTATTAGGTCAGATAAGTTATTCTGTTCCACATTTTTCTTGGCATAGTTGAAACACATATCATCCACTTCCGTTGCAAGGAAATACCAGCCATTCAAAGTTGCTCCAAGTAAAGGGTAGATGCAGGAGGCCCCAGTTCCTAGGGAAATGAAATGTCAGAACACATTCTTCACACATTCTCTTCTCAGAAGCCTCCTGGTTTTTGCAGTTTAAATCACCAACCAAGACATATGGGGCTGCTGGCCTCTCTAGCTGCTTCATGTTCGTGAACCTTATTTCCTAAGTAACATCAAATTTCCTGCTACCCTCTTCTTTTGCACACTAAATTTAAAATGAAACACATGTAATTGGAGCCCCAGGAATCCATTACATAAAAATGGTCAATACTCAATCTATTTGTGTTATAAAAAGTTTTCATAGGCAGACACTGGGTGGCTCATGCCTGTAATCCTAGCTACTCAGGAGGCTGAGATTTGAGGATGGCGGTTCAAAGCCCACCAGGCAGAAGAGTCTCCATGAAACTCTTATCTCCAATTAACCACTCAAAAACAAAAAAATGGCATTGTGGCTCAAATGGTAGAGAACTAGCCTTGAGTACAAAGAGGACAGTACCTGGCCCTGAGTTCAAACCCATAACCAACCAAAAGAAAAAAGTTTCATTTTAATTCTTTTCTTTTCTTTTTGCCAGTCATGGAGCCTGAACTCTGGGGCTGGGTGCTGTCCCTCAGCTCTTCAGCTCTACCACTGGAGCCACAGCGCCACTTCCAGCTTTTTCTGCTTATGTGGTGCCAAGGAATTGAACCTAGGGTCTCATGCATGCAAGGCAAGCACTCTACTGCTGAGCCACCTTCCCACCCCCTAATTCTTTTCTCTCTTTTTTTAATTTTGCTAGTCTTGGGGCTTGAACTCAGGGCCTGGGCACTGTCCCTGAGCTTCTTTTGCTCAAGGAAAGCACTCTACCACCTGAGCCACAACACCACTTCTGGCCTTTTCTGCTTATGTGGTACTAAGGAATCGAACCCAGGGCTTCATGCCTGCTAAGCAAGCACTCTACCACTAAGCCACATTCCCAGCTTCATATAATTCTTTTTTTTTTTTTTTTATGGGGGTGGGGGGGGGTCCAGTCACGGGGCCTGAACTCTGGGCCTGGGCGCTGTCCCTCAGCTCTTCAGCTCAAGGCTAGCGCTCTACCACTTGAGCCACAGTGTCACTTCCGGCTTTTTTTCTTTCTTTCTTTCTTTTTTTTAATTTTTTTTGGGTCCAGTCGTGGGGCCTGAACTCTGGGCTTGGGTGCTGTCCCTCAGCTCTTCAGCTCAAGGTTAGTGCTCTACCACTTGAGCCACAGCGCCACTTCCGGCTTTTTTCTTTTTGCTTATGTGGTGCTGAGGAATCGAATCCAGGGCCTCATGCATGCAAAGCAAGCACTCTACCACTGAGCTACCTTCCCAGCCCCTTTTTTTTTTTTATGTGGTGCTGAGGAATCGAACCCAGTGCCTCATGCATACAAAGCAAGCACTCTACCACTGAGCCACTTTCCCAGCCCCCATGTAATTCTTTTTTGTTTGTTTGTTTTTGGTTGGTCATGGGGCTTGAACTCTGGGCCTGAGCTCTGTCCCTCAGCTCTACCATTTGAGCCACAGCACCACTTGCGGTTTTCTGGTGGTTAGAAATAAGAGTTTCATGAACGTTCTTGCCTGGGCTGGCTTTGAACCATGATCGTCAGATCTCAGCCTCTGAATAGCTAGGATTATAGGCATGAGCTATCGGTGCCTGGCTCATTTTAATTCTTCTACAGAATCTCTTTCCCCTTCACTTCCTCCCCTTCCCCATCTCTCTTTCTTCCCTCTCTCTTTTTCTCTCTGTCCTCCATGCTGTCTGAGCTTTTGTACCCAGGGCTTAGTGCTCTACCCCTTGATCCATAGCTCCACTTTGGCTTCTTTGCGTAGTTAATTGGAGATAAGAGGCTCCTGGGCTCTCCTGCCCTGGCTGGCTGGCTTTGAACCAGACTTCTCAGATCTTAGCATACTGAGAAACTAGGATTACAGGTGTGAGTCACTAACAAAACTCAATTTTCTTAAAAAAAAAAAAAAAAAAGATTCAGATTCAATGCTATTGGTTAAATTAGCTATTTTATATCACCACAGAAATATTAAAATAGAAATAGTAATATAAAGCTGGACATGGTAATACACATGTGTAGTCCTAGTACTTGGAGAGGGGCACAGGCAGAAGAATTGAGGCCAACCTGAGCTACAGAGCAAGACCTTGTTTCCCCAAAAAACAGACAATATATACATACAAAACACAACAGCAAGCTAGGCACCAGTGGCTTATGCCTATAATCCTAGCTACTCAGGAGGCTGAGATCTGAGGATCACAGTTCAAAGCCAGCCCAAGCAGGAAAGTCCAGGAGACTCCTATCTCCAATTAATCGAAGTGGCTCAAAGTGGTAGAGTGCTCGCCCTGAGAGAAAAAGTTCAGGGACAGCACCAAGGTCCTGTGTTCAAGCCCTACCACCAATAAAACAAAGAAACAAACAGGGTAAGTATATGCACTCATCTCCAAAAGCAGAAAAAAATATGTAAGGCAAAATTTTCCTGACATCAAAAGATCCAATTACCCACATTTCCATAAAAGTCAAAGCCACTGGCTGGACTTACCACAGATTCAAGGCACACAACTCACAGGGTGACACTCCAAACAAAAATCAGTCTTTGACAAGGAGGGTTTGGCCTTTAACTCCCATGCAGAGCCTCAGCCCTGGACCAGTTTACATACCAACCACAAATATTCCTCCTACAACCACAAACTAATCTTGACCAATCAGATCCTAAGCAAGGATATTTGGGAGGACATCCCGTGTTTCTGAGAAGGCCTATTGCAGCCAAGCCTAACCTGGCCATTCTAGGGTTGCTTTCCCTGACTGCCCTTAAAGTTATCTGGCATGAAGTTGAGGCTGAAGGCCTTCTAACCCACAGGAAATCCAGGCTCCTATTATTGCTTCCTCATGCGGTATTCTCAACAAGCTAGGAAAAGAAAGAAAGGCCAATGACTGACTAATGCTGCAACAGTTAAGCTTAGTCAGTCACAGTATTTGCTGCCCAAATCTCCAGACCTGATGCTGCAAGGGTGAACACATGAGGATCTGTGATGGGGGAGGGGAGGAGCAAAATGCGCTTAGACTTCTCCTGAAACCAAGTTATTTAGCCTTGACGGCTAGTCTTTCAATTTCCTAGCACTTTCAGCTCCATAGGCAAAAAAGAAAATTCAGATTCACATAGCTGCTCCTCTCTTCATAGCTCCACTTCATTTCAAAGAAAACAAAAACTGCACTTACTTTAGGGCAAAAAATGTAGGTAAAATGCCCATTCACCCCCCAGAAGTTCCTCAATTCTCAAGACCAAAACACTTGTAACTTTGACACTCTAATCCCCTTAGAAAGTCAAATGACATTTTAAGTGGGTAATAATCTTAATAAAAAATAAAAATGGAAAAGTATATAATCATAGAATTAGAGCAAACTGATGAGAGTCTGGGGGAAGAATTTATATAAAACCCTAATTAGAATGAATGTGATTTTAGCTAGAATTGCTTGTCTCTTGTGAAGAGCTAAAATCCATTAACCTCCTATATCCCCAAGTGCTGTTTCAAAGGGTTTGGGGCATAATTAAAATTAAATTAGCACCAAGAATAGGCTGTGAAGCTTTTTTTTTTTTAAATTATTTTTTAGAGAGGTGCTTGCCAAATAACCCAATCTGATATTGAACCTCAATATCCTACCTCAATCCCAAGTGCTTATATTACAGGTATGTGCACCAAACCTGGCTTGTACACCTTTTAAAGCTTTCTAGAATACACCAGTCAATCTTCTGCCATGAACATAATAAGGATAATAATGATAAGAGCCTTAGGTAAAACTGGGCACTGGTTCCTAGCTACTCAGGAGGCTGAGATCCAAGGATAGTGATTTGAAGCCAGCCCAGGCAGAAAAGTCAGTGCCTTTTTTTTTTTGGAGGGGGGGGGGGTCAGTCCTGGGCATAAACTCAGGTCCTGAGCACTATCCCTAAGCTTTTTTTTGCTCAAGACTAGCACTCTACCACTTGAGCCACAGTGACACTTCCAGCTTTTTCTGTTTATGTGGTACTGAGGAATAAAACCCAGCTTCATGCATGCTAGTCAAACACTACCACTAAACCACATTTCCAGACCTCTGTGAGACTCTTATCTCCAATTAACCATGGAGCTGTGGCTCAAAGTACTAGAGCACTAGTTTTGAGCAAAAAATGCTCAGGGAAGCTGGGCATCAGTGGCTCACGCCTGTAATCCTAGCTACTCAGGAGGCTGAGATCTGAGGATCACAGTTCAAAGCTAGCTGGGGGGAAAGGAGGGAATTGAGTAGGGGGGGGAGGCTGGGAAGGGGAAACAAAGGAGGAGGCTACAATGCTTGATAAGAAATGTACTCATTATCTTGCCCATGTAATTGTAACCCCTCTGTACAGTATTTTCACAATAAAAAATAAATAAAAATTTAAAAAAAAAAAAAAAAAAAGCCAGCCTGGGTAAGAATGTCCATGAGACTCATCTCCAATAAACCACTAGAAAACTGAAACTGGTGCTGTAGCTCAAGTAGTAGAACGCTCACCTTGAGCTGAAGAGCTGAGGGACAGCACACAGGCCCAGAGTTTAAGCACTACAACTGACCAAAAAAAAAAAAAAACAAAAACTCAGGGACAGTGCCCAGGCCCTGCCTTAAAGCCTAAGGACTGGCATAAGAATACACATACAAAGTAAGTGAAGGGGCTGGGAAGGTGGCTCAGTGGTAGAGCGCTTGCCTTGCATGCCAGAGGCCCTGGGTTCGATTCCTCAGCGCCACATAAGCAAAAAGCCGGAAGTGGCGCTGTGGCTCAAGTGGTAGAGTGCTAGCCTTGAGCTGAAGAGCTGAGGGACAGCGCCCAGGCCCAGAGTTCAGGCCCCACAACTGGACCCAAAAAAAAAAAACAAAGTAAGTGAAGATCATAAAGATAATATTGAAGACACACACACATTAGTGCTGTGTTGAGAGCTGACAACTCTTCTCAAGCAAAACCAATGGCAGAAAAGCCCCGATATAACAAATAAGAACAGTAGTATTTGCGGGGTGCTGGTAGCTCACACCTGTAATCCTAGCTACTCAGGAGCTGAGATCTGAGGACAGTTCAAAGCCAGCCCATGCAGGAAAGTCCGTAAGGCTCTTATCTCTAATAAACCACCAGAAAACTGGAAGTACCACTGTGGCTCAAGCGGTAGAGAACTCACCTTGAGCTGAAGAGCGCAGGGACAGTGCCCAAGCCCAGAGTTCAAGCCCCACGACCGACAAAAAAAAAAAAAAAAAAAAAGCAGTATATGACGCTAGCTTCTTTCATACAACCAATACCTAGCAGAGGAAGCCTATGAAGAATATGTCTTTGTAAAATTTAAAACTTAAATAAAAAAAGTTAAAACTATGTACCTATGTCAATTCCTCTTCGGAGAGTACTTTTGTCAGATTCCTGGTGGCCGATCAGGTCTTCTACCCAATGGATATAGTTGAGTCTCAAGGGAACTGTGGGAATTAGTCTCTCCAATGGAATATCAATAGAAAGTCCAAAATCTTCCTTTAGGAGAGTACAAGTCAGAGCTCTGACTGCTTCAGGGTCTTTAAAATTAAGACTGAGGGATGGAGAAAAAGAAGTCAAAATGATTAGTAAGATTCACTTCTGCTATACAAGTTGTATGACAGAGTTCATCATGCCCAAATGCCTACTTGACTCTCCTAGTGAGAGCTCACATGAAGGAAGAGCTGTGTTTTAACACTCTCACAGCCTGTAGAAGATGGTGTCGCTTTCCACCAAACTACTGTATGCCCACACATGAAGCATGTTGATTAAGAATATGTTCCCAAGCCAGTGGTTCACACCTGTATTCTTAGGTACTCAGGAGGTTAAGATCTGAGGATCATGGTTTGAAGCCAGATGGGGAAGAAAAGTTCATGAGACTTTTTCGGTTTTTCTTTGTTTGTTATTTGTTTTTTGGGTCCGGTCATGGGCCTGAATTCTGGGCCTGGGCGCTGTCCCTCAGCTCTTCAGCTCAAGGCTAGTGCTCTACCACTTGAGCCACAGTGCCACTTCCAGCTTTTTTCTTTTTGCTTATGTGGTGCTGAGGAATCAAACCCAGGGCCTCAGGCATGCAAGGCAAGCGCTCTACCACTGAGCCACCTTCCCAGCCCCTCATGAGACTTTTATCTCCAATAAACTACTCAGAAAAAGCTGGGAGTGATGCTATGGCTCAAGTGGTAGAACACTAACTTTGAGCACAAAGAGGTTCAGGGATAGCACCCAAGCCTACAGTTCAAGCCCCAGGACCAGCAAGAGAGAGAGAGAGAGAAGAAAGAAAGGAGCGAGGGAGGGGGAAGGAAGGAAGGAAGGAAGGAAGGAAGGAAGGAAGGAAGGAAGGAAGGAAGGAAGGAAGGAAGGAAGGAAGGAAGGAAGGAAGGAAGGAAGGAAAAAAAGAATATGTTCCCATTCTAAGGTCCCCTTACTCAGGACCATTTCTTTACCTCTGTGATTATGTCCACAACTGTAAAGTGAGGGAAGCAGGACCTGTCTTACAGCACTGCCGTGTTGTATAGAAATGATTCTGTGGGGCTGGGAAGGTGGCTCAGTAGTAGAGCACTTGCTTCGCATACATGAAGCCCTGGGTTCCATTCCTCAGCACCACATAAGCAGAAAAAAGACAGAAGTGGGAGCTGTGGCTCAAGGCTAGCGCTCTACCATTTGAGCCACAGCACCACTTCCGGCTTTTTTCTTTTTGCTTATATGGTGCTGAGGAATCGAACCCAGGGCCTCATGCATGCAAGGAAAGCGCTCTACCACTGAGCCACCTTCCCAGCCCTCTATGAGACTCTTATCTCCAATTAACCACCAGAAAACAAAATGGAGATGTGGATTAAAGTGATAGAATACTAGTCTTGAGCTGAAGAGCTCAGGGCCCAGGCCCCAAGTTCAAGACCCATGAATGACCAAAAAAAAAAAAGTAAATCTTTTTTTTTTCCACTAATATCACTGACATCATCTGACACAAGTATTCTTTGAAAATCATCCTTTAAAATGGAAAGAAAGACGCATCAAATCTTCACAATTAAAAATATACTAGGGGGTGGGAATGTGGATTAATGGTAGAGTGCTTGCCCAGCATGCATGACCCCTGGGTTTTATTCCTCAGTACCACATAAGCAGAAAAGGCTAGAAGTGGTACTGTGGCTCAAGTGATAGAGTGCTAGTCTTGAGCAAAAACATAAAATAAAAATAAAAATACACTAAAATACCTAAATAGAGCTATTTCAGACAACAAATTTAATATAACTTTTTTGGGGTAGAGGTCTCCTATATAGCCAAGGGTAGCCTCAAACTTTTAATCCTCCTGCCTCCATCCCCAGGGTGCTAGATTATAGGAATGTACTACCACACCCAGAGTAGTGCATAGTACATTAACAGAGTTCTGTAACCATCCCTACAATCCTATTAGAGGACACACAAAAGAACTGCCAGCTCAAGCTGGGTGCTGGTGGCTCACACCTGTAATCCTACCTACTCGGGAGGCTGAAATCTGTGGATCACTGTTCAAAGCCAGCCTGGGCAGGAAAGTCCATGAGACTCTTTTTTTTTTTGTCCATCATGGGGGCTGAACTCTTGACCTGGGCGCTGTCCATCGTCTCTTCAGCTCAGGACTAGCATCCTTCCACTTGAGCCACGGCGCCACTTCTGGCTTCTTTCTGCTTATGTGGTAGAGGAATCGAACCCAGAGCCTCATGCATGTGAGGCAAGCACTTTACCACCGACCCAACTTCCCAGCCCCATCTGTGAGACTCTTACCTCCAATTAGCCACAAGAAAATTGGAAGTGGCGCTGTGACTCAAATGGTAGAGTGCTCACTTTGAGCTGAAGAGCTCAGGGACAGGGCCCATGCCTAGAGTTCAAGCCCCATGACCAACAAGGAAAAAAAAAAGTATTATGCAATACTGTAAGTCATCTTCATAGATCTAAGCCCAGGCCACTTGTGTGGAGTTTTGCCTTTTGAGGAAACTGAAACCACACTTTGCCCACCTGGCAAAAACTTTTTTCCATAAGCACAATATTGGTGAGGTTCTTCTGTACTACAGTGTTTGTCTCATCATATCACTGAATAGTATAGCATCGTAAGAAAAGCCTGTTTGTTTCCATTCACCAACCGTTAAAGGCAGACATCATACGTTTTCTCCTTTTTGGCTCACAAGAACAATGGTGCTGTGAACATTCCTCAACAAGTCTTTGTGTGGAAATATGGACAGACATCCATCCATGACTGTACCACATGGTATATTAATGTTTTAAGTAAGAAACTTATGTTTATAATAATGTAGTTTCGTGTTTAAAATGCTGTTAAAGGGCTGGGAAGGTGGCTCAGTGGTAGAGTGCTTGCTTTGTATGCATGAGGCCCTGGGTTTGATTCCTCAGCACCACATAAGCAGAAAAATCCAGAAGTGGTGCTGTGGCTCAAGTGGCAGATCCCTCACCTTGAGCAAAAGAAGCTCTGGGACAGTGCCCCAGGTCTAGAGTTCAAGCCCCAGGACTAGCAAAAAAAAAAGTACAAATGTCCTGCAATTAGTCATGTTAAGCCCTGAGTTCTTTTTTTTTCCCCTTTCTTTTTTTTAAGTTGGAACTGGAGCTCGAACTCAGGGCCTGGGTATTGTCCTTGAGCTTTTATACTCAAGACCAGGGCTCTCTACTTTAAGCCACAGCACCGCTTCCAGTTTTCTGGTGGTTAATTAGAGGTAAGAGTCTGATGGACTTTTCCACTTGTGCTGGCTTTGAACCACACACCTCAGATCTCAGCCTCATGAGTAGCTGGGATTACAGGTGTGAGCCACAAGTGCCTGGCATGCTTTGAGTTCTTAGGTCTTAGTTTCTACATCTACAAAATTAAGGAACTGGGCACACTAGTCTAGTGTTAGATGCCAAAGAACTGGTACCAGGGCCAAGAGTCACTTAAACATTTGTAAAGCAAGTAACAGAAACACAGGACACTTTACACAATTACTTAAAACATAATAAAAAACCAGGCACTGGTGGCTCACACCTGTAATCCCAGCTACTCAGAGGGCTGAGATTTGAGGATCAGTTCAATGCCAGCCTGTGCAAGAAAGTCTTTGAGACTTTTTTTTTTTTGGGTCCAGTCCTGGGGCCTGAACTCTGGGCCTGGACGCTGTCCCTTAGCTCTTCAGCTCAAGGCTAGTGCTCTACCACTTGAGCCACAGCGCCACTTCCGGCTTTTTTCTTTCTGCTTATGTGGTGCTGAGGAATCCAACCCAGGGCTCATGCATGCAAGGCAAGCGCTCTACCACTGAGCCACCTTCCCAGCCCATCTTTGAGACTCTAATCTATAACCGGCAAAAAATCAGAAGTGGAGCTGTGGCTCAATTAAAAGTGCTAGTCTTGAGCAAAGAAGCACAAGGACAGTTCCAGGCCCAGAGTTCAAGCTCCAAGCCGGTGGCTCATCTGTAATCCTAGCTACTCAGGAGGCTGAGATCTGAGGATCACGGTTCAAAGCCAGCCGAGGCAGGAAAGTCCATGAGACTCTTAGCTCCAATAAAACCCCTCAGAAACCCAGAAGTGGCGCTGTGGCTCAAGTGGTAGTGCTAGCCTTGAGCTGAAGAGCTGAGGGACAGCTTTCAGGCCCAGAGTTCAAGCCCCATGACCAACAAAAAAAAAAAAAAAAAAGTAACAAAAGACAAGTAAATGTTCCCATTATTCTCCAGTATGGTATTGTATCAAACTTCTCACTCTTGTTAAAAGAGGTCAAGCATCTAGTCATGCTACTGATCACATATTAAATAGACAACCAGTAGGAGATCTTGTGATCTACACTTTAGGGGCTGGGAAGGTGGCTCAGTAGTAGAGTGCTTGCCTTGCATGCATGAGGCCCTGGGTTCGATTCCTCAGCACCACATAAACAGAAAAAGAGGGAAGTGGTTGGTGCTGTGGCTCAAGTGGTAGGGCGCAAGCCTTGAGCTGACTAGCTGAGGGACAGCGCCAGGCCCAGAGTTCAATTTAGAAAAATCTAACTTTCAGCTGGGCATAGTGGTCCAGCACTTGAAAGGTTGAACCAGGAAGACCACAAATTCTAGGCTAGACTGAGCTAAATAGCAAGACTCTCTACGTCAAACAAACAAAAAAGGAAAAATGAAATGTTTATATTTAAAGAACTTATGCGAACAGTGATAATAGGATGAAAGTATATGAAGACAGAGACAGAAGGCACAAAGAATAAAAATTCAAGGAACTGAGGGTATAGCTCAGTGCTAGCATGCTTGCCTAGATATCATGGTGTAATCTCTTATACAGGGAACACACACATACACACACACACACACACACACAAACACACAATTTCAATATAAGCAAAGAAAAGAGGGTAGCCATAGTAGAATATCAATAAATACAGTAGGAGCCCAGCTGTGACATTTCCATAGCAGTAAACATATCTAGAGCTCCATTATCTTGACTTCTAAGTACCACTCCCCTCTAAAAGAAATTACAATTTCCTTGGATAACCAACTATATCATATTTGGAGTGGGAAAAGTACAAGATAAGCCTGTAACGTTTTGTCATATCAGAAAATAGGCCATGTTGAAAGGAAGATAAAGTCAAAAGTACACAGAGTGAACTCCCACAGGCCAAATCTGGAACAATTTGTATGAAAAATGCTAACAAAGGACTACAATTCTACTTACTCAGCTGCCCATCAACTGTCCCAATCAATTTTCACATTAAAAAAAAAGATTGACATATTGCCTTTGGATTTCTTCCTGAACTGAAATCAACATGAACCCAGAGTCAACATAAATTATGTAGCAACAAATAGATTATGAAACTGTTGGGTTGGACTGGGAAGTTGGCTCAGTGGTAGGGTGCTTGCCTAGCATGCATGAGGCTCTGGGTTCGATTCCTCAGCACCACATAAGCAGAAAAAAGCCAGAAGTAGTGCTGTGGCTCAAGTGGTAGGGCGCTAGCCTTGAGCTGAAGAGCTGAGTGACAATGCCCAGGCACAGAGTTCAGGACCCACGACCGACAAAAAAAGAAAGAAAAAGAAAGAAACTGCTGGGTGCCAGTGGCTCACATCTATAATCCTAGTTACTCAGGAGGCCGAGATTTGAGGATCATAGTTTGAAGCTAGCTTGGGCAGGAAAGTTTGAGACTCTCATCTGCACTAAACTACCCCTTCCCCCTAAAAAAAAGCTCAAAGTGGAGCTGTGGCTCAAGTGGTAGAGAGCTAGCTTTGAACAAAAAGGTCAGGGTCTGAGTTCAAGCCCCAGGACCATCACAAAAATAAATAATTTGTGAAACTAGAAAAATGACAGGTTGAATTCTAACAATATTGTATTTTATGCCTATAATATCAGTCATAATCCATCCTGAAAATGACGGGCAACTTTGCTTCCTTTAATGACAGGAATGAAAGTTCCTTTCATCCCCAGAAAGAAATTCATATCAAAATAAAGCAAAAGCATTAAAATGTGTTCACATCCTTTAAGTTTCACTGCCTAAACACATAAAAGGATATTTCTCAACAAAACAGCTCCATGCAAAATCTTACCAGCTCAATTGTGAAACTTGAGAAAATTTCTATTTAAGAAACTCTGAAAATCTAGATAATTTATCTAATTGTACATAGTGACACAATTGTTGCCTTATTAATCCTGAATGCTACTCTGCAGAGGCATTTCAAAGAAACTGAAAATCAGAACTTGAAAATTCAAATATTTACAAGGAACAGCTATCAATACTACTCACAATGCCAGTTTGGGACAAGAAGCTTGTGCCAGGTGACTAACAAATGCACAAGGTAGTAATCTCTGTGTACAGTAAACAGTCTGTGGTTGAGCACTCAATGAGCACACTCAATGAGCACATTTTCAGTAGCTCTATGAAGATGACACAAAAGTTAGGAATGTCAATTGGGTTTTTGCCAGCCCAATTTTGCCTGATCTATAATATTTCTTTTCTTTCCTCTGGTGTTACTAGGACGTGAACTTCGGACCTTAAGCACTCTTACCACATGAGTCACACCTCCAGCCCTCTTTGCTTTAGTTTATATTTTATTTTATTTATTTATTTTTTGCAGGTCATGGGGCCTGAACTCTGGGTCTGGGCGCTGTCCCTCAGCTCTTCAGCTCAAGGCTAGCGCTCTACCACTGGAGCCACAGCGCCACTTCCAGCTTTTTTCTTTTTGCTTATGTGGTGCTGAGGAATCGAACCCAGGGCCTCATGCTTGCAAGGCATGCACTCTACCACTGAGCTACCTTCCCAGCCCCTAGTTTATATTTTAGATAGGATCTTAACTGCAATCCTTTTCCTACCCAGCAGAGACAAGCATATACCTCATTCCTGGCCCTATAATACTTTCAAACAAAAAGTAACCCATAGAAGTAAGAATGAACTTGTGACTTTGAAATTATGTAATCATTTAATCACAATCAAAAAAAAAAAAGAACCTCGGGGAAGGGAGGGAGGGAGGGGATGGTAGGGGGAAAACAATGGAGGGGGTAACAATGTTCAAGAGGAAGTGTACTCATAACCTCACTCATGTAACTGTAACCCTCTGTATAGTAGCTTTACAATAAAAAAAAAAAAAAAAAGTAACCCATATTTTTATATGAAATGTCTCCAATTCTTAAAATGAATGAGGATGACTATGGTTAATGAATATGGTCAAAGTTCATTTGAAAGATCAATGAAGCCAGGCACTAATGGCTCACGCCTGTAATCCTAGCTACTCAGGAGGCTGAGATCTGAAGATCATGATTCAAAGCCAGCCCGGGCAGAAAAGTCTGTAAGACTCTTATCTCCAATTAACTACCTGAAAACCGAAGTGGTGCTGTGGCTCAAATGGTAGAGCACTTGCCAGGCTCAGAGTTCAAGCACCCCAACAAAAAACAAAACAAAACAAAAACATGAACTACAACACATAATTTATTGAAGAATTATCCTAACCACCAAAAAATATAAGCCACCAAATAGAGGCAAGAGATAACTGAAGGAATTAACTGAAAAAATCAATGAAGAGCAGATTCTTAGATTTCATTCGTAAAATGAGTGTTAATTTTTTTCTTCTAAGAAAATGCAGACATTAGTCTGTAGTTTTGCAGGACAAAGTCTAGTCACCCAACTTCACAAGTTAAATATCTAGGTCACATCAGCACCCTGGGACATTCAAACTCCTCAACATAGGTAAGATCTTTTTTCCCCTTCATTTCTGAGATCACAGGGAGCCTAACTAAAATTAGCTCTCACGTGGAAATCAGCAATTTATTCCTTCCATTAGTCTTTGTTATTTGTTTAAAATATCACAAAATAGATTGTGTGAACAGGCTAAAGTCCCATTTCCCCAGAATAACTCCCTGATCTATTACAGGTAATTGCAGCATTATTATAGATGCATTTTGGTAGGATCCATTTCTGTAACCAGGGTTGAAAGAACAATCATCCTCATACTGTAAAAGCTGAACCAGGTGTATAATAAGGCCAAAGCCTGCCTTCTTTATTCCAACAATGATCCAGTCATTGGATTGTCACTGAGATGCTAAAAATGATACGATCACCCAGCATGACCAAGCTCTTCAACACCAGGTCTATGGCTTAAAAACAAATTAGCTAAGCTTCACTCTATTCAAACTCCATTGACAGAGCTCAAGTAAACTGTAGTCTGCCTCTGTGGAGCTGGTTACTATGAAAAAAGCACAAGATAAAATTTAGTCGTAATGGTCTGATTTGATTAGGGCTAGCACTGACAGGTGCAGGGAAGAAAAACAGAGAAAGTTATCACTGGCAATATTGATCATCTTAATCACACCAGGATTAATAACAAAAAAAGCAATGTATCAATTCTCTACAATGTGTTGTTATACATACATTATTGTTAACCTTTATGACAACTAGTCATTCTTTTATTACATTCTTTTACTTCTCTTCATTAGGTGAAGAGATTCAGTCTCAGTAAAACTAAGAGAAGTATCTAAAAATCTCAGTTGGTAAGTAGTACTCTCAAATCTGATACTTAAGGATGAGTAACTTAAAAGGACCATTGCTTTTCATATCCCCTGCTTCCCTGAAGAGATTACTTAAGAGCTGAACAAATAAATGACATTCCAACTCATCTCAGATCTAATAAGTTGCCTAGTATTCCATTTCCATCATTAACTAAGTTTGTAATTTTGGTGATTATTCTTTCACACATCATAGAGCTAAATAAAAAGCCATTATAAAAGAAGAGCATTGTATCAAGGCAGAAAGTTATTATCAATCCTGTGGAAGGCTTGTAAGCACCTAGCTTGTTGTATACTAGAGTATATTTCCTGTCTCCTATTATAGGTGCTTTCTAAGGATGAATATTGACTTCTAATACTCCATTCCTTAAGCATGTAATACATTGTGTGTTCTTTTTCCAATAAAGATAGATAACTAGATGACAGATCTTCTATTAATCTAGTCTGCTTCTCATGATATTATGTTCACTCAGATCACACTATAATAATATTAACAATGTTCATGTGTTACCTACCTTACTCTTCCGTTCAGGTTCATCTGAACATGCTGTTTAAAATCTGGATATTTGGATGCCAGATATGCAAAGTCAGGAGGTTTGTCCTTGTATCTATTTCTTGCATGCATTGACTTACTCAAAGCCATCTTCAAAAGGAAAAAAGAAAAAAATATACATATTTAGTTTTAAAATATTGATGGGAAAGTTGTGGATGCCAACTTAATTGTTATAGCCAAAACATCTTACCAATCAAGAAAGTACAAATCTTTTTTTTTTTTGATGGTCATTTGGTCTGAACTCCGGGCCTGGGTGTTGTCCCTCAGCTCCTCAGCTCCTCAGTTCAAGACTAGCGCTCTACCACTGGAACCACAGTGCCACTTCCAGCTTTTTCTGCTTATATGGTACTGAGGAATCAAACCCAGGGCCTCATGCCTGCGAGGCAAGCACTCTACCACTGAGCCACCTTCCCAGCCCAAGTATAAATTTTTTCTTTTTTAATATACACAAATAAGCACATAAAAACATTGTCATTAGAGAAATGCAAATCAAAATCACAATGAAATTCCACTGCACACACAATAGGGTAGTTGTCATAAATAAAACACAAAACTTGAAAAATAGAAAGTAACAGGGCTGGGAACGTGGCTCAGTGGTAGAGTGCCTATCTTGCATGCATGAGGCCCTGGGTTCGATTCCTCAGCACCACATAAGCAAAAAGAAAAAAGCTGGAAATGGTGCTGTGGCTCAAGTGGTAGAGCGCTAGCCTTGAGCTGAAGAGCTGAGGGATAGCACCTAGGCCCAGAGTTCAGGCCCCACAATTGACCAAAAAAGAAAGAAAAGAAAAGCAAAGAAAAAGAAAAAGAAAATAAGTGTGGGCTGGGAATGTGGCTGAGTGGTAGAGTGCTTGCCTAGTCCTGGGTTCGATTCCTTAGTACCTCATAAACAGAAAAAGCCAGAAGTAGTGCTGTGGCTCAAGTGGTAGAGCGCTCACCTTGAGCTGAAGAGCTCAGAGCCAGTGCCCAGGCCTTGAGTTCAAGCCCCAGGACTGGCACAAAAAAAAGAAAAGAAAAGAAAGAAAAAAGTTGGATGCCGGTGGCTCACGCCTGTAATCGTAGCTACTCAGGAGGTTGAGATCTGAGGATCACAGTTCAAAGCCAGCCTGGGGAGAAAAGGTTCTGTGAGACTCTTATCTCCAATTAACCACCAGAAAACCAGAAGTGGTAGAACGTTCACCTTGAGCTGAAGAGCTCAGATACAGTGCTCAATCCCAGAGTTCAAGCCCTACAACTAACAACAAAAAAAAGATTGATTTATATTTTTGAAAAAATGCTAAATCTAGTGTCCAGTGACAGAAAGATTGACTATATATAATGTAGTATACATATACACATATAAACATATACACATTCAAGCATAGAAAGGAATGAAATTCTCATACATGCTACAGCGCTGTGCTAAGAAAAATAAGCCAAAAATTAGCCACACATTTACATTTACAACCAACCAATGCATTTACAACCAACAAAAAAATTAGCCACACAAAAGGACAAATATTATATGCTTCCACTTATGAAACACCAGAACAAATAAATCAACAAAGATGAAGAGCAGAGGAAAATCAGTGAAGCGGTGTTTAATGGGCATTAAGCTTCCATTGGTGATAAGGATTGCAAAACACCCTGAATGTACTTAATGCCACTGGATGGTATACTTAAAATGGTTAACATTTTACTTTCAATGTTTTTTTTTTTGTCGGTTGCGGGGCTTGAACTCTGGGCTTGGGCGCTGTCCCTGCCCTCTTCAGCTCAAGGCGAACACTCTACCACCACTTGAGCCACAACACTACTTCTGGTTTTCTAGTGGTTTATTGGAGATAAGAGTCTCATTGACTTTCCTTGCCCAGGCTGGCTTTGAACTTTGATCCTCAGATCTCAGCCTCCTGAGTAGCTAGGATTACAGGGATGAGCCACTGGCGCCCGGTGACTTTTGAATTTTTACCTAAAATTTTACATTGTTTATTGTACTACAGTAAAAATATACAACACTGCTGGATAATATACTCATAGCAACTCAGGAGGCTGAGATCTGAGGATCAAGGTTCAAAGCCAGCACAGGCAGGAAAGTATGAGTTTTTTTCTCTAATTAACCTCCAGAAAACCAGAAGTGGAGCTGTGGTTCAAAGTGGTAGAGCACTAGCTTTGAGCAAAAGAGCTCAGAGACAATGCCTAAGCCCTGAGTTCAAGCCCCATAACTAATGAGAAAAAAAAAAAGAAAAAAAATTTGCCTGACACTGTTGCTCAAAGCCTGTAATTCTAGTTACTCAGGAGACTGAGATCTAAGGATCATTGTTGGAAGCCAGCCAGGACAGAGAAGTCCATGAGATTGTTACCTTTAACTACCAAAAGGCTGGAAGTAGAGGTATGTGGCTCAAATTGTAGAGTACCAGCATTGAGTAAAAAAATTAATGGAGGGGCTGGGAAAGTAGCTCAGTGATAGAGTGCTTGCCTTGCATGCATGAGGCCCTGGGTTCGATTCCTCAGCACCACATAAATAAAAAGCAGTAAGTGGTGCTGTGGCTCAAATGGTAGAGTGCTAGCCTTGAGCTGAAGAGCTGAGGGACAGTGCCCAGGCCCTGAGTTCAGGCCCGTGACCAGCAAAAAACCAAAAAAAAAAAAAAAAAAACAAAACCCAAAAAAAATTAATGGAAGCCAGGTGCCAGTGGCTCATGCCTGTAATCCTAGCTACTCAGGAGGCTGAGATCTAAGGATTGCAGCTCAAAGCCAGCCCAGCAGGAAAGTCCATGAAGCTCTTATCTCCAATAAGCCACCAGAAAACCGGAAATGGCGCTGTAGTTTAAGCGGTAGAAGGCTAGCCTTGAGTTGAAGAGCTAAGGGGCAGAGCTCAGGCTCAAGACACAAGACCGACAAAAAAAAGAAAAGAAAAGAAAAAAAGATTAATGGACAAGGTCTAGGCCCTGACTTCATGCCCCTATCCCTGGACAAAAAAAAAAAAAAAAAAAAAAAAATCATTCTTTTAACAGTATCAAAGTAGGCTGAGGGTATATTTAGTGGTAAATCATTTCCTAGCTTGTATAGGCTCTAGATTCAATTCCCAGTCCCCAACCTGTAAGTGACAGAAGCCAAGATTATTAGTCATAGGTTCAAGTCGCCTTGCAAGGATTAAATACTGAGTCACTGAACTTTGCAAAAATCTCTTCTATCCCAATTTCTTTTATAAATTTGTTGTTGTACCTGGATGAAAACACTCTTCTATCTTTATCCAGATTACAAAATGGAAAAAAACTAATGTGTTTCTATGGAAAAATAAAAATGAAGAAAAACTATGGTGTTAGTTTACCTAATCTCCAGGTCATCGGTTTGTTGTTGTTGTTTTTGTTGTTTTAATACTGGGATTCAATTTTGGGAGTCAAACAAATTAGCCATCTGGGCATCAGTGGCTGTAATCCTAGCTACTCAGGAGATTGAGACCTGAGGATCACAGTTCAAAGCCAGCTCCGGCAGAAAAATCCGTGAGACTCTTATCTCCAATAAACCACCAGAAAACTGGAAGTGCAACTGTGGCTCAAGTGGTAGCGAGCTAGCTTTGAGCTGAAGAGCGCAGGGACAGCGCCCAAGCCCAGAGTTCAAGCCCCACGACCAACAACAACAAAAATTAGGCATGTGTCTACATGAAGTTGCACCCCAGCCTCAAGTTGGCAAATGAAAAAATATTTTAGCATATATCCATTTCTAGGTATAGGTGACTTTCCCCCTTGTTATATGTATTTTCCACTTTTAACAACATTCACCTAAATAAAGCAAGCCAAAATCTAGCTATTATCTGATAGCCCTCTCTCCTTCATATATCTCATAAATCCTAAATTCTGTGTTCACCTGCTAAATGCCTCATATCCATCTCTTTTCCCACCTCTACAAGCAGTCCAGTACAAGCCACTTAGAATACTGAGGCACTCGTTCTCACCACTGCCCTTCCACTTCGCAGTGATTTTTTTCTTTTCTTTTGAAACAAGGTCTGGCTGTTTAACATAGTCTCCAACTTATGATCCTCCTGTCTCACCCTCCTGAATGCTGGAATTATAGGTATACAGCATCATATCCAGCTGAATCATTTATTTTTGTCATTCTGGGAACTGAGCCTAGGGCCTTGGGCATACTAGGAAAAACTGGGCTACATCCTGAGTCTTTTTTTTTTAGATATAACTCAAGACTGATCTGGAATTTGCTATGAAGCCAAGCTGGCCTCAAACTCAGGAAGTTTCTTGCTTCCAGGTCCCCAGTGCCGAACTTGCAGACATATAACATCATGTCACACAGTAATTATTTCTAAACACAAATCTCAGTATGTCCTTCAGTACCTACTTACTCAAAACCTTACTCTTAGATAACAGCAAGTATTACTTCAACATATATACCAGATCCTGCATGATCTAGCCTTACCTATCTTTTTACCCTCAGTGTAAGTCAGACCTCTTGCCCTTTCTGCTCCTCCATTCATGTCAAAGGCCTTTACACAGGCCATTTCTTTTGCTTGTTTTTGTATTTCTGTGCTGAGGACTAACCTCAGGGCCTCGTGCTTGTTAGCAAGCTCACTGCCACTTGAGCTACATCACCAGCCCCAGGAGATACCTTTAACTGTACTGTTCTTTATCAGCTCATCCTTAGGATCATAGTTCAAGCATCTCTTTTTCCAAAGGCTCTTCTTTCCCTAAGTCAACAGTTGAGTCATAATCCCCTATTATTAAGTATCCTAGCAATAAGAACCTTTCCTTCACCAGCTTTTTTAGAGATGCAATTTTACACAGTAATAAACATTAACAACCTATTTCAGGTTTTCTGACAGTTTCTATCCTGGCAATTAGCCAATCTCAAAAGAGAACCATTGTCCTCACTCCAAATCTTTCCAAATTACACATCTAACTGCCTATTATATTTCTCACTTGAATAGCCAAAAAGCACTTTATATACATGTCCAAAATTAAGTCTTGTCTACCAACTCCACACTGGTCCTCTCCTATTTTTTCCTATGTTACTGAATGGCACTACCATCTTTCCTGTGACATACTAGCCAGAATTCTTTAGTACTTTCCTTGTCCTAATTATTTCTTGATACTATCCAACTTTTCATCCCTATAAATCCACTGATCTGGCCAGACAAAAAGAGTCTCATAACAGTTCTTGCCCCTTGCAATCCACTTTTTCACCCAGAAGACAAGCCTGTCCCCATCTCTCAATGCAAATCTGAACATTCCCTTGCAAAATTCCTTCAGCAGCTTCTTAAAGCTGTTCAAGTCTAAAATCATTAACAAGGCCTACAAGACGTGGGCCTTGCCTACCTCATCTGTTGCCATTTTCCCCTACCTACCCTATGCTCCATGTAACATGGTCTGCTTTCATTTTCTCTGCCACACAGTGGGGTATCTCACCGTCTGCTATCCTTATGTCTGCAAGAATCTCATCATCTTCCACTGTCACCTTTCACTAAACTCTGAAGACCCATTAGGCCTTTAAATTATACCCTAACAATCACTTTCTCAAGTAAGCATTCTCTCATCTACACAGCCCATCAAGAGCCCACTCTATATGCTTTTTCTTTGCAGTACTGGGATTTGAACTCAGGGCCTCCTGCTTCCCAAGCAAGCAGTCTACCTCTGGAGCCATCCCCCTAGCCTCTATTCTGTTTTCAAAGCACCCCATTCTTTTCCATCCTTACAGTGGCTGTGAGTGTAATTATTTCACTTACATCACACACACACATTCTACATTTGGGTAGTCCCACTTTATTCTTTTTTTGTTCAGTCATGGGGCTTGAACTCAGGGCCTAGACACTGTCTGTGAGCTATTTTGCTCAAGGCTAGCACTCTACCACTTAGAGCCAATGCACCACTCCAGATTTTCTAGTGGTTGACTGGAGTTAAGTTTCTTGCCTGGGCTGACTTTGAACCACAACCCTCATATCTCAGCCTCCTGAGTAGCTAGAATTACAGACATGAGCCACCAACACCCAGCTCCCACTTTATTCTTCACTGTACTCCCAACAATGGGTATACAATAAATATTTCATTAAATGAATATTAAAAGTCACTTGGGGGCTGGGAAGGTGGCTCAGTGGTAAGAGTGCTTGCCTTGCATGCATGAAGCCCTGGGTTTGATTCCTCAGCACCACATAAGCAGAAAAAGCCGGAAGTGGCACTGTGGCTCAAGCGGTAGGGCACTCACCTTGAGCTGAATCGCTGAGGGACAGCGCCCTGGTGCAGAGTTCAGGCCCCCACAACTGACAAGACAAAAAAAAAAAAATGCCTTGCAAGGTTTTTTTTTTGCTTTGTTTTGTTTTTTTTTTTGTCGATTGTGGGGCTTGAACTCTGAGCCTAGGCGCTGCCCCTCAGCTCTTCAGCTCAAAGCAAGCGCCCTACCACTTGAGCCACAGCGCCACTTCTGGCTTTTTTCTGCTTATGTGATGCTGAGGAATCAAACCCAGGGCTTCATGCATGCAAGGCAAGCGTTCTCCCACTGAGCCACCTTCCCAGCCCCTCACTTGGAAGTTTTTAAGCAGTGAGTTACTACCTTTAACTCCTCACACTATCACTAAAGCACACTATTCTCTAAGGACTGTGTGTGTGAGTGTGTGCATGTGTGTGTGTGTGTGTGTGTGTGTGTGTGTGTGTTGGTTTTCTTTTTTTTTTTTGGGTCCAGTCATGGGGCCTGAACTCTGGGCCTGGGCGCTGTCCCTCAGCTCTTCAGCTCAAGGCTAGCGCTCTACCACTTGAACCACAGCACCACTTCCGGCTTTTTTCTTTTTTCTTATGTGGTGCTGAGGAATTGAACCCAGGGCCTCAGGCATGCAAGGCAAGCGCTGTACCACTGAGCCACCTTCCTAGCCCCTGTGTGTTGGTTTTCTGAGAAAGACTTCACAATGTAGCTGAGGCCAGCCTTGGTCTCAAGATCCTCCTGAGTGATGAGATTATAGTTGTACACCACCAAGCCTGGCTTATACATCAATTTTAATTTCCTAACATAACATTGCCTTTACAGATCATCAGGAAATAGAAGGGCATAAAACTAGAATAGATCCCAGTCCCCAAGAAAATAGTAAAAAAAAGACCATGTTTTCCTTTCTTGTAATTCTGAACAGAAACTAAAAGACAATTTCAAGGACTACTGCTATATTAGGGCTCTACAACTTATTCTGAGTGACATGGTTCAAAACCAGCAGGAAAGTCCTGGAGACTCTTATCTCCAATTAACCACCAAAAAGCCAGAAGGGGAACTGTGGCTCAAATGGCAGAGCGCCAGCCTTGAGCAAAGAAGCTCAGGCACTGAGTTCAAGCTTCAGTACAGCACAACTCCCCTCGCCCCCGACCCCAAAAAGTACATATATGAAACAAACTAAGTTTCAGATCGACAACTCCATTACTTATTCTGTTCAAAATATAGGAAGAGTCAAAAAAATTTTTCTTTGCTCTTTTTTGGGAGGAGGGGCCTAGAGATTGAACCTAGAGTCTCATACATGTAAGCATGAATTCTATCAATGAGCTCCTACATTGCAGCCTAACTTACTTCCTAATACAGGCACTGAAGTTTTAACTGAAGCTGTTTCATGCCTCAAAGTTAACTTGGATGCCAACTCTTACCTGGCACTCTCCACTCTTCTCTAATGGAATCTCTTAACTTTTCCTTACTCCTGCTCTAGCCACAGTGACCTCTTTCTTCCCTATTGCTTCAAGTCTGCCACAAGCCTTAAGAATTTTGCTCTTGCTGTCGTTATTCAGTCTGCGTAGATTGTTCTTCCACCAGTACAGACATTGAAGGCATCTCACCTTGTTCAGGCCTTTAGCCAAACATCACCTTCCTTCTCATTAACATCACATGTAAATATGCAGAAGGAACATGCTCCTCGTTCGCTTTCTAGCTATCTTCCACAGAGAATTTACCCATCTGACATTCCATAGAGTCTACACACAAACACAAACACACACACACACACACACACACACACACACACACACACGAAGAAGCTCTATCCTACTTTAGAAAAGGCAAAGTGTCTCTTTTTTCACTGTTTACATCCCATTGCCTTAAACAGAACCTGGACAAGGCGGGCACTCAACTAGTGTTGACTGAAAATGTTATGAAACACTTTTCACAGTCTATACTACTGAAACATAGCATTCTCATTGGGACTTGGCCGTCTGTCCCCTTCTTAAGTCTCAAAAAAAAAAAAAAATGTTTTAAGCCCAACCCAAGGGAAGGCATCTTTTCTTTTAGTTGACCAGAGTCAGTTCAGAACGCAATAGTAGTAGCAGCAGTTCAGAAAAATTGATGCTTCGACCTTCTTTGATCTTTCTCGTTTCCATGCTTCGGTTCCCTTGGTGCCCCAACCTTTTTTATTTTAATTTCCTTTAATACAGAAGCCAAGAAACGGTCCAATTCTGCTTCTGGCACGTCAAATTCCTTCTCACTCGATCTTACCGTCCTCGGCTCTGGCCTCCGTGTTTTCTCTTCTCGCCCTCCCCCCTCAATTCGGCTTTTTCCCTCTTGTTCTTGCCCTGCCTGTCCCCCCGCTACTCCTACTCCTGCCTCCTCAGTAGGTCTTCAGCTTCAAACGTCTTCGCAACATCTGAGCACACTCCCGCTCCGGGGTCTCTCCTTCAATCCCCGTCTCCATTCCCGTCGCCAACTCCGCCCACCAGCCCACCCCAACACGCCCGCCCCAGGAAGCCCGCTCCGGACCCCCAAGTCAACACCTCACGGGCCCCAAATCCGACACGGACCCCTGGGCCTACGCCGTTCAAGATCGCATCCCGCAGAGAAGTCAAATGACCCACCTCTGAGGCCGATGTTCCCGTTCGACAACAACGGGCCTGGCGGGGGCTCGTTCAACTCCGAAATAGTAATCCCCACAGCGCCCAGCTCTTAGAAACGCAGATGCTACGCTCCCAGCGCGCCGCCATCTTGGAGAGCCATCTGGCCTCGTGATTGGACTAGTCACTCTCGCGTGACCTCCAGCTTAGCTGGGGGAGGCGTGTTATCGCGATAACTGGAGCTTACCACCGCTTTAGACCAGAAGGTGTGGGTGTGGCGGCCAGTCTAGGGGTGGATTCTGGGGTCTGGGCCGGATATTCTCTGCAGTCGGCTGGAGAACTTGGTTTTTCGTTTTTTTTTCTTTTTGTTCCGGGCTTTCTAGGCCCCAGTTTAGACTTAGTAAATCATCTTCTCTGGGATGGTGGGCGGAGGATGAGGAAGAGAGACTTTTGGGCTTGTTGGTGGGCAATTAGTGCTTGTGCGCAACAGGTCTCTGTATGCGATACCACCTTTAATGGTCGCAGGTCAAACAACTTGAGAGGCTGGGAAAGCACCTTAGTTACAGAGGAAGAATAGACGATGTCAGGCCGTTTATTTTTGTTTGGGGCTTGACTCAGCACAGAATTATTTCTTAGCTATTTCCCTCAAGTTTGGCGCTCTGCTACTTGAGCCACACCATGTCTGACCTCTTGCTAATTAATTGGAGTTAAGAACCTCACAGACGGCCAGAAGCCAGAGCTGGTTTCAAACCATGATCCTCAGATCTCAGCCTCTTGAAAGGCTAGGATTATAGACATGAGACACTAACGCCATGCCTTTTATGGAACACATTCAGATGGCATCAAGTCCTCATTTTTTTGTACTTCCCCTCCGGCTTCTTGAACTGGAAACTCAGTTAATGCCTTTCATTTTCTTCTCAACTTTGGTTACTCTTATGTTTAGCCTTTAGTAATAAACTTCAATGTTCCAATTTTACAGCAGAGATATGAAAGTGAATGACTTCCAAAGGCTGACTACTAGGGCTGGGAATGTAGCTCAGACTTGAGCACTTCCTAGCATGCTGACGGCCCTAGATTCCATCTACACCACACTCCAGGACCCCCCTACCTCCTAAAGACATACAATCAATAAGCTAGAACTAATGAACTTCCCAAGACCAAGAACTTCCTAATATCAAAACTGAGAGATGGAGTAATTGGAAGTACAGTGTGCTTTTAGCATGAAGTTAGATTCCCTAGCGCCATGAAAACAAAGCAGAAATGATTTGTGCATATGTAGAAATTAATGCAAAATTTTCTGGCAAACTGTTGCCTTGACAGTTGGAGAGAGCAGAGAATAAGGAATGAGACGTCAGCAGAAATCTTATGCAGAACCAAGTGTACCAGTAGTATTCTATGAAAAGTTTTTTCTAGGTGTTACACAACAAATCACTATCATAAAATCTATGAGTTGACACAAGAACTATTTTATTTACTCAGTTGTGCAATCTGGGCTATAATAATTGCAGCTATTTTGCTGTTCTTTTCAATGACCCTAGAACATATTAGGAGCTGCCTCAGCTGAAAGTGTGGAGCGGCTCCTTGTACTCCTAGATCTAACATCTGTGTAGCTTTTCTTCACAATCTCCCAAGCAGGACAGTCAGACTTATGATATGTTGACTTGAAGCTTCCAAAAGGGCAAAAGTGAAAGTCATTAGGCCTTCTTTAAGTCTTATGTCAAGAACTGACACTTCCACCATATTCTGTAGGTGAAAACAAGTCAAACGGCCAGCCTATATAAAAGGGAAGAGATAATTCCAAGGTATCTTTCAGATTGCAAAGGCGTGGTTCTGTGGGGCCACCAATTTAACATGAGGACTTTATTTTTATTTTTTAGTTTGTCTTTCCTTTGGTACTGGGGAGAAGTTTTTCTAACTTGAAATGACTTTTGGTACTAGTTACTATTGGAGTAGTTGGTGTTTTGGAGCATGAGAGAGAGAGAGAGAGTGTGTGTGTGTGTTTTTGTCGGTCGTGGGGCTTGAACTCTGGGCCTGGGCGCTGTCCCTCAGCTCTTCAGCTCAAGGCGAGCACTCTACCACTTGAGCTACAGCGCCACTTCCGGTTTTCTGGTGGTTTATTGGAGATAGGAGTCTCACAGTCTTTCCTGCCCGGGCTGGCTTTGAACGGCGATCCTCAGATCTCAGCCTCCTGAGTAGCTAGGATTACAGGCATGAGCCACCAGCGGCCGGCTGTGTGTGTGTTTTAAGATGAGATCTCACTATATTGCCCAGCCTTTCTGGATTACAGTTTGGATTACAAGCTTTTGTGTTTCCTTCTGAAAAGCTGAAAGAGAAAATGGCCTTGGAACGATGACTGGTGAAGTTGAAGTAGACTGTATCTAAGATGTAGGAGAACAGGGAGTAGGACTCAAATAATAGAATGCCTCCTTAGCAAGTATAAAGCCTTGAGTTCAAACCTCAGTACCACCAAAAATAAATAATAATAATAACAATGGTAGAAACATGTTCAATGCAGCATTGTTTACCATAGCCAAGATACAGAATCAACCCAGATGCCCCTCAATGGATGCATAAAAAAAATTTGCTATATATAGATACATACATATATAGATAGATAGATAGATAGATAGATAGATAGATAATGGAATTCTGTGCTTCCATTAGAAAAAATGATATTGCATCATTCATAAAGAAGTGGAAAGACATGGAAAAAATTATTTTTTGGTCTAGTTGTGGGGCCTGAACTCTGGACTTGGGCACTATCCCTCAGCTCTTCAGCTCAAGGCTAGCACTCTACCACTTGAGCCACAGCGCCACTTCCAGCTTTTTTTTTTGCTTTTTGCTTATGTGGTGCTGAGGAATCGAACCTGGGGCCTCATGCATGCAAGGCAAGCACTCTACCACTGAGCCACTTTCCCAGCCCAAGACATGGAAAAACTTACATTAAGCAAAGTAAGCCAGACCCAAAGAAACACAGGTTGCATGTTTTCCCTCATTTTTGTAACTAGAATGTGCCTATAAATGTACAAGTAAATACATTGGATAGTAAAAGACAAAAAAATACACTTGGACATGACAAATTATACAGGACTCTAGACATTCACACAGTGAGACCAAAGAAAGATACTCTTAGGAGAGGATCACAAGGGCTCAATAGCTATGTGCATATGATCTTATAAAAGTATACTTACCGGGACTGGGAAGGTGGCTCAGTGGTAGAGCGCTTGCCTTGCATGCCTGAGGCCCTGGGTTGGATTCCTCAGCACCACATAAGCAAAAAGAAATAAGCCAGAAGTGGTGCTGTAGCTTAAGTGGTAGAGCGCTAGCCTTGAGCTGAAGAGCTGAGGGACAGTGCCCAGCTTTCCCTCAAAAAAAAAAAAAAAATTTTAAAAGTATACTTATCAAAATAAGCTTCAAGAGGGCTGGGAAGGTGACTCAGTGGTAGAATGCTTGCCTTGCATGCATGAAGCCCTGGGTTCAATTCCTCAGTACCACATAAACAGAAAAAGCCAGAAGTGATGTTGTGGCTCAAGTGGTAGAGTGCTAGTCTTGAACAAAAGAAGCTCAGGGACAATGCCCAAGCCCTGAGTACAAGTACCAGAACTGGCAAAAAAAAAAAAAAAAAGTCTCATAGACTTTCCAGGCTGGCTTTGAACCATGATCCTCAGATCTCAGCCTTGTGAATAACTAAGATTACAAACATAAAGCTGGGTGCTGGTGGCTCATGCCTGTTATCCTAGCTACTCAGGAGGCTGAGATCTGAGGATAGAGGTTCAAAGCCAGCCCGGGCAGGAGAGACTGTGAGACTCTTATCTCCAATAAACCACCAGAAAACCAGAAGTGGCACTGTAGCTCAAGTGGTAGAGCACTCGCCTTGAGCTGAAGAGCTGAGGGACAGCACCCAGGCCCAGAGTTCAAGCCCCATGACTGACAAAAAAAAAAGATTACAAACATGAGTCTCCAGCACCAGGCTTTGAGATCAATATACTGCTAAAGAAAAAATTGCATCTTGTATCTGAATCCAGATATATTTGTTAAGGATTTTCTTCTTTTTTTTTTGGGGGGGGGGTCCGGTCGTGGGGCCTGGGCGCTGTCCCTCAGCTCTTCAGCTCAAGGCTAGCACTCTACCACTTGAGCCACAGTGCCACTTCCGGCTTTTTTTTTTCTGCTTATGTGGTGCTGAGGAATCGAATCCAGGGCCTCAAGCATGCAAGGCAAGCGCTCTACCACTGAGCTACCTTCCCAGCTCATCGCTAAGGATTTTCAAGATAACAGGATTAGAGCCAAGCATGGATGGCTGATGTCTATAATCCTAGCTATTCAGAATGCTGAGATCTGAGGAGAATAGCCCAGGCAGAAAAGTCTATGAGTGGCTATCTCCAATTAACTACCAAAAAGCTGAAAGTGAAGCTGTCACACAAGTAGTAGACCACTGTCCTTAAGCAAAAAAAATTCAGGAACAGGGCCTAGACCCTGATTTTAAGTCCTAGGAGCAGCACAATAATAATGAATGATTAATATAAATCTTTAGATGAGAATAATCATACAGGTGGTTTCTATGCTCATCAAATGCCTGAGAGACCAGAATCAACTCAAAATAACATACAAATTAGAATCATCATGAAGTAAAGATGATTTCAAGTCTAGATGTATGCTCCCTTAGCCTTCAGGGACCTACTACTAAGATAAAATGCCTTACAGAGTATAATACTCATGAAGAAAGATTATAGCTACATTCTCAAGTACCTCTAAAAAAAAGCCCAACAATAACCCAAAATGCTGTAGTACTAAGTGTTAGTGTTATGCTCACCCTTGGTCTTCAGCTCTACCCAGACCTGGGCCACCCTCCCATTCCTGGAGTTCACTCCATACAGCTGGCTCCTCCCTCTCTCCATCCAGATCCACCTGAACTCCCATCTACCTCACTTCTATCTCTCAGACCCTCCTGCTGCCTGGATGGGGACGGAGGCCATGTGTTCCCTCTTGGGGGAAATATGGCTCTTCTAATAAACCTTATAATAATCTTTCTCCTGTGCCAGCCTGCCTCTGTGTGGTCCCCTGGGATGGATGAGTGTGATCCTCCTCTTTCACTAAGAATATTCATAATGATCAGTTATATCTAATCCTAGATACATAATCATAGAACTTTCAATAACCCAAGATCAAGTCAAATGGTAGAGAAGTCAGAATAATTATGAGGAAAGTTTGATCTAAATATACATGTATGGTGCTCCAATAGTCAAGCCGAGGGCAGAAATCTAAAAGTAAATCATCAACGTGGGCTAAGCTGGCTCTAAAACACTATTATACACGGATGATTGCCAGGACAACTCAGATAGAAAGCTGAAGACTGTGATTTCACAATGGTAAAGCCAACCATGCAGGCATGTCACCTGTTTGCAGTACTAGGTTTGGAGTAGACTGGCCTAAGCTGCCTGTTCAATGCTATGCTTATGAAAGTTACCAGTGAAATGGGTCTTTAACCCCCAAGCTTGCCAGGTGCCAGTGGCTCACACCTGTAATCCTAGCTACTCAGGAAGCTGAGATCTGAGGATCACAGTTCAAAACCAGCCCAGGTAGGAAAGTCAATGAGATTCTTATCTCCAATAAACCACCAGAAAACCAGACGTGGCACTGTAGCTCAAGTAGTAGAGTGCTAGTCTTGAGCTGAAGAGCTGAGGGACAGCGCCCAGAATTCAAGCTCCCTTGACCAACAACAACAAAAGCTACAGATACTGGTCTCAGATTAGGAAGAATTTGGGGCAGTGAGTTAAAAGAGGCAGGTGGCCTGCTGGACCATTATCTGTCTTTGTCTCTGGAGGAGTTTTTGTGACCTTGGAGAAGTTTTCCACTGGAGAGGAGCAGGAAACCAGTGGCTGACAGTATGGTCTCTAGAGCTTTTAACTGATAAGAAGATACAGAGATCTGAGGGTTTGCTCTTGTGACAAGATATTTATCATAGAATCCTGTTTTTCCTGGAGCCTAAGGTGATTGTAAAGTGACTGCAACAGAGAATAGCTCAGATCAAAGAGCAAAGATGCCAAGAGGCTTCAAATGTCCAGATTTTAGTCAATTCACAGGCCAGCATGTAAGGTCTGCACAGGGACACCTCCCTACCTCTTGGCTAAGTTTCTGCCCAGTATCTATTACCTAGGTAACTGGCAAACCTGGAAGCAGTCACCTTCCTCTCCTGCTTGGTCACATCCGAGGCCCCCTCTGGTCACATGCCTCCCATCTGACCTTAGGAGGGTCCCAGACCCTGAGGTCATATCTGGAATCAGTGTGGCCACACCTTTTCCCCACCTGGCCACACCTCTTCCTGTCCCTGACCTACATAAGTCCTGGCCTAGGGTGGGTCACCCCTTTCCTTTTTTTTTTTTTGGTCAGCTGTGGGCCTTGAACTTTGGGCCTGGGCACTGTCCCTCATCTCTTAAACTCAAGGCTAGAGCTCTACTGCTTGAGTCACAGCGCCGCTTCCAGTGTTTGCTGGTTAGAGATAAGAGTGTCTTGAGCCATGCTTCCAGCCTAGCTCTTTGCTGGTTAGGAGATGGATTCTCAGGGATTTTTTTTCAACCCAGGCTGGCTTTGAACTACAATATTTGCCACAAAAACCCTTTAGTATTTCCAATTAGAACAACAAGGAGATCAAATAGAATAAGTAGAGCTTACCTGATCCTTACAAAAATTGATTAACAGGCTTGGGAAGGTGCCTCAGTGATAGAGTGCTTGCCTTGCATGCATGAAGCCCTGGGTTTGATTCCTCAGCACTACATAAACAGAAAAAGCCAGAAGTGGCACTGTGGCTCACATGGTAGGGAGCTAGCCTTGAGTAAAAGAAGCTCAGGGACAGCACCCAGGCCCTGAGTTCAAGCCCTAAGACTGGCAAAAAGGAAAAAAAAAATTGACTAACAAATATTCTGCAATGACAAAACTCGGTAGACGTGATGAGAATTTTTAGCACAGATATAGTATTGATTTCTTTCTGGTAACCCTAACAGTGCTTAAGTCAACCAAAGTTACAGAAAGAGCCTTAGCTTTTGCAAATCCAAAGCAATCTTTCACCAGGAAATCAGCAGCGTGTGATGGAGCCAAGTGAGACTCCAGTCTACTTTTACCATGGTGGAAGTAGTCAGGATGGTCTAGGAAGGGGGGAGGCCTGTCTTCCAGGTTGGAAGAGATGGACTGGATCTGGACTGCATGTAGACTGGTGGCATTGAACTACGAATCCAAACTGAACAAACTTCAGGAATCTCAGACCATTTAAGTCAAATAACTTGATTACAATGCCAAATAGCAAGTTTAGATGGACACAGACATACACACACACTGTACACATTAAGTTTTGCAGTGCCCCAAAATGAATAGCGGCTGTAGACTCTTGGAATTCCAGCAGTAAGATAACATTATTTTGCCCAATATTTTAGAACCATGTAGTCAGTACTGGAATACACAACACCAAACAAAAAAAAGGCAAAACTCAAAACCTAAAATTTTTGACAACAATATTTAGACATCTTTGCTAACAAAGCACATCAGATGGTTGGGCCTCAGTTACCAGGGCCTATAGAGGCAGCAACTTGTTAGCAAGGTACATTAGAATAAATGGATGGACTAGTATGCTTGGTGAAAGGTTAAGGGTCAGATGAGACCAAAACCTTAATCTACCAGGTGGCCAAGATGGCGAACTCAAGATGGCAAATTTCTGAAAAAGTGCAAAGAAAACCTGAACAAAAGGAAACTCTGACAATTTTCAATCTTAGAGTGGCTAGCCTTTGAGAGGGAACCTAGATGGGGGGGTTCCCCGGGACCCAGCCTGTGTCACACTCTTCAGGGCACAAGCCAAAATGTTGTAGAAAAAAGAAAGGGAGAGAAGGAAAGTTGGACATGATTGGCAGAGAGCAAAGAGAGCCTGAAAGTAAACAGACTTCTGACCATTTACCATTGCAGTGGCAAAAACTGTCTACATCTGAGAATGGCATAAAAATGAGGTGCTCTGGCTTTCCAGGGAGCGCAGGAAGCATTTCAAAGGGGTTTTGCAGCTCAGGCATGACTCGCAACACCCCATTAAATGTGCAGGAGAGTCAGTCTGGGAGTGAAGGACAGCTGACCAGGCAGAAGCAGCCTCCTGACTCCCCCCAGAGCATGAGAGAGAGAGACAGAGACAGAGAGAGAGAGACAGAGAGAGACAGAGACAGAGACAGAGACAGAGACAGAGAGATAGAGACAGAGAGACAGAGAAAAGGGGGGGAAGGGCAACCCACCCCAGGCTAGGACTTATGTAGGCCAGGGACAGGAAGAGGTGTGGCCAGGTGGGGGAAAGGTGTGGTCACACTGATTCCGGATATGACCTCAGGGTCTGGGACTCTCCTAAGGTCAGATGGGAGGCATGTGACCAGAGGTGGCCTAGGATGTGACCTAGTAGGAGGGGAAGGGACTGCTTCCAGGTTTGTCAGTTACCTAGGTAACAGATACTGGGCAGAAACTTAGCCAAGAGGTAAGGAGGCATCCCTGTGTAGACCTTACACAGCAAAAGTAGCTTTTTTGTTATTTAGTTTTTATAATCATAAGCTTAACTCTGCAATCGAGCTAGACTTGGAGGGGAGTAAGGAAAACATGGAACCCGAAGAACTGCATGCAATGAGGGCACAAAGATTACAGGATGTTGCAAACAGATGGGGTGTGAGAGTGCTCTCTCCTAAGCTGCAGAAGGCATGGCCTAGTGGTTATGATAAATCAAGTCAAATGTGTTCAGAGTTGTCCATAGTCAGTAATGGTCTTGCTGGTCTTTCCATTCCTGGACCCAAAGCCCCACATGGATTCCACATATCCAAAGACCACATGCTTACCATCCAACTAATCGGTCTTGGCTGTGCAGATGGAAAACTGGGAACCACTTGGGTCTGGCCCAGCATTTTCCATGGACAAAATTCCAAGACCTGTATGCTTCATGATAAAATTCTCATCTTCAAATTTCTCTCCATAGGTGGACTTGCCACCAGTGCCGTTAGAGCATGTAAAGTGACCATCCTGGCACATGAATCCTGGGATAATCCTGTGAAAGTAGGAACCCTTATAACCAAAACCTTTCTCTCCAGTGCTCAGAGCACTGGAGTTTTCTGCTGTCTTTGGAACTTGTTCTGAGAATAGTTTGAAGGAGACACAACCCAAATGCTGTTGGTGGCAATGTTGAAGAATACCGTGGGGTTGATCATGGTTGACAGCAGGATCTGATAGCAGTAGCTGCAAAGCCCCAAAGCAGCTTTTGAATTGCCTCTTACAATAAGACAATGTAAGCCGGGCGCTGGTGGCTCACGCCTGTAATCCTAGCTACTCAGGAGGCTGAGATCTGAGGATCGCGGTTCAAAGCCAGCCCGGGCAGGAGAGACCGTGAGACTCCTATCTCCAATAAACCACCAGAAAACCGGAAGTGGCGCTGTAGCTCAAGTGGTAGAGTGCTCGCCTTGAGCTGAAGAGCTGAGGGACAGCGCCCAGGCCCAGAGTTCAAGCCCCACGACCGACAAAAAAAAAAAAAAAAAAGGCAATGTAGAAGTTGAAGAAAGTTTCTATTATCACAATGAAAAAGTTATTCAAGATGGACACATAGTCTTTAAACCTGATTGGCCTAGACCAAACAATCCTGAATGTAAGTTTATATCCAACTCCAGATGTCTGTTCCTGCAATTTCAACAAGTCCTGGACTGTGCTATAGAAATCTGAATAATCTTCAAGAAAAGTAATATCCAAATGTGCACTGCTCAAAACTCAACATGCTGTAGAAAGCCACATGCTTTGAGTTTGGAAAGATGTCAGGGGTCAGGGTTTGAGAGGCCCTGCATGGGACCTTGCATAATTACTCACTGCTCTTCAGGTCACTGGAAACTCTTCTTCAGTTATTAGCTACACCAAAACTACTAGAAAAGAAAAATAGCTGGGTGCCCAGGGCTCACTCTTTTTTTTGGGGGGGGGCCCGGTTGTGGGGCCTGAACTCTGGGCCTGGGCACTGTCCCTCAGCTCTTCAGCTCAAGGCTAGTGCTCTACCACTCTTGAGCCACAGCACCACTTCTGGCTTTTTTCTTTTTTGTTTATGTGGTGCTGAGGAATCGAACCCAGGGTCTCATGCATGCAAGGCAAGCGCTCTACCACTGAGCCACCTTCCCAGCCCCTGGGGGTCACTCTTATAATCCTAGCTACTCAGGAGACTGAGATCTGAGTATAAAGGTTTGAAGCCAGCCTAGACTCCTGATCGTCATCTCCAATTAACCACCAAAACACAAAACAAAACAAAACAAAAATAGAAGTGGAGCTATGGCTCAAGCGATATAGTGCTAGCCTAGAGGGGAAAAAAAAAAAAGAAAAGCTCAAAGACAGTACCCAGGACCCGAGTCCAAACCCAGGCCTGGCCACAAAAGAAAAGCAAGTGTGCACTTCAAGTTTGCAGTTTTTAAAATAATTTTTTGGTGGTTCAGAGGTTTGAGGTTTGAACACAGGAACTTGAACATGCTAGGTAGTTGCTCTACCACTTCAACCACAGCTCCAGTTCAAGGAAAGAAGTTCCTGAATCTTGGGCAAATCATAACTGCCACCTCAGTTGCTGAGTTTTCTAAGTATCTGGGGTTTGTTGTTGTTGTTGTTGATGTTTTGTTGTTGGTCATTGGGCTTGAACTCAGGGACTGGGTGCTGTACTCAAGCTTTTCTGATCAAGACTAGCATTCTACCATTTTGAGCCACAGCTTCATTTCCGGGTTACTGGTGGCTAATTGGAGATGAATCTCATGGACTTATCTGCCTAGGCTGGCTTCAAACCAGGATTCTCAGCCTCCTGAGTAAGAGAATTATAGGCATGAATCACCGCTGCCTGGCTTGTGATTATCTCCAGCTAAATCACAGAAAGGTCAAGAAGTGACTATGTGGTTCAAGTGGTAGAGTGCTAGCCTTGAGCAAAATAAGCTCAGGGACTGCACCCAGGCCCAGATTCAAGTCCCAGGACTGGCCAAAACAAAACAAATCAAAAATTTCTTTTGGTTTTGGTGTTCTGAAAATTTTCAGTTTATTGCAGTAGGCTTTTTGAGGGACTTGTACTCAAAGTTTTGCACTCTCATTTTTCACTCAAAACTGGTACTCTACCACTTAAACCACTCCTCTATTTCTGGCTTTTTGTTGGTTAATTCGATATGAATCTCTTGGATTTATCTGTTGGGCTGGCATGACCCTGGATCCTCAGATCTCCAGCTCCTGAGTAGTTAGGATTACAGGTTTGAGCTACTAGCACTAAGCTAAAAATACAAATATTAAAAGTCATGGACTTGTCACCCAGGGTTCTTGTAAGAGTGAAACACCATCTTTACATCATGCATGACAATTACCTAACACACCACAGTGATGCCCAGGGAAGACAGAAATCCAACCTAGAAATCCAACCACTTTCTTAATGCTTCGTGTGGGAGTAGGCAATGTGGCTTCAAGCCAATGCAGCAGGTGCCTGTGTTCCTCGGAGAGAAGGCTGTAGTTGCCATGATACCCAAGGCCATCTGAGGAAGACAATCTAGCTCTTCAGAGCTCCTTGCCTCATATCCTCGGGTATGTGGATTTGGTGTTTTCCAAGGAGGATCTCTCTGAGATCAGTAATATGCTGCTGGCTATAAGGTGCCATGCTGAAGTCAACCCAGAGCACCAGTTTAGAGCCCTTCTTCCAGGTAGGCATCACGACCAAAACCCCCACGGACACAATTGAAATCCTGAGTAATAGAGTAGTGTGCTAAAGACTAAGGACAAAGACTAGCACTGGTGATTATACCTGTAATTAATCCTAGCTACTCAGGAGGCTGAGATCTGAGCATCATGTTTTCAAGCCAGTCTGGGTAGGAAAGTCCATGAGGCTCTTCAATTAACTACCAAAAAACAAAAAAAAATCTGGAATTGGAGCTGTGGCTGAAGACATATTAGAGTGCTATCCTTGAATGAAAACTCAGAGATCCAGGCCATTTAAGCACCAGGACCAGCATATGAGAGAGAGAGACAGACAGACAGAGACAGAGACAGAGAGAGACAGAGAGAGGGAGATAGAGACAGAGGGAGGGAGAGAGAGACAGAGGGAGGGAGAGAGAGGAAGGATTACTGTAGGATTACTCAGGAGACAGATTGAGGATCGTGGTTTGATGCCAGTCAGGGCAAGAAAGTCCAAGAGACTCTTATGTCCAATTTATCACGAAAACCAGAAATGGCACTATGGCTCAAAGTGGTAGAATGCTAGCCTTGAGCAGAAAAAGCTCAGAGACAATAACAAGGCCCTGAGTTCAAGCCCCATGACCAACAAGAGAGGAAGAGGGGAGAGAGGGAGGAGAGAGAGACACAGAGAGAGAGAGACACAGAGAGAGACAGAGACAAAGAAAGAGATTGGGAGCCAGTGAAGATGCTAAACATCTCCGCCTCTGGGCTGATCATCCAGCAGGTGTTGACAATGGCTGTGTCATACAACCAGAAGTAGGTAACATTACGGTGGATACGGCATTCTCCTCACAACAACTGCAGCTGTAACCTGGCTGCTGTCTCAGTGTCTTATTCCATTAACAGAGGGGACCAGTGGATTCTGGGTTTGCCTGTGGAGCCTGAGTATACTTCCCATACTTGCAAGGGTCAAGGCCTTCTTGGCTGACCATCTGCATTGGTGGCTGCTGGCTACTCCTGCTGCTCCTGCTGCTGAGTGGGCCTTAGCCATGGTGCAAGGTTGTTGTAAGCCGAGGAGGTTGATCTCTTTGACTAATCTCCAAAAAGCAATCCACTCAGTCAGGTACAAGGTAGTCATTTAGCCTGTTAAAATTTTGTGGGTGATGGAGGAAGCTAGGAGACTCATGCCAGTGTCACTGTAGCTGGGTTCTGTAAGGGAATAACCTTAGTCTTTACATCACCCCTGGATGGGTTGGGAATTTGGCTCAAAGTGGTGGAGTGCCTGCCTAGCAAGCACAAGGTCCTGAGTTCAAACCCCAGGACTGTCCAAATCACTCCTGGAGAAGGAACATCAAACACAGCAGTTCACCTACAAAAGCACCAAGATGGTCTGTGGGTGCCTGTTGGGCCCAAAGATAGCCACTGAGTTCTGCAGCTCCTATGAACATTACTTATCTGGGAAGGAGCCCTGTGGTAGGGGCTGGTTATAAAAAAACAATTGAGGCTAGAGTATACCAGCAGTCAAGCACTTGCCTACCATGCACATGTCCCTGGGTTCCATATCTATCATCACAAATAAAATAAATCAAGGTAATATAGCTAGACACTGTAGCTCAGGCCTGTAATTCCTGGATGAAGAGATTGGGAGGATGGATCTTCAGGCCAGTCTGGGCAACAACTTATGAAGACCCCATCTCAAACCACAAAAAGCTGGGCCGGGCGCTGGTGGCTCATGCCTGTAATCCTAGCTACTCAGGAGGCTGAGATCTGAGGATCATGGTTCAAAGCCAGCCTGGGCAGGAAAAGTCTGTGAGACTCTTATCTCCAATAAACCACTCAGAAAACTGGAAGTGGTGCTGTGGCTCAAGTGGTAGAGCACTAGCCTTGAGATGAAGAGTGGAGGGACAGGCCCAGAGTTCAAGCTCCATGACAAAAAAAAAAAAAAAAGCTGGGCACAATGACAAACATCTGTCATCTCAGCTACTTTGGAATAGAAAGGTCAAACCAAAGTAAAATGATTTGAGAGTGTGGGGGTGTGACTTAAGGAACGGAGCACCTGTCTAGCAAGTGGTATGTCCTGAATCTAAACCCCAGTGACATTAAAAAAAAAAGATAGTAGAAGTTTATATCAAAAACTCAATACCAAGCCAGGCACCAGTGGCTCACGCATGCAATCCTAGCTTCTCAGGAGGCTGAGACCTGAGGATCACAGTTCTGTGCGACATCTCCAATTAGCCACCAGAAAACTGGAAGTGGTGCTGTGATTCAAGAGGTAGATCACTAGCCTTGAGCTGAAGAGCTGCGGGAGAGTGCCCAGGCCCAAAGTTCAAGCCCCACCAATTTTTATTTCCTTTTTTTTTGTCAGTTGTGGGGCTTGAACTCTGGGCCTGGGCGCTGTCCCTCAGCTCTTCAGCCCAAGGCTAGTACTCTAACACTTGAGCTACAGCACCACTTCCAGTTTTCTGGTGCTTAATTGGAGATGAGTCTCACGGACTTTCCTGCCTGAATTGGCTTTGAAGCGTGATGCTCAGATCTTAGCCTCCTGAGTAACTAGGATTACAGGCATGATCCACCAGTGCCCATTTAACATTTCTTTTGAGACAATCTTACAATCATCCTGCCTCAGTTTCTCAAGTGTTGGGCTTATGAGTGTGCAACACCATTCTTTGCTTAACACATTTTTTTACAAAGATTCAGTGAAAGTTGATTATCTAATAATAATGACATAGATACTTTCACTAGTTGCAGTGTTCTACTGAAAAGATATGTAGCTTCTCAGGCCACTGTTGGCAGGCAGCTGTTTTCATTTTCTTTTTCTTGTAAATAATGTTGGATTGCATATATTATATACACTGGTTCTCTAATTTAAGGATGTTCCCTTAATCCCTGGTGGTGACAGAAGAGGAAAGAGAAGGGAATTTGCCTTGTTCTTCATGGAGGAGCTGTTGGAAGGATGTCTGAACCACTTGGAGATGACCTTAGTCTGACCTCCTTGATAGCAGCAACCAAAGCAGCAGCTCTCAAATCCCAATGTGCATGTCACCTGGGTAACATGTTCAGCAGAAGGCTCCCAAGCTACACCTAGGGGGTGGGAGTCAATCTGGGGAATGTGCATTTTGACAAGCACTCTGTCTAATTCTTACCCAGGTACATTCTGGGATGCACCTGGCTGTCTGTCACTTGGACCACCCTTAAAGAAATATGGATGTAGGGGCTGGGAATGTGGCTAGTTGTAGAGTGCTTGCCTAGAATGCATGAAGCCCTGAGTTTCATTCCTTAGTAAAAAGAAAAAGCTGGAGGTGGCGCTGTGGCTCAAGTGGCAGAGTGCTACCCTTGAGCAAAAGATTAGGGACAGTGCCCAGGCCCTGAGTTCAAGCCCCAGGACTGGGAA